>NC_138357.1:57366078-58566078 GCF_046562875.1 Panthera onca | reverse complement strand
CTTAGAGAAAACACAGAACTAAATTAAAACCCTAGAATATCATTGGATTAGAGAATCTTACCAACTTTGTTCAGGTTCACCCTGTCCTTCCAAAAGAATTAGCTTTGTAAAGTTGATACTGTTTAAGAAAGGTCTAAGAACCTTGGATCCTAGAATGAGAAGTGGATATTGTTATTTGGAATTTGGAGGCCTCACAGAAGAAATTGTATAATTTGTAGAGTCAATGGTCTAGCACTAGGTACCCTAAACTAAAAATGTTTTCCTATGCCTTGTTCCAGTTGCTATCCCTTTCTATTGAGCATTATCTGAGTATTCCAAAGAGAACGCTACTCTGTTTTAAAATCTGGACCAATTGGCAATATTGAAACTATCCTTTTTAACCCATAATGTATGTCCCAGTCACCTCCTGAGTCCAAAACCCTGTCATCCTAGATTCCAGCACCACCTCCTTATCATAACATGGCTGGGTCATCAGAACCCTTTAGGGAACCATCTCAAAAAGCTTATATATTCTCCCATTTTAATAAATTGGTCTGTTTCATCTGGGCACACATAAGCTAGGAGTGTTCAACACTATGTTAGCATACCAATTACTGAGGCAAAGCATATTGTAAAGGCTATCCCTTAACATAAAGGATCTCTGGAACATAAACTTTAATAACAAAATTATTTTAACGTAATGGGATGGATACCAAGCATAAAGACTCTGGACTTAACGACATCTCATTTACAAGAGACCAATTCAAGATTACCAAGACTGCCCTGGTTATCATTTAATTATGTTATATAACAATTCCAGTGTTCTTTTGCAGACTCAAAAGAGGTATGTGTTATTTTGTCACTAAATGTTAAAGGTTTTATTAAGATGAATGTAATTATTACATTCCTTACTTTTAAAAAGATTATATTTATTATTTTATATATTCTAGGATGAGCACGAAATACTTTATATTTTTATTGAAAAAAAGTACTATGGAAATCCAATAAATTTAATAATGGTGTGTTGTGGGGGAGAGGTACCTTGTAGAGAAAAGTATTTTCACAGCTTATTATTTACTTTCAAAAGAATTATGTCTACATGTCATCTGTAGATTACAATAATGGAAATAAGTGAGAATGGTTTTTTGTTAGGGAGAAACATAAAACATTTGAAACAATGAGTTACGGAACTTGAAAGACTAAGTTTGTAAGCAAAGAAATTCTCATTTAAAGCAGAAACTTGCATCAACCAGAGGTCCAACTATGTTACAGTGTTGTCTCTAGTAGTTCACATTAGGTGTTTTTTTTTTTAAAAAAATTAAGGTTGTGCTTATTCTAATATAAACATTCACATGATAATAACTTTGTGATGAAAATATACAGCTAAGCTAAAAATATGTTTCCTGCTAGGACTTCCACAAGAACCATACAGATACTTAACATATTTTTTATGTTTTCTTAAATTATTTTTGAGAGAGAGAGAGAGAGAGAGAGAGAGACAAAGCATGAGCAGGGGAGGGTTAGAGAGGGAGACACAGAATCTGAAGCAGGATCCAGGATCTGAGCTGTCAGCAGAGAGTCTGACATGGAACACCAACTCACAAACTGTGAGATCATGACCTGAGCTGAAGTTGGATGCTTAACCAACTGAGACACCCAGGTGCCCCTTAACATATTTTTTAATGTTTATTTTTGAGAGAGTGACAGGGACAGAGAGAGAGGGAGAGAGAACAAGCAGGGGAGGGGCAGAAATAGACAATCTGAAGCAGGCTCTGAGTGGACAACAGTCAGCCTGATGCAGGGCTCAGGGCTCAAACTCATGAATGCTGAGATCCTGACCTAAGCCAAAGTCAGACGCTTAACCAACAGCCACCCAGGTGCCTCAACATATTTTATTTAGACACTTAAACAAATTGCCTTGCATGTAGTTGCACAGTCTCCATTTTATTTGATATCTAAAGCAAAACATACTGGAATAGAAATTAGATAAACAGGTATTTCTTACTTGGTAATAACTGTGCAATTTTCAAAGATAAGCTGTGTGAAACTTGTGAGAGGAAAAATATCACTACTTTTTCTATTAATCTTAACCACAAATTGGAAAAGGAATACATACATTTAAGTTTGTTAAGTATAATGAGCACCTCATTATAATACCCATCCATTGTGCATGGATCGAGTCACTGAACTGTTGATTTCTTAACTGCCCCAAATTTTGGACATTGTGATTTTTATTTAAGAACATTTTAGGAAAATCACACTTGTTCTAATTTTCATATGTCATGGTAGCATGACTACCATATCTATCAGGCTACTAAAAACTTCCATTTTATCATATGTAATGGGTAGATAACAAGGCGTAATTTTGTTGTAGTTACATGTATGTGTAGTTAGCAGAAGAGAAACTGCTCTGTTGTTCCTACACCAAGGAAAAAAAAAATTAAGGACTATATAGCTCATGAAGAATATTAACATTTAATATCACAAAATAGTGATAAAATTGGAATTGTATTAATCCACATTATAAAGCTTAACATTTTAGTCAAAGTATTAAGATAATAAAATAAGGTTCTTAGTTTCATATCAAGACCTATTTAAATATTATATAAGAATTTTAAAAGCATTTATCTCATTTATGGTTTGATTTAGTGTAATTCCTCATCTGTTCCTACCTTAATGGTTTCTTAGTATAATGAGTAATTATTAGCATATAATTGTCAGGCATGGCAATTCTATATAGATATATACAAAGATATTTCATTGCAAAACCTCATTCACATGTAACCCAAATATATTTACTTCCTTAATCTATACTTTGTCAAATGTAAACATTTTAATTTTTGCCAATTCTTAACTTTAACCAGAGGGGTTGAAATTAAGATTTAATTTTCATCTACTAATGTATTTGGAAAATACCTTCTTTCACTTTGTAAAGTCATTAGAACCCAATTAATCAACCAACTTCTAAATGCATTAAATACTCTACTATAAAATCTTTTTCTCCCAAATAGGATATAGATAGCAAGTATTTGTTCTTGCTCTTTGTATTCCCTAAACCTTTATACAATTCAATGTTACATGTTTTATACTTCTGTAAAAATGCCTTCCTGCCTTCTTCCCACTACTACAATATGGTATTACATATTTTTCAAGAAGTGGGGTAGGCTCATTTGGGGACAATATGCTTTGAAAGAACAGATTTGCCAAATCAAGACACTGATATGTTCTTAGAACTATAATAGTATAATGACTAATGTAGTGGATTTAGTTTTTTAAAAAAGATATTATCCTACTTCTCTGCTAAATGAAATTAACCATCACCTTTGATTTAGTTGTTTCCAAGAGGTATAAATAGCATGTAATAGAGTATCTCTTTTAGTCACAAGGTTTAATGTGATGAAAGCAAATACATGCTGTATATACCATATACTAGTTAAACTTTTTTTAACACAGTATTTTTTTCTTTTTTTGGTTAAAAACAGTATTTTGTAGCTGAATTGCACATCTAATAACAGAGAAAATCTTCTAATAATAACTTGTAAAGTCTCTACCCCAACAAATTAATTCAGTGTCTAGAAAGCACCCTATTGAAAACCAGTGGATTATGTTCTACAGTATCTGGAATTGAAGTTTAAACAAACAACATGTTGCTATATTGAATACAAAAATGTGATAGAAAGCATTCAGGCTTCATAAGTGGCTGAAGAAACTGTCATTTGCAGAACTAATTTATTCCATTAAATTCACTGAGTAGTAGCATGGTTCAAAATTTTGATTGGCCTTTAGTTATGGGAAATAACAAAGTACTAATGTAGACACATACAAAAAAAAAAAAAAACTCCTATGAGTTGGAGATCCATTCATGGCTAGAAAATGAAGAAAAAGTTAGTTTACAATTGGTTCATAATTCATTTAAGATATTCTTATTGTATGTATACAGTTATGGACAATGATTTAAATTGATATATATATATATAGAACCAAAAGAAATGTACTGCACTTTTGTGGTAACATTTTATATGTATATTCAGTGAAACAATGGTCTCTCTGACTTTTTTCAAGGTATCTGTTTCAATAACTGAAGGGAGGATTGAATAGATTTCTTCCTTGGTGTCTTATTTACAGGTGAAATATGTTCAAACATATCTGTTAATAAATATAGATCTATCATCTGTGAAGTTACTAAAATATATTTTGAATTTTCTCTCACTATCTAATCCCCTTCAAATATCAGTTTGATGTAGATGTAGATCTTTTATTTGGCAAGTCCTCATATTGATGTTACCTCTTGGGCACATGTGGTTAGTAGCAGCGGTTGCTTTCCAATCTTAAATTTCAGTATCAAATAATCTCTGAGTGACAAATTTTAAATCCTATGCTGACTTTCTCTTGCTACTGGTTCTTGGGCCATCAAGTAGCCTTTATCATTTAATTAGTAATAAATAGTTCTCAGCTAACTAATGGACTGAGAAACACAATATGTCAAAGCTCAAACTATTATTTGGTGGGGGGGGGGGGTTACCAAATATTGGTTGCTTTCACTGATGATAGACAACCATATAATCAAGATTGATGGCTGATTGTACTTAAGAGATGGGCTTCAAGGCTAAAAACTTTTTGAATTTTTTTTATTCAAATATTTGAGCTTATTCATCTAAAAGATCATTTTTAGTGTGTGTTATTTAACAGAGACTTAATTTTATTAACTATATATTAGCAGTAATTTATTAACAATATTTCTGCAATATTTTGTTAACTATAACTCTGCAATTTTAAAATTTCTTTAAAAGGTTCTGCAGAATAATTGACATTTGTGTATTTATCTATTGCTTATCATTGTATATATAGTTAGGCATTTTAAAACTTATTCAAGTATAATAAGCTTATAGAAAAAGTACACATATATGTATACAACTAAATTAATTTTTCCAAACTGAACACATATATGCAACCATTATGCAGATCAAGTAACAGCACATTAAGACCCTAGTAATCCTCCTTATGCTCCCTTCCAATCAGTACCTTCCCTCACGGATAACCATTTCCTGATTTTAATAACCATAGCTTAGTTTTATCTGCTTTTGGTATTTAAGCAGTTTTTAATATAATAACACAAAGGCTGTCTGTCATTTTCAGTGTTAAAGTTAGATTCTGTGTGTTTTAAAGCTATGATCCTCAATGTTATTTTCTGTCCATTATACTTGAGGGATATCATACATTCCCATCATCATCATTGGTTTACTTTTAGTCTCTCTTGGCAGTAATGTAGAGTATACAATTAGGAAGAAAACCCCCATGATGATTCTGTCATGTTAGCAGGTTTCTCAGCCCTCAGCAGTATTAGCATTTTGGGCTGGACAATTCTTTGTTGTGAGAGACTGTTCTGCTCATTGTATGATCCTTAGCAGCATCCTTAGCTTTCACCCACCAGATGCCAATAGTACCCAATCCCTAGTTGTGAAAACCAAAAATGTCCCCAAACATTGCTAAATGCCCCCTAGGGGGAAAAATTGTCCCTGATAGCCACTGCACTAGGGTAAATATATCCTTTGTTTGATGTTCACTACTTTAAAAGTTAACAGAACAATAAGTAAAAGTTTTAGGAAAATAGCTTCAGTCCTTTATAAGAACAGGGTTTTAGTAATCAGCCAACTTAGCAATGCATTGGACTACTTAGAAAGATGCTAAGGTCCATGTCACTTGGTCATCTTGGAGGATGTTATAAAAGGTAGGTTTTAGAGTACATGACTTATAAAGTATTCTTCATCAGCACCACTATAACTGTGGGATTTAAAGCTGGGGGTTCTTACAATCTATTGACAAAGACACACCTCTTTTCAAAATATTAAAAATTTCTATCTACAAGAATAAGTAGCATATTCAAGACTGCAAGACAAACGCTATTAAAACATGTCTCTTCTCCATCTGTCATTCTTCATAACTGTCTACCTGCTTTAGAAAAAAGGAGGGTTTTTTTTGAAAATTTGAATGGAATTAGTTCAATAACAATTATATTATCCATGTATGAATCATCCCAAAGTTTCTTAATTCACATTATTTATCAGTAAGGAAAACATGGAAAAGTCTTTAAGAGAAAATCAAACTGGAATATTTTAGTTTGCTTTGGTATTTTACCACAATTTTTGAAGGCTATTTGTTATATTTATGATATATATAAATTTCTACAACTAATATGACTATAAATACCCAAGTGAACTTACACAAGCCCATTTGTCTTCTGTTTTCTCAATCACAATAGTCTGTGTGTCACTACCTGGTGGTATATATTCATAGTCATCATAAAGGAGTCCTAGGATTGGATATTGTGTCCTGTACCTATACAAAAAAAAGTTAATTTACCAGCTGCACAAAAAAATGACTCTCCTTCCTTTTTAGTCACTCCTAGTTCAAAACCCCTTATTAAACTAACATGGCTCTGAATGCCTTTTAACTCTAAAAAGAAAATCCCCTCTTACTGTAAAAAGCTTTACTACTATTATTTTAAAAGGGTAAAAGGGAAGTACTTCTGCTTCTGGCAATGATGGACCACTGGCAGCACAAGACAATGATCCTACAGAAGGGAACCAAATGATATGAACCATACAAGTGCCTAGTTCACTGCCTAGAGAGTTTCTTGGTCACAGGACAGGGAAAAGGAAGCCAAATAGATCCCTGCAGTCTCACAAAGTTGAAGTGACTGAATTTCAAGTAAAGGTGTGCCAAAGCAGCCAGTGTGGGGTAGAACACCAGACAGGAGAGAACTATATAGATAGAGGTCAAGAGACCTGTAGAGGGTTTTCTACAAGTCTTTGGATGAGTACTGATTAGTGGAGGCATGTGAAAAAGTTACTGAACCTGGGGAAAGAACTAGGAAAGAGAAACCTAGAAATCCCTGGAGCTCACACAGTAAAGGGAATAGTTTGTGTGTCACTAACAAGAGTGGGAAGACCTTCCTAATATGGTGGGCATCAGGAAGAAACTACAGAAAAAATATTGCCTTAGTAGTGGGATGACAGTCCCAGACTATAGGTTTTAACAGTTTAAAAGAAGTACTTAAAAACAAAGTTAAAGGATAGAATTCAATACACAAAAATCAATTTTAATCTTGTGTACTTGCAATAAATGATCTGAAAATGAAATTAAGAAAAACAATTCTACCACATAGTAACCACAAACACAAAACCTATAATAAATATACAACAAAATAAAGAGAAAGAAAGCCAAACACACCATTACAGAAACTTACCAATCACAAAGAAAGAACACAAGGAGAAGAAAAGACAAGAACTACAAAAAAAGAAAGAAAACAAACAACAAAATGGCAATAAGTTATTTTATCAATAGTTACCTATCAATAGTTATTGTAAATGTAAATGACTTAAATGCTCCAATCAAAAGCCATAGGTGGTAAAATGGCTACAGAAATTAATACACATCTATATGCTGCCTACAAGAGACTCACCTCTGACCTAAAGACACATAAAGACTGAAAGTGAAGGTATGGAAAAACATTTGCCTTGCAAATGGAAGCCAAAAAATAAAAAACAAAAAAGCTAGGGTGGCAATACTTATATCAGACAAAACAGACTTAAAGACTGTAACAAGAGAAAGAGAAGGGAATTGCATGATGATAAAAGGATTGATCCAACCAAAGAATATGACAACTGTAAATATCTATGCAACCGGCATTAGAGAACTTAAATTACATAAAAGCAAATGTTAGCAGACATAAAGACAGAAATTGATAGTAATAGCAAAGAACTTTAACACCCCACTTACATCAAGGAATAGACCATTCAGACAGAAAATCAATAAGAAAACAGTGTCTTTGGCACATTAGATCAGATGGATATAACAGATATATTCAGAACATTCCCTCACAAAGGAAAATATGCAAATTCTTTTCAAGTGCACATGGAATGGTCTCCAGAATAGATCACATGTTAGGCCACTAAACAAGTCTCAATAAATTCAAGCAGATTGAAGTACCATGCATCTTTTCCAACCACATTAGTATAAACCTAGAAATCAATCACAAGGGGAAAAAACTGGAAAAGCACAAACACATGGAGGCCAACCAAAATGATACTAAACAACCAACAAGTCAAAGAATAAATTAAAAAAAACATGAGGACAAATGAAAATGGAAACACAATGGTCCAAAATCTTTCAGATGCAATGAAAGCAGTTCTTAGAGGGAAATAATATAATGATGACAGGCCTAAATCAAGAAATAAGAAAAATTCAAATAAACAATCTAATCTTAACACCTAAAGGAACTAGAAAAAGAAGAACAACAACAACAACAACAAAAGCCCAAGGTGAGCAGAGGCAAGGATATAATAAAGATTAGAGAAGAAATAAATGACATAAAGACTAAAAAAAAAAAAAGAAAGAAAAAGAAAAAATACATAAAACCAAGAGATGGCTCTTTGAAGAGATAAGCAGAATTAATAAATCCTTAGCCAGACTCATCAAAAAAAAGAGAAAGGACTTAAATAAAAACATCAGAAAAGAAATAAGTAACAACAGACACCACAGAAATAGAAAGCATTATAAGAGAATATTATGAAAAATTATAACCAAAAAATTGTACAACCTAGAAGAAGAGGATAAATACCTAGAAACATACAATCTTCCAAAACTGGATGAAGAAGTAGAAAATCTGAACAGACTGGTTACAAGTAACAAAATTGAATTAGTTGAAAAAAAAACTATCAAAAAATACAAGTTTAGGACCAATGGATTGATTGGTAAATTCTACCAGTTAAAGAAGAATTCATACTTATTCTCTTCAAACTATTCCTAAAATAAAAGAGGAAGAAAAGCTTCCAAAAACGTTCTATGAGACCAGCATTACCCTGATACCAAAACCAGACAAAGATAACTACACTCAACAATACATTAAAAGGACCATTCACCACGATCCAGTGGGATTTATTCAGGGGATGCAAGGATAGTTCAATATTCCTAAATCAATCAAAGAGATGCACCACATCAGCAAAGGAAAGATAAAAATCATATGATCATCTCAACCGATGCTTTTGACAAAATTCAACTCTGTTCATGATAAAAACTCCCAACAAAGAGGGTTCAGAGGAACAATACCTTAACATAATAAAGGTCACATATGAAAAACCCACAGCTAACATCATACTCAATGGTGAAAAACAGAGCTTTTTCTCTAAGATCAGAAACAAGATAAAGATATCCACTCTCACCATTTTTGTTCAATATAGTACTGAAAGTCTTACCCACAGATATCAGGTAAGAAAAGGAAATACAAGGCATCCATATTGGTAAGGAAGAAGTAAAACGTTTATTATTTGTAGATGACATAATACTATACATAGAAAATCCTACAGACTATAAAAACAATTGGAAGTAATAAATGAATTCAGTAAAGTCACAGGATACAAAACCAAAGTACAGAAATCTATTAAATTCCTATAAACTAATAGTCAAGCAGCAGAAAGTGAAAATTAAAAAAACAATCCCATTTACATTGCACCAAAAAGAACAAAATTCCTACAAATAAACTTAACCAAGAGGTCAAAGACCTATACTCTGAAAACTATAAAACATTGATGAAAGAAATTGAAGACAACAAACAAATGGAAACATATACCATGCTTATGGGTTGGAAGTCTTACTATTGTTAAAATGTTTATACTACCCAAGCAATCTACAGATATAATGAAATCCTTTTAAAAAAAACCAACATTTTTCAGAGAACTAGAACAAACAATCCTAAAATATTTATGGAACCACAACAGACCCTGAATAGCCAAAGCAATCTTGAGAAATGGGTAAGGGGCATTAAGGAATCTACTCCTGAAATCATTGTTTCACTATATGCTAACTAATTTGGATGTAAATTTTAAAAAATAAAAAATAAAATAAAAAAACATGTGAATATTATATTCATCTCTAATAGGAAAAAAAGAAAGAAAAACAAAGTAGCAGGTGTCACAATTCCAAATTTCAAGATATACTGCAAATCTGAATTTATTAAAACATTATGGTACTGGCACAAAAACTAGACATATATGTCAATGGAACAAAATAGAAAGTCCAGAAAGAAACCCAAACTTATATGGTCTATTAGTCTAACAGAACAGGCAAGAACATACCGGGGAAAAGATAGTCTTTTCCACAAATGATGTTGGGAAAACTGGGCAGCAACATGCAAAGAATGAAGCTGGACCACTTTCTTATACCACACACAAAAATAAACTCAAAATAGATTGAAGACCTAAATGTGAGACCTGAAGCCATAAAAATCCTAAAGGAATCACAAGTAATAACTTCTCTGACATTGGCCTTGGCAGCCATTTTCTAGATTGCACAGCAAAGGAACCGTCAACAAAACAAAAAGGCAATCTACTGAATGGAAGAAGATATTTGCAAAGATATATCTGATAAGGGGTTAACATCCAAAATATATAAAGACTGTTTATACCTCAAAACCAAAAAAAAAAAAACAAAAAAAAAAACAAAAACCAACAATATGTTCAAAACAAGGTCGAAGAACCTGAGTAGACATTTTTCCAAAATAGACATATAGATATCCAATAGACACATGGAAAGATGCTCAACATCATTAATCATCAGAAAATGCAAATCAAAGCTACCATAAGATATCACCTTACAACTTTCAGAATAGTGAAAATAAAAAATGTCAAGCTATAGCAAGTGTTGGTGAGGATGAGGAGAAAAAGGAAACTTAGTGTACTATTCATGGGAATGAAAATTGGTACAGCCACTCTGGAAATCAGCATGAACTTTCCTTAAAAAATTAAAAATAGAAATACCATATGGTCTAATATTTCTACTCTTGAGTACTTAACCAAGAAAACAAAAATACTAGCTTGAAATGATATATGAAATGGATAAGGAAGATATATATCTATATATCTATATCTATATCTATATCTATATCTATATCTATATCTATATCTATATCTATATCTATATATCTGTATATGTATCTATCTATATCTATCTATATCTATACCTATAGATACAGATATATAAAATGGAATACTATTCAGCCATAAAAAGATCAGATCTTGCCTTTTGTAACAACATGGATAGAACTAGAGGGCATTATGCAAAGTGAAATAAGTCAGACCAAGAAAGAAAAATACTATATCATTTCATTCATATGAAGCCTAAAAAAACAAGTACACAAACATGATGCAGAATCAGGCCTGTAAATAGAGAACAAACTGACGGTTGACAGAAGGAAGTATTGTGACAGTATGGACAAAATGGTAAAGGGGATTGGGAGATACAGCCTTCTAATTATGGAAAAAGTAAGTACGGGAATAAAAGGCACAGCATAGGGAATATAGTCAATTATACTCTAATAGTGTTGCATGGTGACTAATGGTAGCTACACTTGTGATAAATGTAGCATAACATATAGAGAAGTTGAATTACTACATTATACACCTGAAATTAATGTAACATTGTGTGTCAACTACTCAAATAAAAGCACTGGGTGTTATATGTAAGTGATTCATCACTAAATTCTACTGCTGAAACTAATATTACACTATATGTTAACTAACTAGAATTTAAATAAAAAACTTAAAACATAAAAAAAGAAAAAGAAAACAATTCTATTTACAGTAACATAAAAAATATAGTATACTTAGCAGTAACATAAAAAATATAGTATACTTAGAAATAAATTTAACAAAAAAGAAGGGTAAGACTTATGCAGTGAAATTCTCAAATACTATTTTAAGAAATTAAAGAGGATCTAAATGGAAAAGGACTCCATGCTCATGGATAAAAAGACTTAATACTGTTAGCATGGCAATAATACCCAAAGTTTTCTACATATTTAATTAATCTCTTAACAAGTTTATCCTAAAACACATATGGAAAAGCAAAGGACCAAAAATAGCCAAATCAGTCTTGAAAAGAAGTTTAAAAACTCATACCCCTGGTTTCAAACTAAAAAGCTATAGTAATCAAAGCAGTGTGGTACTTGCATAAACAGACAAATAGATCAGTACTTATATAAATACAAGTAGATCAATGGAGTAAAACTGAGAGTTTATAAATTTAGCCTTACATTTATGATCTTGTGATTACTGACAAAGATGCCAAGTTAATTTATTGGGGCGGGGGAGGAAAAATAGTATATTCCACAAAAGATATTGGAACAACTGTAAAGCCCCATGCACAAGAATGAACTTGGAACCCTACTTAACACCATATAAAAAATTAACTCAAAATAGTTCATAGATCTAAATGTAATAGGTAAAAGTATAAAACTCTTAGAAGAAAGCTTGGGTATAAACCTTCATGACTTTGGGTTAGGCAATGGTTTCTTAATATAATACCCAAAGTACAAGTAAGAAAAGAAAAAAATAGATGAATTGGACTTCCTCAAAATTAAAAACTTGTGTTTCAAATGATACTATCAATACAGTAAAAAGATAACCCATAGAATGGAAGAAAATATTTAGAAGTCATATCTCTGATAAGGGAATTGTATCCAGAATATATAATATTTCTTGCAATCTAACAGTAAAAAAAGCAAGTAGTCCAGTTTAAAAATGGAGAAAGAATTTGTATAGTCATTTCTCCAAAGAAGATATACAAATGGCCAATAAGCACGTGAAAAAATACTAAACATTAATTATTAGAGAAATACAAGTGAAAACCACAATAAGATGCCACCTCCCATCCTTAGCATGGCTATAATCCAAGAGACAAACAGTAACAAGTTCTGAGGAGGATGGAGAGAAATTGGAACACTCAATACACTGCTGGTGGGAATGTAAAATTGTACAGCTGCTTTGGAAAACAGTTTAGCCATTCCTCAAAAAGTTAAATGTAGAGTTACCATGTGCCCCAGCAATGCCACTCCTAGGTATATACTCAAAAGAAATGAACACATGTGTCCACACAAATCTGCACACAGATATTCACAATAGCATTATTCTTAATAGTCAAAAATTGAAAACAACCCAAATGTCCATCAATTTATGAATGGATAAATGTTGTATATCCATATAATGTAATATTATTTAGTAACAACAAGCAACGAAGTATTGACACATGCTAAAACATGGATGAATCTTGAAAACATTATGCAAGGTGAAAGAATCCAGTCACAAAAGACCACATTTTATATTATTCCATTTATATGAAATATCCAAAATAGACTTTTGCTGAAACTGTTCTTAAAGTGTCACTTTCTATTTGATTTTGCTAAATTCCTGGGATGTAAGCTGTGGTCAAATTGCTATTATGAGAGGAGATGCCTAAGAATGATGTCTACATAGGAAAAGGCAGAGCCAAGAGATAAAGAAAGACATATTTCTGAAGACATGTTTTGAGCATACAAATCCATCTGGACACCAAGCAATTCCAATTAAGTGAATTAACTAATTTCCATGTTAAGTTGAATTTTTGGCATGTGCAACTAAAAGAATATTGACTAATATGGTTGTTTAAACAACAAATTTTGTTTTTCACTTACATTGTATTTGATATATTATAAATACAGGAAAGGTGCTACCGAATTTTATTTACTATAATTGCTATGCCCTTGTGCAAATATCCGTTCTTCAGTAGATTTACTGCCCTGCAGAAAAGAAACTCTGTCTAGGGGTGTGCATGTATATATATATATATATATATATATATACATATATATATATACACACACACATACATATATATATATATATACGTATATATATGCTATAACTTGGATTGTGTATATATATATATATATATATATATATATATATATAAATTAAACATGCTATAACTTGGATTATATAATAACCAAAGTTGCATTCAAATTTCATTTAAAAATACATTACTTTTTTTTGATAATAGTAGTCTTTCCACCACAGGAGGGTTGGTTATGAGATGAATGCATTTCTTGTCTCAATTTTGAGAGTTCCTTACAAATAAAAGAAAATATAATTATTTGAAAAAAGTAGAAACATGAGGTAAGAAGCATGTTTGATCATTTAATAAGGTTAGTAAGAATAATTACTTTTTTTCCTCCCCCTTTAGCTTGGACATAAGAGTGTTTTAATCCCATCTGTTAAATACCTTATATTATTGCTTTGTGGTGCCAAATAAGTTGTGTTATATGCCTGTGCAGGAATTCACTAACTGGTGTAGGATCTCTTTATTTGAGGGATTACATGATATTGAATGGACATGGTTCTCAAAGATGCGAAAGTTTTTGTCCTAAAAAGTTTGAAAAGTATAGTCATAGCAGAAAAGCACTAAAACTTCAATATGGAAGCAGGTATTATTTCCTAACTGAAAATCTATCACTGATCATTATTACAAACACCATTAGTTCAATAACAACAATATAACATCAGCCACCGTTTTTGGTAGTTCCTTCCTTCAATATAAACTATTTTATAACAGATCCTGGACCACATGCTACAGATACAGAGAGGAATATAACACAGCCCTTTGCTGAAGCAGCTAATATTCTAGTAAAGAGCTCACAGTCTTCCTGGAAGTTTCACTGCTAATGAGATATAAAAGTAGAAATATTAAATGCACAATAGCACTCTTTTTGCTTTAATTCTTGCTTTCATTTGAATTATATCTCTTCAAATACGAATGTTGCTCTTCTTCGTAGTTACATTCTACTTAGTGAATAAAGTGAGTCTTGGAAACGTGCCCTTGTCTAATTCATGGGAAGTATTTATCATACCTAACTGAGTTCCTCTCCACCTCTATCACTTCCCTTCTTACCTCTGACTGACGTTTTATAAGGGAGTCCTTCTCTTCCAGCAAGCTTGTCAGTTCATGAAGCTTGAATTGGAAGTCACTGCAAGTTCCTTCTCTTCTTGAAACATCTTTTTGGTACTGATTTAATTGAGTCTAGTGATTTAAAAGAAATAAGAATTATTATACATATGATTTACAAAATAGCTAATTGAGTTCCAAGAGGTTAAGTGGCATAAAGTCATACAGGAAGTTATGAAATGAAGAGCAAAGTGCCAATAGTTGTAAACATTTGTAGAGTTTGATGAATAAAAAATGTGAATTAAAATGCCAACAAGAGTTTCTCATTTTTTAAAGGTGTCTTTCCTATATAAGGCTAAGCATTACTTAAGTAGCAGTCCTAGGCCACAAAGATTAAAATAAAGCTAAGAAATAGGTACTTTAGATTCCTTCAGATATTAATTAAAGAAAACTCACTAATAATAACCAATATTGTATTGTGATTTATAGTTCACAAAGTATTCCTCTGGCATGATTTATCTGCTCAGAGCCTGGAGCCTGCTTTGGATTCTGTGTCTCCCTCTCTCTCTGTGCCTCCCCCACTTATGCTCTCTCTCTCTCTCTCTCTCTCAAAAATCGATAAACATTAAGAAAATGAAAATAAAATCCTATTCACAAAATAGTTAAATGAGATTACCAGAGAGGTTATATGACATAAAGTCCCACAGCTAGTAAGCAACATAGCTGCAATTCCAAAACAGGTATACTGACTCCAAACCCCACCCATTTTCTTCTGCACTACATTATGTGCACATAGACGGATGTTAAGTTGAAGTGTTATTAGTTATGTTAGGATGAAAAAGAAACAAGTGAAGGTAATCTTCTAGAAAAATTGGTAGGCTTTTGAACAAACTACATTTTGTTTCATTTTGGTTTGTGGAAAAAATTCTACGGTGGTATTTGGAGAGAAAACCTATGGTCAGTTTTTCCATTAAATATTTAAGTATATTTAACTATTTTATGAATCATTAAATTAAGAATTAGTCAATTTGATGTAGAATTGCAAGATAAGGTAACATATACTTATTCTCACAAATATAATCCTAATTTTGAAGCCAATTAAAGGTACATAATTCAACACTGTTTTTATCCTTGTGCTTGACAAAGTTCTTGCTATGTATCATCCTTCAAAGTCTAGTGAGGATTTTTAAAAATCAAACTGTGGTTTTGCTGGATAATCTCAAATGTTGCTTTTGACTGCACAAGCATGCTGTAAGCAAAATCATAACGGGTTCCTCCCAACCACTAAAAGTAAATGAATAAAAATAAAAAAACCAAAACACTGAACTTAATGTTTTATTTTGCTTTTCTAGAGAAGGTTAACATGATTAAATTAAGGTGATTAAATTTAAGAAGATTAAATTAGAAAACAATTTAGCAATATCTATACACAGTAATATGTATTTTAAAAAGGTTCTATGCCATATTCCTGACTCTACCTTTAGTTGTTTTTTTTTTTTGTAGCTGTAAACTTGAAACCATCATAATCTTATTAGAAACTTTGTGCTGACCTGTGTATTTATGCACTGGAGGATCAACATACCCTTAACTTGCAGATCTCTCTATCTTTCTCCATTCGTAAGTTTTTTACCATCTCCATATAATGATTGCCAATCTCATCCATTTTCACCTGCAGCATCGGGCCTACGCAAGTCTCAGAAACCTACAGAAGGCAAAATAACTTTCCGTAGTTGGATTGTTATGAAGGAAATACATATTATATTATAAGACTTATTATAAGATGAAAACCACACGATTAAACAAAGCATTGAAATGACAAGAGTGGAATTGCATTATATAGTTCAAATGGCAGTGAGATGAGACATAACCACATATGAAATCATCAGAAAGCAGTCCATATATCTTCTCAAGAGGAATGGGATATATACACATGTAAGATATGCATATATTTACTGTTGGAAATTCTAGGATTACAATGGTATAACTAAGGCAATAATGTGTATTTAAAACAAAATTTTAATACCTGTATTCTGAGATTTTTATTCTCTTGCTCTAAATTACGCTTACAGTAGTCCAGTTCTTTTAGTTTATATTCCATGTCTGATAATGTATGTCGAAGAGAGAGATTGTTTTCTTCCAATGCTTGGCATTTTGAGGTTGAATCTTGAAGTCCTTGCTATAAAAAAGACACAAGTAAATAAGACAAAAGGATTCTACTTTTTTGGAGGAGAGTAATCTCTTAGTTGATTAATTCAATAAATAAAGCAATATTTTTCCATTATATATTTACCTTTACATGGTAAATTAGATCAGCTGTAAAATAGATTCTTGCCCCTAGTGTGATATGCTTATCTTGAATGAGAAGGAATTAAGACTGAACAAATTTTCAGTGTTCCAATTTAGCAATCTGACTCTTGCTACTCTTTGACAATATTCTGCCTTCTAATAGGCACCAAAATGATGATATACCTGATTATTTATGTGGAAACTGAGAAAAAATATGAGACTGTCATAGGAGTGAAGATTAGGAAGGGATGAGCCGTAGGGACTCATAACAATTTCTTAGAATCATCTCTGCTCAGACATCTGGATAATACTTCCAGAGTTTATTCATTTATTCACTGCACAAACATGCGTTGAGACTACAGAACCTTTTTAATCAAAATATTAGTAGATTAAATGAATGAGTGTACTTAGCTCTTCAATATTTATACAATTTTTGTCACCCAACAGCACAGATAATTGTGGATTGTATATACTTTATATCTATATCATACAAGGTTATCTGTTCTTATGAGAAGTCTTTCAGTCATTGTAAATAACCAAAGCCACTCAAGTCTCATATGAATAAATTGTTCCATCATATTTTAATTCTGTCTGTATTATATGTCATAACTACAATGTGTCAATAATTGTGCATATGAAAATCTATCAATCTACTTTATCATCAATGAAAATATCAACTTACCTGCTGCTGGCGATTATTTGCTCTCACTGATGCCAAGAGTTCTTCATACTCTTTTATTTGAGTTTCTTTGAATGCCAAGTCTTTCTCAAGTCTTATCTTGTCATTTTCCAGTGCCTAGAAGCAAAATTATTTGTTATAATTCAGAAATTGTCAACAATCACATAATACAAAGATTTGTTTATACTTGAAGCCTTAAATAAGCACTTGGTTCATCTGCAGCTGTCTAATAAAACAAAATTCTAAAAAATCAAGCAAAATATAGGATACAAATGGATGAAACTTTAAAAACTTGCATTCTAAGAGACATTTGATGAACCAATTCTAAGTTCAATGAAGCAGAACCTTCAAATTATTTTAATGTTTTGCCCCAATCTACAAAGACTTTTTGTTAATCCCAGCAGATGGTTAATTTTCAAATTATAATCTAAATGTGTTCATCAGAACCCAGAAATGAAATAACCCACTCCAGCCTTCATTGTATGCAAGATATTCTAAATATATTTAGATAATGCCACCAAGAATGCCAACTAAAAAGGCTCAAGGCATTCTAAATATATTTAGATAATGGCACCAAAACCACCAACTAAAAAGGTTAAGTTCTTGGAGAAAGGAGTTTTCAAGTATTCTAAGAAATTCAAAGTATGCTTTATTATTACAGAAAAAAAGGGGAAATTCCCATTCAATGGGTTAGACTATTCTAATTTTGGAAGCTACTTCCTGGCTCTAGGTATCAAATTACCTTTGTGTCAAACTAAATAATAAGTGTATACCCAACTTTTTTCATTTTGACATTGGGGATCTTTTATTTCCTCTCTCAACCCCAAGTAACTGTTTCAAGAATATATGTCTGGATGAGCATAATATTGTTGCATTGTATTGAATTTTGCAAGGTAGATTAAATGACTTAATTTCTACATTAGAAGGGTAAGAACTAGTAAGTCTTTGGAAAGAAAAATTAAAATAAGTGTTACTGTCAAGTCATTTTGAAGATGTCCAAGCTCTTCCCGTATGTTGCTGAAGGTGGACAGCACTAGCCGGAGTGATTTATCAGACATACCCCTCATCTGGAGGAAGAAAACGATTGATGGTTTGTATTTACTAGCATTTACAAATAGGCAATATAAGTAATAGTAGTCTTATTTTTCTATTCCCATAAAAAAACTTATTTAAAGTTTTATTTTTTATATAGCAATATTAGAATAGTGATAGAAGGCATTTTGTCAATAACATGCACAAGTAATCCAATCAGCATTCCTGAAGAGATCATAGCTATGTGATTAGAACAAGTTCTATTATTTTTTCCATGAAGTTTCATCTTTCTCACAAGACAGAAATCTATCAGCAAATTTTTAAATTTGCTTTTATACTTTATTTAAAGATTAGAAAAGATGAGGCATTCAAACTTCAAATAATAAAATGCATATCCCTAAGTTGCTTCCAAATGCATGGATTTTTCCTGAAGTGAGAAGAATATAATATTAATTTAGTTTAACCTTGAAGTATAGAAACATCTCAATTTTTAAAGAAGATGGAGAAAATCCCTTTCACTAGATTAAACTCACTTATTTTTTAAAAAATGGTTTAAAAAACAAACAACTTCCATTTTTGGTAAGCTAGAGTAAAAATAATTTTCTTTATTCCTTCTGCTAAGTATAACTAAAACCCCTGGACATTACTATGTATAAAAAAAAGACTTGGAAAAGTGGAAAGAAGGAAGTCTGGTTAGGAAGATTTGTACCCAAAAAATAACACAGAAGTGAGTTCCTGTTTTTTTTTTTTTTTCCTTGCTTCATGTATCACTGACTGGTGTTGGAGAAACAGCACTGGAAACAGACAACAAAAGTCTTTAGAAAAGCCTGCTTTATCTAGCCAAAGGACCATGAAAAGAGCAGTCTAGCAAGGCAGAGAACTTTTAGATAATATCCAGTTATTCCAGTCAAACACCACAGAAAATAATCTTTAAATTTACTGCCACCCAAACTATCAAATGTCAAGAAGGGAACGCAGACTTTCTCCCTTACTAGGCTCTAAAAAGGTCCATCAACACCGCTTACCAGGTTGGTGTTAGAGAAGGCAAGGTGGAGAGATGGGACCTTCATCCCCGCTGGGAACTAAATGAGACCCTCAGCACTGTGGTTCAGTTGAGAGTATGAAAGGAGCCTAGGCTTTCACTTTATCCAGTATTAATACTGCTTGCCTCCCTGCTAGGGTGATGTCAGAGATTTCTCAATGAAGAGTCAGGACTTTCATCACTGCCCAACAGAAATGAAGCCACTCACCTTACAATGTCAGTGGCGGCCAACTGGGGAACAGTTATGAAGCACTTCTCTACATCCAAACCAGAGTGAAATCAGTGGGGGCTTAGTAGAGAACCACGATTTCTACCCTGGCCTAGGAGGAACAAGGAGTTCCTCCCCTGATAAGTGTCAACAGAGGCTGAGTGGGGAACCTGGACATCCACCCACAGCTGATAGTAACAGGCAGTTCTCCCATGTCCTCTGTTGTTTCAGTTTAAAGGAAGCCTACTATGTGGATCTTGAGAAGTTTAACAGAAGACCATGGGGGAGGTGAAGGGGAAAAAAAACTTACAGAGAGGGAGGGAGGCAAACCATAAAAGACTCTTAAGTACTGAGAACAAGCTGGGGGTTGATGGGGGTAGGGAGAGGGGAAAGTAGGTGATGGGCATTGAGGAGGGCACTTGTTGGGATGAGCACTGAGTGTTGTATGGAAACCAATTTGACAATAAATTATATTAAAAATAATAAAAAATAAAGGAAGCCTACTAAAACAGAAGATATGAATAAGATTCAGAGTCATAACATAATATTCAAAATGTCCAAGTTTCAATTTAAAAAATTACTAGTCATTCTAAGAACCAGAAAATTTTAGCTTGATAAGAAAAACAATTAACAGATACCAACATCAAGATAACAGAAATGTTAGACTTGTCTGACAAGGATTTTAAAGCAGTCATTATAAACATACTTTAATAAAAATTTACAAAGAGACTTAAAACAAAAATAAAGTCTCAGCAACAAAACAGAAAATCTCAGAAAATAAATAGAAGGTATAAAGAATAACTAAACAGTAATTTTAGAATTATAAAACTCAATAACTAAAAAAAAACCCAAAACCTTAACGTATGGACTAAAAAGCAAAATGGAAACAACAGAGCAAAGAATCAGATAGAAAAATAAAAACGTGCTTAATCACAACATCAGAGAAAAAATAGATTGGAAAATAATTGAACAGAGGCTCAGAGACCTGTGGGAGTATAAGACATATCTTATATACATGTCATAAGAGTCCTCGAAGGAAAGAAAAAAGAGGGGGGAGTTGAAAAAGTATTCAAAGAAATAAGGGCTGTAAACTTCCCCAAATTAGCAAAAATCGTAAGTATAAGTTCAAGAAGTTGGGCAAATTCCAAATCGGATAAATCCAAAGAAATCCAAAGAAACTTCTTAGAACTAAAGATAAATTTTAAATCTTTAAAGCAGCAAGAGAAACCTTAACTATTGGTAATAACAACTCAAATGACAGCATATTTGTCATCAGAAATCCGAATGGCCAGAGGGAAATAGCACACCATTTTTGAAGTGCTGAAAGAAAAGAACTGTCAACTACAAATTCTGTATCTAATGAAAATATCCTTTAAGAATTAAGAGGGAATCACAAAATTAGGAGATGAAGAAAACTGAAAAAAAAATTTGTCACTAACAGACTTACCCTAAAAACTGGCTGAAGGAAGTTCTCTGAAGAGAAAGAAAATGATGATGGAATTTGGAACATCAAAAAGGAAGAAATAACATCTTAAGTAATAATATGAGTAAACAGAGTAAGTTTGCCTTCTTTTGCATTTTCTAAATTATATTGGTGTTTGAAGCAAAATTATAACACTGTATGATGTGGATCTCAATGCATGATGAGAAAATATTTAAGACAATTATGTTATAAATGTGGAGAGTAAAGAGAGATAAAGGAAGCAAACTTTTCTATAATTCAC
This sequence comes from Panthera onca, assembly GCF_046562875.1. Lineage (NCBI taxonomy): Eukaryota > Metazoa > Chordata > Mammalia > Carnivora > Felidae > Panthera > Panthera onca. Next base: position 58,544,377 of record NC_138357.1, on the reverse strand, counting down.
TGAAACTGACAAATTGTTGACAACAATAACTAGGATAAATTATGGATATATAATGTAATTCTTAGAGCAACCACTAAAAAGGCTATACTAAAAGATATAATCAAAAGAATCAGAGATAAATAAAAATTAAGTTATAAAACATGTTCAGCTAATCCACAGGAAAGCAAGACAAAGAAAACAGGGAAACAAAAAAGCAGAACAAACAGAAAACAAAAAATAAAAATAGGAAATCTAGCCCTAACGTTTAAATAATTGCAACGTGGTCTAAATACACCAATCAAAAGACAGAGATTTGCAGAGTGTGAAAAAAACCTTTACCCAACTACGTGTTTTCTACAAGAAATTAACTTCAAATATAATGAAAATTTAAAAATATATAATGAAAGTAAAAAGTTGGGGAAAAAAATATACCATGCAAACATTAATCAAAAGAAAACAAGAGTGTTATGTTGATATTAAATAAAAATGACTTCAGAGCAAAGAAAATTACCAGAAACAGAGAGGGACCATTACATAATGATAAAAGGGTCAATTCACCAAGAATACATAGTAAATCCTAAATGTTTATGCACCAAACAACAGAGCTGCAAAATGTATAGTACTTCAAAAACTGATAGAACTGAAAGAAAAAAGACAAGCTCACAGTTATAACTGAAGATTTCTATATGCCTCTCTCAGCAACTGGTAAGAACTACTTGGCAGAAAATGAGCAAAAATAAATAAGAACTCAACAACCTCGTCAATCAAAGTATCAACCCTTTCATGTACCCATGGAATATACACCAAGATATACAATATCCTTGGCCATAAAACAAAACTTAACCATTTCAAAACAATTAATTTCATATGGAATATATTTTCTGGGCACAGTGGAATCAAACTAAAAATCAATACCAGAAAGACAACAGGAAAATCTCTCAGCACTCTGAAACTAAATAATATACTTCAAAATAATCCACAAGTCAATGCAGAAGTCTAAAGGTAGCTAAAAGTACATAAAGCTGACAGAAAATGAAAATATATATCATAATTTGTGGGACACAGCTAGAGCCATGCTGAGAGGCTGTTTATAGCACTAAATGCTTACATTAGAGAACACAAAAAGTCTCAAATCAATAATCTAACTTTCTATATCAAGAAACTAGACAAAGAAGAGAAAAACAAATCAAAAACAAGCAAAAGAAGGAAATATATAGACAGGGGCAAAAATTAGTGGAAATATAAACAGGAAAACAATAAAGAAGATCAATAAAACTAAAGTCTAGTTTTATGAAAAAAATGATAAAATTGATAAACCTCTAGCAAGACTGACAAAGAAAAAAAGGAGAAGACACAAATTACTAGTATCAAGAATTAAGTAGGGGATAGTAATACAGACCCTGCAGACATCAAGATAATAAGGGAATACTATGAACAACTATACACTATAAATTTGACAATTTAGACGAAATAGACTACTTCATTGGAAAATACAAGTTACCACAACACACCCAATATGAGATAGATCATTTGAATAGACCTATAACTATTATGGATTTGAATTTAGAATTTTTTAAACTCCCCAGAAAACAAATCTACAGGCCCACATATTTTTACTGAATGATTCTACTAAATGTTTAAAGAATTAATACAGAGTCTATATAGTCTCTTCTAGAAAATAGACAATGATGAAACATGTCCCAGTTCATTTTATGCAGCTAGTATTATCCTGATAGCAAAACCAAAGGGAACACAAGAAAACTATAGACCAATGTTTCTCATGAACTTAGATGCAAAAATCCTCCAAAAGAGTTTTTCAAAGAAATAGGTCTTGAATTCACTTTCAATAGACATCCGACCACCAGAGATAATATCAAGAATGCCTCCAAGATTCAGATTCTGCAGAGCATATGTGTTCTCTATACCACTGTCTCTTTATAATACAGACTGTATGCCACTAAAATTATTTTATTTTAGTTTCACAAAAATGACATTAGGTCCAATATTTGGATGACCAAAAAAGGTTTAAGAACAAACTTAGAAATTGGCCTCACTTAGACAATGCTAGGTTATCTCTAGAATCCATTCTTGCAAACAGATGTACTCTTTAGCCATATTCTTTTATTTATTTATTTATTTATTTATTTATTTATTTATTTAATTTATTTATTTTAAATTTAAGTGAAATTGATTTCCATACAACACCCAGTGCTCATCCCAAAAGGTGCCCCCCTCAATACCCATCACCCACCCTCCCCTCCCTCCCATCCCCTATCAACCCTCAGTTTGTTCTCAGTTTTTAAGAGTCTCTTATGCTTTGGCTCTCTTCCACTCTAATCTTTTTTTTTTCCTTCCCCTCCCCCATGGGTTTCTGTTAAGTTTCTCAAGATCCACATATGAGTGAAAACATATGGTATCAGTCTTTCTCTGTAAGACTTATTTCACTTAGCATAACACTCTCCAGTTCCATCCACGTTGCTACAAAGGGCCATATTTCATTCTTTCTCATTGCCACGTAGTACTCCATTGTGTATATAAACCACAATTTCTTTATCCATTCATCAGTTGATGGACATTTAGCCATAATTTGGCTATTGTTGAGAGTGATGCTATAAACATTGGGGTACAAGTGCCCTATGCATCAGCACTCTTGTATCCCTTGGGTAAATTCCTAGCACTGCTACTGCTGGGTCATAGGGTAGGTCTATTTTTAATTTTTTGAGGAACCTCCACACTGTTTTCCAGAGTGGCTGCACAAATTTGCACTCCCACCAACAGTGCAAGAGGGTTCCCGTTTTTCCACATCCTCTCCAGCATCTATAGTCTCCTGATGTGTTCATTTTGGCCACTCTGACTGGCATTAGGTGATATCTGAGTGTGGTTTTGATTTGTTTTTCCCTGATGAGGAGCGATGTTGAGCATCTTTTCATGTGCCTGTTGGCCATCTGGATGTCTTCTTTAGAGAAGTGTCTGCTCATGTTTTCTCCACATTTCCTCACTGGGTTATTTGTTTTTCAGGTGTGGAGTTTGGGGAGCTCTTTATAGATTTTGGATACTAGCCCTTTGTCCGATGTGTCATTTGCAAATATCTTTTCCCATTCCGTTGGTTGCCTTTTAGTTTTGTTGGTTGTTTCCTTTGCTGTGCAGAAGCTTTTTATCTTCATAAGGTCCCAGTAATTCACTTTTGCTTTTAATTCCCTTGCCTTTGGGGATGTGTCAAGGAAAAAATTGCTACGGCTGAGGTCAGAGAGGTTTTTTCCTGCTTTCTCCTCTAGGGTTTTGATGGTTTCCTGTCTCACATTCAGGTCCTTTATCCATTTTGAGTTTATTTTTGTGAATGGTGTGAGAAAGTGGTCTAGTTTCAACCTTCTGCATGTTGCTGTCCAGTTCTCCCAGCACCATTTGTTAAAGAGACTGTCTTTTTTCCATTGGATGTTCTTTCCTGCTCTGTCAAAGATTAGTTGGCCATACGTTTGTGGGTCTAGTTCTGGGGTTTCTATTCTATTGCATTGGTCTATGTGTCTTTTGTTGTGCCAATACCATGCTGTCTTGATGATTACAACTTTGTAGTAGAGGCTAAAGTCTGGGATTGTGATGCCTCCTGCTTTGGTCTTCTTCTTCAAAATTACTTTGGCTATTCGGGGCCTTTTGAGGTTCCATATGAATTTTAAAATTGCTTGTTCTAGTTTCGAGAAGAATGCTGGTGCAATTTTGATTGGGATTGCATTGAATGTGTAGATAGCTTTGGGTAGTATTGACATTTTGACAATATTTATTCTTCCAATCCATGAGCATGGAATGTTTTTCCATTTCTTTATATCTTCTTCAGTTTCCTTCATAAGCTTTCTATAGTTTTTACCATACAGATCTTTTACATCTTTGGTGAGATTGATTCCTAGGTATTTTATGCTTCTTGGTGCAATTGTGAATGGGATCAGTTTCTTTATTTGTCTTTCTGTTGCTTCATTATTAGTGTATAAGAATTCAACTGATTTCTGTGCATTGATTTTGTATCCCACAACTTTGCTAAATTCAGGTATCAGTTCTAGCAGACTTTTGGTGGAGTCTATTGGATTTTCCATGTATATCGTGTCATCTGCAAAAAGTGAAAGCTTGACATCATCTTTGCCAATTGTGATGCCTTTGATTTCCTTTTGTTGTCTGATTGCTGATGCTAGAACTTCCAACACTATGTTAAACAACAGTGGTGAGAGTGCACATCCCTGTCATGTTCCTGATCTCAGGGAGAAAGCTCTCAGTTTTTCCCCATTGAGGATGATGTTAGCTGTGGGCTTTTCATAAGTGGCTTTTATGATGTTTAAGTATGTTCCTTCTATCCCAACTTTCTCAAGGGTTTTTATTAAGAAAGGTGGCTGAATTTTGTCAAAGGCCTTTTCTGCATCGATTGACAGGATCATATGGTTCTTATCTTTTCTCTCATTAATGTGATGTATCACGTTGATTGATTTGTGAATGTTGAACCAGCCCTGCAGCCCAGGAATGATTCCCACTTGATCATGGTGGATAATTCTTTTTATATGCTGTTGAATTCGATTTGCTAGTATCTTATTGAGAATTTTTGCATCCATATTCATCAGGGATATTGGCCTGTAGTTCTCTTTTTTTCCTGGGTCTCTGTCTGGTTTAGGAATCAAAGTAATACTGGCTTCATAGAATGAGTCTGGAAGTTTTCCTTCCCTATTTTTTGGAATAGCTTGAGAAGGATAGGTATTATCTCTGCTTTAAATGTCTGGTAGAACTCCCCTGGGAAGCCATCTGATCCTGGACTCTTTTTTGTTGGGAGATTTTTGATGACTGATTCAATTTCTTCCCTGGTTATGGGTCTGTTCAAGCTTTCTATTTCCTCCTGATTGAGTTTTGGAAGCATGTGGGTGTTTAGGAATTTGTCCATTTCTTCCAGGTTGTCCAGTTTGTTGGCATATAATTTTTCATAGTATTCCCTGATAACTGCTTGTATCTCTGAGGGATTGGTTAATAATTCCATTGGTGGAGAACAAAGGCACTCACCAGCGCCATCTCCCTCGCCCATCCCCCAGCACCGGGAGGGAGTCAGACCCGCCAACGGAGGGATGGATCCGCAGAAGCACAGCGTGGGGTGTTTGCGCGGTGCAAGCAAGTTCCCTGGCAAGAACTGGTTCCCTTTGGGATTTTGGCTGGGGGATAGGTGAGGGAGATGGCAGTGGCAAGCACCTTTGTTCCCCGCCAAGCTGAGCTCTGTTGTCCGGGGCTCAACAAATCTCCCTCCCGTTGTCCTCCTACCCTCCTGCTCTCCGAGCAGAGCTGTTAATTTATAACCTTCCAGATGTTAAGTCCTGCTAGCTGTCAGAACACCCTCCGTTCAACCCCTCCGCTTTTGCAAGCCAGACTCAGGGGGCTCTGCCTGGCCAGTGGGCCGCCCCCCCCCCCACTACCTCCCGCCAGTCCGTGTAGCGTGCACCGCCTCTTTGCCCTTCCTATCCTCTTCCGTGGTCCTCCTGTCTGTGCTTGGCTCCAGAGAACCCATTCTGCTAGTCTTCTGGCGGTTTTCTGGGTTACTTAGGCAGGTGTAGGTGGAATCTAAGTGATCAGCAGGACACAGTGAGCCCAGTGTCCTCCTACGCCGCCATCTTCCTGACCAATCCCTCCAAATGAGAATCTAGCCATATTGTTTAGCATCTATCTTCTGTTTCTCATTTCATTGTAGGGGAACTTACTACTCCAGTAGTCTCTACCCTTCCGTAAATCAGAAAAAGCAAGGCACTGGCCTTTCTCATTTCTTACTGCAAGGATACGGTGGGGACGGGTAGAATAGAAAATGGAAAAGATGAGGACAAAGACTACAAGTTAGAATCAGGTTTTGCTATAGGAGTGAGGAGAGAATAAGGGCATTACTATTTCTATAATGCTTTCCTGAATGCTAATTATTCAATATAAGTGTATGCAACCCTTTTTTAATCAAAGTATAATCAACTATAATGCAACCCTTTTTTAATCAAAGTATAATAAACTCTTGTAAAACAGGATTTTTATTTAGAACTTTCTGTTCTTAATTAAGGGAAGCATCCTTGGCTAGTGGTTTGTCACTGTTGATTTCACATCCACTCTTGACCTCATCTTACCTGCAGAATATAGCAAATTTGCTGTTTTGTACACTCTGACAATCCTCTGGGAATCAAGGATTCAATGTCTTCTGACTGTAAGAAAAGAGAGGCTTATACATTGAAAAGATACACATGAGTATTGTAATTTTAGGGTCTGCAGTTCACAAACTTTTGTGCAGCAGAGCATATTTTTAGGAACATCAAAAGATTATTTCAGTTTTGGGTGATAGTTGCTACCAACTTCCTTTCTACCCTGATAGTTCTTACTTTTAAAAAAATTGACTATAGAGGCACCTGGGTGGCTCAGTCGGTTAAGTGTCCAACTCCTGGTTTCAGCTCAGATCATTATTTCACAGTTTGGTGGGTTCGAGCCCTGCACTGGGATCTGTGCTGACAGGGCAGAGCCTACTTGGGATTCTCTCTCTCTCTCTCTCTCACTATCTCTGCCCCTTCCCCACTCATGCTGTCTCTTTTTCAAAATAAATAAACTTAAATTATTTAATTTTTTTTTAAAAAAATGATTATACTACAGACACTATGGAAAGTACCTTGAATTCTAGGCATTTTAGGGAAAAACTTTATGCAACCAATCAGATGTTCCATTTCTACATTTTTTAAGAGTAATTTAAAAAACAAAAAGATGGCCTCTCAAGTCCCATTAAATACTCTCAGTGTATCTTTCAACAACTGGAAGCTTTGATGAGTGATAAATATGACATTTGAGAGGCTTATTTTTTAAATAATGAAAATTGAGGATTTACATTGAGCTATGATGACTTCTGAAAAAGTAAATGTTGACACAGCAACATTGAAAAGCTTTAACTGATTTTTTTTTTTTTAGTTGAAGCAATGCAAATTTATTATCTAGTAGTTTTGGAGGTTGGAATCAATGGGGCAAAATTAATGTGTCAGCAGAACTGCATTCTTTTGATGGGCTCTAGGGGAGAACCTATTTCATTGCCTTTTTGTTTCTACAGGCTGCCTGAATTCCTTGGCTGGTGGCCTCATCACTCCCATCTCTGCTTCCATTGGCAGATCTCCTGACTCTGACCTCCTGCCTCCCTCTTTTAAGGACCGTTAGTGTTAACATTGGGCCCACCCACATAATCCAGGATAAGCTCCTCACTTTAAGATTCTTAACTTAGTCACATTTGCAAAGTTTATTTTACCATATTAAGGTAACATATTCAAAAGTTTCAGGGATTAAGGTGTGGACATCTTTGGGGGGCCATTATTCTGTCTTCCACATAATCTTATTGCCCTTCTTCTGAAGCTCATATCCATATAGTTTCCCTCTGTGAGGTCTAGATCCAAGAGAGGGAGATTCTAATAGAGGAAGGGTCTTCTCTTCCACCTGCTCAAGACCCTCCTTGGATGACTAACCAAGAATCCACTTCCTCAGAAGACATCTTTCCCTCTTCCTCAGGGGGTGATTTTTCTCTATGGCTGCTGCAAGACAAGTTAATTAGAATACCATCCAGTACCTCTGACTTCAGTACCCTTATCCCAAACTATAGAAGGATGATGTCCTTACAAAAAACAAAAAAAAACAAAAACAAAAAACAAAAACAGATAGCCAAGGACTGAAGTTAAGACATCACAGCAGATACTTATCTTGCCAAATCCTATGCCCAGCCCAACATGTATCATTGTCTTCTTTTATTTTATTCAAATATAATTAACATACAGTGTTATATTAGTTTCGGGTGTACAATATAATGATTCAGCAATTCTATACATTTCTCAGTGCTTATCAAAGTAAGTATACTCTTAAGCCCAGTTATTTATTTTATCCATATCCCCACTGACATCCCCTTTTGTGAGAAGCTTCAACTAATTTTAAGTGAAAATCACTGTAATGAATGCAGTATATCAATACATTGAAAATAAAGAAAAAAATTGGAGCACCTGGGTGGTGGTTAAGCATCCAACTTTGGCTCAGGTCATGATCTCATGGTTTGTGAGTTCGAGCCCTGCGAAGGGCTCTGTGCTGACAGCTTGCAGCCTGGACGCTGCTTTGGATTCTGTGTCTCCTTCTCTCTCTGCCCCTCCCCCACTTGTGTTCTGTCTCTCTCTATTAAAAAATAAATAAATGTAAGCAAAAAAATTTTTTTAAAAAAGAAAAAAACACAAAAGAGGCCACTGTACTTTTTTATTACATCGAAATCAGTTCTTTCTCTATCTGATTACTTATTCCATTTGAAGTAATACTTAACAAAATGTGCATATATAATAGAATTAAAAATTGAAAAAAACTTAAGTTGATTTCTGTTTGGCATGGGTCATAAGGTTCAAAATACATTAAAACTAACTTTGCTACTTAGTTAATGTAGGTCTTAATTTTCTAAAGCAGAGAGTATGTGGTAAATGAAATTTTAAATGTTTTGATAAGCAAAGACAAAGTCATAAACAACAGTTGATGAAATATTTTTCACATTAATAATTATTACCTTTATGATTATTACTTTTATGGCCATTAGAAAAATATAAAAAAATTAACATTTTTATTTATTTTTGAGAGACACAGAGAGATGGAGTGTGAGCATGGGAAAGGTAGAGAGGGAGACACAGAATCCGAAATAGGCTCCAGGATCTGCATGGTCAGCACAGAGCCCAACCTGGGGCTTGAACCCACCAACTGTAAGATCATGACCTGAACTGAAGTTGGATGCTTCCCCAACTGAGCCACCCAGGTGTCCTGTAATTACAAACATAAACGGTTCTATCATTTTAAAGACAAAATAATCATTATATCTTTCACTAATCTGTGTTTCTAGTCTAATAAAGGTACCAAACTAAAACAGTATTATTGGTGCAAATATCAGAATCTGCTTTGTTATCACCTATATTTGATTTTCAACTATTTTTGCACTTACCTCATCTGTAGACTCAAAGTCCTCTTTGCTGCAAGAGTGAAAATAAAAAGATAGACAACCTTAAGAAAATGTATGTATTGATCATATATAAATGCTAGTGTTTCTAATTCTTTTATCTTATGTTTTAATATATCATAATAACAGCAATTCAATTTACAATTCAAGTAAGAAATTTTAAGCTAACTAAAATGGCACTTATCAAAAATAAAGATAATTTTCCTGAAACGAGTTAATCTACTAAAAATGACCAATATTGATTAGGGAGAGGAAGAGGCCAACATGGCAGAGAAGTAGGGGGATCCAAACTTCCCACATCTCTCAAAGAATGCTGAAGCCAAAGGACTTTGAAACCCCAAGAGTCTGGGAGGAAAAGAGACTGAGTCTAAAAGGGAGTCACTGGAACATCCTTGACGGGCTATAGGTAGGTGATTGAGAACTGGGGGAGATAAAATGGGCCATGTAAGCACAGAGGGGAGTGATCCCCTTTTGTGGAGAGACAAAGGGAAGAGAAACAGTGGCTGGGGAAGCATAGGACTGTATCTGGACAAAAGATAAACCTCGGGCTGGGACTGAGAGCGATACCATCTCTAACTGCAGGGCTTTCTTGGACTGGGGCCAGCTGACCCATTCGCACACCTGGGGAGGAGGAAAGCCAGACCCGGGTTCGGTGGTAGGTCAGGGGTGCAGTGCACAGTAGAAGAAACCAGTCCCCTCCTTGGAGTGCTGTGGGAAAGGACAAAGCCTGCCTGCCTCTGCCATCCTGGGGCGCAGCGGGGATGTCAGCAACACAGTCTGCAGCAGGAAAAGATGGTCCTCCCTGAAGTGCTGAGGCACAGACAAAGCCAGCTGGGAGCACATATCAGGCTGCACAGAGAGGCACTTCCTCAGTGCCAGAGCAGACAGAGTGGGACTTTGAATCCTAGCCAAGCACTGGTCAGGGGAGTCAGGGGAGCAAGAAGCAATGCCCCATCTGCACCTGCTGCAGTGAGGATGACTCAAATGGAGTCCACCAAGCCCCATGGAGAAGAGACTGGGGGATCGCCATCCCCCACCCCCACCCCCTGCACCACCAAGGCAAAACCTCAGGGATCTGTCCGGGGCCCATAGTGGAGGCAGAACCAGCCTACACCAAACCACGCCCCTCCATGCCTGGTCACTGCATATCTCCTGGAGCAGGACAGATGCTGTGGAACCAAAGGGCTCTATCATCCAAACCAGTGCTGCTGCAGAGCCTGGATTAATTCTCGGACAATTCTTGTTATTTAGATACATATTCCCTTCTTATCTCTTCCCTCATCTAGGCTGGTTACTCTGGTTGTTGGTTTGTTTAAGCAGACATATTTAATCCATTCTCTTCATACATATTCTACACCACTTTCTCTACTTTCCTTTCTCTCTCTTTGGAATAATCAAGCCATAGTTTCTCTGTCTGGGTAACTTTATCTTTTATTTTTCCCCCACCTCCTTCTTTATTTTCTTTCTTTCTCTCTCTCTGGATAAGGCCATTTAGACTCTCTGCCTAGTCAATGTTTATTTTCTCTTTGTCCCCACCCCTGTCATTTCTCTCTTTGTATATGATCTTCCATCAGCACTGCCTCTACCCTGTTCTTTACTTGTAGCTGGTGTTTCTGCTTTTTTGCTTTTGGATTAGTTTGTTTGTTTTATATGTGTGTGTGTCTGGTCTGTCTGTTTGTTTGTCTTATTTGTCTGTGTGTTTGCCTGTCTTTGTTTCCTGTTGGTTTTTCTGTTTGTTTTCCTTTCCAGGGATAATTCAAATAACAACTCAAATCAGATCTTGTGGAGGGTCCAAAACATCACTACAAGTAGAGAAATAAAATGACCAAAATCGGGACAACACAGAGCAAGTAACACTCTCCAAAAAAAACACCTACTGAAGGACCAGGTCCTGAACAGTGTATGACCCCCCTTTAATATAAGAGTGCTCACAGGTACAGAGCACATAACAAGCTTTTAAAACTCATAAGGGACAGAAAAGTAGCCAAAATGATGAAATGGAAGAATTCCATGCAAAAGAAAATCCAGGAAGAACTGAAAACTAAAGAATTGATCTAAACAGATATAAGCAATATAACTGAATAAGAATTTAGAATAATAGTCATAACATTAATCACTGGGCTTGAAGAAGGCATAGAAGACAGCAGAGAATCTATTACTGCAGAGATTAAGGAACTAAAAATCAGTCACGATGAATTAATAAATGCTATAAATGAGGTGCAAAATAAAATGGAGGCGGCCACAGCACAGATTGAAGAGGTAGAGGGGAGAATAGGTGAATTAGAAGATAAAATTATGGAAAAAGAGGAAGCTGAGAAAAAGATTAAAAAATCCAGGATCAAGAGGGGAAAATTAGAGAAGTAAGTGATGCAATCAACTGGAACAATATCTGTATCATAGGAATTCCAGAAGAAGAAAAGAGAGAGAAAGGGTCTGAAAATGCACTTGAATGAATCATAGCTGAGAACTTCCCTGATCTGGGGAAGGAAAAAGGCAGTGAAATACAAGAGGCACAGAGAACTCCCTTCAGACATAACTTGATTCGATCTTCTGCATGACATATCATAGTGAAACTGGCAAAATACAAGGATAAAGAGAAAATTCTGAAAGCAGCTAGGGATAAACACGCTCTAACTTACAAAAGTAAACCCATAAGAGTAGTGGCAGACCTATATACTGAAACTTGGCATGCCAGAAAGGAATGGCAGGAAATCTTCAATGTGATGAACAGGAAAACCATGCAGCCAAGAATTCTCTATCCAGAAGGTCTGTCATTCAGAATAGGAGAGATAAAGGTTTTCCCAAACAAACAAAAATTGAAGGAATTCATCACCACTAAACCAGCCCTACAAGAGATCCAAAGGGGGATTCTGTGACTGAAATGTTGCAAGGACCACAAAGTACCAGAGACATCACTACAAGCGTGAAAGCTACAGATATCACAATGACTAAACCCATATCTTTCAATAATAACATTGAATGTAAATGGACTAACTACTCTAATCAAAAGACATAGGGTATCAGTATGGATAAAAAGAAGAACCATCTATTTTCTGTCTACAAGAGACTCATTTTAGACCTGAGGACACCTTCAGATTGAAAATGAGGGGATGGAGAACTATCTATCATGCTACTCAAAGTCATAGGCAAGCTGGAGTAGCCATACTTATATCAGACAAAGTAGACTTTAAATTAAAGGCTGTAACAAGAGATGAAGAAGGGCACTAGGTAATAATTACAAGATCTATCCATCAGGAAGAGCTAACAATTATAAATGTCTATGCACCAAATTCGAAGGCACCCAAATATTTAAAACAATTAATCACAAATATAAGCAATATTATTGATAAGAATGTGGTAATTGCAGGAGACTTTAATACTCCACTTACAACAATAGACAGATCATCTAGACACAGAATCAGTAAAGAAACAATGGTTTTGAATGATACATTGGACCAGATGGACTTGACAGATATATTTAGAACTCTACATCCAAAAGCAGCAGAATATACTTTCTTCTTGAGTATACATGGAACATTCTCCAAGATAGATCATGTACTGGGTCACAAACGGCCCTCAATAAATATAAAAGAATTGAGATCATACCGTGCACACTTTCAGATCACAATGCTATGAAACTTGAAATCAACCGCAGGAAAAGGTCTGGAAAACCTCCAAAGGCATGGAGGTTAAAGAACACCCTACTAAAGAACAAATGGGTCAACCAGGCAATTAGAAAAGAAATTTGAAAATGTATGCAAACATATTAAAATGAAAAGACAACAATCTAAATGCTTTCGGATGCAGCGAAGGCAGTCCTGAGAGAAAAATACATTGCAATCCAGGCCTATCTCAAGTAACAAGAAAAATCCCAAATACAAAATCTAAGAGCACACCTAAAGGAAAGAAAAGCAGAAAGACACCCCAAAGCCAGCAGAAGAAAAATAATAAAGAACATAGCAGAAATAAACAATATAGAATCAAAAACACACTAGAGCAGATCAGTGAAACCAAGAGTTGGTTTTTTGAAAAAATAAACAAAATTAATAAACCTCTAGCCAAGTTTCTTAACAAGAAAAGAGAGGACCCAAATAAAATCACGAATGAAAATGGAATTATGACAACCAATTCCTCAGAAATACAGTAATTATCAAGGAATACTATGAAAAATTATATGCTAACAAACTGGACAACCTGGAAGAAATGGACAAATTCCTAAGCACCCACCCACTTCCAAAACTCAAATGGATCATATGGAAATAGAAAATTTGAACAAGTCCATAATTAGTGAAGAAATTAAATCAGTCACCAAAAATCTCTCAACAAATAAGAGTCCTGGCCCAGATGGCTTCACTGGGGAATTCTACCAGACATTTAAAACAGAGTTAATACCTATCCTTCTCAAGCTGTTCCAAACAATAGAAAGGGAAGGAAAACTTCCAGACTCATTCTATGAAGCCAGCATTACTTTGATTCCCAAACCAGACAGAGACCCAGGAAAAAAAGAGAACTACAGGCCAATATCCCTGATGAACATGGATGCAAAAATTCTCAACAAGATACTAGCCAAGTGAAGTCAACAGCATATAAAGAGAATTATTCATCATGATCAAGTGGGATTCATTCCTGGGATGCAGGACTGGTTCAATATTTGGAAATCAATCAATTTGATACATCATATTAATAAAAGAAAAGATAAGAACCACATGATCCTGTCAATGGATGCAGAAAAAACATTTGACAAAATACAGCATCATTTCTTGATGAAAACCCTCAAGAAAGTCAGAATAGAAGGAACATACTTAAATGTCATAGAGGCCATTTATGAAAAGCCCACAGATAATATCATCATCAATGGGGAAAAACTGAGAACTTTCCCCCTGGGATCAGGAACATGACAGGGATGTCCACTCCCTGTGATGTCCACTATGTGTAACATAGTGCTGTAAGTCCTAGTATCAGCAATCAGACAACTAAATGAAAAACAAGCATCAACATCAGCAAAGATTAAATCAAACTTTCACTTTTTGCAGAGGACATGATACACTACCTGGAAAACCCGACAGACTCCACCAAAAGTCTGCTAGAATTGATACATAAATTCAGCAAAGTCACAGGGTACAAAATTAATGTACAGAAATTGTTTGCATTTTTATACACCAATAATGAAGCAACAGAAAGAGAAATAAAGAAACTGATCTCATTCACAATTACACCAAGAACCATAAAATACCTAGGAATAAACCTAACCAAAGATTTAAAGGATCTTTATGCTGAAAACTATAGAATGCTTATGAAGGAAATTGAAGAAGAGACAAAGAAATGGAAAAACATTCCGTGCTCATGCATTGGAATAAATATTGTTAAAATGTCAATACTACCCAAAACAGTCTACACATTCAATACAATCCCAATCAAAATTACACCAGTATTGTTCTCAAAGTAGATCAAACAATCCTAAAATTTGTATGGAACCATAAAGTGCTCATGTAGCCAAAGTACTATCAAAGAAGAAAACCAAAGCAAGAGGCATCACAATCCCATAGTTTAGCCTCTACTACCAACTGTAATCATCAAGACAACATGGTATTGACACAAAAACAGACACATAAACCAATGGAATAGAAAAGAGAACTCAGATTTGAACCCACAAAAGTATGGCCAACTAACATGCAACATGCAGAAAAATGAAACTAGATTACTTTCTGATACCATTCTCAAAAATAAACTCAAAATGGATGAAAGACCTGAATGTGAGATAGGAAACCATCAAAATCCTAGAGCCAAGAGCAGGAAAATATCTCTTTGAGTGTAGCTGCAACAATTTCTCAATCAACACATCTCCAAAGGCAAGGGAATTAAAAGCAAAAATGAACTATTAGGACCTCATCAAGACAAAAACTTCGGCACTGCAAAGGAAACAATCAACAAAACTAAAAGGCAACCAACAGAATGGGAAAAGATATTTGCAAATGACATATCAGATAAAGAGCTAGTATCCAAAATCTCTAAAGACCTCACCAAACTCCACACCAGAAAAGCAAATAATCCAGTGAAGAAATGGGCAGAATACATGAATAGACACTTCTCTAAAGAAGACATCCAGATGGCCAACAAGCACATGAAAAGATGCTCAACATTGCTCCTCATCAGGGAAATACAAATCAAAACCACACTCAGATACCACCTCATGGCAGTCAGAGTGGCTAAAATGAACAAATCAGGAGACTATAGATGCTGGCAAGAATGTGGAGAAATGGGAACCCTCTTGCACTGCTGGTGGGAATGCAAACTGGTGGAGCAGCTCTGGAAAACAGTGTGGAGGTTCCTCAAAAAATTAAAAATAAAACTACCCTATGACCCAGCAATAAGGCTGCTAGGAATTTACCCAAGGGATACAGGAGTGCTGATGCATAGGGACACTTGTACCCCAGTGTTTACAGCAGCACTTTCAACAATAGCCAAATTATGGAAAGAGCCTAAATGTCCATCAACTGATGAATGGATAAAGAGGATGTGCTTTATATATACAATGGAATACTACTTGGCAATGAGAAAGAATGAAATATGGCCATTTGCAGCAACGTGGATGGAGCTGGAGTGTATTATGCTAAGTGAAATAAGTCAGGCAGAGGAAGACAGATACCATACGTTTTAACTCATATGTGGATCCTGGGAAACTTAGCAGAAGATCATGGGAGAGGGGAAGGGGAAAAAAGTTATAGGGAGGGAGGGAGGCAAACCATAAAAGACTCTTAAGGACTAAGAACAAACTGAGGTTTGATGGGGGGTGGGGGAGAGTGGAAAATGGATGTTGGGCATGGAGGAGGGCACTTGGGATGAGCAGTGGGTGTTGTATGAAAAACAATTTGACAATAAATTTTATTTAAATAAAAAATGAACAATATCAA
Source organism: Panthera onca (assembly GCF_046562875.1). NCBI lineage: Eukaryota > Metazoa > Chordata > Mammalia > Carnivora > Felidae > Panthera > Panthera onca. The sequence goes on along the minus strand of NC_138357.1, from coordinate 58,528,495 downwards.
AATAACAAGCCAAAAGAATATACAGAATCAGTTACAGCCATGCACTAGCATTAATCTGTTTATGACTAGATGTACAAGTCCTTGGTGCTTTGTAATAAATGATGCCTGAGTGAATGAATAACAATAATAGTTGTTCTCTCTCTCCACCCACATTTTCTCCTGTATCATTCACTTTCAGTGCTGAGTCCAACTTCTCTCTATAGTCTTCAAGTTATTCCATACCCTTTCATCAAAATCAAAACTTGCAGTATAAATTCATTCAATCTACACTACAGTATATATGGCAGTGACAAAACCTTACACATACCTGGATGTTTACATAGAGACAGAGCTTTAAGCAACATGACCAAAATTCTAGTGGGATGATAAAACTTCCAACATCAAAATGAGGATTTGAGCACCAGGGTTAGAAGACCCTTTGTGAAGCCATGTTAGGTAGGCAAATACCACAAAAGAATTCTTAGTGATTATACCAGTCTGGCACTTGCTTCTTTGGGGAGTGATGAAAGTGGAAAACGATACAGTTTCAGTGTCAGTGGCAATAGACAGGTCTTTATTTCTGACTACTTGTTTTATCTATGCTTCATTGAAGAATTCGGCACAAAATATATGGTGAATGTACTTCTCAAACAAAAACACACTACACATGTTCTGACAACAAGGCAGAATATTTTAAATGTGCTTGTATATTTTAAAGATGCTTGTATAAAATCAGAGGTATGTGAGTGACATATCTTTGATATAAAAGAAAAATATATTAGAGATATGTTAGGACATTATCTCCTACCTTTACCTTCTAAGTAACTGCTTATGGTAATATATTGCTTGGAGAGATAAGAAGGTCTCTCACTGTGCAAAACCTCTTGCATATATTTATAAAAATATATATGTTAATGTGGAGGAAGAAAACTGAAGGTTCAATTTACCCGAGGCATGACTACATATTTGCAATGGTCTGTATGTATGTATGTGGCATTTCCTATATTGCCCAAAATAGAAATTGTGGGGAAGCCCTAGTAAAATAAATAAATAAAATATTCTGTACTTTTTAAATGTTTTACTAAAGAAACTGCATGCATATACTGGGAGTTACAACAAGTTAAAAATATGAATCAATACTTTAGTCATACTCCATTACTATTAACTGAAATAATCACAGTTATTAATGGACCTTTATGCTAAAAATTCCACTGCCCAAGCCAACCTAGTACACATGTCCCTAATCATTTCTTTCTACAGATAAGAAAACAAAACAGAAATAGAGCAATTAACAATCAACAGGACTTAATACTGCATTTTTTTAAAGTAACCAGAATGGTTTCATGAGACAACCTTCTTTAATTCTGACCCTGCATCCTCTCATTGCTAAATTGTAACATGGAAAAAGGAGATTAAGGGGGAAAAAAGAAGAGGGAAAGAGAGAAAGAGAGTGGAAACAGAGATAAGAGCAGAGAGTTGGAGAGACCAATGTGAATTACACCTCCATCCAGCCGTGGGGAGTGGTAGTTGGAATTACAATGGGCAGAAAAAAACAGGGGCAGGAGAAAGAACAATATGGCTTCAGAGTAGGAGGACCCTAGGCTCCCCTCTTCCCACAAACACAACTAGATAACTATAAAATCATACTAAATACCCCAGAAATTGACCTGAAGAGTGATAAAACAAACTCCACAATTAAACATAGAGAAGAGGTGAACCTGGGTGGCTCAGTCAGTTAAGCATCCAACTTTGGCTCAGGTCACGATCTCATGGTTTGTGAGTTCAAGCCCCATGTCAGGTTCTGTGCTGATGGCTCAGAGCCTTGAGACTGCTTCAAATTCTGTGTCTCTCTCTCTTCCCCTCCCCTGCTTGTTCTCTATGTCTCTCTCTCAAAAATAAATATTAAAAGAAAAAAAAAAGAAATGTTACAAAAAGGAGGGGGGAGAACAGGCCACATCAAAGAAGGTAGGAAGTGCAGATATGTAGTTTAGGGGAGAAATAGATCCTAGGTACTTTGGGGGGAAAACCAGGGTCATAGAGAAGAGACAGAGAGAGATAAAGAGAGGAAGAGAGAGAAGCACAGAAGGAAACTCTGAAGGAGAATGTTTCCGCAAAGCCACTGGCTTGGAAAATGAGAGGGGCAAAATTTAGTCAGAACTTGCAGTCAACAGGGCTTAAAGCCTAGAATTTTAAAAGGTAGCAGGCTTGGCTGGGATAGAGCCCTGAAGGCACTGCCCTGCTCATAGAGAGAAGGCAGACAAACAACATGAGAGCAGATGGCATGGCAACAAAGATCTGAAGCATGCTTGAGGCAAACAGTGGGGAGATTATTCACTCTTCTCAGAGCAAACTGAAGTCAGCTTTCACAGAGACACCTCTCTGAGAAGAAAGGAGCTGGCTGGCACCACTCCCCACCCTGATACTCAGCAAAAACACAGTGCCACTTGTAGTAAGCAGCTCAGCAGGGACACAGGCTGCCAAACATGCTTATACCAAGCCCAATCCCTGCACCTCAGGGAGACTGTCCTTTTAAGTCAAAATTAACTTAATACCAGCATGGCGGGCCCCTCCTCCAGAAGACTGGCACAAACCCTTGTTGACACCACACCTCCTGACCAGAGAGTTCTGCAGGGCCATGGCTCTGGTGGAGTTGGTGTCAGGTCTCATTTCACAAGCACACCAGAGCACACCTAGTTAAAACTCACCATATTCAGGCCAGGGACAAAAACCTGCCCACAGTAGGCAAGGAGAACATCTGCAGATAACTTTCTTGAACGATAGAGCAGTGAAAACACCACAGTAGAGTGCACACAGTACACACCTGAGATACTCCCTGAAGTGCCAGGCCCTGAGCACTACATGACCTCTTCTTCATAAAGCTATTACTTTTAGCAGCAGTATGCATAACTGGCTTTTCCAACACAGAAAAGAAGGCAGAGACTTACACAAAATGCTGACAGAAGAATTTATGCCAAATGAAAGAACAAGATAAGGCCAGTACCAAAGATGTAAGCAAAACAGATATAAGTAATCTGTTTGATGGAGAATTTAAAGCAACAATCATAAGGATACCCACTGGGCTTGAGAGAAGAATAGAAGACATCAGGGATACCCTTAAACACAGATAAAATAGTTAACAATGAAGCAATCAGAGATGAATAATGCAATAAATGAGATTGGAAACAAGCTTGATGCAATGAACAGCAGGCTAGAAGAAGCAGAAGAATGAATTAGTGACCCTGAAGACAAAATAATGGAAAATAATGAGGCTTAACAAAAGAGAGAAGAATTCATGGAATATGAGAATAGATTTAAGGATCTCAATGACTATATCAAATGTAATAATATTCATATTATAGAAGTCCCAGATGAAGGAGAGAAAGGGGGACATAAAATTTATTTGAAGAAATAGATGAAAACTTCCTTAATCTAGGGAAGGAAACAGACATCCATATCCAGGAGGCACAGATAAGTCTCATCAAAACCAACAAAAGCAGGCCAACACTAAGACATATTATAATTAAATTTGCAAAATATAGTGAAAAAGAAAAAAATCATAAAAGTGGCAAGACAAGAGAAGTCCTTAACTTACAATGGAAGACTCATAAGGCTAGCTGGAGATTTCTCAACAGAAACTTGGCAAGCCAGAAGGGAGTGGCATGATATATTCAAAGTGCTAATTGGGAAAAATCTTCAGTCAAGACTACTCCATCCAACAAGGCTAACATGCAGAATAGAAAGAGAGATCGTTTCCCAAAAAAACAAAAACTAAAGGAATTCATGACCACAAAACTAGCCATGCATGAAATATTCAAAAGGACTCTTTGATACAAAGGAGAGGCCAACAGTGACAAATATAAGAAAAGATCAGAAAATATCTCCAGACAACGACAAAGTAAAATGGCAACAAATACATTTAAATTAATAATTATTTTGAATTATAAATGGACTAAATGCTCCAATCCAAAGACATAGCATGTCAGAATTAATAAAAAAAAAAAAAGAGTCATCTATATAGTGCTTAGAAGAGACTCACTTTAGACCTAAAAACACTTGCAGATTGAAAAGGGAATAATCCAACAAGAAGATATAACAATTCTAAATATTTATGCATCCGACATGGGAGCACCCAAATACATAAAATATTTAATAACAAACATAAAATAATTAATGGATAATAATATAATAATAGTAGGGGACTTTAATGCCTCGCTTACATAAATGGACAGATCATCCAAACAGAAAATCAACAAGAAAACAATGGCCTTGAATGACACACAAGACCACATGGACTTAACCAATATATTCAGAACATTTCCTCATAAAACAGGAGAACACACATTGTTTTCAAAGGCATGTGGAACATTCTCAGAATAGATCAAATACTAGGTTACAAAACAGGCCTCAACAAATACATAAAGATTGATATCATACCATGTACCTTTTGTGACCACAACACTATGAAACTAGAAGTCATTCACAAGAAAAAACTTGGAAAGACCACAAATACATCGAGCTTAAACATGCTACTAAACAATGAATTGGTTAAACAGGAAATCAAAGAAGAAATAAAAAATATATGGAAGCAAATGAAAATGAAAACACAACAGTCTAAAACCTTTGGGATCCACCAAAAGCAGTCCAAAGAGGGAAATATATAGCTATATAGGCCTACCTCAAGAAGGAAGAAAAATCTTACATAAACAACATAACCTTATACCTAAAGGAGCAAGAAAAAGAAGAACAGACAAAACCCAAACACAGGAAAATGAAGGAGTTAATAAAGAGTACAACAGAAATCAACGATATAGAAACAAATAAAAACAATAGAACAGATCAATGAAACCAGGAGATGGTTCTTTGAAAAACTTAATAAAATTGATAAATCTCTAGTGAGAGTTATCAACTAGAAAAGATAATGCACCCTAATAAATGAAATCAGAAGTGAGATAGAATTAATACCCAACATAACAGAAACACAAGCAAATATAAGAGAACATTATGAAAAATTATATGCCAACTAATTGGACAACCTAGAAGAAATGGATAAATTTCTAAAAACATATAAATTCCAAAACAGGAACAGGAAGAAATAGAAAACTTGAACAGAGCAATAACCAGCAAAGAAATTGAATCTGTAATCAAAAAGTCCCCCAAAAGACCTGTGTCAGATGAGTTCACAGGCAAATTCTACCAAACATTTAAAGAAGACCTAATACCTATTATTTTCAAATTATCACAAAATATAGAAAAGGAAAGAAAACTCACAAATTCATTCTATGAGGCCAGCATTACCCTGATACCAAAACTAGATAAAAACTCCACTAAAAAAGAGAATTACAGGGAAATATCCCTGATTAACATGAACACAAAAATTCTCAATAAAACACTAACAAACCAAATCCAACAATACATTAACAAATTCATTCATCATGTTCAAGTGGGATTTATTTCTAGGCTGCAAGGGTCATTAAATATTCACAAATGAATCAAGGTGATGCACCACATTAATAAAAGAAAGGATAAGAAATGTATGATCATTTCAATAAATGCAAATAAAGGATTTGATGAACTACAACAATGATTCATGATAAAAATCTTCAACAAAATAAATTTGGAGGGAACATACCTCAACATCGTAAAGGGCGTATATGAAAAATCCACAGCTGACATCATCCTCAATGGTAAAAAAACCTGAAAGCATTTTTCCCTAAGGTCACAAAAAAGGCAGGGATGTCTACTCACACTGCCATTGTTTTACATAATACTGGAAGTCCTAGCCACAGCAATCAGACAAGAAAAACAAATAGATGGCATACAAGTTGGCAAGGAAGAAGTAAAGTTTCACTATTTGCAGATGACATGATGCTATGTATAGAAAACCCAAAAACTCCACCAAAAACTCCTAGAGCTGATACAGGAATTCAGTAAATTCGCAGCACAAAAAAAGCAACATACAGAAATCTGTTGCATTTATATACACCAGTAATGAAGCAGCAGAAAGAGAAACCAAGGAATCAATCCCACTTACAATTACATCAAAAACCATAAGATACCTAGGAATAAACATAACCAAAGAAGTGAAATACATGTACTCTGAAAATTATCAAACACTAACGAAAGAAATTGAAGAGAACACAAAAAATGTAAAGGCATTCCATGCTCATGGATGGGAATAACAAATATCGTTAAAATGTCCTTACCACCCAAAGCAATCTGCACATTTAATACAATTCCTATAAAAATACCACCAGCATTTTTCACACACCTAGAAAAACAATCCTCAAATTTGTATGGAAACACAAAAGATCTGGAACAGCCAAAGCAATCTTGAAAAACAAAAACAAAGCTGGAGACATCACAATTCTTTTTTTTTTTTTGATATAAGTACACTTTAATCATGGGTGGGCATGTAATTGTTCATTATACTATATTCAGTATTTTTTGATATTTTGAAATATTTTACAGTTACAAAAGACTTAGAATACATATATTGCACTACTTATCAAAATATACGGTAAGCAGGACTCTGAAAATTATTTTTCTACTATCTTGGACATTGATGAAATCCTTTTAAGTCATTATATTTAATTTTGGTCTCACATTTCACAATGAAAAAATACGCTCATCAAGGAAATATCAAAACTGTATATTAATTTGTCATATGAAATAAGATTAATGATTTAGGAAAGCCTTAGGATGTGATCAATATCTTATACAAGTCTTAAAAAGATAATTTCACTTGATTTTCTTTTTTTTAATTTAATTTAATTTTTTATTTTTAAAAATTTACATCCAAATTAGCATATAGTGAAACAATGATTTCAGGAGTAGATTCCTTAGTGCCCCTCACCCATTTAGCCCATCCCCCCTCCCACAACCCCTCCAGTAACCCTCCGTTTGTTCTCCATATTTATGAGTCTCTTACACTTTGTACCCCTCCCTGTTTTTATATTATTTTCATTTCCCTTCCCTTATGTTCATCTGTTTTGCCTCTTAAAGTCCTCATATGAGTGAAGTCATGTGATTTTTGTCTTTCTCTCACTGACTAGTTGCACTAAGCATAATACCCTCCAGTTCCATCCACATAGTTGCAAATGGCAAGATTTCATTCTTTTTGATTGCAGAGTAATACTCCATTGTATATATATACACCACTTCTTCTTTATCCATTCATCCATTGATGGACATTTGGGCTCTTTCCATACTTTGGCTATTGTTGATAGTGCTGCTATAAACATGGGGGTGCATGTGTCCCTTCGAAACAGCACACCTGTATCCTGTGGATAAATGCCTAGTAGTGCAATTGCTGGGTCGTAGGGTAGTTCTATTTTTAGTTTTTTGAGGAACCTCCACATAGTTTTCCAGAGTGGCTGCACCAGTGTGCATTGCCACCAACAATGCAAAAGAGATCCTCTTTCTCTGCATCCTAGCCAATATCTGATGTTGCTTGAGTTGTTACTGTTAGCCACTCTGACAGGTATCAGGTGGTATCTCATTGTGGTTTTGATTTGTATTTCCCTGATGATGAGTGATGTTGACCATTGTTTCATGTGTTGGTTGGCCATCTGATGTCTTCCTTGGAGAAGTGTCTATTCATGTCTTTTTCCCATTTCTTCACTGGATTGTTTGTTTTTTGGATGTTGAGTTTGATACGTTCTTTATAGATTTTGGATACTAACCCTTTATCTGATATGTCATTTGCAAATATCTTCTCCAATTCCATTGGTTGCCTTTTAGTTTTGCTGATTGTTTCCTTGGGTGTGCAGAAGCTTTTTATTTTGATGAGGTCCCAGGAGTTCATTTTTGCTTTTGTTTCCCTTGCTTCTAGAGACGTGTTCAGTAAGAAGTTGCTGCAGACGGGGCGCCTGGGTGGCTCAGTTGGTTAAGCAGCCGACTTTGGCCCAGGTCATGATCTCGCGGTCCGTGAGTTCGAGCCCCGCGTCCGGCTGTGTGCTGACAACTCAGAGCCTGGAGCCTGTTTCAGATTCTGTGTCTCCCTCTCTCTGACCCTCCCCCATTCATGCTCTGTCTCTCTCTGTCTCAAAAATAAACATTAAAGAAAAAGAAGTTGCTGCAGGCAAGATCAAAGAGGTTTGTGCCTGCTTTCTCCTCGAGGATTTTGTTGGCTTCCTGTCTTAAATTTAGGCCTTTCACCCATTTTGAGTTTATTTTTGTGTATAGTGTAAGAGAGTGGTCCAGGTTCATACTTCTGCATATCGCTGTCCAGTTTTCCCAGCACCACTTGCTGAAGATACTGTCTTTATTACATTGGATATTCTTTTCTGCTTTGTCATAGATTAGTTGGCTATACATTTGTGGGTCCATTTGTGGGTTCTTTATTCTGTTCCATTGATCTGAGTGTCTGTTCTTGTGCCAGTACCATACTGTCTTGATGATTATAGCTTTGATGGTATAGCTTGAAGTCTGGGATTGTGATGTCTCCTCTCCTGCTTTGGTTTTCTTTTTCAAGACTTCTTGCTATTTGGGGTATTTTCCTGTTCCATACAAATTTTAGGATTATTTATTCTAGCTCTGTAAAAAATGCTGGCGTTACTTTGATAGGGGATTGCATTGAATATGTAGGTTGCTTTGGGTAGTATAGACATTTTAACAATATTTGTTCCTTCTATCCAGAAGCATGGAATCTTTTTCCATTTTTTTTTTTGTGTTTTCTTCAATTTATTTCATAAGCTTTCTATAGTTTTCAGTGTATAGATTTTTCACCTCTTTGGTTAGATTTATTCCTAGGTGTTTTATGGTTATTGGTGCAACTGTAAATGGGATCAATTCCTTGATTATTCTTTCTGTCACTTCATTGTTGGTGTATAGGAATGCAACCAATTTCTGTGCATTGATTTTATATCCTACAAGTTTGCTGAATTCATGAATCACTTCTAGCAGTTTTTTGGTGGAATCTTTGGGGTTTTCCATATAGAGTATCATGTCATCTGTGAAGAGTGAAAGTTTGACCCCTTTCTGGCTGATTTGGATCCATTTTATTTCTTTGTGTTGTCTGATTGCAGAGGCTAAGACTTCCAATACCATGTTGAATAACAGTGGTGAGAGTGGACATCCTTGTGTTTTTTCCTGACCTTAGGGGAAAGCTCTCAGTTTTTCCCGATTGAGGATGATATTAGCATTAGGTCATTCATATATGGCTTTTATGATCTCGAAGTATGATCCTTCTATCACTACTTTCTTGACGGTTTTTATCAAGAAAGGATGCTGTATGATGTCAAACGCTTTCCATGCATCTATTGAGATGATCCTATGGTTCTTGTCCTTTCTTTTATTGATGTGATGAATCACGTTATTTATTTTGTGTATATTGAACCAGCCTTGCATCCCAGGTATAAATCCCAATTGGTCGTGGTGAATAATTTTTTTAATGTATTGTTGTATCTGTTTGGCTAATACCTTGTTGAGGATTTTTGCATCCATGTTCATCAGGGAAATTGGTCATTAGTTCTCCTTTATAGTGGGGTCTAGGCCAGCTTTTGGAATTAAGGTAATGTTGGCTTCATAGAAAGAGTTTGGAAGTTTTCCTTCCATTTCTATTTTTTGGAACAGCTTCAAAAGAAGAGGTGTTAACTCTTCCTTAAATTTTTGGGCAGAATTCCCCTGGAAAGCCATTTGGCCCTGGGCTCTTGTTTTTTGTTTTTCTTTTTGTTTTTTTTTTAAATATGAAATTTATTGTCAAATTAGGTTCCATACAACACCCAGTGCTCATTCCAACAGGTGCCCTCCTCAATATCCAACACCCACCCTCCCCTCCCTCCCACCCCCCAACAACCCTCAGTTTGTTCTCAGTTTTAAGAGTCTCTTATGGTTTGGCTCCCTCCCTCTCTAACCTTTATTTTTTCCTTCCCTTCCCTATGGCCTTCTTTTAAGTTTCTCAGTATCCACATAAGAGTGAAAACATATGGTATCTGTCTTTCTCTGTATGACTTATTGCACTAAGCATAACATTCTCCAGTTCCATCCACGTTGCTACAAAAGGCCATATTTCATTCTTCCTCATTGCCACGTAGTATTCCACTGTTCATATAAACCACAACTTCTTTATCCATTCATCAGTTGATGGACATTTAGGCTCTTTCCATAATTTGGCTATTGTTGATAGCACTGCTATAAACATTGGGGTACAAGTGCCCCTATACGTCAGCACTCCTATATCCTTTGGGGAAATTCTTAGCAGTGCTATTGCTGGGTCATAGGCTAGGTCTATTTTTAATTTTTTGAGGAACCTCCACACTGTTTTACAGAGTAGCTGCACCAATTTGCATTCCCACCAACAGTGCAAGAGGGTTCCCATTTTTCCACATCCTCTCCAGCATCTATAGTCTCCTGATTTGTTCATTTTGGCCACTCTGACTGGCGTGAGGTGGTATCTGAGTGTGGTTTTGATTTGTATTTCCCTGATGAGGAGTGACATTGAGCATCTTTTCATGTGCCTGTTGGCCATCTGGATGTCTTCTTTAGAGAAGTGTCTGCTCATGTTTTCTCCACATTTCCTCACTGGGTTATTTGTTTTTTGGGTGTGAAGTTTGGTGCACTCTTTATAGATTTTGTATACTAGCCCTTTTCCCATATGTCACTTGCAAATATCCTTTCCCACTCCATCACTTGACTTTTAGTTTTGTTGATTGTTTCCATTGCAGAGCAGAAGATTTTTATCTTCATGAGGTCCCAGTAGTTCATTTTTGCTTTTAATTCCTTTGCTGTTAGATATGTGTCAAGTATGAAATTTCTGCTGCTGAGGTCAGAGAGGGTTTCCTTTTCAGTGAAGAAGCTTTTATCTTGATGAAGTCGCAATAGTTCATTTTTGCTTTTAATTCCCTTGCCTTTGGAGATATGTCAAGTAAGAAATTGCTGCAGCTGAGGTCAGAGAGGTTTTTTCCTGCTTTCTCCTCTAGGGTTTTGATGGTTTCCTGTCTCACATTCAGGTCCTTTATCCACTTTGAGTTTATTTTTGTGAATGGTGTGAGAAAGTGGTCTAGTTTCAACCTTCTGCATGTTGCTGTCCAGTTCTCCAGCACCATTTGTTAAAGAGACCGTCTTTTTTCCATTGGATGTTCTTTCCTTCTTTGTCAAAGATTAGTTGGCCATACGTTTGTGGGTCTAATTCTGGAGTTTCTATTCTATTCCATTGGTCTATGTGTCTGTTTTTGTGCCAATACCATGTTGTCTTCATGATTACAGATTTGTAGTAGAGGCTAAAGTCTGGGATTGTGATGCCTCCTGCTTTGGTCTTCTTCAAAATTACTTTGGCTATTTGGGATCTTTTGTGGTTCCACACAAATTTTAGGATTGCTTGTTCTAGCTTAGAGAAGAATGCTGGTGCAATTTTGATTGGGATTGCATTGAATGTGTAGATTGCTTTGGGTAGTAATGACATTTTAACAATACTTATTCTTCCAATCCATGAGCACGGAATGTTTTTCCATTTCTTTATGTCTTCTACAATTTCCTTCATAAGCTTTCTATAGTTTTCAGCATACAGATCTTTTACATTTTTGGTTAGGTTTATTCATAGGTATTTTATGCTTCTTGGTGCAATTGTGAATGGGATCAGTTTCTTTATTTGTCTTTCTGTTGCTTCGTTATTAGTGTATAAGACTGCAACTGATTTCTGTACATTGATTTTATATCCTATGACTTTGCTGAATTCATTTATCAGTTCTAGTAGACTTTTGGTGGAGTTTATTGGGTTTTCCATGTATAATATCCTGTCATCTGTAAAAAGAGAGAGCTTGACATCATCCTTGCCAATTTTCATGCTTTGATTTCCTTTCGTTGTCTGATTGCTGATGCTAGGACTTCCAACACTATGTTAAACAACAGCGGTGAAAGTGGACATCCCTGTCATGTTCCTGATCTCAGGGGGAAAGCTCTCAGTTTTTCCCCATTGAGGATGAAGTTAGCTGTGGGCTTTTCATAAATGGCTTCTATGATGTTTAAGTATGTTCCTTCTATCCTGACGTTCTCAAGGGTTTTTATTAAGAAGGGATGCTGAATTTTGTCAAATGCTTTTTCTGCATTGATAGACAGGATCATGTGGTTCTTATCTTTTCTTTGATTAATGTGATGTATCACATTGATTAATTTGCGAATCAATGCGAAAATCAATGCGAATCAATGCGAACCAGCCCTGCAGCACTGGAATAAATCCCACCTGATCGTGGTGTATAATTCTTTTTATATGCTGTTGAATTCGATTTGCTAGTATCTTATTGAGAATTTTTGCATCCATGTTCATCAGGGATATTGGCCTATAGTTCTCTTTTTGCTGGGTCTCTGTCTAGTTTAGGAATCAAAGTAATGCTGGCTTCATAGAATGAGTCTCAAAGTTTTCCTTCCCTTTCTATTGTTTGGAACAGCTTCAGAAAGATAGGTATTAACTCTGCTTTAAATGTCTGGTAGAATTCCCCAGGGAAGCTACCTGGACTGGACTCCTATTTGTTGGGAGATTTTTGATAACTTATTCAACTTCTTCACTGGTTATGGGTATGTTCAAGTTTTCTATTTTTTCCTTTTGGAGTTTGGAAAGTGTGTGGGTGCTTAGGAATTTGTCCATTTTTTCCAGGTTGTCCACTTTGTTGGCATGTAATTTTTCATAGTATTCCCTGATAATTGCTTGTATTTCTGAGGTATTGGTTGTCATAATTCCATTTTCATTCATGATTTTGCCTATGTGGGTCATCTCACTTTTCTTTTTGAGAAGACTGGCTAGAGGTTTATTAATTTTGTTTATTTTTTCAAAAAACCAAGTCTTGGTTTCATTGATCTGCTCTACAGTTTTTTTTTTAGATTTGTATTGTTTGTTTCTGCTCTGACGTTTGTTATTTCTCTTCTTCTGCTGGGTTTGGGGTGTATTTGCTGTTCTGCCTGTATTTCCTTTAGATGTGCTGTTAGGTTTTGTATTTGGGATTTTTCTTGTTTCTTGAGCTAGGCCTGCGTTGCAATTTATTTTTCTCTCAGGACTGCCTTTGCTGCATCCCAAAGCATTTACATTGTTGTATTTTCATTTTCATTTGTTTCCATATATTTCTTAATTTCTTCTCTAATTGCATGGTTGATCCATTCCTTCTTTAGTAGGGTGTTCTTTAACCTCTATGCTTTTGGAGGTTTTCCAGACTTTTTCCTGTGGTTGATTTCAAGCTTCATAGCATTGTGGTCTGAAAATGTGCATGGTATGATCTCAACTCTTGTATACTTACGAAGGGCTGTTTTGTGACCCAGTATGTGATCTATCTTGGAGAATGTTCCATGTGCACTCGAGAAGAAAGTATATTCTGTTGCTTTGGGATGCAGAGTTCTAAATATATCTGTCAAGTCCATCTGATCCAGTGTATCATTCAGGGCCCTTGTTTCTTTATTGATCCTGTGTCTAGATGATCTATCCAATGTTGTATGTGGAGTATTGAAGTCACCTGCAATTACCACATTCTTACCAATAAGGTTGTTTATGTTTGTGAGTAATTGTTTTATATATTTGGGGGCTCCCATATTTGGCGCATCAACATTTATAATTGTTAGGTCTTCCTGATGGATAGACCCCATAATTATTATATAATGCCCTTCTTCATCTCTTGTTACAGCCTTTAATTTAAAGTCTAGTTTGTCTGATATAAATATGGCTACTCCAGCTTTCTTTTGACTTCCAGTAGCATGATAGATAGTTCTCCATCCCCTCACTTTCAATCTGAAGGTGTCTTCAGGTCTAAAATGAGTGTCTTGTAGACAGCAAATAGATGGGTCTTGTTTTTTTTTATCCATTCTGATACCCTATGTCTTTTGGTTGGCACATTTAGTCCATTTACATTCAGTGTTATTATGGAAAGATATGGGTTTAGAGTCACTGTGATGTCTGTAGCTTTCATGCTTGTAGTGATGTCTCTGGCACTTTGTTGTCCATACAACATTTTACTCACAGAATCTCCCTTAGGATCTCTTTTACGGCTGGTTTAGTGGTGATGAATTCCTTCAGTTTTTGTTTGTTTGGCAAGACCTTTATCTCTCCTTCTATTCTGAATTACAGACTTTCTGGATAAGGGATTCTCAGCTGCATATTTATTCTGTTCAGCACATTGAAGATTTCCTGCCATACCTTTCTGGACCGCCAAGTTTCATTAGATAGGTCTCCCACTACTTTTATGGGTCTCCCTTTATATGTTAGAGCCTGTTTATCCCTAGCTGCTTTCAGAATTTTCTCTTTATCCTTTTATTTTGCCAGCTTCACTATGATATGTCATGCAGAAGATCAATTCAAGTTATATCTGAAGGGAGTTCTCTGTGCCTCTTGGATTTCAATGCCTGTTTCCCCAGATCAGGGAAGTTCTCAGCTATAATTTGTTCAAGTACACCTTCAGCCCCTTTCTCTCTCTCTTCCCATTCTGGAATCTCTATTATACATATATTGTTACGTTTGATTGCATCACTTAGTTCTCTAATTCTCCCCTCATACTCCTGGATTTTTTTTATCTCTCTTTTTCTCAGCTTTGTCTTTGTCCACAATTTTATCTTCTAATTCACCTATTCTCTCCTCTGCCTCTTCAATCCGTGCTATGGCTGCCTCCATTTTATTTTGCACCTCATTTATAGCATTTTTTACCTTCTCTTGGCTGTTTCTTATTCCCTTGTTCTCTGTGGTAATAGATTCTCTGCAGTCCTGTATACTTTTCTCAAGCCCAGCGATTAATTTTATGAATATTATTCTAACTCAATGGTCCATTATATTGCTTAAATCGTTTTTGATGAATTCATTAGCTGTCTTTACTTCCTGGAGTTTCTTTTGAGGAGAGTTCTTCAGTTTCATCATTTTGGGTAGTCCCTGGAGTGGTGCAGAACTGTAGGGCACGTCCCCTGTGTTGTCTGGAGTAACTTGTGTTGGTGGGAGGGGCCACAGTCAGACCCGATGTCTGTCCCCAGCCCACAGCTGGGGCCACAGTCAGACTGGTGTGCACCTTATCTTCCCCCCCTCCCAGGGTCAGGACCCACTGTGGAGTGGTGTGGCCCCTATCTGGGCTACTTGCATACTGCCAGGCTTGTGGTGCTACTTTGATGGTATTTGCACTATTAGCCGGGGTGTATCCGCAAGGTACACAGGGGTGGGAGGTGCAGGCTTAGCTCACTTTGCCTTCAGTGGTCCCCTCGGGAGGAGCACTGCACCACCAGGAGTGAGGCAGGCCCATCGGAGGGATGGATCCACAGAAGCACAGTTATGGGTGTGTGTGTGGTGCAAGCAAGTTCGGTGACGGGAACTGGTTCCCTTTGGTATTTTGGCTGAGGGATGGGAGAGGGAGATGGCACTGGCCATCGCCTTTGTTCCCCACTGAGCTGAGGTCTGTCTTCCGGGGCTCAACAACTCTCCCTCCCGGTGTCTTCTCTGCCTCCTGCTCTCTGAGCAGAGCTGCTGATTTTTAACATTCCAGATGTTAAGTCCCGCTGGTTGTCAGAACTCATGCAGTGAGGCCCCTCTGATTTTGCAAATCAGAGTCAGTGGCTCTGTCCTGCCAGGCGGGCTGCCCCTCCACCACCCTGGCTCCCTCCCGCCAGTATGTGTAGTGCGTATTGCCCCTCTGCCCTTCCTACTCCCTTCTGTGGGCCTCTTGTCTATGCTTGCCTCTGGAGAGTCCATTCTGCTAGTCTTCTGGTGGTTTTCTGGGTTATTTAGGTAGATGTGGGTGGAATCTAAGTGATCTGCAGGACGCTGTGAGCCCAGCATCCTCCTATGCCTCCATCTTCTCCTTCTTCCTGGACTCTTGTTTTTTTGGCAGATTTTTGATTACTGATTCAATTTCCTTACTGGTTATGGGTCTGTTCAAATTTTCTATTTCTTCCTGTTTCAGTTTTGGTAGTGTGTATGTTTCTAGTAATTTGTCCATTTCTTACAGATTACTCATTTTATTGGCATATAATTGCTCATAATATTCTCTTATTATTGTTGTTATTTCTGTTGTGTTGGTCGTGATCTCTCGTCTTTCATTCTTGATTTTATTTATTTGGGTCCTTTCCTTTTCCTTTTTGATCTTACTGGCTAGTGGTTGATCAATTTAGTGAATTCTTTCAAAAAACCAACTTCTGGTTTCATTTATCTGTTCTACTATTTTTTTTTCTTTTGGTTTCAATAGCATTAATTTCTGCTCTAATGTTTATTATTTCCTGTCTTCTGTTGTTTTGGGGTTTTATTTGCTGTTCTTTTTCTAGCTCCTTAAGGCGTAAGGTTAGGTTGTGTATCTGAGATCCTTTTTCTTTCTTTAGGAAGGCCTGGATTGTTATATACTCCTTATGCCCACATATGCTGTGTCCCAGAGGTTTTGGGTTGTTGTGTTATCATTTTCCTTGATTTCCATATACTTTTAAATTTCCTCTTTAACTGCTTTGTTAGTCCATTCATTCTTTAGTAGGATGTTCTTCAGTCTCCAAGTATTTGTTACCTTTCCCAAATTTTTCTTGTGGTTGATTTCAAGTTTCATAGCATTGTGGTCTGAAAATATGCACGGTGTGATCTCGATCTTTCTTACTTCTTTAGGGCTGATTTGTGTCCCACTATATGGTCTATTCTGGAGAACGTTCCATGTGCACTGTAGAAGAATGTATATTCTGCTGCTTTAGGATGTAATGTTCTGAATATATCTGTGAAGTCCATCTGGTCCAGTGTGTCATTCAAAGATGCTTCCTTGTTGATTTTTTGATTAGATGATCTGTCTATTGCTGTGAGTGGGGTGTTGAAGTCTCCAATATTATGGTATTACTATCAATGAATTTCTTTATGTTTGTGATTAATTGATTTATATATTTGGGTGTTTTCACATTTGGCACATAAATGTTTACAATTGTTAGGTCTTCTTGATCTATAGACCCCTTGATTATGATATAATGCCCTTCTGCATCTCTGGATACAGTTCTTCATTTTAAAGTCTAGATTGTCTGATATAATTATGGCTACTCTGGCTTTCTTTTGTTGACCATTAGCATGATAGATGGTTCTCCATCCCCTTATTTTCAATCCGAAGGTGTCTTTAGGCCTAAAGTGGGTCTCTTGTAAACAGCAAATAGATGGATCTTGTTTTCTTATTCATTCTGTTACCCTATGTCTTTTGCTTGGAGCATTGAGTCCATTGACATTTAAAGTGAGCACTGAAAGATATGATTTTATTGCCTTTATGATGCTTGTAGAGTTGGAGTTTCTGGTCTGTTCTCTGGTCTTTTCTAATCTTTGTTGCTTTTGGTATTTATTTATTTTTATATGTATATTTTCATCTATTCTCCCCTCAGAAAGTCCCCCTTAAAATTTCTTGCAGGGCTGGTTTAGTGGTACAAACTCCTTTAATTTTTGTTTGTATGGGAAACTTTTTATCTCTCCTATTTTGAATGACAGCCTTTCTGGATAAAGAATTCTTGGCTGTATATTTTTCTGATTCAGCACACTGAATATATCCTGCCACTCCTTTCTGGCCTGCCAGGTTTCTATGGATGGGTCTGCTGCAAACCTGATCTGTCTTCCCTTGTATGTTAGGGACTTTTTTTCCCTTGCTGCTTTCATGATTCCTTCCTTGCCTGAGTCTTTTGTGAATTTGACTATGATATGCCTTGTTGATGGTCGGTTTTTGTTGAATCTAATGGGGGTCCTCTGTGCTTCCTGGAGACATCACACTTCTGGACTTCAAGTTATATTACAAAGCTGTAGTCATCAAGGCAGTATGGTACTGGCACAAAAACAGACTCATAGTTAAACCCAGAAATGAACTCACAACTATAAGGTCAGTTAATCTTCAACAATCAGAAAAAAATATCTAATGGGAAAAAGAATGTTTCTTCAACAAGTGTGTTGGAAAAACTGGATAGCAACATGCAAAAGAATGAAAGTGGACCACTTTCTTAAACCAAATACAGAAGTAAGTTCAAAATAGATTAAAGACATAAGTGTGAGGCCTGAAACCATAAAAATCATAGAAGAGAATACAGGCAGTAACCTCTTTGATACTGCCTTAGCAACTTCTTTCTAGATGTTTCCTGAGGCAAGGGAAACAAAAATAAAATTAAACTATTGGAACTTCATCAAAATAAAAAGCATCTGCACAGTGAAGGAAACAATCAACCAAAGAAGGCAACCTACTGAATTGGAGAAGATATTTGAAAATTATATATCTGATAAAGGTTTAGTATATAAAGAATTATATAAAGAACTTATAAAATTCGACACCCTAAAATTGAATAATCTAATTAAAATGGGCAGAAGACATGAATAGATATTTTTCCAAGAAGACAGAGTTGGACAACAGGCACATGAAAAGATGCTCAGCATCAGGGATCATCAGGGAAATAGAAATCAAAACTAAAATGAGATATTATCTTTTTCCTGTCAGAATGGCTAAAATCAACAACACAAGAAACAACAGGTGTTGGAAAAGATGTGGAGAAAAAGGAACCCTCTTGAACTATTGGTGGGAATGCAAACTGGTGCAGCCCCTCTGGAAAACAGTATGGAGGTTCCTCAAAAAGTAAAAATAGAGCTACCCTAGGATCCAGCAATTGCATGACTAGGTATTTACCCAAAGAATACAAAATTACTAATTCAAAGGGATATATGTACTCTGATGTTTGTAGCAGCATTATCTACAAACACCAAACTATGGGAACAGCCCAAATTTCCATCCACTGATGAATAGATAAAGAAGAGGTGGTACACACACACACACACACACACACACACACACAAAATGGAATATTACTCAGCCATAAAAAAGAATTAAATCTTGCCATTTGCAATGACATTGGTGGAGCCAGGGAGTATTATGCAAAGGGAAATAAGTCTGTCAGAAAAAGACAAATACCATATGCTTTCACTTATATGTGGAATTTAAGAAACAAAACAAGTGAGCAAAAGGGGAGAAAAAGAGAGGTAGAGGCAAATGAAAAAACAGACTCTTAATTACAGAGAACAAACTGATGGTTACCAGAGTGGAAGTGAGGGAGGGATGGGTTAAATAGGTGATAGGGATTAAGGAGTCGACTTGTGATGAGCACCACTGTTGTACGGTAGTGTTGGATCACTATAGTGTGCACCTAAAACTAATATTACACTGTATGTTAACTAACTGGAATTAAAAATATATATCCTTTAAAAAATTTTTTTAAATATTTAAAAAAAAATCATGGCACTTACTATATGCTATCTCACCTCCTAGAAAGGACGGAATATATTAAGGAAAAACAAAAAAAGGAAAGAAAGGTGGAAATGGGGGAAGTAATAAAAGAAACTCACAAACTTCTGACAGTCTTAAGCACCAAAATTTTATGAGGCCCTCTCCAAATGGAGTTTTTACTAATGTGGAGACACTACCTTTCTATTTCGTTTGTGTGTGTCGTATTTTAGGTACTCTAGGAATTAAGTCCAAGGCTTTATATTGCTTAATAACACATTTAAGTCATCCATGTAAATTTATCAAAACTCGTCAAAGAAAGAGCTATTCTGAAGCCCTGATTACACCTTTTCTGGAATAATCATTATGAAATAATATAACTCCATTTGCTCAGTTACTTTGTCTGCTTCTAAATAGTATGAAACTAATAAATTTAGAATATATTTAACTCTCATTCTGTATCCCTTTATTGAGAAACGACATTGTCAAAGTCATGTGCTCTGAACTATTTTGGGGCAATACAAAGCACAAATATTATCTTACTTCATACAAACATAATTTTCCCAAGGCAAAATTTGAACAATGTAAAACCAGTCTAAATTATGTGAACTTTTCAAGTTCAATGAATCCAAAAAATTGATAGTTTATTCAATTTGTCTATAATATCTTTAAAAATTTGGAAATATATGCCTAGTATTGAAAGTTTAGCCATAAAAGACTCTTAAATACAGAGAACAAACTGAGGGTTGCTGGAGTTGAAGTTGGGGGGGTGGGTTAAATGGCTGATGGGCATTAAGGAGGACACTTTTCAGGATGAGCACTGGATGTCCAATGTAAGAGATGAATCACTGGGTTCTACTCCTGTATGTTAACTAACTTGAATTTAAATTAAAAAAAAATATTATAGCCATCAAAAACAAAGATAAAGTTTAAAAAAATTGCTTAAGGAGAAAGGGTTCTCAGATTATGGGTTCTAGTCCCAGGTTGTTCCACTTTTGTGGCCTTAGGTAAATGGTTCTCAAACTTGATCATGTGTCAGAATCCTCTGGAGGGTTTGTTGCTGACCTGTACCCCCTGAGTTTCTGAGTCTGTAGGTTTATTTTCAAGTTCTTACATGATGCTGATGTTGTTTGTAAGTGTACATCTTAAATCATTTATTGCTTATAACAAATCTAGAAGTATTGTTATTATAATTCCTATTTTATAGATGAAGAAACTGAGGTACAGAGAAGTTAAGCAAGTTGCCTGACATTACACATCAAGTATGTAACTAAAGCTGAAACATAAACCAAGGATATGAACTCTGAATATAGAATCAGGGTACTTAAGACTAAGTCTCTATATACTCTTATTTATTTATTTATTTATTTATTTATTTATTTATTTTTGAGAGAGACAGAGAGTACAAGCGGGGGAGAGGCAGAGAAAAAGACTGAGAGAGAGAGAGAGAGAGAGAGAGAGAGAAAGAGAGACAGAGAGAGAATCCCAAGCAGAGAGAGAGAGAGAGAGAGAGGGAGAGAATCCTAAGCAGGTTCCACACTACTGTCAGTGCAGAGCCTGACCTGGGGCTCAAACACACGAACCGTGAGATCATGATTTGAGCTGAACTCAAGAGTCAGATGTTCAACCTAATGAGCCACCCAGGCACCCCTCTATATACTCTTGATTACACAATGCAATACTTTGATAGAAATATTCACAGGGAATAATTAATTCACAGAAGAGGAACACTTAGACCAAGCTAAATATCTAAGGGATGCTTTGCAGAAAAGCTGAATCACAATTTATAGGTAAAAATAGTTCTCAGAAATGTTGAATCCATCTCAAGCACTTAGTAGCTGTTGTGACCTTGATAACTTACTCTCTTTGGGTCTCTATTTGAAACTTTATAGTGTTACTGTGCAAATAAGACAATACAGGAAAAGCACTTAGCACAGTGTCTCTGGCACATAGTGGACACTCAATAAATAATCGACTACTCAGAGAGAGGGGGAAGATTTTAAGCTAGTGACCTTATGCACATGGATACTTGTGTGTAATAGTTGTTTGGGTAATGGGAGAAAGTGTTGATTAGTATAAAATAATAGAAGATGGAAATCATGCATTTATAATAACATCAATTCAAATAAATGCTTGTGCTTTCCTCTAACAGTGCTTAACTGCATGGATGTAGCAGTAAAGAAGGCATTCATTGTAGTTTTGATTTGCCTTTCCTTTATGATCAGTGATGTTGAGCATCTTTTCATTTGTCTGTTGGCGATCTGTATGTTTCTTTGGGAAAATGTCTGTTCATGTCTTCTGCCCACTTTGAATTGGATTATATGTTTTTTGGGTGTTGAGATTTATAAGTTAACTATAGAGAACAAACTTATAGTTACCAGAAGGGAAGTGGTGGGGGATGTGTTAAATATGTGATGGGGATTAAGGAGGGCACTTGTGATGAGCACCAGGTGATATATGGAAGTGTTAAATTACTATATTGCATACCTGAAACTAATATTACACTATATGTTAACTAACGGGAATTTAAAAACTTAAATAAAAAAAATAAAGCATTCATATATTCGCCAAATGTTTATTGAGCACCACACTAAACTAGTCACCATGCTAAACACTAAGGAAATCAGGGTAAATAAAATAGCCCCCATAGAGTCCTCTGAATTCTAGGGGTAGTGCATGTTAGGTATTATAAAGAGGAGATGGTGGTAAAAAGAAACAATATATAAAGAGAGATAGACTACTCCAGAGATGGGATTTTGCTAAGTGGGAGGGACAATAAGATAAGGAGGTAAAGCAATTGAGAATAGTAACAGAATGGTTGCAGTTACAAATATTGAAGCAAGAAGTTAGAGAGGATGGAGCTAAAAATGGAGAGAAAGGGATGTAATAAGTGGAGAGGAAAAAAGATGGATAAGAGATTAAAGATCTCTAAGAGGCAGAAGAATCCAGTTAGTGAAGTTTGAACTAGAAAAAAAATTATACCAACACTCCTTTATCCTACATATTTTTCTGAATTTGTGAAGCTTTCCTAGACTTTGATAGTTGACCATATATATGAAGTCACTATGTAGAAGGGGTATAGCTTGTGGAATTCATTTAATGACATAATATTCTCTCGTCTGTACATGAATAGTTGATAAATTCCTTATGTGTATATATTTAAATACATACAATTATTATTTAGTATATAGTATACATATTTGTATTTATATTAATTTATAGGTATATAAGTTATGTTTGATATATTATATGTAATATACATATATTAAATTATGGCCTTGTACATTGAGTGCATAACAATGGAAGATAAACAGTGATGTATTGACAGTGGGATTGTATCTTCCATCATCAATGTAATATCTTACAATGGGCTTGTATCTTACATCATCAATGTAATATCTTAAAACAAGTCACAGTATGCCATGAATTTTTTTAGCTCCTTGTCCAAGAGTTCACATTTGCCATCAAAGTATGTTATAAAAGAAAGTTCACAGAATTCTTTACTGATCTTAAAAGGACTGGTGTGATCTCTTTTGATGATTTTCATAAAGTATGTTAACTCTTAAGACATGTGTTCAGATATGCTCATTAGTTACCCTGTTTCTCCATTAAGAGTACAAGGGTTTTGGGGAACCTGGCTGGTTCAGTCAGTGGAGCATGCAACTCTTGATCTTGAGGTTGTGAGTTTGAGCCCCATTTTGGGTGTAGAGATTACTTAAAAATAAAGTCTTTAAAAAAAAAGTTCTAGAGTTTCACTGTGAGCTCCAAAGTGCTCTAAACAATAAAGCACATTAAAAATACCAAAGTATCATAGAATGTTTGATAGCTACAACATTGAGGCAAATGATATATTTACAGTACCTTCCTCCAATTCTCTGCAAATGTTCTAATAAGCAGTGATATAGATCTGTATTTTTACGGCTTAGATCAGCAAGTAACTCTCCAAAATATTTGGGGTCCAATTTTGCAGGGCAATCATCTTCAGTTATCACCTGATGAAAACATCAACCACAATTATAAACAACATTAAGTATTTCTAAATTGATAGATGTTTTGATGTCAAATGAAAAAAGTTACATAACCTATTAATACAAGTCACTCATTACAAAGTCATCACATGAATCAACTCACTAAATTTCCTTTGCGTCTAAGGTATACATTTTTCAATATGGGAGGAATTTAAAGGAAAAGCAACATTGCAATAGTATTTTCAATTTTATACCACTAATCTAAGTGACCTAATGAACGCAAAACTTGAATAATTTATATAAAAATTCTTGAATATATATGTTTGCATAAAACTAGTAAATCAAAATCTCTAAATTTCCCATTATCATTGCATGGCTTACTCTTCTATTCCCTATTGGAAAAGAACATATGAATTATTTGAATTATATTGACATAGAAGAATGACTTTCATTTGGACTTGCATCTTCTCAATGAAAGGCAGCTTAATTTATTAGCATACCTTGAAGATAGATTAAATTAACCTCGATTCAATGTTTTATGTATTTTTTCTTATATTCCCTCCACTTATTGTTTGCACTAAATATCTAGTCAACTGACATGGGAAAGAGTAGCTAAGGGCCAAATGTAGAAAATTCATAGATCTCAAAGACATTTGAGATCCTAAACACAAATTATGATGAATAGTGCCCAAAATAAAACCTATTCTGTTGGCCTCATATGATTTGTTATCAATCTTTTCAATAATGTTGACCGCCTTGCCACCCACCTCCAAAATAGCACTATGGGGAGGTTAATAACTTAGGTTGCATTCCATACTACCTTTGATATTGCATGTGGGACCAAAGGTGTCCTATAAATACATTTATTCCTGAGTATATATAGGACAAATGGACTCCAAATTTGACCACTGATACTTCCTTTTCAACCTGTCTTCTGAATACAGACCCTAAAAATATCATGCATGCTAAGGCAAATGGAAGATTTGCAAAGTAAGATTGCAAACTAAGCAAAATGGACTTTCATAGCCATGTCTGTGTTATGCTAAACCATTTGTAATATACAGATAAGTACAAAAAGCCATATTCAAAATACAGTATAGTATCATCACATCTCATTAAGATATATATTTTTCACACTTTTGAAAGTCTTAATGAATACACCACAATGTTATCTTGTCCATTTACCCTTTGAAGTTGCTCCCAGAGAAGTAATGATTGCCTCTGAAAGAGGGTAAAGTCTCCTATGTGAAGGCATGAATAGATAAACTGGCAAAGTCAATATCATCACATAATATGTATAAATGTCATAGAATTACTAAGTTGTGTATATTCAATATAAAAACTTCAAATGCTAACATGAATATAGTAACATTATCTATTTCCCAACATTTTCTCTGTTCTAACCATAGTAGATTTCACTGTCCTGGGCACACATCATGTTATTCCTGTCTCTAGTCTTTAGTCACATTTTTTGCTCTTGGAAAACTCTCTCTCCTTCTGGCTGTGTATCCAAATCTTACCCATACTTTGAACTCCATCTCAAGATTTAATATCACCATTAAAACTGAAAATATGCCAGCCAACAAGCTAATTCAATTTAGCTTTTTGTGCTCAATTATCTTGAATCATTTTCATATTATTTTACATATGTAAATCTTGTTCTCTCAGCATTCTCTCCCTACCCAAAAGAAATAAACTTAAGAATAATGAATGAGTCATACTTTTTGATATATCCCATATTATCTAGCACAATACTGGTTGAACACTGTATAGTTAGTTGCTTAGTAAGTCTTTGTTGAGTTGAAATAAGTCATGTATCTACCTGGTTAGAAGTGATCCCAAATGCTAGTTGATTCTGGAAAGATTTTTTTACACGTTTCTCTCTTAAAGAAGCTAACCAAGAATGGTTAGAATAAAAAAGAGCATAGATAGCACTTCCTCAAGGATATCGTGGTTATCCCTTACACTTTCTTCCTAAGTTTATGTAAGTCTGATTGTAGCAACTAAACTGAACTCCTTGCAGAGTTGGAGACTGGCATTTGAGTCTTACCTATATTTCTAGATCTTGGCAGTCGGGTCCTTAGTGGTAGGCCCCTCTCAGGAAATGAAGATCAAAATGAAGCAAGGCTTTATTCAGAATAATCAAAAGAATGCTTTTGATTTCATGTTTTTCTCATGCATTACTCCCTTATCAACCATCTATATATTTACCAAACTCGGAGTGGCTTAAAAACATGTTTTCCAAGGGGTACCTGGGTAGCTCAGTCAGCTAAGCGTCCGACTTCAGCCCAGGTCATGATCTCACAGTTCGTGGGTTTGAGCCCTGCGTTAGGCTCTGTGCTGACAGCTCGGAGACTGAAGCCTGCTTCAGATTGTGTCTCCCTCTCTCTCTCTGCCCCTCCCTAGCTCATGCTCCCTCTCTCTGTGTGTCAAAAATAAATAAGCTTTAAAAAATAATAAAAAACATGATTTCCAATATGATTTTAACATTCAAGGATAACTGGATAAGGGAAAATCTAGCTGTTATGTTAGTGTCATTCTACTGACCTTCAAGTTGTTTCATTGCTGTAATTGGTCAGGTATATAACCTCTTCCTGCCTCACCACTCTATGTGTGTCCCTTCCAAACCTGTAACTTTCCCAAGTAAAAGATGACATTTCTTTAGCCAATAATATTCAAGTGCTGAGCTCCCATTAGAATCTCCAAGCAACTATTTCATGTTTAGTATTTTGCATATTTTTTCTTTTAGCTTCTTATAATCCCCTCATAATGCTGTGAAAATCATTTTATTTCCTTTTAGTGTGATTCATTTGACAGAGTAATTTCATGGTTCCAAACTGTCTTAAAATATTTCTTTCTTTCTTATTTTTGCACAAATATTTTGTCATTGCACTTCACACTAGCACACCTTTTAAGTACATAATTCTTTCCCCACATGAATATTTAGTGCCATTACTAAAACTTTTGATCATGTGATTTCTATGTGGTGGATTTAGGCACCCAAATAAAGAATAACAGAGTCCAGTCGGTTAAATATCTGGCTCTTGGTTTTAGCTCAGGTCATGATCTTGTGGTTAGTGGGACCAAGCTCCACATCAGACTCCACACTGACAGCACGAAGCATGCTTGGAATTCTCTCTCACTCTCTGCCCCTCCCCCATGTTTTCACTCTCTCTATTTCTCTCTCAAAATAAATGAATAAATTTAAAAAAATCACAGAGTCTAGGATAAGGAATGATTTACATCAACATTGTATCTGTGTCCATAGTTATAAAGAGGTGCTAAAAGTTACAAAAGGAAAGTGATTTTATTTTGGGAAATGATAATAATAACTAGTATTTATTTAGTCCTTACTATGTGCCAGACAATGTTATGAACTCTACATAAATATTAAATAAGGTAATGCTTTCTCGTAACCACTAGAAAAATTGCCTCCCCAGATGACCTTTTGTATTTGTCTTCTCAGCTACTTTTGAATTCCACTGTCTCTACTTGCGCTATTTTGGAGTTTAGTTGGGCTACAACTTGAAACAGTAAGAGTTTAGGGCACCTTGGTGGCTCAATCAGTTAAGCGTCCGACTTTGGCTCAGGTCATGATCTTATGGTTCGAGCCCTGCATCAGGCTGTGTACTGACAGCTCAGAGCCTGGAGCCTGCTTCCAATTCTGTGTCTCCCTCTCTATCTGCCCCTCTCCCAGGTGCACTCTGTCTCCCTCTCTCTCAAATATAAATAAACATTAATAAATTAAAAAAATAAACAGTAAGAGTTTGATTTTATTAGTGGAAAACTATGCAAAATACGCCTGAATTTTAGGTAATAAATTTTAATCAGCCAGTGAAAGGGTAAGAGCATTAGAATTGAAGAATGGGTTCTTCTGGCCAAAGAGATGTCAAGATGGAAAATCAAGAAGCAAAACATCACTCCTTTGTGTGTATATTTCTTCTCAGTTTTGTATCGTCTACAATTTATAACATTTGAGTAATACCCAGTAAAAAACAAAGCCAGTTGGGTTCAAAAATTTGGAGGGAGAGGACAGACAGAAGTCAGATTCTCATACACTGTTAAGTCTTTTACAGGACTGTGCTTAACAATAAGATGAAATTTCCTAACCATAAACTGTGATGTGCCAGTTACAGATATTTTCTATTACTAAATCACAGGTTGTTGGAGCTCTTTAACTTTATTGGAACTGTTTTTAGGTATGTTGTGACATATATTTTAGACTTGGCTCAAATCTATGTTCTTGTTGCTTTGAAAAAGCCAAAATAAGGAGCCTCCCAAAAAAACCATGAATGTTTGGGTCAGAATAATGGTAGTTCTAATGGATGGAGGTTTTCTCTCTGTGACCAATATTGAATTGATAGGATTGATTGGGATATAGGTGTATCCATATCTACTTTTCTGCCTGATGAATGAGAGGTATCTTAAATGTCAATCTTGGATAACAGCTTTAATTTTTCACATATAAACTGGGAAGGAATGCAAACTATGCTGAAAAAATAGTTGTTCCCAGTGACATTTCTCCAAAAATTTACAAAAATCATTAAAGATTGTTTAGCATGCATCAATCAAGTACCTTCAATCAGATCATTATTTAACTATAATAATGGCCAAGCAGTCCAACTCCTCGTTTCTGATTGCAGTTAAAAATTCTTTGTTTAGAATTGCTGCCATAAACCCAAGACAAGGCAACAATGATTAGTAGTGAAACCAGAGGCAAATCTGTGGTCATTTTTCAGAAAAATCTATAGAAAGAAATTACCTTCTAAAGGAAAACCATGGGCCTCAACTTACTCCTGCCTTAGAAGTTTTTGTCCTGGTTCCAGTCTGGGGTTTTGTTTCCTATGTGTAGTCTATGAGATTCCAGGAGTGGAATTTTCTTGCTAGCATCTACATTAGATATATTTTGATATTTAAAGATCATACTTTTGACCATATTTACAAAGTTCATTGGTAGTTATTATAAAGCCGCTGAAGATAGTAGACATGCAATAGTTATGGATTTCAGCTGAGCCATCTATATTTTCTTGTCTGGTGTCCCTCAAGCTTAATGGCACACATTTGTGAGAATGCTGCTTAGGACTAAGGATAGTTTGTGATCAAGGGATAAATCACAATCCAGCAGTACAGGGTGTTGGCTTAATTAAGTTTATTTCCACTGAGTAACTGGCCTAAGTGTATACATTTTTGGCCTATTTAGAAGGGTTGCTTAGCAGATTATAAAGTGCTTAAAACGCCATGTTATATAAAAGTGATTATACATAAAGGCCTAACCCTCTAAAAGGTCATGAACATATTAAATAGCAAGTTCTGTTGTGGTTAGACTTTATTGAGTAGTAACTTTGCTACATGATAATGGAAAATATCACTGAATAAAAGGTTTCAACATATAGATTATTATCTTGCAAAGCTCATAATGATATAGTGACATTTATAGATAAATAATGTTACTGCTTCATTAATTTTGCTTTGATTTGGAACATTTAATAGCTGTCAGACTGATTGAAGCCCTAGTTAATCCTGGGGAAATTAACCCTTATGGAATTTCATGCTTTTTAGGTAAAACATCATTTAGCTAATAAGGTAAAAAATATAATTGGTCTCTTCTTATCTTGTACCACAAGAAGAAATCATAGCAGAATACAAAGTGTCAGAATTTTAGGTTTTGAAAACCCTCACTTCTATTTTAATCTCCATAGGTACTTTAATAAAGAAAAGTTGCATTATACAGTACCTGGTACATAGAACATTTTCAATAAATGTTGACACTGAATTGAAATGTATTATACAAAAATCTCAATTCTAAACTGAAGACTTTACTCATAACAACAGTTCTGTACTTGAAATAAAGGCCTAATTTAATTTTCTATGTAACTAAACCTAGGCAGCAAAATGTTACAATGAGAAAGAATGGAAATTGGAGCCAAAAATGGAGATCCCACTTCCTAGTTGAAGGTTAAGTATATTGCTTACCTCTATGAACTTCAACTATAAAATGTAAATAATTTATTACCTATTTGATAAAGTTACTGGAGATATCACATTTTTTTGGTAAATTGTTAAGCTATCATATAAATTAGTGGTTTTATTTAACCTAAGGCAAATGGACAATTGGCTATTCAAATAGTGATAGAAGGAATGGAAGACAATTGTAAATTTTCTATAAAAATCTCAACTGCCTGAGAGTAGAAACACAGTCTTTATATCTTTATTTAATTCCACCATCTAGCGTAGTACCTGAGTATTACAGATGCTAATTAAACATTTGTTGCAAGGTAAGTAGTGAGAAAGTTGTAATAAAAGTTGTAATTGGGGCTAAATGTTAAATATAATAGATGGAAAAGCACTATATGGAAGAGGTGCTTTAACACCTTGAGTGAAACCTAATCAAAGTTGTCCTCATTCCTCATTGGGTGTGTGTGTGTGTGAATTTTGACATTATGTTATAAAATAAGATGATTTTTCCACTCCCAACCAAGTGAAAAAAGGTAGGTTGTTTGGATTGTCATGTTAGAATGAATACAGGTGATTGAATTTGTAACATTTTGTGAAAGCTTAGATTATTCTTTCTGACTAGAAAAAAATGTATAATATTTTCCTACAATACAAGTGACTATCAAGAATTCATAAAACTTTTTCTCATAATGGACACTTTTCACTAATCATGTTTCCCCTTTTCTTCCCCTATGGTTTCAAGAAAGCTCAAAGTATTTAACCCAGTTTTACTAGTGACATGGAACTCTGTGGCCTGTTTTTCTGTGTACTCTCTTTTCCTTCTGGTGTTATTACTCCATTATATTTACACTGCCCCTGACATCTATTTGTAGTCTATTACCTCTTATTCTCTTGAGCTACTCAAAATCCTTTTTTTTAAGTTTATTTATTTTGAGAGAGAGAGAGAGAGAGAGCATGAGCCGGGGAGAGAAAGAGAGAAAAGGAGGGAAAGAATCCCTGGCAGGCTCCCATGGAGCCCAACATGGGGGTCGATCTCACAAACCATGAAATCATGACCTGAACTGAAATCAAGAATAGGACATTCAACACAAGGAGTCACCCAGGTGCCCCCAAATTCTTTTATTCCTTTTTGTAATGAAGTGGGATATATACAAACGAAATTAAATTAATTTTTTAAAGTTTTATTTATTTAAGTGATCTCTACACCCAACATGGGGCTTGAACTCACAACCCTGAGATCAAGGTTCGGATGCTCTACCGTCTGAGCCAGACAGGTGCCCCTCAAAGAAATTGATTTCAAATGACCATGTATTTTTTAATGCATAACTTCTTGGTAACACCTTTGTCACCACATTTTTCTCTTTTCCACTTCTCTGTCATTTCTATATTCCACCATTCTTTAGTATATAATTTATTCAAGGAATAGAACCACATTTTTATGTAAGGTAAGGCATTGAAGGAACTTACTATGCATATGCAGTAGCTCTTTTAATGCAATTTATCTTATATTCTAACTTTTTTTCTTAAACCAAAGTCTAAAATCTATACCCACAAGCTACATTCAGGATTTAAAAGATCTCAGTGGCATGATTCTTTTCACTCATTCAGCACACATTTAGTGAGAACTTACTAAACACTGTCCTAAGGTACACTTCTAAGTGCTACTGGAAAATATACATACATAAGATACTATCTTCTCTCTCAAGGGCTTTATGGTCTTTTAGAAGAGCTAAGACATGTACCTAAATAAGTTTAATGTAAGGAATGTGTTGACCAATTAGTAAGGGCTATAAAGAGAGTCACAGATCAAATACTAAGGGAGTTATAAGAAGGACACCTAACCTTCAGCTCTATGGGGGGGGGGGGTATAAATAGGAAGAATCTTCAGACTATGACAACTGATTAGGTTTGGAGTGGCAAAGGAAAGGGAAAGTAAAAAATAATGCTGAATTCTAACCTTTGTTATTAGGGCACTGAAGATATTAGTATAAATAGGGGACATAGAATGAAAAGCTATTATGTGGTCAGTTGAAGGTGACTGTGGGACAGCCAAGTAGAGATGTAACTAGTCCATTAAAAATGATGAACTAGAGCAGAGGAGAAAAGTTTTGGGAGTTGTCTATGTAAAGATAATCATGTGCAGTTGTCCATGTAAATATTGCAGAAGTCAAGATTTTATATCATATAGTCAAGCGAGAGAGGGTAAAGAAAAGAGAAGGAAGCCAAGGACACGTTCTTGGAGAAGATCACCTGATGAAAGAACAAAGTGTGGTCCCCCGGACCAGGAGTTTTAGGGTAATCAGGGAACTTAGAAATGCAAATTATCCAGTTCCAGCAATCTCTATTTAAGCACACCCTCCAACTGATTGTGGTACACAATAAAATGTGAGTTCCAGTAGCCATTCTCAGTAGAGGGTAAAAACTACATGCAGAGAGGGAGAGAACAGCAATGGAACACAGAGCATGAAGAGGGTGGGAAAGATAAGGATTAGATTTTGAAGACTCTGGCAGAAAGTTAATTAGAATTAATTGAAATGAATTTCTAGCAACAGAGGGGGTCCAGCAAGATAGAGACAATCTGTTCTAGACTAAATTGGCCTAGTTTGTGGACTTTAGATCACAAAAGTCAAAATCTAGGGGCAGAGAAAATGGATGGTAGTCTACCCAAAAGTAAGGGATCAGTAAAATGAGGACAGTAATCAGAGAAGGCAACATAAATTTTAAGGGTTTCTAGCAAAAGCATTGTTGGATGAAAATGGAGTCCAGTCTGGCTTGGAACTGAGGACTGGAGACCTTGATGAGGGTGAAGTTTAGCAGGAATGAGAGTGTAGAAGATGTAGTAAAAAAGTGATGATAAGAAAAACAGACATTAAATAGTTTCATGTGATGAGGTTCAAAGAGTGGCCAAAATCTGTGAGGGCTGAAGATGTACTGGAAATGAAGAAATTGAGGGTGATAAAGAAACATGAGGACAGAATGTGGGAAATATCACTGATATGAGCGATGAAGTTTTCATTAATGATTCCAGGGCAGGGGTTAGCAGGAAGTGGACAGAAGATTGTAAGTGTACCAATGAAGCTGTCAAAATATGGGGAGAGTAATGAGGCCAGTAGATAGTGACAATTCAAGCCAAGAGGTATGCTGTATATATAGTTTGCAGGGTTTTAGAGAAAGGAGGTGGCTGATCAAAAATCCCAGAACACAAGAGTGTATAAAATTGTATTGAGAAAAGAATTAGCAACAGATATATAAAAAACAAAACAAAGAAAAAAATAGGGAATTATTAACAACAAAAAATAGTTGTGTTGATAAAGAAGCAAAATAGTACACAAATTGGTTCTGCAGTAAATAATATTTTCATAGCATTAAGAAACACTGAATACTGTTTTAGCCAGAAAATGGGGATTTAACTATATTAGGATGATGGAAGGGATGGAAACAGATGGATAGGGGATTAATAGAACTAAATCCTTATGTATCAGAATTATCAACAGATAATATACAACATTGCTACATCACGCAATAGCATAGGAATTTGCATATTATTTAGCTGTACGGAGGTAAATATGAAAAGAAAAAGCTAAAATTTGAAGATGGTTGCTTCTGGAACAAGTTTTGGACAGGGAATTGCTATAATATGCCTTTTAGTACTATTTGAACTTCTAAGCTGTATACATGTTTGATTAAAAAATAAAAACTATTTTTTGAAAGAGCAAATAAGTAACAATTCTTGTTCACCACAAAACAAAGAGTACAAAAGGGAACCAGTGCAGGAGGTAGCAGGAGACAGATAAGGGTGGAGTTTGGAAAAGATGGGTCCAGAATAAATATGTATTGAATTTTTGGAAGGGATAAGCAGGGGGTAGAGGTTTGTGCAAAAGAAAATTCATTTTCAATTCACTTATTTGATGAAGAAAACAAAACATACAAAGAGGGACTTAAGCTACATTTTAGTGAGAGACAAAACAGGAAAAACTGCTGAGTTTATTGAGCTAACGAGCCTAGAGATTCCATCATTAGTGAATGACATGTCAAATAAACATTGTAGCAAGCTTCCTGTATAATTGCCAGAAAAAGCACCTGACATTAAGATTTGTACTGTCTTGATGCTGACAAAAATTGAATTTTCAAGTAATGGGAGAAAGGCATCACAATTTGGAGTATTTTCATTGACAATAGCAATATCCAAGTGAGGGAATGGAAGGAAAAATAAAATAAGATAAAAAACACTGAGGGAGGCAAACCATAAGAGACTCTTAAATATAGAGGACAAGCTGAGGGTTGCTAGAGGGGAGGTGGGTAGGGGGATGGGCTCAATGGGTGATGGGCATTAAGAGGGCACTTGTTGGGATGTGCACTGGGTATTATATGTAAGAGATGAATCACTGGGTTCTACTCCTGACACCAATACTACACTGTATGTTAACTAACTTGAATTTAAATTAAAAAAAAAAGTAATCACCATAAAAAAAATCATCATTACATAAGCACTGGGCGTTATATGTAAGTGATGAATTGCTAAATTCTACTCCTAAGACTAATATTACACTATATGTTAACTAGCTGGAATTTAAATAAAAACTTGAAACAAACGAACAAAATCATCTTAAAAATGTAAAAAAATGAAAATGAAAATATTACAGTGGGAACCAATTTCTTCTATTGATGTTTTGACAGATTTGGAGCCTGGCATTGGGGAACAAAGAAGATACAGAATCAAACATTTATTTCAACATCTGCTATGTACTTGACTCTAAGCTGAGTACATTATATATTTTATTGTATCTAATACAATAAATGGGGAAATTGAGTTCTAGTTAAGTCAATTATCTCAGTCTAGTTAGGTCAGTTACCTAAGATCATGCAGCCCAGCAGAGGCAGCTTTTATAAACTAAAATAATTGAATTGAAAGTCTTTGTTCTTTTCACATTCTTATGCTACCTCCAAGTTACAATTTAATTCTAAACACAAACTAAAAATGCGCCAACCTTTAGTTTTAAGAAAGTCCAACCTATATCTGCTTTATAACTCATTAAAGAGACTCTTCCACACATATGGACGAGACATTTAAAAATCAAGGAGCCTAGATGGGAGAACTCATTTTCTTCTCTCCTTTGTTTATGGGATCTGTACAACCAGATTATCCCATCTTCACTCTGACCAGGGGTGGATCCAATCCTATGAAATCCATACAAGTGAAATTACTAGCTCTATGCTTCCCAGGGCACTATCTTGTTTTCAGCAGCACTGCAACTTTTTCCTCAAAAAATATTGAAAAGTCAGAAAAATTTAATCTATACAAAAAACCTTCGGTCTTTAACAAAATTACATCAGAATCTCAAACCAAAGTATACATAATAAAACAGAAACTAATATATAAGCAATCTAACCCTTCCCATTTTCTAAATAGACAGTATCTAGTCTAGTCAAATGTACTATTAGTCGTACTAAGCTAGTAAAAGGATATCATAGTATCACCACTGACACTAGACAAGATTTTTAATCCTGTGGTATTCTTCCCCATCTCTGATACTTATCCCTCACTTTATTCCTACTGTTATTATTATAGTTTAAGTTTTACACTTGAAATAGCTTCTAATAATCTCTGCAAATCTTTTTCCTTGGCATTTTTCATGTTGTAGACTTTATAGTTTATAAAGCACTTTCAACATATGTTTTTATTTAGACTTTATATCATCAACCCTATGAGGTCGACATTACTACCTGAACTTTTGTGGATGAGGATGTTTCTGAGAGATTTAGTATTTATTAAAAACACACAGTTTGAAAAGTACAAAGCCTGGGGCTGGAACCCAGGTCTTCCTTCTCTGAAGCTAGTCCACTTTCTGTTATGTCACCAATACCTCTCTACTGGCAGGCTCTTAATCCAGTGCTCTATTCACATTTCCACTATTGATAAAGAACTCTCTTCTCTGTATGAATTCTGACTCCACCACATACTAGCTGTGCAAAACTTTGCAAGTAACTTAACCTCTCTGAACCTCAGTTTCCTTACCAAATAAGGGTAACAGTAAGGGCAATAAGGGCAACAATAACACCTTCCTCAACTGATCATTGTGAGAAGAAAATTAATCAATATGCCAATCTATCTTGTATAAAATTTGCTAGAATTAACCTCATAAGGCATATGTATCAATATTTTCCTACTTAATACCCTTCACTTACTCTCCATTGCCTACCAAATAAAGTACAAGTTTTTAAACTTAACATCCAAGGACCTCATGATCTGGCCTTAATGTACCATTTTAACACTATACTCTAGTACTCCTCATTTCATGTTTTCCTTTCAATACAAAATGAATCACTGACATTTCCTGAAACCCAAGGTACTTTCCCAAATCTATGACTTTTTTTCATGTAATTCCCTATTCTCAGGATGTCATCTCCATGCCACATCACAATACCACATATTGAAATTCTCACTTTTCAAAGTCCACATCAGTTCCTATCTCCTCAATAAAGCTTTCCTTGATCTGCCAGCAGAAATTAATTTCTTTTCTCTTCTATTCCCAAAGCATATTGCCTGTTCCTCTTTTATGACAGACAACACATTGCTTTGCATCATGTTTTATGTGTTTGCCACTTTCCCCTATTAGACGGTAAGCACCTATAAGAAATGTGACAATGTCTTACCCAGTTGTGTATTTCTCATAGTACTTGGCATGAAGATTTAACGTTTATGAATAATAATTACTACTAAAAACCAATAATTACTATTTGTTAAGTACTTACCATTAGCACTCAACTATGGTAAGTGCTTAACATGTAAAATATAATTTGTTTTTACAAACAAATTTTTACAATAACCCTATAAGAAGGGATCAATAGGGGCGCATGGGTGGCTCGGTCAGTTAAGCAACCGACTTCAGCTCAGGTCATGATCTCGCAGTTCGTGTGTTCGAGTCCTGCATGGGGCTCTGTGCTGACAGTTCATAACCTGGAGCCTGCTTTGGATTCTGTGTCTCCCTCTCTCTGCCCCTCCCCCACTCACACTCTGTCTCTCTCTCCATCAAAAATAAATAAACATTAAAAAAATTTTAAAAAAAGAAGTGATCAATAAATCTCTACTCTATGTTGAGGAAACCAAAGCAAAGCAAAGTATTAGATTGAACTGTATGAAATTGTTTCTATTTGATCAACATTGACCTATAAAAATGACAATTTCAAATGATTTCACATAATAAAATGTTTTTAATCATTATTGCTAATCCATTTAATGTAAGAAGTTCAAGACCATCTGAACCATATTTTAGAGTAATCCTAGACCACAATATTTCCATACATGATATTCAAAGAAAAGATACTTTTGGGCTTTTTTTAGTTTGGAAAAATATGAATTTTGAATTTTTATGGTTATTTTTTCCAATATGACCAAAGTAGATAAAATTATTTCCAATTCATTACTCATTTAAATACTATACCTCATGAAAATATTTAATATTGCACAACTGTAGAACCAATTTTAGAACTGAGGATCAGCTAGAAATCAGGTATTCATTTTTCAGTTTATAACTTCCTTCATAGATTTCATGCATTAATAGACCTGAATTATTTTGTCTTCTGAGAGGAAATAGAAAATTTTGTTTTAAATATGCCATAAACAAAACACAAATACCCCAATATTTTGATGAAAATTCAATGTGAGTGGCTATAAAGTGGTGTGAGAAGGGTTTAAGAGAGTTATTTCAGTTTTATAAGCAAATCAGTTGATCTTACCTGGTCACGTATATGGCTTAATCCACCATGGTACAACTCATTTCCAGTGTTTGTAGAAATTGAATCAGTTCCCGTGATGATTTGGATTTGTTGGCTAGAATGGGATTGTTGGCACTGTGGAGAGTGGATGATCTGGGGCTGTTGGACAATGTGATGATGGCATTGAACCTGTGGATAGCACTCCTAAAAAAACATATACATGCCAAAATAGCAACTGAGAATAAAAATTACTAATCAAGAAAACCCACTGAATCCTTTTTTTAAAATTTAATGTGTTCTTTCACAAGATAATTCAAGTCCTAGGATATATAGTTTTAATATGTGATATATTGTTTTTTAAAATTATTTAATTGGGAGAAAATGTATTGAATTCTATTTTGTTTGATCAGGTGGCAGTGACCATCCAAATACTTACTTAAATTGGCCAGGGAATTGCATGTTCTGATTAAATTAATATTCCAGCTATACTTAACACTAAAACTATAATGAATATTAATATTAACTATTCTTTGATAATTCACCAGGCATTTCAGGATCTAATTTCATAATAATATGATCATACTGAAGATTTAGATGTAAATAAAATTAGAAAATAATATAATGTAGTGATTTTCAATTTCAGGAAGCATATTAGAATCACAGAGGGGCAGGCAAAATTCTTATGCTTATGAAAATCAAGCATGAATTAAGAAAAAAGCTTGGAAAACAGTGACTGAAGCTCCAGATCCGGAAAACAGGTATTCTAACTCTGATTCTACCACTTACTCTGTGATCTTGGGAAACTGTGTATGCAATCTTTATGAGCCTCAATTTCCTCATTTGCAAGTGTTGAGATAATATGTGTCTCATTGGACTGCTATGAGGAGTAAATGAACTGATGTTTATAAAGTGCCTAGTACAATGTAGGTGGATAATAAATATTTATTATTATTATTATTATTATTATATTATTTCTTTATCATTGTCATCTTCAACTTAATCATCATCCACCCCACAAATTTTTCAGGTAGAAAAAAATCACTGAGGTCCAGAGAAGTAAGATGATTTACTTGTAATGCCACAACTAATTCATGGAAAAATTGGGATTAGAACTCATGATTTCTAGTTCAGAGTTCTTTCAAAATATAAGGTTGAATTTTTACTGTCCTCAAAATAGTCTAGAGTTGTTTTTAAACTATATCTTTGCTATCTGCTTGTGTTTTTTTGTTGTTGTTGTTTTTTTTTTTTTTTTTTTCTGAGAAAGTAT
The DNA here is from genome assembly GCF_046562875.1 of Panthera onca. NCBI lineage: Eukaryota > Metazoa > Chordata > Mammalia > Carnivora > Felidae > Panthera > Panthera onca. The sequence goes on along the minus strand of NC_138357.1, from coordinate 58,490,459 downwards.
AGAGCCCAGAGTAAGAAAGGATATCTGGTTGTTTCAGTTTTGTGGATTTTAAGCATACTTGCATTTCCTATATTATTTTGTTATTATTCTACTTTAATAACAGTCATCTGAAAACCAGTTTTCAAAGAAAAACTCTATTTTGAATCATAATGCTACATTAATGCACATGCATTTACTTTGAAAGTATAAATTCAATGCTCTATTTCCTTTTGACAGTGGAAAGCTGACCTGCATTAATATAGTAAACCACTTCAAATTTTATGTTTTTTATGTGGAACAATTTTCAAATTATATTAAATTAAAAAAGCAAGATGCACAAGAATCAATATACTTTGCTACCTTTTGTATAACATTTTAAAATAAACATATGTGTATATTTACAAATATACATGACTGCTTTTAAGTGCATAGAGCAAACTCTTTTAAGGGTGACTGCCCCTGGCAAGAGGAACTGAGAGACAAGGGGGTTAGGATAGAGAGGCTTTTTTTTTTCACTGTGTACATTTTTTATTCTCTTTTTACACTGTTTTTGTACCTTTTTATACTTTTTATTTTTGAAAATTTTAACATGTATACAAATTATCTTTTTTATGTGTACAAAAATTATTTTTAAAGAAAGAAAAATACATAGAGAAACATATTTTACAAATAGAAATTACTTTCGTAGTCGTTGGTAATAAAGGTCACAGAATCATTTCATAGAATCATTTTCTCTAGGATCTTTTCAAGCGCAACTCACTTTATAAATATGCTAGCACTAAGATCTCTACAGTTTAGAAGTCAGGCTATGTACTATCAGCCATTTCTGTACAAATTGTATGGGTGAATGTATTATCTATTCTTTTATGTTATAAAATATCTTCATACATTGTATTAGAATAAAGTCACTGTGACAGTCTGAGAAAAACTTCACCCAGTGGGAAACTTATACACTACTGAAATAGAATTCATCCTGAAAACAAAATTAATGTGTTCCTTAAAAAGCAAGTTAGGAAACACTTTGAAGGACACATCAATACAGAACAATAAACAAAGCAAAACTCATTTTTCAATCATCTTCCTTTCTTAATATATCAGTTGACTCTTGAATAGAATGCTGACAGTCCCTCCATCTGGGTTGTCTTGTGGTTTCCCTGAGCCTGTCTGGCCTCTGAACCACTCATTAGTATCATTGAAGTCTTAGACGACTTTCAGTTTTCAATTCTCATACCTGACTACTAATGTTATTGTTCTAAAACAAGATATTCATACATTACTCATACTTTTGAAGTGTACCACAAGGTGAATTTTTAATGTACAAAATCTCAAACATTTCTGATTTATCATGTTTTGTCATCTTTGATAGAGGAAAAAATACACAGAGTACAATTCATATGAACTGGATAATTATCTTGTAACTGGTACCAATTTACCACCCTTCCATGACAAAGATCTCTTTTCTGGTCAGGTCTCATCTCTTAAGAACTAGTGCTATTTGAACTAGTCTCATGTAATATTAAACCATTTCATCCAAACTCTGGCTTTATCCAGCTTGTCTTACATCTCTATCCAGCATCTCTATCACTGAGGAAACTCAACTAGGTCAAAAAGTTGTAGTTTGTTCCATATGTATGGTTCCTTTTACCTTGGGAAGTCTGCCATGGCAGTTCCAAAACTCCCAAGTCATTTAAGTCATTACTAAAAAAATGGGCATAAAAAAGTTAATATTCAAATTGATAATAAGTAATAGTAGTGTTCTTTCAAAGGAGTTCTTTAATTGTTCCAGATTTATAGCAATAATAATGTACAGGATATTCAATCTTTTCCTCTAAGAACCAAGACTTAGAAAATCTTTATCCTTTTTGAGACAAGAAATTAGAAGGAACCTGAGATGATGCATCTCAAACATTTCTTATTATGTAAAATGTGTCAAACTTATTGTTTTGTCAGTCCAGTTGGACAAAGGAGAGATGTTATAAATTTATAGCTTGAGGAAAGTGACCCTTGAAGAGCTGACACATTTGATGAAATTTTTCTATTTGGTATCATAATATCCAGAAATATTCTGCTGTTCTTCTGAAAGATAGGCGTTCAATACATACTATACCATACCCTCTAATAAATCCAATTTTCCAAGCAGACCAAAGTCTTAAAGGTTTGGATGTTTATGATTCTGACAGTTTACACTATTTTATTTTTAATGAGCATCAAATACGTAAAAATGTATTAATTCCTATGAATCTGGTAACAAGTGCCCATAAATACTTATAAAAAGAAGATGTGTTCTCATGCCAAGAGAATTAAAAAGAATTTAGTATACTTTAATGTTTAATTTGTATATGAGAAAAATGATTTTGTGATAAAAATTTATTTGATATTATTTCACTGCCTGTTGTAGGTTAAATTGTGCTGCTCCCACAAAAAGCATATGTTAAAGTCTTAACCCTTATACCTCAGAAAGTGACTTTGTTTAGAAACAGATTTTTTTAATGAAATAAGACCTTTATAGAATTAAGAAGTTAACACAAAGTCATTTGCATGGCTCCTAATCAAATATGACTGGTATCATCATAAAAAGGGACAATCTGTACACAAAGACAGACATGCACAGACAGAAGATGATATGACAACATACAGGGAGGATGCCATGTGAAGATGGAAGATTAAAGTTGTGCATCTACAAACCAAGGAATGCCTAAAGTCACAAGAATCTAGGAGATAGGCATAGAAGAGCTCCTTACCTAAAGGCTACAGAGGGACCATGGCCTTGCCAAAACCATGATTTTATACTTCTGGTCCCAGAACTATGAGACAATGAATTTTTGTTGTTTTAAGCCATCAGACTGTGGTACTTTGTTACAGCAGCCCTAAGAAATTGATACACTGTTCTAGTTCAAGCATGTCCAATAAACAAGTCCCAGGCTTTGTCTGGGCTGGACATGCTTTGTATCCACTGAGAAGATCAATGTGAAACCTCTGCTGGTTACAGTAACAGCTCTGCTTGAAGGACTGGTAGCTCTATATGTCATGAAACTACCATTGCCCTGCTAGTTTTAAATGTTATATACTTGGTCTCTCAGCCAAATTTAATTAAAATTTTAAAATGTGACTTGAACTTTAGTTTTCTAGACTTTTATAGTATTTTACATATCTGCTCATACATATTTTTCATTTGTTCATTGAAAATTCACTTTGTATTAAATGAATTAAGACAAAGTTATAATGTTTTAAATTATAATTTTTGTGAGAGCAGTTTGAAAGAAACATACAAAGGATTGGGGTATCTGTATTAAATTCAGATTCTACCACTAATTTTCTATGTGGCTTGATATATTTTTACCTGAGTTTCCCTTTCAGTAAAATAGGGACAATAATACTTCACATGAGAAAATGAATATGAAAGTGTTAAGGATGATCTGAAGGGCTGTAGACATAATAAGGTATTATGACTCATAGTGGTCTTGCTTAGCACTTGACAATTGTCATTTTAACTCTATTAAAATACTCATGATTCAAAAGTATACAGTTAATAAGCTTTAAAACAGATTTTACATACCTGATCCATATTTAGCTTCTTTACTTTTCTTATTGTTTTTTCATAAATAACATTGTTTCCTGGGAATAAATGGCCTCCTTTTAGGAATGGAGAAAGTGGTTCCTATAAAGACAGTAATGACTGTGTTTTGTTTTGAAAGGTACCTTTTCAGAGAAACCTTAAGCAAATATCTAGTATCTAATAAAATCTGACTTAGTAGCAGACTTTAGGAGAGTGGAATGACATCCCAATAAAGTTTTGAGAGATGGAAGGAAAAACCATAAAGATAGTCTATTTTCTCAAATAGAGCTCTCTGGATTCTCTTACTACATTTTAGGCTTAACAGTGTTTTAAGAGAAATTGAAAGGAGGTGAGAAAAATATTTTTTTTCTGTTTCTGAGACAAGATATAATGAGTTTCCTCTGAAGTAGACAGGCCTGAGGTCAACTTCATTTAAGTTGAGTTCACTGCCAAGTTTCTTTCTATGCAAAAGTATTATTGGAGAAATGCAAAACAAACAATTCACTACTGAGCTGCAAAGTAGGTAGACCTATATTAAAGGTTTTTTTCCCAGAATTTAGCTTCAGTGATTTTGAAGTGTACAATTCTTACTTGTGATTATAATCAAAGCTAAATCTCTCTGTATAACATATGTTTTGAATACCAAGAACAGAGTAGAGGCTTTAAGAGCACTGTATCCCCATATAATCAACTAAGTTAATGCAGGATTATCCAAGCATTTAAAAGTTGTCAGCCAATGAAATAAAGGCTGATGACAGGTCCAAAATCTGAAAGAAACCAAGGAAGGAGTAGTAAGAATAAGACCAAGAGTTTTTTTTTTTTTCTCAATATATGAAATTTATTGTCAAATTGGTTTCCATACAACACCCAGTGCTCATCCCAAAAGGTGCCCTCCTCAATACCCATCACCCACCCTGCCCTCCCTCCCACCCCTCATCAACCCTCAGTTTGTTCTGTTTTTAAGAGTCTCTTATGCTTTGGCTCTCTCCCACTCTAACCTCTTTTTTTTTTTTTTCTTCCCCTCCCCCATGGGTTTCTGTTAAGTTTCTCAGGATCCACATAAGAGTGAAACCATATGGTATCTGTCTTTCTCTGTATGGCTTATTTCACTTAGCATCACACTCTCCAGTTCCATCCACGTTGCTACAAAGGGCCATATTTCGTTCTTTCTCATTGCCCTATAGTACTCCATTGTGTATATAAACCACAATTTCTTTATCCATTCATCACTTGATGGACATTTAGGCTCATTCCATAATTTGGCTATTGTTGAGAGTGCTGCTATAAACATTTGGGTACAAGTGCCCCTATGCATCAGTACTCCTGTATCCCTTGGGTAAATTCCTAGCAGTGGTATTGCTGGGTCATAGGGTAGGTCTATTTTTAATTTTTTGAGGAACCTCCACACTGTTCTCCAGAGTGGCTGCACCAATTTGCATTCCCACCAACAGTGCAAGAGGGTTCCCATTTCTCCACCTCCTCTCCAGTCTATAGTCTCCTGATTTGCTCATTTTGGCCACTCTGACTGGAGTGAGGTGATATCTGAGTGTGGTTTTGATTTGTATTTCCCTGATAAGGAGCGATGTTGAACACCTTTTCATGTGCCTGTTGGCCATCCGGATGTCTTCTTTAGAGAAGTGTCTATTCATGTTTTCTGCCCATTTCTTCACTGGGTTATTTGTTTTTCTGGTGTGGAGTTTGGTGAGCTCTTTATAGATTTTGGATACTAGCCCTTTGTCCAATATGTCATTTGCAAATATCTTTTCCCATTCCGTTGGTTGCCTTTTAGTTTTGTTGGTTGTTTCCTTTGCTGTGCAGAAGCTTTTTATCTTCACAAGGTCCCAGTAATTGATTTTTGCTTTTAATTCCCTTGCCTTTGGGGATGTGTCGAGTAAGAGATTGCTACGGCTGAGGTCAGACAGGTCTTTTCCTGCTTTCTCCTCTAGGGTTTTGATGGATTCCTGTCTCACATTCAGGTCCTTTATCCATTTTGAGTTTATTTTTGTGAATGGTGTCAGAAAGTGGTCTACTTTCAACCTTCTGCATGTTGCTGTCCAGTTCTCCCAGCACCATTTGTTAAAGAGACTGTCTTTTTTCCATTGGATGTTCTTTCCTGCTTTGTCAAAGATGAGTTGGCCATACGTTTGTGGGTCCAGTTCTGGGATTTCTCTTCTATTCCATTGGTCTATGTGTCTGTTTTTGTGCCAATACCATGCTGTCTTGACGATTACAGCTTTGTAGTAGAGGCTAAAGTCTGGGATTTTGATGCCTCCTGCTTTGGTCTTCTTCAAAATTACTTTGGCTATTCGGGGCCTTTTGTGGTTCCATATGAATTTTAGGATTGCTTGTTCTAACTTCTAGAAGAATGCTGGTGCAATTTTGATTGGGATTGCATTGAATGTGTAGATAGCTTTGGGTAGTATTGACATTTTGACAATATTTATTCTTCCGATCCATGAGCAGGGAATGGTTTTCCATTTCTTTATATGTTCTTCAGTTTCTTTCATAAGCTTTCTATAGTTTTTACCATACAGATCTTTTACATCTTTGGTTAGATTTATTCCTAGGTATTTTATGCTTCTTGGTGCAATTGTGAATGGGATCAGTTTCTTTATTTGTCTTTCTGTTGCTTCATTGTTAGTGTATAAGAATGCAACTGATTTCTGTACATTGATTTTGTATCCTGCAACTTTGCTGAATTCATGTATCAGTTCTAGCAGACTTTTGGTGGAGTCTATAGGATTTTCCATGTATAATATCATGTCATCTGCAAAAAGTGAAAGCTTGACTTCATCTTTGCCAATTTTGATGCCTTTGATTTCCCTTTGTTGTCTGATTGCTGATGCTAGAACTTCCAACACTATGTTAAACACCAGCGGTGAGAGTGGGCATCCCTGTCGTGTTCCTGATCTCAGGGAAAAAGCTCTCAGTTTTTCCCCATTGAGGATGATGTTAGCTGTGGGCTTTTCATAAATGGCTTTTATGATGTTTAGGTATGTTCCTTCTATCCCGACTTTCTCAAGGGTTTTTATTAAGAAAGGGTGCTGAATTTTGTCAAAGGCCTTTTCTGTATCGATTGACAGGATCATATGGTTTTTATCTTTTCTTTTATTAATGTGATGTATCACATTGATTGTTTTGCGAATTTTGAACCAGCCCTGCATCCCAGGAATGAATCCCACTTGATCATGGTGAATAATTCTTTTTATAGGCTGTTGAATTCGATTTGCTAGTATCATATTGAGAATTTTTGCATCGATATTCATCAGGGATATTGGCCTGTAGTTCTCTTTTTTTACTGGGTCTTTGTCTGGTTTAGGAATCAAAGTAATACTGGCTTCATAGAATGAGTCTGGAAGTTTTCCTTCCCCTTCTATTTCTTGGAATAGCCAAAAGTTTAAAATAAATGCAATATTACTATATTTATTTCCCTTCTTTCAGTTTTCATATGAGTCTACTTTTATGGGGGGAGTTGAGGATGTTTTGTTACAAAGCATAATTGCATTCATTTATTTTTGTAATACAGGGGAACAGTGTGGAAGGAGATTGACTAAGTCTGCTACCAGTTAATGTGTTTAAAACCATTTCAGAATTGGGGCTCCTGGGTGGTTCAGTCGGTTAAGCATCCAACTCTTGGTTTCCACTCAGGCCATGGTCTCACAGTTTGTGAGTTCAAGTCCTGTTCTGGGATCTGTGCTGACATTGAGGAGCTTGCTTGGGATTCTCTCTCTCTCTCACTCTCTCTCTCTGCCCCACCCCCACCCATGTTCTCTCTCTCTCTGTCTCAAAATAAATAAATAAATAAACTTAAAAAAGTAAAAAAAAAAAGACCATTTCAAAATCAACAAAATATGGTAGCATTTTTGTTATCTGCTAACATAAAAACTCTTAAACACAATTGGATAAAAACACTGGTTGTTGAGAATGTAAGACACCCTTGAATCCAAAGTTATATACTTCTTGTATTCAAGTTTGAATAAAATATACTTTAACTAAATGTTCCTGGAATACTTAAGTGAAACAAATATACAAGTGATTAAATTTAGTTAGCTGATGAATTGTTAAATCTAAAGATGGATATATTTAAAAAGATTCCCCTAGAAGCTCTTTTGTGTTTGTTTTTGTAAAAACAAAAAAAAAAAAAGCCTATTTGCAAGCATGTAACACACGTTTATGAGTTTACTATGCACAATATACTTTGTTAAGTGTTACAAAGCATGAATCAAACTTAGATTATTACCACAAGCACTGAATATTGATCAGTATTCATTAAACTATAGCCAGCAGCCTATTTTTATAATATCTTCAATAAGAATGACAGGTAGATTTTTTTAATGTTTGTTTTTATTTTTGACACACACAGAGAGAGACAGAGCATGAGTGGGGCAGGGGCAGAGGGAGAGGGAGACATAGAATCTGAAACAGGCTCCAGGCTCTGAGCTATCAGCACAGAGCCCAACACGGGGCTTGAACTCACAGACAGCGAGATCATGACCTGAGCTGAAGTCGGACGCTCGGCCGACTGAGCCATCCAGGAGCCCCATGAATGGTATTTATATTTTTTAAGGACTGTAAGTGCAAAGAAGGAAGACCAAAACCCTATGGGGACAGCAAATTCTAAAATATTTACTATTTTGCTCTTTATAGGAAAATATTGCTGATGTTTGGTCTGGATGATATATGAGCATAAACATCTATAATACAAGGTAGAAAGAAACAAGTGCCTATAAGAAGTATAGAGAAAGAACTTATGAGATGGAATTCAGAAGAGGAAATATTGAATTCCATCTGGCAGTACTCAGGCTACTTGGATCAGGTGGCATTTGAAAGAAGGTTAAGGTGGGCTTTGCATATAAGGAGATGGAAAAGAATGGTATTCCAATTGAAGTCAACAGAATAAGTCATGACACCAAGGCTGTAAAACTATAAATTATATGTAGGGGACACAATTGGCAGATGGAACTTGGTTCTGAAAGCAGTGAGAAATCTTTAAATGCTTTTAAACAGGGATGTGAGGTGAATGTAAATCTACTTCAGGAAGATTAGTTGAAGAAAGGAAAGAGTACAGGTGAGGAGACTAGTTAAGAGATTATACTAAATCTTCAAGGACAGTACTTTCCAAAGATGACTCTAAGATCTTAAACTTGAGAAATCTACTATATAACCCATGGTGTCAAAAACAGGAAAAGTTGAGATATATTGAATTTCATGTGCTCCTGGTAAGAATCTATGTCTGATTCATGTTTTTATTCCTCATAACACTTAGTACATATACAGTGCATAGTAATCCTTTAAACATGTGTTAAATTATTGCAACGAATTAGCAAATAGACTTTTACCTAAATGTGTAGGTAAGCATTCGGGTTATATTGATCTCCAGAACACAGGTGAGTGGAGATTTCGTGGCTATAGTTCTAGTTCTAGACTTCAGAAGTATATGCTTAGAAGTTCTTGTTAAAATCATGCAACTTCTGAAAAGGCAAGTGAAGATCAAAGACATAACTACATAAGCCTTAAGAGATATGAGGATCAGAAGACAAAATTGAAATAAAATTAAGAGAAGAAAAATTTTCAAAAAACAGTAGAAAGGTGAGTGAAGGTATAAATGCTTCAGAGAGGTCAACAGGTGAGAATTCCAAAGCAGATTGGATTTGGACTACTATAGTTCCACTGGATCTGACCACTAAAATTAGTGGAAGAAGGTATCATGGAAAAAAAATTCTGGAGTCATAAAACCTATATTCATTTCTGCCTCTATCACCTACTTGCCATGGAAATGTAAGCAAGTCATTTACCTTCTTTGAGGCTCAGTTTCTTTATAATAGAAATAGTAATGCAGAATACATTATATCAAGCAAAAGAATGTATTTTAAAGTACCTTTAATCTGTGATTTTAATGTACAAAAGACATTGGTTTGCAATAATATAGTAATATAATAATTTGAGAGTGAGAGAGAGTACAAGCAGAGGAAGGGCCTAGAGAAAGGGAGACACAGAATCTGAAGTAGGCTCCAGGCTCCAAGTTGTCAGCACAGAGCCCAGAGGAGGGCTCAGACTCACAGACAGCAAGATCATGACCTGAGCCCAAGTCCGCCGCTTAACCAACTGAGCCACCCAGGCGCCCCAGTAATATATTTTTAAGTCCATACTGCTTTAAAAAATTTTTGTAATCACCTTGTTAGAACTTTTCTAAGATATCAACCTAAAGTATATACAAAAGTATGGGGCACCTGGATGGTTCAGTTGGTTAAGCGGCTGACTTCGGCTCAGGTCATTATCTCATGGCTCATGGGTTTGAGCCACACATCAGGCTCATGCTGACAGCTCAGAGCCTGGAGCCTGCTTCTCATTCTGTGACTCCCTCTCTCTATGCCTCTCCCCTGCTCATGCTGTCTCTCTCTCTCTCTCTCTCTCTCTCTCTCAAAATAAATAAAAACGTTAAAAAAATCAAAGTATATACAAAAGTAGGCTTATTGAGGGCAAGGGCTGTATCCATCTTGAATACCCCATAGTGAATGAACAGATGACTGGATGAGAAGAGATGATATGAACATTTATCTTAAGGATATAAGCACCTTCTAAGAGGAGAAAACAAATTTAGCAAAAGCATGAAAATTTCTCTTGTTCACTATAAATGCCGAACCATTAATATTTTTAAGAAGAAAAATGGTTTAGGTGCTAACAGTGTTGATTCTCTCCAAAATGTGTGTTTGGACTTATTATTTTATATGACTTACTGAAAAAAAAAACTTCCAAATTAAGGGGACTATTATTTTCCAAAAATGTGTAAAAGAGTACAGCCAAATTTTACTATATTTGAATAAATCATTCTGAGTCAAACAAATCAGAACAATAAATTTAATTAGAAGTCCTAGATTTTTCACAAATGAGCTGTTAGACAGTTTTACTATTTGGGCAGCTTATTTTTTTTTATCTGTACATTTGAATTGGTGGTAGATCCACCCTAAAAATTAATAGGTGTCTTCAAATCTAGCTGATATTATCATTTTAATTGATACTTTTAGAACCTCTGATAGTAGTTCTCACATCTAACAAAGTGCATAATCCCCAGCATCTACTTTGCTGTTCCCAGGCCATGAAACCTTGCTGGAGAAAACTTTAAAATATTTGCTGATTTGGCTCAGTGCAAATTCAAGTTATCTAACTTTAAGAGCCCCTCCAACCTTCATGGTCATACTTCTATTTATTAAATTTTCTATAACTGTAGTTACAATTTTTTTTCATTTTCCTTAATTCCCTATGCTCATGTTCCCTCATTCTCCTCAATAAGTAAATTGAGAAAACCAAGATCTATTCAGTGAGATTCCTCCATTTTCCTCCCTACTTCAAATCTCTCTTCAATTTCTGCTCTTCCATTTCATTACCAAGAAAGACATACTCTTCCTTTTTTCCTGAAGTCACTTTTCTATCTATACCTGGAATCTTATCCTCTCTTTTCTCTTCCAGAATTGTGTTCCATTTGTACCCTTTCTCTGTGGCATATTTAATCTTATTACTGGTTCTTTCCCTCTGTCTGTAAATCTCTCAGATCTCCAAGTTTCTCTTTTCTTCTTTAGCTACCATCCCATCTTTCTTTATTTTGGTCAATATCTTTCTTAGAAGAGTAATCCTCACTTATTTCCTCCACTTCTTGATCCATTCACCCATCTACTTTTTCCATCTGGATTTTGCCTCCCCAAGTATAAGGAACCTGCTCTCTCAAATATCACCATTAGTTTCTTAACGTTCAAACTCTCTATGGCCATTTGGTCATTTGAGACAGTTGACCACATCCTTTCCCTATTTGTTTCAGTTTCTCTGTGTTGACATTTCTCTCCGACAACTCCTCTGCCCATGAAAGTGGCTCCTTTCTATTTCTGTTAAAGTAGACATTTCTCAAGGTGCTATACCTCAACCCTCTCCATTATCGCTTAGTTTTCTCACTCATTCTCACAGCTACAAAGACAATTTACAGACGAATAATTCCCATGTCTCTATCTCAAATGTGACCTTTCTTCAGATCATTTTTAACTACCTGTGTGGTCATTTTCTATTCCATGCACCTCAAACACTACTGATTCAAACACATCTCAGGATCTGACGTCGTTTCCAAACAAGCTTCTGCTCCCCCTCACTTCTTAATTAGGCTGTCATATTCCCAGTATCTCAAACTGAAAAGCTTAGGGTCATATTTGACTTTTCTTCTTTTTTAAACCACATATTCAATATTAGTTGTCAAATCTTATCAAAACTACCCTCATAATAAGTGCCAGAAAAGACAGTGATGTATTTGGTGTGAGAAGACCTGAGCAAGTCACACTTATTTAAGCTTTAATTTCCTCATTAGTACAATGATAGCAGTAACCATGTTAACTGTCAAAATACCTTAAATAACACAATAAATCCTTCTCTGATTTCCCCAAACCAATGTGTTGTCTCCAACTCCTGGAATTTCAATAAGACTTCATCTGTAATTCTCTCATGTTATCTCTCATACACTCTACCATGTATTTTATATAGCTATTTGTGGACATATATTATTTCCCTTGCTGAGAGGAACTGTAAGCTCTTTTGGTATGGGAACCATGTCTTGTTTCCTTTTTTCCCCCAATTTAAAGGCTATACAGTGCCTTCCCCACAATGAGAACATTAATAAAACTGATTAATATCAATTGGATTCTATCTACTGATGGAAAAAACATATATTCTTCATTTCTAGATCAACTTATATACCAGAATGAATAAATCTTTTGACTAAAATGAAAATAAATGGAAAATCAAGAAGATAAGGAACGACCAAAAATAAAAAGGCTGAACAGAGGTAGAAGAAAATCATAATGAGAGAAGTAGAGTGACATCAGTTTAATTATAGGGAGAAGTGAAGATTAGAGAAGCTGGGAGGTGAAAGAGGATAAAATTGCCATTTGAGGAGGCTCAGCTTATTATAAATATTGTAATTAAGCCAGAATCTTCTCCTGGGGGAATTTAAAAGAGCAAGCAAAAAAGCATATACTTAGATAAATAAAATGGGGAATATATCTAAATAGGATTTTCTTTTTTTGTTTTGTTTTGTTTTTATTATTTATTATCAAATTTATTGTCAAATTGGTTTCCATACAACACACAGTACTCATCCCAAAAGGTGCCCTCCTCAATACTCATCACCCACCCTCCCCTCCCTCCCACCCCCCATCAACCCTCAGTTTGTTCTCAGGTTTTAAGAGTCTCTTATGCTTTGGCTCTCTCCCTCTCTAACCTTTATCTTTTTTATTTCCTTCCCCTCCCCCCTGGACTTCTGTTAACTTTCTCATGATCCACATAAGAGTGAAAACATATGGTATCTTTTGCTGTATGACTTATTGCACTTAGCATAACACTCTCCAGTTCCATCCATGTTGCTACAAAAGGCCCATTTCATTCTTTCTCATTGCCACGTAGAATTCCATTACGTATATAAACCACAATTTCTTTATCCATTCGTCAGTTGATGGACATTTAGGCTCTTTCCGTAATTTGGCTATTGTTGAGAGTGCTGCTATAAACATTGGGGTACAAGTGCCCTATGCATCAGCACTCCTGTATCCCTTGGGTAAACTCCTAGCAGTGCTATTGTTGGATCATAGGGTAGGTCTATTTTTAATTGTTTGAGGAACATCCACACTGTTTTCCAGAGTGGCTGCACCAGTCTGAATTCCCATCAACAGTGCAAGAGGGTTCCTGTTTCTCCACCTCTTCGCCAGCATCTATAGTTTCCTGATGTGTTCATTTTAGCCACTCTGACTGCCTTGAGGTGGTATCTCAGTGTGGTTTTGATTTGCATTTCCCTAATGAGGAACAACGTTGAGCACCTTTTCATGTGCCTGTTGGCCATCTGGATGTCTTCTTTAGAGACGTGTCTGTTAATGTTTTCTGCCCATTTCTTTACTGGATTATTTGTTTTTCGGGTGTGGAGTTTGGTGAACTCTTTATAGATTTTGGATACTAGCCCTTTGTCTGATATGTCATTTGCAAATATCTTTTCATATTCCCTTGGTTTCCTTTCAGTTTTGCTGATTGTTTCCTTTCCTGTGCAGAAGCCTTTTATCTTCATGAAGTCCCAATAGTTCATTTTTGCCTTTAATTCCCTTGCCTTTGGAGATGTGTAAAGAAAGAAATTGCTGTGGCTGAGGTCAGAGAGGTTATTCCTGCTTTCTCCTCTAGGGTTTTGATGGTTTCCTGTCTCACATTCAGGTCTTTATCCAATTTGAGTTTGTTTTTGTGAATGGTGTAAGAAAGTGTTCTAGTTTCATCCTTCTGCATGTTGCTGTCCAGTTCTCCCAGTACCATTTGTTAAAGAGACTGTCTTTTTCCCATTGGATATTCTTTCCTGCTTTGTCAAAGATCAGTTGGCCAAACTTTTCTGGGTCCAATTCTGGAGTATCTATTCTATTCCATTGGTCTATGTGTCTGTTTTTGTGCCAATGCCATGCTGTCTTGATGATTACAGCTTTGTAGTAGAGGCTAAAGTCTGGGATTGTGATGCCTCACGCTTTGTTCTTCTTCTCGAATATTACTTTGGCCATTCAGGGTCTTTTGTGGTTCCATACAAATGTTAGGATTGCTTGTTCTAGATTCAAGAAGAATGCTGGTGCGATTTTGATTGGGATTGCATTGAATGTGTAGATTGCTTTAGGTGGTATTGACATTTTAACAATATTAATTCTTGCAATCCATGAGCACGGAATATTTTTCCATTTCTTCATATCTTCTTCAATTTCCTTCATAAGCTTTCTATACTTTTCAGCATACAGATCTTTCACATCTTTGGTTAGGTTTATTTCTAGGTATTTTATGCTTCTTGGTGCAATTGTGAATGGGATCTGTTTCTTTATTTGTCTTTCTGTTGCTTTATTATTAGTGTATAAGAATGCAACTGATTTCTGTACATTGATTTTGTATCCTGCGACTTTGCTGAATTCATGTATCAGTTCTAGCAGACTTTTGGTGGAGTCTATTGGGTTTTCCATGTATAATATCATGTCATCTGCAAAAAGTGAAAGCTTGACTTCATCTTTGCCAATTTTGATGCCTTTGATTTCCTTTTGTTGTCTGATTGCTGATGCTAGCACTTCCAACACTATGTGAAACAACAGCGATGAGAGTGGACATCCCTGTCGTGTTCCTGATCTCAGGGGGAAAGCTGTCAGTTTTTCCCCATTGAGGATGATATTGGCTGTGGGCTTTTCATAAATGGCTTTGATGATGTTTAAGTATATTCCTTCTATCATGACTTTCTCGAGGCTTTTTATTAAAGGATGCTGAATTTTGCCAAATGCTTTTTCTGCATCGATTGACAGGATCATATGGTTCTTATCTTTTCTTTGATTAATGTGATGTATCACATTGATTGATTTCCAAATGTTTAACCAGCCCTGCATCCCAGGAATGAATCCCACTTGATCATGGTGAATAATTCTTTTTATAGGCTGTTGAATTCGATTTGCTAGTATCTTATTGAGAATTTTTGCATCGATATTCATCAGGGATATTGGCCTGTAGTTCTCTTTTTTTACTGGGTCTCTGTCTGGTTTAGGAATCAAAGTAATGCTGGATTCATAGAATGAGTCTGGAAGTTTTGCTTTCTTTTCTATTTTTTGTAATAGCTTGAGAAGGATAGGTATTATTTCTGCTTTGAATGTCTGGTAGAATTCCCCTGGGAAGTGTCCTGGACACTTATTTCTTGGGAGATTTTTGATAACCGATTCAATTTCTTAGCTGATTATGGGTCTGTTCAAGCTTTCTATTTCTTCCTGTTTGAGTTTGGGAAGAGTGTGGGTGTTTAGGAATTTGTCCATTTCTTCCAGATTGTCCAGTTTGTTGGCATATAATTTTTCATAGTATTCCCTGATAATTGCTTGTATCTCTGAGGGATTGGTTGTAATAATTCCATTTTCTTTCATGATTTTATCTATTTGGGTCATCTCTCTTTTCTTTTTGAGAAGCCTGGCTAACGATTTATCAATTTTGTTTATTTTTTCAAAATCCAACTCTTGGTTTCATTGATATGCTCTACAGTTTTTTAGATTCTATATTGTTTATTTCTGCTCTGATCTTTATTATTTCTCTTTTTCTGCTGGGTTTGGGGTGTCTTTGCTGTTCTGCTTCTAGTTCCTTTAGGTGTGCTGTTAGATTTTGTATTTGGGATTTTTCTTGTTTCTTGAGCTAGGCCTGCATCACAATTATTTTCCTCTCAGGACTGTCTTTGCTGCATCCCAAAGTGTTTAGATTGTTGTATTTTCATTTTCATTTGTTTCCATATATTTCTTAATTTCTTCTCTAATTGCTTGGTTGTCCTATTCCTTCTTTAGTAGGGTGTTCTTTAACCTCCATGCTTTTGGAGGTTTTCCAGACTTTTTCCTGTGGTTGATTTCAAGCCTCATCGCATTGTGGTCTGAAAGTATGCATGGTATGATCTCAATTTTTTATACGTATGAAGGGCTGTTTTGTGACCCAGTATGTGATCTATCTTGGAGAATGTTCCATGTGCACTCGAGAAGAACATATATTCTGTTGCTTTGGAATGTAGAGTTCTAAATATATCTGTCAAGTCCATCTGAATCAATGTATCATTCAGGGCCCTTGTTTCTTTATTGATCCTCTGTCTAGATGATCTATCCATTGTTGTAAGTGGGGTCTTAAAGTCCCCTGTAATTACCACATTCTTATCAATAAGGTTGCGTATCTTTGTGATTAATTGTTTTATATATTTGGGAGCTTCCGTATTTGGAGCATAGACATTTATAATTGTTAGCTCTTCCTGATGGCTAGGCCCTGTGATTATTATATAATCCCCTTCTTCATCTCTTGTTACAGCCTTTAATTTAAATTCTAGTTTGTCTGATATAGTATGGCTACTCCAGCTTTCTTTTGACTTCTAGTAGCACGATAGATAGTTCTCCATCCCCTTACTTTCAATCTGAAGGTGTCCTCAGGTCTAAAATGAGTCTCTTGTAGACAGCAAATAGATGGGCTTTTTTTCTTTTATCCATTCTGATACCCTATGTCTTTTGGTTGGAGCATTTTGTCCATTTACATTCAGTGTTATTTTAGAAAGATATGGGTTTAGAGTCATTGTGATGTCTGTAAGTTTCATGCTCTTAGTGATGTCTCTGGTACTTTGTCTCACAGGATCCCCCATAGGATCTCTTGTAGGGCTGGTTTAGTGGTGATGAATTCCATCAGTTTTTGTTTGTTTGGGAAGACCTTTACCTCTCCTTCTTTTCTAAATGATAGACTTGCTGGATAAAGGATTCTCAGCCGCATTTTTTTTCTGCTCATCACATTGAAGATTTCTTGCCATTCCTTTCTGGCCTGCCAAATTTCAGTAGATCCATCACTAGTCTTATTGGTCTCCCTTTATATGTTAAGCATGTTTATCCCTAGCTGCTTTCAGAATTTTCTCTTTATCCTTGTAATTTGCCAGTTTCACTATAATATATCATGCAGAAGATTGAGTCAAGTTACATCTGAAGGGAGTTCTCTGTGCTTCTTGGATTTCAATGCCTTTTTCCTTCCCCAGATCTGGGAAGTTCTCAGCTATGATTTCTTCAAGTACACCTTCAACATCTTTCCCTCTCTCTTCCCCTCTGGAATCCCAATTATGTATATATTATTGCGTTTAATTGTGTCTCTTAGTTCTCTAATTCTCCCTCATATGCCTGGAATTTTTTATATCTCTTTTCCTCAGCTTCCTCTTTTTCTATAATTTTATCTTCCAATTCACCTATTCTCTCCTCTTCTTCTTCAATCCTAGCTGTGGTTGCCTCCATTTTATTTTGCAGCTCATTGTAGCATTTTTTAGCTCCTCCTGGCTGTTTCATAGTCCCTTGATCTCTGTAGCAAGAGATTCTCTGCTGTCCTTTATATTGTTTTCAAGCCCAGCGATTAATTTTATGACTATTATTTTAAATTCGTTTTCTGTTACATTGCTTAAATCATTTTTTGATCAGTTCATTAGCTGTCGCTACTTCCTGGAGTTTCTTTTGAGGAGAATTCTTCTGTTTCATCATTTTGGATAGTTCCTGGAGTGGTGTGGAACTGCAGGTCACTTCCCCTGTGCTGTTTTGAATAACTTTCGTTGGTGGGTGGGGCTGCAGTCAGATCTGATGTCTGCCCCCAGCCCACTGCTGGGGCCACAGTCAGACTGGTGTGTACCTTATCTTACCCTCTCCCAGGGCAGGACTCACTGTCGAGTGGTTTGGCCCTGTCTGGGCTACTTGCACACTGCCAGGCTTGTGGTGCTGCTTCAATGCGATCTGGTGTATTAGCTGGGGTGGATCAGCAAGGTGCACAGGGGCAGGACGGGCTGACTCAGTTCACTTTGCTTTCGGTGGTCCACTTCAGCAAGGGCCCTGTGGCACCAGGAAGGAGGCAGACCCGTCAGAGGGATGGATCCACAGAAACACAGTGTTGGGTGTTTGTGCAGTACAAGCAAGTTCAGTGATGGGAACTGGTTCCCTTTGGGATTTTGGCTGGGGGATGGGTGAGGGGGATGGCGCTGGTGAGCATTTTTGTTCCCCACCAAACTGAGCTCTGTCCTCCAGGGCTCAACAACTCTCCCTCACATTGTCCTCTAGCCCTTCCGCTCTTGGAGCAGAACTGTTGACTTATAACATTCCAGATGTTAAGTCCTGCTTGCTGTCAGAACTCACTGAGTCTGGCCCCTCTGCTTTTGCAAGCCAGACTCGGGGGCTCCACCTTGCCGGGTGGGCTGCCCCTCCACTGCCCCGGCTTCCTCCTGTCAGTCCGTGTAGCGCACACCACCTCTCTGCCCTTCCTGCCTCTTCCGTGGGCCTCTTGTCTATGCTTGGCTCTGGAGAGTCTGTTCTGCTAGTCTTCTGGTAGTTTTCTGGGTTATTTAGGCAGATGTGGGTGGAATCTAAGTGGTCAGCAGGACAAGGTGAGCCCAGCATCCACCTATGCTGCCATCTTCCTCTGTGGAATCCTGCATGCAGTCACGGGGTCCATCCTAATGATCTTAACACCACATGGCTGCTCAGGGCTGTGTCTCTAAATAGGATTTTCAAGCTGTTCTGCAAAACCAGTGAGACTATTTTTGTGCACAAAGCATGGGGGTTAAAATTTATTTTATTCCTCAATAGTAGAAAGAGTTAAAAGTTTTAAAATAATCATTACCCTTTGTTGGATGTTTTCCCTGAGAAATTATTTGCTTCTTTGTAGTTGAAAAAAGCCATAATAATAAGCCTTTACAGGAGCAGGCCAAGTGTTACAATATGTTATGTATTTGTATACATACTTCTAATTTCTCTGCCTTTGTATCACACTGTCACTGGGGATGAGGAGGGGAGGTGGTATGTAGATGAGTCTCTGGAGCTTAATACCTACATCCTCAATTGTCCTTAATTTGCAAATGTAACTCTTCCAGATCTGCATTGTTCAATTTCTGTTCTCCCTCTGTTGCTTTGTAACTGAATGGTTTAGGGCTAGTTAACAGCTTAAATTTCAAGGAGGTTGAGGGTTTGTTTTGTCCACTACTCTATCCCTAGTTCTTGGGGGCAATTCTTAGGACATAGTAAGCAATCGATGAATATTAATTGAATGAATAAGTGAACTTGTCTGTGCTTCTGTTTTCTTGCCTTATTTGAATTAAATGGGATAAAATATGTAAATTTTCTAGCAAGGAGTGTGTATACCCAATAAAGATTAACTCTTCCCTTTCTCCATTAACTAAAGAGTAAGAATTTATCAAAAGTCACATAAGAAATCACTGGCAAAGTGGAGTGGAGTCCAATTTATTTTATATTTAAAAATTACTCTATGAATATATACTAGGTAAACACTGAAATTCCCATATTAAGAAAAAAAAAACTGCTATCAAAAATAATTCTTTGAAAGCCAGGGATATCAAGTGCAATATGCATCCAAGTATACATGTCTCCCAGTTTGTGTGTGAAAGAAAGAAAAAAAGAGAAAGAGGGAAGAAGGGGAAGGGGTAAAGTGGCCATGTTGTAGAAAAATGCACACTCTCATCTTCCAAGCCCTCTTTATGTCTCTCTCCCCCAACATACTTTTTAGATATATTGTTTAAACATTTGATTGTGCAAAAGAAAGCACAAGTAACTGCTATACTGTAATCACATTCTCTTTTGGTATTTACATATATATGTGACAACTAAAGCAAATGTTCAAAATAATCATCCCCCCCCCATCACAGAGCTTGCATGCTCATATGTTAACGCATGGACACATGTGCAACTAACTTCTTTTGTAGCTGAACAAACATGAGAAAATGATTTTAAAATAAAGAAGAGGGGAGATAGAAGCATAAAAACAGTGCACCCCGCCATCCATACACCTAGACATATTAAGTGTGTTACCCTAATTTAATCCTTTGCTTTCCACAGCTGAAGCAAATAATTGATTTTGTTTTGTGAGATAGGGGAGGATTCTTTCCTGTAATAGTGGAGAAGTAAAATAAAGAGAAAAGCAAATAATTGCTGTATTATTATCTGGGGCACACTTTCTATTTGTGAAACTTTGTCCTTATAGCCCCATAGAACCTCCTGTTGCAGCTAAAGAAGGGTTGTTTATGGTTTTGTGTGTGTTGAGGAAGGCTTTTTACCGTGGGAAAAAAGTTTTCTTAATTTTCTCCTCAAATGAGATAGAAGAAATAAAATAAGATAAAAACAGAGAGGGAGGCAAAGCATAAGAGACTCAACTTTAGAGAAGAAACTGAGGGTTGCTGGAGGGGAGGTGGCCGGCGGGGGGGTTAAATGGGTGATGGGCATCAAGAGGGCACTTGTTCGGATGAGCACTGGGTGTTATATGTAAGTGGCGAATCACTACATTCTACTCCGGAAGCCAATACTACACTATATGTTAACTAATATGAATTTAAATAAAATCTTGGAAGAAAAAAATGAGATAGAAAATAATATCTTAGTGTGTAAAATATAAAGTTATATATCTTAGTAGAAAATATAACAATATAATTTTCAAAAGACCTTATTGCTAGCAACAAAAGTTCATAATATAGGCAACAAAGTCATGGAGACACTTTTGAACTTTTGACTTTTCATTATCTTCTTCCTATCCCATATCTCAATGGCATATCTAAATAAAGACTCCAATCCCCGATGTAACAGCTGATAATTTTTATGTGAAGTCTGCGAAAGAACTCTGTCCCTTTTTCCTTTGGTTCAAAGGGCACAAAATCCTTTGTAGCACAAAGGTGGAGCTACAGAAGTAGAAAAACTTTATAACCCAAGAATTTCCATGCTGTTTGAAACTGTTGCATCCCTGAATCAGAATATATGGGCACACAGTTGTCTGGAATTAAAAATGACTTTTTAAATAATAATTATTAGTAATTAAATTTATAACTGGAAGAAACACCAAC
The DNA here is from genome assembly GCF_046562875.1 of Panthera onca. Classification (NCBI taxonomy): domain Eukaryota; kingdom Metazoa; phylum Chordata; class Mammalia; order Carnivora; family Felidae; genus Panthera; species Panthera onca. The sequence goes on along the minus strand of NC_138357.1, from coordinate 58,469,526 downwards.
AATCTGATTTTAGGGATCTGGTACTGACTCACCCTTCTTGTTTAAGCTATCAACTTCTAAGGAATTATGGGCTGGAACAAAGGTTTCTGTGATATAGCTTACCTGTTCAGGATTTTGTACTATGTATCTCCTAATAGTAGTCTGTGGATATGCAGTGACTTTCACTGTTGGAGAATGGAGTTCCTGGGGAAAAAGGTAAAAGCTGCATATAATTATAGTTGTTTAGTGAACTTGAAGCCATTAATAATAAAAAACAATTTTCAGAGTGAAATTTTAAAAGTCATTTGCATAATGATGACATATGAATTTATGCTTTTAGTTAATTTCAGTCTTAGAAACATATATGAAAGCATGTGTTTATGTGCTCAGCACTGTGCTAGGTGTTTCTATTATACTCATTTCATGGTAATTCATCACACATTCCAAACTATATATATATATATATATATATATATATATATATATAAAGTTTATTTATTTATTTTGAGAGTGATAGAGTGGGGGAGGGGCATAGATGGAGGAGTGAGAAAGAATCCCAAGCACCCAAGCAGGTTCCAGGCTGTCAGCACACGTGGGGCATGATCCTACCAGCAATTGGGTCTAAACCCAAGATCCATAATTGACTGAGCCACCCAGGGACCCCAAACTATATTTGATGAGAGTTTCAAAATATTCATTTCACTGTAAATGCTCCCACATGAATAGAAGAAAATATAGCTTAATATTTATTAATTATCCCATATTTTTAAAAATGGAAGGAGACACAAAGAGAAAAATGTGTGTATGTGTGTGCGTGCGTGTGTACTTAAGCATTTAAATCTTCAATGCAGTGGTGGGAAAGGACCATAAATAACATTAAAAGAGAGACAAGAGGCAGGGTGCCTGAATAGCTCAGTCGGTTAAGCATCCGACTTCACTTAGGCCATGATCTCACAATTTGTGAGTTTGAGTCTTGTGTGGGGCTCTGTGCTGACAGCTCAGAGTCTGGAGCCTGCTTCTGATTCTGTGTCTCACTTTCTGCCCCTCCCCTGCTCATGCTCTCTCTCTCTCAAAAATAAACATTAAAAAACTGTAAATAAAGAAAAGAGATAAGGGGAGCCTGGGCGGCTCACTTGGTTAAGTGGTTAAGCATCCAACTCTTGATTTCAGCTTCTGTCATCAACTCAGGGTAGTGACATGGAGTCCCACATCAGGCTCCGCACTGGGCCAGGAGCCTATTTAATGTTCTTTCCTTCCCTCTCCCTCTGCCCCTCCCCAGTTTTCACTCTTTTCTCTGTCTTTCTTTAAAAAAAAAATAATTCAAAAAAAGAGACAAAACACTAGAACAAAGTCATTTGTAAACTTTTAATGGAAAAAGGATCAATATCATTAATATAGAATTTTTATACCTCAATAAGAAAAAAAAATCATACTACTAGAAAAATGAGAAAATGGCACAAACATTTATAAAAGAAAAACAAATGGTTAATGGACAGCAAGAATATTCAAACAAAGAATCAAATAAACATAACAAAAGGATACCATATTTTAACTGGACAAAATTTTTATTTATTTTTTTATTTTCTTAATATTTATCTATTTTTGAGAGAGAGAGAGAGACAGAGCATGAGCGAGGGAGGGGCAGAGAGAGTGGGAGACACAGAATCCAAAGCTGGCTCCAGGCTCTGAGTTGTCAGCACAAAGCCTGATGTGGGGCTCGAACTCAGTGAGATCATGACCTGAGCTGAAGTCAGACCCTTAACTGACTGAGCCATCCAGGCGCCCCTGGACAAAAATATTTAAATAATAATAGTGATGAAAGTGGAGTAGGAGGAGTGAAATATGTAGCTATTAAAATAATGATTTTAGAAATACAAACTTTCATGAAAAAATCATAACATTATATAATGTTAAGTGAGAAATGAAGATATAAAACTACATATATAGTATGATCTCAATTCCTTATTTAAATGGAAGAAAACATGAATCTAGCATTTCATGGCTAGTATAGTATCTGTGGGTAAGAGAAGGGATCATGAGTGATTTTTATTTCTTCTCTACATTTTTTATTGTTCCAAAACTCTCTACAATAAACATATTTTTATTATCAGAATTAAAACACAGTAAACCAAATTTTAAAGCCCTTCATTATGAAAAATAATAGCTAATGTAATTTGCTGACTGGATTTGAATGTAGTGAATAGCTCTACTATTTAATTGGACTTATTTTTCTAAGGCAATCCTATCTTGGAGATCCTGTAAGGCTCTATTTCTATCACTGTTGTAGCCTTCATGCCCCTGCCCTATGTTTTGATATATATGTGACCCATGCTAGTCTAGGAGCTCTTTGAGAATAGCAATTGGATCTAATGTATCTTTGTACAATATTTGATAGTCAGCTCTCAGTAAATGTTTGCTTAATAAATGCATGACTCTAACTGACTTAGCTTTAGGCTAAGCCAAATTGGGAAGTGGTAGACAAACTTCTGATAATCTTGTTTTACATAAGATCACCTTTTCCTTACTGTATTGAACTCTAGAGACCAGTTTTGGTTCTTTGTTCCCTTACTGTGCAAGTTCATACCTTGGTACCTCATCTGGGAAGGTCTGCTTTCTTAGAACACCATCTTTCTCCCTCCTAACCTCCAAAATCCACACCCTTTATACTCCCCTCCTATGCAGTAACAAATTTAGGATGTTTTATGTTTTATTTTCTTAGAATTCACTTTTTACTGTATGGAGACTAGTTCATTAAACACATATTTGTGAATATGTTATTTCATTATTATTACAGGTACTTTTTGGAGATACAATGCCTAGTCTCCAGGGTAATCTTAAAAGTGGAATTATTAAGTCGCAAAGGCTAAGGGAACTAGATCCTTGCATGTCTTTCAAGTCATGTACCTTTGAGAAGGGCTAGTTCTGACCCTATAAGCTATTCTCTCTGAATGTAAACTTACAGTTATATCACTCACAGTCAGGTCCTTGATCAGTCTAAGATCTAAGTATTTTATTTGTGCTAAAAATCGAGGATCCTTAAAATATATATAATCACTAGGAGATCCTTGACTAAAAGTCACACTAAAAGCAATCAGATTGAATAGACAATGAAGCTGAAAAGTCTCAGTTTGCAGCGTTTATTTCAGCGTTTGTTTCACATTCCTTTAATGGGCTGAGCTGATTATCATATGTGAGAATTCCCTTTCTAGTTTTGTGTTCCGGACATTTTGTGAACGTGTAAAGCCTTAGGAGGGATTCAAGATTACTTAAACATATGAGCAAGGCTTACATAAAAAAGAAAAGGACCTAATATATAACCATAACTTCTTTTACCTGTTCTGTATTTTGGGTTCTATGTATACTGCTTGGGGGACAAGTAGCTATTTTCAGAGTTGGAGAATGGAGTTTCTGTTGAGAAAAGCAAAAGGGGGTTCAGAAATTGTTACAGAGCAGTGAATGTCTTACCTTCTTGAGGTTGTATTTCCATTAATTTTATAATAACCCAGTTTGTCAGAAATAAGAACTTTATTTAGAGTTTTCTTATATCCAAAGAGCATATTACTAAATTCCTTTGTCAGTTTTGCTAGTAAACTAATGATAAAATAATTTCTAGAATACTTTCATAACAACACATTTTTCTTGTACTTCTAGGTTGCATTCTTTTCTTCTTTTTGAGATTTTTGCTAATGTACACACCGTCTGCAATTTAACAAGATGCAAAATTTATCAACACAAAAACATCAAATGCAAAAATTCCCTAATCATGATAGAATACTACCTTTGAAGACTCAACTAAGACTACTTCCCTGAAAATGCAAATGAAAACTACAATGAGATATCACCTCACACTTGTCAGAATGGCTAAAATAAAAAACACAAGAAACAACAGGTGTTGGGAGGATGTGAAGAAAGGAAAACCCTCTTGTACTGTTGATGGGAATGAAAACTGATGCAGCCACTCTGGAACACAGTATGGAGATTCCTCAAAAAGTTAAAAATAGAACTACAGTATGATCCATCAATCAATAGCACTAATGGATATTTACCCAAAGAATACAAAAATACTAAGTCAAAAGAATAAAAACATCCTGATGTATATAGCAGCATTATTTAAAATAACGGATATTGGGCGCCTGGGTGGCGCAGTCGGTTAAGCGTCCGACTTCAGCCAGGTCACGATCTCGCGGTCCGTGAGTTCGAGCCCCGCGTCAGGCTCTGGGCTGATGGCTCGGAGCCTGGAGCCTGTTTCCGATTCTGTGTCTCCCTCTCTCTCTGCCCCTCCCCCGTTCATGCTCTGTCTCTCTCTGTCCCAAAAATAAAAATAAAAAACGTTGAAAAAAAAAATTAAAAAAAAAAAAATAAATAAAATAACGGATATGGAAGTAGCTCAAGTCTCCCATCCTCCCCCCCTACACACACACACACACACACACACACACGCACACATACACATGCACACATATGGCTAAATATTACGTAGTCATAAAAAAAGAATGAAATCTTGTCATCTGCAACAACATGGATGGAACTAGAGTGTATTATGCTAAGCAAAATAAGTCAAAAAAAGGCAAATACCGTATGACTTCACTCATATGTGGAATTTAAGAAATAAAACATATGAGAGAGAGACAGAGAAAAACCAAGAAATAGACTCTTAATTACAGAGAACAAACTGATGGTTACCATAGGGGAGGTGGGTGGGGGGATGGGTTCAATAGGCAATGGGGATTAAGGAGTGCAATTGTTGTGATGAGCACTGAGTGATGTATGGAATTGTTGAATGACTATATTGTACACCTGAATTTAATATTACACTGAATGTTAACTAACTGGAATTCTAATAAAAAATTTAAAAAAAAGTCTACTGCCCTGAGATTACTTCAGTCTGACTTTTAATTATGGTCTGTCTGATCTACTTGTGGTTAAATTTCAAAGAGTAAACTCTGACGTTCTAAAAATGGTCTATAAAAGTGAGAGTATGAGTTTTAATAATGATCTGATAAAAGTCAGTTTATTGATTATGCTCACATTCCTTACATTTTTCCCAAATCAACAAACTGTGTAGATTTATTAGTGTGCAACAAGTTGATAGCTTTACACAATCTCTTCATACATTACTGTAATTTACACCTAATTGACACAACTACAGGATATAGTCCCACAACAATAAAAATATTTTTTTTATTTAGAACAAGGAAGCTATTAAAAATTAGAATCATGGACTAAAAATTAGAATCAAGGGAAACACTGACAGACTCATATGGAAGCATAGTTACAAAATAGGTGTAATGTGCTGTTCTTAAAACAAATTGCCAAATATTCTGTATGCTATGGTTTTTCTTTTGTTTTTCTTTTGGTTCATCTTGGAACATTTTCATCCCCCCTTTCCCTGTTACCCCAACAGTAATACTGCAAGCTTAATATATCAAGGCAGCCTTTGAATATGTTCTCACATTTCCTGCTGTAGCTGAGAATTTCTCAGACAAATGTAGGCCAAAGAGGTATATCATCCTTACCTCAGGATGATGGTTATAAATGCAACCAAATGCAGGTGGGTTTGACCCACAGATCCAAGGGGAGAATGTTTAGAGAGATAAAAAAAATGGGGGCGCCTGGGTGGCTTGGTCGGTTGAGCGTCCGACTTCGGCTCAGGTCATGATCTCACGGCCCGTGAGTTCGAGTCCCGCATCGGGCTCTGTGCTGACCGCTCAGAGCCTGCAGCCTGTTTCAGATTCTGTGTCTCCCTCTCTCTCTGCCCCTCCCTTGTTCATGCTCTGTCTCTCTCTGTCTCAAAAATAAATAAACGTTGAAAAAAAATAAAAAAAAATGAAAGGTGATTTTTAGTTGTGCAATAACACATGAATACATGTGAACATAAAAATTTATATAGATAAAACTCAAAGATCTTTCCTTAATCATCCTCCCTTTATCCAAATCCTTTACCCAGAAATAATCATTGTTTCATGTACCATTACATAAATATATATGTACAAATAATAATCTTTATTGCTTTTATTATTCTGTAATGTAAATCAAAGATATTTTGTATTATATATTAGGTATATGTCTTAGTTCATTATTTTAAATTAATATATAGTATTCCATAATGTTTAATAACTTATCTACTTCCCTACTGAACAATGTTTAAATTGTTTCCAGTTTTCACTATGCTGCAATGAGCATCCTTATGCATGCGAGTGTTTCTATAAAATTACACAAAGAAGTGGGATTGACCAGGCACAGAGTTTGTGCATTACTCATTTTAACAGATATTGCCAAGTGATTTCCCAAATGGCTATGCCAATTACACATCTGCCAGCAGTGTACAAAAGTATACATGTTTGCAGGATGTTTTTCTGCAAATTTTTAGCCTTTTTAGGCTGGGACTAGTAATACTAGATCATGTTGAGAAGACAATTTGTCCACACTACCTGCCACCTGATAAGTATTCTGTAAATGGTAGTTCTTTCCCCCTTCCTTTAACCAATTCAAATCTGATGACATCAGCAAATTAAATAGAATGAAACTTATTAGCCAAGTAGGCTAACTTTTAAGATAAAAGAGTGTACTGAAAAGTATTTAAATTTTTTTAATGTTTATTTATTTTTGAGAGAGACAGAGCATGAGTGGGAGAGGGGCAGAGAGGGAGACACAGAATCTGAAGCAAACCTCAGGCTCTGAGTTGGCACAGAGCCTGACATGGAACTCCAACTCACAAAGTGTGAGATCATGACCTAAGCCAAAGTCAGACGCTTAACTGACTGAGCCAACAAGGCCCCCAAGAGTCTACTGAGAAGTTTTATAAACTTGCAAAAATTAACCAGAACAAGGATAAGCACACACACACACACACACACACACACACACACATCACACCTTTAGGACACTTATTTATAGTGGTATAGACAGGGTTACTTTATTCAGACGCCAAGACAGTAGTTATTTAAAAGAAAATTGGTGCATTTATACAAAGACTAGTTTGGTCTTAAAATGAAGTAATTAATCTTCTTATATTTGAAAATCCAGTAAATTAATTCTATAACTTATAATTTACTTAATTAGTTTAAGCCTTCATTATTATAATTAATCTAGGCAAATGTAGCTTTTCCCATTAAACCCTCATGGAAACAGAGGACAAGTGGAGTAGTTCCAAAAAGTGAAATATTAAGGTGATAGCTTAATAAGGGTAAAAAAGATTAAGACATGTAGTATTGACCAGCATGAACTTAAATCATAGCAGTATTAGGCTGATCAAAGGTTCAGAAAAACAACTGAATAGAAGGTTTATTAATTCCAGAAACACCTGCTAAAGAAAACATTTTCCCTGGAAGTCTACAAAATTAAGTAAAATAGTGTGAGTAAATGTCCCAAATGAACATTATCTTAATGATGGAAGTTACTTTCAGTGGCATCTATCTCTAAGCAGGATTGCAGCAAGTCACCCCACAAATAGTCATTGCCTACTCCATAGGAAGTGATCAAAAATGTAAATAAGTGAATGAAGATGTCTTAGTTTCAAAGGCATCCCAGGAAAAGGACTAACTTTCCCACTTGATAACCTATATGAATGTTTAATTTTCAGTGTGACTTATATGTATATAGCTTACTTAAATCCTTCATGTTGAAAACATTAAATTCAATGAATAAGTACGTCTTTTGTGCTTCAGCCCCCTGTGCAACTGTCTTACATACCTTGTAATAAAATAATCAAAGGCTGGGGAAGAGGTAGTGATAAGTATAATAATCTAGTGGAAAGAGTCCTAGATTTGGGAATCAAGAATCCTGGGTTCTACTTATAGTTACACTATCAGCCAGCTGTGTGCCATCAAACAACTGATATCAAACTGATATCAAACAGGTCTCCCTGAGCTTCAGTTTCCTCATATGAGAAATGGAATTTGGGTGTGGGTGAGTGTGAATTAGAAGATAGGAGATGATTTCCAGCTTATTTTTCCATAGATACAAAGCAATTTCAAATCCTTTAAACTTGTCTGTCTTGCTTTCCTTTGATGATGATGATGATAATGAGGACAACTAACACTAAGAGCTTTCTACGCCAAATAGATTACATAGATTATTTCATTTGACACTTAAAGCAATCCCATGAGGGAGGTACTATTATCATCTCATTTTACATGTAAAAGTTACACAAAGATAGGTTAAGTAATTGGCTGAAAATCATAAAGCTAATACTAGAGTGTTAGAATTCCAACTCAAATAGCATGACTCCAGAACTCATGCTTTTAGTCACCATACTTTGCTGCATCTATAGGTTGCCTCATTATATTTTGTTTTTCAAGTTGTTGAACAAATTCTGTTAGATTTGACTAGTTCTTACAATAACAGGCTAGATATTTGCCTTTTTTTAAATTACTATCAAAAGTAACTTTTGAGTGCCTGAAAATAAGAGATCCACCCAAAAGTGACTGTGTGAAAGAATACCCTGATTAAATAACTTAAACTTCTAAAAACTTTAATGGAGTATTTTTTTACAGACTGCATGATATATTTACAGAGTGTATGCAAAGACCTTCAAACTCAATAAAACATTAAAATTTTCTTTACTACTCATATTTTCTAAGTCCTTCAATTTTTGTAAGAGGGCCCTACTTTTTATGTTTAAATATTTAGCACAGTATTGAGTTGTTTATTCTTGTGGCTCACATTTGCCATATACGTAACTATTGCCTTGTTGGGTACTATCTTTAGGTAGAGTTCTGGTAAAAAAAATAATTTTGTTTATAATCAGGTGGGCTTAGGCTTAGCATAAAATCCAAGCTGTTTTTCCCACACTTCCTAAAGTAATGATTTTCAACTTGTAAAGTTGTACCAGCCCTCTTCCTCCTTTTCCTTCTCTTTTTCCTCCATTTATAAAGCACATATGACATCACCAATTTTAAGATCAGAGTGGATTAAATCCATCTGCTTTTTTGGATAATTTCACTACATCACCTGAGATAATTGTCCATACCTTAGTATACCCTAAATCAGAGCTGGGAAACTCAAGTTGCCCTAGGGAGGATTCACAAAACTGCATCTTATTTCTGTTTGTTAAAATAGTTATGTTTTTTCAGAATTAACAAATCATATGAAATGCAAATGGCCCCAATTTCTCAGTTACTCACCTCAGTGAGAGAGCTTTCCAGTAGCTCAGTGAAGTGCAGAAAGAAGGGAAAGCAGAAGGTGGAGAGGTGTTATTCTCCTTCAGGTAGAAGGAAAACTTTAAAAACCTAGGACATACTCTGAATTCCAGGATTATTTCAGGGCAAGACCTTGAAATTTAGAACAGATACAGTTTTTTTTCCTTTGACATATTTTTTATACTTTCCACTCTGATAATGGAACATTAGAATGGGGAAATCTATCAAATGATTTGCTGAATCTCAAAAATTTAAACCTGTTTAAACTGAAAATACTTTAGTATCTAACTAAGGTTAATTAAGGGTGATAGCTGACATAGGGAAACTATCAAGAGCTGGTTTCTAAACCTAGGACATTCATTAACTAGCTGTTATGACTTGGACACGTTATTATTCTGAGCTATTTGAGCCTCAATTTCTTTATTTGTACAATAGACAATAATACACAATGCATATTTTTACTTGCACACTGTACAGTGGATGTAATATTTTCCTACTTAGTTTTTGGAATTCCAGTGGGTAAAGAATGCATGTAAAAGAATTTCAAAAAAATACCATCTGTTAATATGGGGCATAATTTTTACTGGATTGGTAACATGTATAACTAAGTAAGTTTTTCAATACTTGTTATTCGATGGTGGTGAAAGAGATATAAAGCATAGACAGAATATACTCTCTACCCTTACCAAGCTTATAATTATTTAGGTGGTAAAAACTATTAGTGTAAATAGAGATACAGTATCATAAGAGCTATGAGGAACTTACTATGAGAGTTTTTGAGAGCTAAGAGAAGATTTCAGCATGGGACAATTTAAGATTTCATCACAAGGTTACACTTGAGGAAAGTCTTGAAAAATTGTTGTAATTTCAACTTATCTAGATTGGTGAGGATGGGGAATGGGACATTTCAGGTATAAGAGCAACATGAGCAAAGGCATAGTTATGGAACATTAGGGGCTATATTTAGAGAACAACAGTTTACATTTTGGCTGAAACAGAACACTAGAAGGGGAGTTCCAGGAAGTAAGGTCCCTAGAAGCCAGATAATGAAGGGCTCTGAAAGTCAGACTAAGAAATTTATAGACACTGAGTGTTGCTGAAGGTTTTATTGAAGCAAGAGAATGATATAGGGTATTTGCAGGGAATTGAAGCAACTTTTCTAGATAACATATTCTTAGATATAATTATATTTGTGAATTATTTTAAAATAATGTTATGCAGGAAACTATGCATCCCAGCTGAAGTTTGTTTTAGAAAAGAAATGGGTAAATACTATTTTTGAGGGTAAAAATCTTTCCTTGGAAATTTTAAAATGCATTTTGGTGTATGGGTGAATACTCAGCAGTAGTAGTAGTTTTTATGAGGGAATCTTGGGGCATATAACTGATGTGCTAAAACAATTACAGATTACTGAACAAGATTCAACAAATAAAATCACTTCACCTAGACAGAATTTCAGTAACAAGGGAGGTAAAAAAAATATCTTTATAAGCAGACTAATTAGCAGCCTCAAACTGTAATTTGCTTAAAGGGAATATCACAAAAAGATCCCTGGGAAATAATATGATGACAGATCAGAGCCACTAACCCTTTAACAGAATTTGCCATAAGTAATGATAAATATTTGCTCATAGGGGAAAAATATAAATCAAATATAAATGCTTAATGTGACCAAAGAACTAAAATAGAAAATGAATTGGCTTATTAAATAGCTTCCTAATATATACGTTATGTGTTGTTCACTTTTTTAAAGAAGCAATTTGTGTCCTACTTTCCATTTTCAGTTCAAAGAGAAGGCATAGAAAGGTGAAGCCCACAAACAATCATAACTATATATCTTTATTAAAGCCATTGCTTACAGCCACATTCAGGCATTTTTGCAAGCCACGATCATAATGTGGGGGGAGAGAAAACACAGAAAAGCTGGGAGAGAAGGGAGAGGGGAGAGGGGGGGAAAAGATGAGAGAAAGAGTGTAAGAGAGAATTTCCAGTTCCATCCCATTCCCCAAAATATTTGTTTTGATTTGTCTTTGAGTTTTGATTTCTAAAAAGTCTCAACCCTCAACAAGTGTAGAGTCTATGGTGGAGGGGAAGAAGGACCACATCAATAATATACTACTCAGTATTATAAGTGTGTTATAGTTAAATAATATAAAGTGATAGTAGGTAGGAGAACACATCTGGGATGGAGGTGGGGGTGGAGTACTACACTGAGGAGAGGGTAAGAAGATTCAGAATTGGAGATGTCAAGAGGATAACTTTCCAGATGTATTTTGAGGGATAGGTAGAATTCCGGAGGCGATGTGAGGGAAGGGTGGCTATTGCCAGAGTGGGGAATGAAATGAACAAAGGCAGGGATAGGAGGGAGGCAAAATGCTCAGTCTGCTCAAGAAACAGAAAGCAGTACAGTGTGTCCAGAACACAAGGTGGGAGGAAGTAGGTAGTAGGAGATAAGACTGGAAAATTAGGATAAGACTGTTCTAAGGATCTAGAAGATCCTTTGACATCATCATGATGAAGAGTTTGAACTTAATTTTGGAACTCGATTATCAAATTTTTTGAAAAGATTCTGTATTACAAATGAAATATCATTTTATTGCTGAGATTATAAATTCCATGCTAAGGTAAAAGCTCACTTTATTTCTTAATACTATTTCTATCAATGTTCTCCTAAAGCATTTATGAACTTTTAAATAACTAAAAATTTAATGAACTTATTATTATCCAGTGCTGGAGCCTTGTATATTTTAATACAAAACAGTCAATACAATCTATAAGAAAAATATTTTAAAAAAGAATTCTGAGCAGCAGCAAAAAAGTCAGCCTTCTTTGTAAATAACTAAGTTTTAAAGTATTTAAATGCTCATTATATTATTATTTATGCCCCGGCTTGTGTCAAAAGATTTTAAATGGTTCATAATGGAAGCACATATAAGGAAATGATCATGAAGTATAAGTAAGAATCAGATATCAGATGTTACTGTGTGAGATAAATAAGAGTCAAATGTGTAGACCAGGAATATGGTGATTACAAGTATAGACCTGGAACTAGACTGTTAGATTTAAATCTTAGTTCTACCACATACTACCTATATGAACTTCAGTAAGTCATATAACATTTCACTGTTTCAGTTGCCACATCTGTAAAAATGGGAATGGCATTTGAACCTTACTAAAGTTTAAAATTGATTCAGTAAGTTAAGGAAGATAGGTACTTCCAGAGAAGCTATGAAACCCAGATCATGTGCCCAAAACAAAGAAAGATGCATTTGGGGGTGCCTGGTTGGCTCAGTCAGTTAAGTGGTTAAGCATCCATCTCTAGGTTTCTGCTCAGGAGGTCATCTCACTGTTAGGGAATTCATGCCCCAACTTGGGCTTCCTGCTGACAGGGCAGGGCGGAGCCTGGTTGGGATTTTCCCTCTCTTCCTCCCTCCCTCCCCCTACAGCATGCACTTTGTCTCTCAAAATAAACCTTAAAAACAAGGAAAGACAAAGAAACAAAGATGCATTTTGATTGAGGGATGTAATTTTTCATCTTTTTCATCTTCTTAACCATTTACTCTGTCAAAAAGTGAGGTTCCGGGAAAATCATGTAGCTAGAAGTATACATACATGCATATATACATAAAAATCTTTCATTCATTTCTTTTAAAAAGGTTTCATTCATTCATTCATTCATTTTAAAAAGGTTTATGAATTTAATTCTCTTTTTCCTGTAAACTTATACTTTGAGCATTTGTGGCTTCATTTTTATTTCATTTTAATCTACCCATTATAGCTGATCATGTAAATTGACAACACTTTGATCACACATTTGTACCACCATAAATTTTCTTGAATGTGATGATCTTAAAGGTGTTTCTATATTTAAATGAGTAGCCTGAATATATAGATTTCCAGTGTCCTGTAGAACACTCTGCAATGGTGGAAATGTTCTATATTTGTGTTATCCAATATAGCAGCCACTAGCTACATATGGCTGTAGAACAGTTAAAATGTGGCTAGTGTGACTGAGAAATGGAGTATTTAACTTTATTTGATTTTAATTAATTTAGATATAAATGAAAATAGTCACACGTTACCCTATTAGAAGTGCAGCTTTAGAAGAAACATTAGGTAAGAATCAGACAGCAAACAAGCTTTAATGTTCAGTGTCACTACATTTCAGAAGAATAAAACAAAAACACAAACTAAAAACACTCCATCTAAAATATCAAAGACACTAAGAACATGGGAACTTCCAAATTACTCTTTCTAAAGGGTACTTATGCCAGTAAACATTTTAAATACATCCCTGCTTTTCTAGTATTTTGATCATATACCATGAGTTTTAGAAAATTGTTTTAATGTTTTTCCTCATTAGTCTCTCTTAGCTAGTAGAGCCCTAATAAGCCTTTCAAGCATATGTGTTTACCCAATCTTTCCAGTGTTAAAAAAGCTCTTATTTCATAGCCTATTCATTATCATTTATTTTATTTTGTCTGTGGCGCTAAGGGGTTTTTTGGCTATATTTTTATAGATCAATGATAAAATCGGAAAGAATTATTGAGTGCTCTATGCCAGGTAGTGTGCTGGACACCGTGACATGATATCTTATTCAATATTCACTAAAACCCTGAGGAAAGGTATTATTGTCCACACTTTACCCATAAGGACACTGAGGTCCTGAGAGATCAGTAATTTATTCTAGGTTCTAGGACTTAATATTTACTGTGTGTTAGGCACTATGCTGTGCGTTTTCCATCATATGTTATCGAATTTGACCCTAACAACTATCCTATGAGTTAAGTATTATTGTCCCATTTTACAGATTAAGCAACAGATCCCCATAGATAGCATGTCCCTGAACCAGGATTTGGAATTAAACCTAAGACATTTAAAACATAAGTCTACATTCTTAGCCACTACACTAGACTGTTTCATAGTTTTGTTCTGCTAAAGTCTACCTTATCACTGCCCATTTATTATTTGCCTCTCTATAAGCCATTCCAAATAGATTCATATTTATGGGCATTTTCTCCACACAGTGTTTTTTTGTGACTCATATTTTCACTCTGAAAAACATGAACCTCTTTAGCCAACACCTATTGGCTTTCATTTTGATAATCTTATCAAAGAGTTCAAGACTTTGGTGCCGTAGATACAGGAGAGATGGCAAGACTTCTGGGAATGACAATGAGGTAAGAGATTACATTCATAGTATAGGACTTTGTTTTTTAAATATTTGGAAGCTTGTTGAAATGAATGGAACTCTCATGCTATCTAATTTGAACTTTAAAACTTTTAAAAACTAATAAATAATATAATGTTCCAAGAAGGAGTCTTAAAATGACTGTGAGAATCCCTGAACATAATAATAGTGACTTAGGAACAGTTTAGGACTAACAGTTTCAAAAGAGGCAATGTCTTTAAAAACCACCTGACATTTATGCTGGCAGAATTTGCCAAGGCAAACTGCCATTTGAATAAATTTCTTGAATAGTAAAAAAGATGCTTTTGTTAAAACCTTTCAACGTTAGTAACATGGTTAAATGCCTGCCTTAGGTTATTGTTGAATGTTCTGAACTTTGTACAGGAAGAAACATATAAATTCTAATGATATTTTTTTTAGATGAAGCAAATACTTCCTTGATTTAGAATAAAATCTGTAATTCTGTTCTCATGTAAAGAAAGCAATAGAATGTATTAGAATGTACTAGTAATAGGACTTCTTCCCCTCATCCCTTTCTTCCAAAGGAAATTCCTCATTTAAGAGAGTTTCTTTTCTTTTCCTGAAGGAACCTAGGAGAAAAAATAAAGTGTACAGTCTCTTTGTACATGCTTCTTGTCTTTAAAAACTAGAAGTATATATATGCTCCATTGGAAATCAAAAAAAGATGCTATTGCCATAGCTGTTATTGTAAAAAAAAAAAGTTAGCTCAAAAATACTTGTTTACAAAAAGTTTTTACTTTTATTTATTTTTTTAAAGCATGCTCCAAATTTAGGAGGCATTCTGTTTGTTTGGTTTTTTTTTTAATTTTTAACGTTTATTATTGAGAGACAGAGAGACACAGAGCGTGAGCATGGGAGGGGTAGAGAGGGGGAGACACAGAATCCGAAGTAGGCTCCAGGCTCTGAGCTGTCAAGGGGAGCCTAATGTGTGGCTCAAACCCATGAACTGTGAGATTATGACCTGAGCCAAAGTAGGTTGCTTAAGCAATTGAGCCACCCAGGCGCCCCCCAAAATTTTTACTTTTAAATGGGGTTTAACAAACAAAAAGCAGAATCAGACCTATAAATAGAAAGAACTGATGGTTGCCAAAAGGAAGGGGTGTGAGGGTATGGGCAAAACAGGTGAAGGGGAGTGGGAGATACAGGCTTCCAGTATGGAATGAATAAATCACAGGAATAAACAGCACAGGGGCACTTGGGTGGCTAAGACAGTTAAGTGTCCAAGTGTCCAACTCTTGATTTAGGCTCAGGTCATGATCTAATAGTTCCTGGACTCAAGCCCCCCTGGAGCCTGCTTGGGATTTCTCTCTCCCTCTCTCTCTGCCCCTCCCCCCACTCACAATTTTTTGATAATAATAATAAATAATAATAATAATAATAAACAGCATAGGAACTATAGTTAATGATATTCTAATTATACTGTAGAGGAACAGATGGCAGCTATACTTGTGGAGAGCATAGCAAAATGTATGGAGAATTTGAATCACTATGCAGTACACCTGAAACTAATGTAACATTGTGTCTCAGTTATAGTAAAAAAAAATTAATAAAAATAAATGGGATTTAAGAGCATGGCAACTCTCCCAGTTATTTTACCATGAATTGCCGAACAAAGAAATTTGGATCATAGCAGTTAAAGCACCAGTTCACCTCCTTTCCCCTTGCCATGCCCCCTCCCCCACCTTTCCAAATACACACACAAGGAAAGCTTGTGAGTGTCATGACCTGAAAACAGGCCCAGCAATTTATCAAACCTCCCTTAAATAAGAGACAACTGCCATGGGAATTTTTACCCAGCAATTAGTTGCACAATTTCTATAGCTTTATTTAATTGTAAGCAAAACAAGGCTGACCAAAGCTAAAAACATGGGCCTCTTTTCCTATGACCTCATTCCATTTTAAGGCAACCTACTTCCCTGAACAATCATTCATGTTATTGACCACACCCTTGAACAACAATGTATCAAAGCAACACACCCTCCCCACAGAGGAGGAAATTTTTCTGATAGTGTATAAAAATCCTGGCACAGTAAGGGAGCTATCCACAATCTTTGTAACCAAAGAAAAGGGGAAAATATCACCTAAACAAAGATAAGCCCAAGCTGACTAATTATTGATAACAGAAGTTATCAATAACACTCATAAACATAGATTCTCCCCGGGAAGCTCTCTAGAGTTAAATTTGGTTTCAAGTTTTAAATTCAGAAGAATGGTAACCCATGCAGCACACATATTAAGAGGTCCCTTCTTTCACCAAAACTTATTTTATTTAATAAAATATTGATGGCCAAAGCACAAAATTATATTTAAAAATGAAATATAGACATATGGAACACTTACAGACCACTTCCTATACATCTATCCTCAACATGGATTTTCTCTAGGAGAAGCAAATGGTATTTATCCAAATAATTACTATGTTTTCTATATAATAGGCATTTAATAAATATTCAACTCAATTAATGACTGGTATTAAAAATATTTTATTTTGGGGACACCTGGGTGGCTCAGTCGGTTAGGCATCTCACTTTGGCTCAGGTCACGATCTCATGGTTCAAGAGTTCAAGCCCTGTATTGGGCTCTGTGCTGACAGCTCAGAGCCTTGAGCCTGCTTCGGATTCTGTGCCTCCCTCTCTCTCTGCCTTTCCCCTGCACATACTCTGTCTCTGTCTCTGTCTCTATGTCTCTCTCTCAAAAATAAATAAAACATTTAAAAAATGTAAAAACACTTTTTTTATTTTGATTCAATTCTCTCTCATGCAACAGAGCTCCTTTGAATACATGGAAAATATCTTAAACTTCATGAAAAGCTAATTAGTAGATGGGAAACATATATGTTTAGTAATTTTACATTAATGGTATTCATTAAGACAGTATTTCATTTTGCGTTAATGATGGTAAGCTAATATTTAAGCTTTTTAAAAGGTTGAGTTGTAAAATTTTTTATTTTGTTTTGTGTAGTTTCTAGAACTCCATTTATTTACAAGATTGCGTTCAGTTTTAAAATGCATCTGTGCCTTTGATTACCCCTGTGTTTGATTTTACCTGTCCATATATATAAATCTGGTCATTTTAATTCTAGCATTAATTTATGTAATTTCATCAGCAACTGCTTTCTACATTCAATTTTCTCTGCTCTATCAATCAGATAAAACAATAATTGAGAGAATAATGAAATATATCTATTAATTATAGACGAGAAACAGGGCAACATTATATCTGGAGAAATTTTAAATATTTATATTTATAAACCCCATCTTAGTGCACAAGAAAGCAATAGAGGAAATCAATATACTAAAAAGAAACAGAAAATACTAAAGTACTGCAAAAAGCATTTGGTTAAATCTAAAATGTCTACTACATAAGCTAAAATTAAGATTCAGGAAACAAAGAAGAGTGACATTAATTTCAGTTTCTCAAAGGGAACATATTTTACTATTGACAAGTACATTTTATTTATTTATTTATTTATTTATTTATTTATTTATTTTTAAAATGTGTATTTATTTATTTTGAGAGAGAATGAGCAGGGTAGGGACAGAGAGAGAGTTAGAAAATCCCAAGCAGGCTCTGAGCTGTCAGTGCAGAGCCCAATGGAAGACTCGATCCCGGGAACCATGAGATCATGATCTGAGCCCAAATCAAGAGTCTGACGCTTGCCACCCAAGCGCCCTTATTTATTTTATTTATTTTACAGTAAGCTCCATGCTCATCATGGAGTTTGAGCTCACAACCTTGAGATCAAGAGTCACCTGGTCTACTGATTGAGACAGTCATGTGCCCCAATTATATATTTTTAAATCTTATGAATTATCTGAATGTCATCCAAAACACCAAAATGCTGAAGGCAATTAAAGTAAAAGTTTAACTGAATTTATGGTAAGCAACAATTGATTATAATACACAGGCCCAGCTGCCAGGATGACAAACTCTAGCCTCAGAATAGTTGCTACATACCAACTCAAAATGGCTCTAAATTATGGCACATTAAAGAGAGACTTTATTAAAACATGAAACAAACAAAAAAAGATTTTGAGTAATATGTGCTGTTTGATTTTTCTTGACATGGTACATAATAAAGCTTCTGCCACATCTTACCCATCACATTACCAGGAAGGTAATTTCATGTAAAATCTAGGTTCTACTTTACACAATGGCATCCTGTTAAGAAATAGGGAGAAAGAAAAAAAGAATAGAAGAGTTTCTTCATCACATTGTTTGTGACAGCTACCTAAATAATTCTTGCCAAATTATCTTTTAGTGGATTTGTGAATGCCCTTTGATATCTAACTAGGTTTGAAATTTTATAGTCAAATTTTCTTCTTGTTTCACTGAGGGAATGAAACTTCTTAGTTTTGTCCTTTACTAAATATATAGAATTTCACCTACCTCATCACACAACCTTTTTTTTTTTCTTTTCAATTAAAAAAAACATCAGACTTCACAACATTCTCCATTCCAATCTCTTATCCAAATTTTTGTGGCAATACTTGATTTCCCTAAGGTTCTTTATAAATTTGTCTATGGGAAACTATGCTTCAGGATGGCAATAGTCTTATAAGGATTGCTTTAGCAATTGACAGGTAGAAAGAAGAAAAGTCTTGTAAAAAAGCTTGACCAGCTTGGTCCTGGGATTTTTAAAAAGGACAGTTGAACTAAGGAGATACAATAAAGTGATCCTAAAATTTGTTCTGTAGTCAATATTTACAATTTGATAAATTTCCACTCTTAAATTTTTATCTATATTTCCTTTACTAGCAAGTTGACAAGAAAAAGGATTAATGTTTTTAAATAACTATGACAGGGTGATTTTAGCATTTCTATGATAATAGTAACCTGTTTTTGCATTGTTTTGGGGCTACTAAGGAACATAGATGATACCCACTTTGTTGTTCATTAACATCCTAATACTAAATATTAGAATGTACATTTGCATTATTATTATCAGTTATGCAAAGTAGTATTTTGTTATCTTTATATTTTCTTCCTTTGACTTCAAAACAGGTGGAAGTTTTTTTCAACTAGAAAATTACCTACAGTAAATTCTGGATTTTTTCTTCATTATTTCCCCCCAAATTAAGCTAGGCACAAAATGTCAGTAAAATTATGGTCTTTGTAGTTGTTGGGTTATCTAGGTCTTTAAAAATTCTTTAAAAAAGTTTTATTATATACTTTAGAAATTTTGCTTTATATCTTACTTTACATTGTGGTTTTTGGGAAAATAACCCATATTATTCCAGATTTATACAATAATCCAACATCAGATAGTATCATCCCAATGGTTGCTTTTTGAACTTTTTACAGTATAAATTTTATCTTGAAAACATAATTTTAGTTTAGACAGATGTTTCCAGAAAGCTTAAATTCATACAAATTTAATGTAAACGGATTCAAAGAATGAAAACAAAGAGAGCTGTTAATTTTACATAGTCTTGCAATGTTCTTTTACATTCATTGGCAAGATTATTAGCACAGACACTAATGCTAAATAGCCCCTTTAAAAGCAAATTTATTTTATTTTAAAGGGTGCCTTAAAGTTCTGCCTTTTTAAACTTTTATATAACAATTACTTACATCTTGTCTTCCTCGGTCCTATATCCACTCTTTCAATCCTCTGTCTGCCAATATTCATAAATTATTCACTTTGGCTATACAAGAACCAGTGTGTTGTTTTCAGAAGATGAAACACATACAGCAATTTGAAACGATATTTGTGCCTATCACTTATCCTGGAGCAGCACACTGTTTGCTGAACACAAATAATTGCTCATCACTCCATATAAGCCATTGCCCCTGTACTACCATATTTGATATAAAAAAAATCTACTTATTTCTGAAATCAAGTGAATCAGTGGGAACTTACTCTATAAAAATCATTGTATTCAAGTTGAGGATTGTTTTGCGGTAAAGGCAAATGAATACTTCGGGTCAGATATCCCAATCAAATCCAACAAAAAATGAGTCATCGTATGCTCTAGTTGGATTATAAAACTCACTGAAGCTGTTAAAACAACCACAAGCACTAGGAAATGAAAGAACAGCAAGAGATGGAATTTAGATGACTGTACATTGCATATATAGCTGCAGAACAGAGGCAGAGAAGCTGAAAGAAAAGAAATGAGGTTGAAGACATCCCCTATGAATCTGGCTAACTATCATTGTGGTACCTGAGAATGGTTGCTCCAAACCAAATTTTGGTAGGAGGAGGCAGTTTTGAGAGGGGAGAGCACTTCCTGTGAGTTGATGGAGTCCAAGGCCTGAACCACCTTGTTCATGGGCCCACTGTAGGTTCTCACTCTCTCATACACTACATTTTTTTCTGGAAGGTGCTGGGTTTGGCTTGACTGATGGTGGCAGTGGTAATGCTGGGTTTGGCACTGCGGCACCTCTGGGGGCTGCTGAATCCCACAGCTGCTGCTGCTGTTCTCATTCCAACAGCTTGAGCTCATGATGTTCTCAGTGGTCAGCGAAGTACTCCTCAGACACTCTCCCTACAGAAAAAACAGAGAGAGAGAGAGAGCGTGCTCATGAATAAGGGTAGGAAGGAAGGCAAGCATGCACATGTTGAAGCCATTTATCAACCCCCTCTGCTTATAATGGTGCCCAGGAGAGGTTAGAGTTACCTGAGCAGCAGCAGGAGCAGGTCTGGTAGCTTCAGAGGAGGCAGCAGGTATTTGAGTGCAAATGAAAAGTTGAGTCACCCTGTGAGATTGCTCCAGGAAATGGTACTGACACGCCCCTCAGGGGTGGATTCACCTGGCAGGTTTACCTGCCAGGAGAGGCCCTGCTTTGCCACGAAGATTCAAGGCTGCATTTGAGTAGGTAAGAGAGTTTGAAAAGAACAGAAATGTGGGATTTTTAGGGCTGAAGCCAGAGCTTCCAAGTCCACAGGCTTGGAAATTCATTTAACTGTAAATAGGCAAAGACATGCTCATGCCTAAATTTACTGAGAAAAAAAAGTCACAAACATCACATGAAAGTGACTTACTCATGGTTCTTAAGCTTAGCAAAAAAAATTACAAGCATGGGTGTTATCATTCCAGAGTCCCAGACCAAAATATAAGGTATTTGCCTAAGGACACCCTAATTTTTACAGATAAATTTGCATTCTTTGCAAACCCCAGCTGGTAATTACAGTTAAGGGAGATTGCTTTGGGGTCTACTTCTAGCAACTCTAATTTATGGGCCTGTGCATCTTGACAGGCCTAGTATGACTTTCTAATGTACATTGAACTAGATTTGTCTAAATGATTGAATTATTGTCTATAAATGGGAGATTGGTCAAGAAAGCTGTTACCATTCCACAAATACTTTGCATTTCAGCATTTGTTTTTATTGTTTTGCATTTTTACAAAAGAATGTACCCTGATTTTATATGTGCCCTAGGAAACACTGACTTTGATTTCTTTTTTTAATATCTAGCTGTTAAGGGAGCTGCAAGTCCTGGGAGGTGCCTTACTTTATGTAATGAGATTTAAACATGCTCAGCACTTATTACTACTTTAAATTAGAGATCATAATGCATGCCTACTTCCCTACCAAATTTTGCCTTTCAGGATACTTTAGCATCCCTGAACTCTAGAATACTCACCAAGTGTGTCTTCAGAAAACGGGTGCCTTCCTAGTGTGTATATCCACCATAGAATCTAGCATATCATCACCATGCTAGAGAAGAAGAGAATATTATTAACCTGGCTAGCCAGGCTTTTATTTGCTAAGTGAACAAAAAATAATGATTTACTGGTCACTTACTATGACCAGGTACTATGTGAGGAATTTTACATAGATTATCTGTCATCCTCACAACTTTATGAGGGTGTATAGGTGAGGAACTGAGACACAGACATAGAGAGGCACAGAAATTTCCCAAAGTTAAACAACTAGTAAATGGTGGGTCTGGGGTTTTAATATAAGGCAACTCATTTTAGAGGCTAAACTCTTATTTACTGTATTATTCTGCTAGATAAATTTTAAAATTGTGTTCTGCATCTGGTCATCTAACAAATCTTCTAGGTGGAAAATCAAAAAACAGTTTTTAACTGATGCTTTGTAAGTGACTTTAAAAGGAATCTTTGGATTTTTTGTGGGAGACAGGTGTGCAAAATGCTGAAAACCAACCTTTAACTCTTTAAAATAATTTATTGTATATTTACATTGTGTGCTGTGTACTTCAAATCTAATCCTTGTTCATTTTAACGCTATTCCTCAAGAATCAATGAAAATTTATTTATGTATTTATTTTTAAATTTTTAATGTTTATTTATATTTGAGAGAGAGAGAGAGAGAGTGCCAGGAAAGGGCAGAGAGAGACAGAGACAGAATCTGAAGAAAGCTTCAGGCTCTGAGCTGTCGGCACAGAGCCTGACACAGGGTTTGAACTTACAAAACATGAGATCACTACCTGAGCAGAAGTTGGACGCTTTACCGCTGGAGCTACCCGAGCACCCCAAGAATCAATGAAATTTTACTTAGAAACATGTGATCTGACAAACAGCTTGGCAAAATGTCAGATTGGTAACTTGAGAATATCATTAGCAGTATCATTTTGGATAAGCTTTGTGTGTGAACAGGGAATGGGTAAGTGAGGTCATCCAGTCAGCTCTGATTGTTTAACTCTGGATTTAAAATACAAACACATATACATAGTACTGTTAATATTTTCAGCCAAGAGGTGGCCTAGTAAATAAAGAGAAGGAAATAAATAATAAAAATTCTTTCATCCATAAAATGGTGACCATACCTGCCCTCTTTTTGAGGCAGCCACCTTTATGCATTTGGGCAAAAATTAATGTGTTGGTTCCCTGAGCCTCATCCATTATTCTTCCCCATGGGCATGAAGGAGAGAAAGAGCTTAAAGCTCAAAGATAGTGTATAAGAAATTGGATTAGGCATTATCTGGCAAACAAACCACATCTGACTATGAAATAGATATTGACTACTTTGGTTCACCTCAGAGAGGTTTATCAGTATTCTAACCAAAGTTTCTGCTCCTTTTCTGAGAATTTATTTGTGTCTTCAATGATATGAATATCCAATTGTCTTATTTCAACTTTATGCAGATGATATTAATACTCACCTATTTTTATTAATAAATTCATATAAATATATTTGACAGTTTAATAATGGTATTTGTCTTGTTTTCTAGTTGAAAATCCAAGGGATTGACACTGAATTCTGCAAGCTTCATGATTCTGCTACCCTTCTAATATTGGTGGATAGAATAGTAAGAGTTGATTCCTTATTCTCAGCTATAGACTTGTCCATAGAATCTTTAATTATATTTCTGGCAGTTATTTTGTTCTACTCAGTAATATAGACATTTTATGTTTAGTACTGAAAAAGACTCATTTATATGATAGATTTGATTTCCTTTACAACTGATATCACTTTAGAAACTAATTTAGTTCTAACAGATTAAAAAAATCTTTATTGTTCCTGCTTATAAAAATAATTCATTCTTTAAAAATTCAAATAATTAAATAGGTGAATAAAGTAGAAAATGAAACTTCCCATATTGATAGTGAGAGTAAGGGATGGGTTAAGAATCAGGAATGTTTGCCGTATACATTATTGGTAGTTAAAAAATAAGTGATTTACATTTTGACTGAGATGTTTTGAAGATCATCTGAAAAAGTCTTGATTTTAGCTACCTCATAAAATTGTTTTTACAATCAAATGAGAAAGCGTCTGCCAATTATAATGCATCATCCATGGATAAGTTTTTAAATATATTACTCAAAGATAATGTGTGTGATTTTTGTAAAATATTAGGGTTTGAAAAGCAAATATGAATGTCATAGGAAGCTATAGGCCTGATTTTTGAAAAGCTTAGCTACCTAAAACCATTGAAGTAAAATACATCAGTAATTAATTTACCAAAATGGATGTATAAAACTATCTTAGAATATGAAACAATATAAGTAATTATAAATTTAACACCAAATGAATTTCATCAGCATCAGCAGTCGAGTTTATATAATCCTGTACTCCACCTCTTGTTTTATGGGAATGAAGCTCAGGTCTATCTCAAGCCTTGGCCCACTGTTGAACCTCATGGTGTAATGGCAAAGGATAGAGAGTTAAAGTGAAATTACTCAAGCCTTTTTACTTCTGCCTTCTTTGTGATCAAGTAGAAGTGCGTTCATATGGAAAGGGTCAATAAGCATTGGTCAGAGAGAGCTGAAGCCCAAGGTAGTGAGATGATTGTATGAAAGCACCTATGTTTTACTAAATGGGTCTAGGTCACTTGATCTAGCAGAACTCCATTCCAGCCTTTTGACAGAACTTAAAGTTGAGCTTGCTTAACTGCTGTTGGGAAACTTTAGACTAGGAAATGTTTCAGGATATCAGATATGAAAAAAACATTGTCTTGATTTAAAAATATGAATGGTGAAGTTTACAAACTAAACAGTTTAGTCTGACAACAATTCAGCCAATGTGTGTCTGATGATACACATACTTAAATTAGAGATAAGTGATCTCTGAAAGACCTTTGGTTATCCCCCATCCTGGTTTCTGAATCTTAGTCCGTAAGTGTTAACTGTGGCATAAATTTGCTCAGAACTAATTTCGATGTTCCAAGAGCCACACTAGAGAAAAATAGACCTCAATTCTATACAGAGTAAATAACTCCTCAGTATGATTTTAATGCAGTTGAAAAGGGAGAAAGCTTCTATTATTCTTGCAATCCCCCAGGGATATCTGAACTTTGCTATAAAAAAGATTACTTTAAAACAGCTTTTTTCAAAGTGTGTCTTAAATTACACCAGTCTATAGAGTGTTATACCTAGGAAAGAGAAGTGTTTTGTATCCAAATGAGTTTAGGAAATAGCTGGTTAACTATACTTTGAGAAATAGCTTTACTGACAACATTATAGCTTTTCATAAGCTAATATACACTATGATCTTCTAAATGGGTGATGTGATGTGTACAGGTTTTCAAGTTTTGCTGGTGATGGAATACATTTTCCGTGGAATAGCTTCAGTGAATTGTATTCTTCAGATTTTTTTCTTCTTTATGCTTTCTTCCTCCATACACTTTAAACTAACTCACAAAGCAAGTGGGAATTCATACCTAATTTATAATTCTATCAATATCATTAAAACATTCCAAAGACCATTTGATCAGGCCACATCACTGTACCAGTGATACTTGAAGTGAGGTCCCTGAACCAGAAGCAT
Source organism: Panthera onca (assembly GCF_046562875.1). Taxonomy (NCBI): domain Eukaryota; kingdom Metazoa; phylum Chordata; class Mammalia; order Carnivora; family Felidae; genus Panthera; species Panthera onca. The sequence continues at coordinate 58,444,014 of NC_138357.1, read as the reverse complement.
CAGCTTCACCTGGAAGCATTTTAGAAATGCAAATTATTGGGCCCCACCCCACATCTACTGAGTCAGAAACTAGAGGGGTGGTGCCCAACAGTCTGTTTCACAAGCTTTCTTGGTGATTCTGATGCACACTACAATTTTGTAAATCCTGAATTATACTAGTGTGTTTAGGGCAGGCTTGGATAAAAGAGGAAGATGGCAGTGCCAGAGAGATGAAACTTGTAGTGTATTGGCTAAGAACTAGTAAGTAACTCAGGTGATTAAAAGTCCTTAAGAAAGTAGAGCTACAATCCTTGGTAAGAGTTAAACTTTTCTATATATAGAAAGAAGTTAGAATGGGAATAAACTATGGTGTAGTACATTAGTTAGAGCTATCTAAGGTATATGATATTAAACAAAATATTTTTATTTTAATAAAAAGGGAATATTGGAGTATACCAAAGGACTATATAGTGTGGTGTTGATGAGTGTAGCTTTGCAATCAGACAGACATAGATTTAAATTTTAGCTCTACTGTATATTAGCTCTATGGCTTGGCAAGGCATGCCAAGACTTTTTTCCCCCACAAATGGGGAGGATGAATCCCCATAATATTTGCCTTTGAAAGCAAGAGGGGATGATTCTTAAGTTCTTACAACCAGCAGGATTTGAAGCCTAGATCTTAAAAATCTGCAGACTTCTGATCTGGGAAAGCATGGAGGACAAAAGAAAGCAGAGTCCTTTCCCTTAAAAAGATAGCACAACAAACAGCCCCTGCAGATATAGACTAGAACCAGGAGTTTGAAGGGCAAATGGGAAGGGCAGTGATTTGTTCATCTCAGATCATAGGCTAGTGAGACAGGGACCAGGGGGTGACCCCTCCAGGACCAAAGGAGCGGGCAGGTTCCACTTCCCTTCCCCACCCCACAAGATAAACAATGGCTACCTGCAGGAACAACACCAACACTCACTACCTGACTTGCTTGCACCAAGCCCTGCATTCCCTGCACTTCAGGGGATCCACTCTTCCCAGTCACACTGGCCTCAGTCCTGGCACAGTGGGCCTTTCCCCCAGAAAACTGGCCCAAAATCTGTCAACACCACATCTTCTGAACTGTTTTTTTTTTGTGGGAACTCAGTCAGGCAACAGCAGGGGCAGGTCCCATTTCACAAGCAGACCACTGCACACCTTCTTAAAATGAACTCCACCCCTGCTGGGGGCCAAACATTGTCCACAATAGGCAAAGAGAGCATTTGCAGACAACTAGACTGAATGAAAAAGAGGCCAAGACAACAGCAGAGCACATGCAACACACATAGGAGACACTCCCTTAAACTCAAGGCCCTGGGGAACAAGGGATACTTCACTGAAGGACACTATAGGATCTTTTCTTCATAAGGCTATTATTGTTAACAACAAGAGAATTACCTCGCTTTCCTAACACACAGAAACATATACAGAAAGTAAGACAAAATGAGACAGAGAAATATCTGCCAAATAAAAGAGCAAGACGAAACCACAACAAGAGACCAAAGCAAAATGGATATAAGTAACATGCTTGATAGAGAATTTAAAATAATGACCATAAATATACTCACTGGATTGCAGAAAAGAGTGGAGGGCATAAGTGAGACCCTGAACAAGAGATAAAAAAGAACCAATCAGAGATGAAGAACATAATCAATGAAATAGAAAATACACTTGAGGGACACCTGGTGGCTCAGTCGGTTGAGCGTCTGACTTTGGCTCAGGTCATGATCTCACAGTTCTTGGATTCAAGGCCCGCATCAGGCTCTGTGCTGCCTGGTTGCTTAGAGCCTGGGGCCTGCTTCAGATTCTGTGTCTCCTTCTCTCTCTGCCCCTCCCCCGCTCACGCTTTGTCTCACTCTGTTTCTCAAAAATAAATAAATGTTAAAAAAAGTAAAAAAAAAATACACTTGATGGGTGCCTGGGTGGCTCAGTAAATTAAGCATCTGACTTCAACTCAGGTCATGATCTCATGGTATATGGGTTCAAGCCCCACATCAGGTTCTCTGTTGTCAGCACAGGGACCTCATCAGATCCTCTGTCCTCTTCTCTCTCTGCCCTTCCCCCACTCATTCTCTCTCAAAATAAATAAATAAAAACTTAAAAAATACACATTATAGAATAGATAGCAGGCTAGATAAAGCAGAGGAATGAATTAATGACCTGAAAGACAGACAAATGGAAAGTAACCAAGCTGAGAAAAGGAGAGGAAAGAAAATTATGAAAATTGAGAATAGCCTTAGGTAAACAGTGATGCCATCAAATGTAATTAACATTTGCATTATAAGGATCTCAGGAGAAGAAGAGAGAAGATTTGTTTGAAGAAATAATAGCTTAGAACTTCCTTAATCTGGGGAATGAAATTGATATCCAGATCCAGGAGACACAAATTTCACCCCTCAAATTCAACCCAATGAGGTCCACGCCAAGACACAAAGTAATTCAAATGGCAAGAAGTAGTGATAAAGAAAAAAAAATTAAAGCAGCAAGAGAAAAGAAGACAGTTATATACAAGGGAAACACCATAAATCTAACAGTGGGTTTTTTAGCAAGAATTTTGCAGGCTGGAAGGGTAAGTCATGATATTTTCAAAGTGCTAAAAGGGAAAAATCTGAAGCCAAGAATACTCTATCCAGCAAAGCTATCATGACAGAACAGGAGAGATAAAGTGTTTCTCAGACAGAAAACAACTAAAGGAGCTTGTAAGCACTAAACTAGTCATAGAAGAAATATGAAAGAGAATTCTTTGAGTGGAAAGGAAAGACCAAAAGTGAGAATATTAAAAGTAAAAAAAAAAACACAAATGCAGTAAACATAAATAATTCTTTAAAAATCAGTCAAAGGATTTCTAAAATAAAAAGATGAAAAATATGACACTATACACCTAAAACTTGGGGCGGGGTGAGAGGAGTAAAGATTGGGCTTAAACCTGACTGATAATCAACTTAATAAAAGACTGCTATATGAAGAAGATGCTATATAAAAACCTAACAGTAACCACAAATCAAAAACTTGTAATAGATATGCAGAAAATAAAGAGAATGGAATCCAAGTATATTGCTAAAGAAAGCCAACAATCCATGAAAGAGACAAGAGTTGAAAGTACCTGAAAAAATCTCTAGAAACAATCATGAAACAAGTAACAAAATGGCAATAAATACATATCTATCAATAATAATGTTAACTATAAATGAACTAAAGACTCCAATTGAAACACAGGGTGCCAGATCGGATAAGGAAACAAGATCCATCTATATGCTGCTTACAGGAGACTCATTTCAGACTTAAAGACACTTGCAGATTGAAAGTGAAGAAATGGAGAAATATTTAGCATGCAAATGGATGTCAAAATAAAGCTGGAGTAGCAATACTTACATCAGACAAACTAAACTTTAAAACAAACACTTTAACCTGAGACAAAGAAGGATACTATATAATAATAAAGGACATAATCCAAAAAAAGGCTATAACAATTGTAAATATTTATGCATCCCAAATGGAAGCAACCAAATACATAAACAGAAAGAACTAATGAAGAGTAATACAATCATAGTAGGGGACTTTAACATCTCATTTACAGTGATTGACAGATCATCCAAACAGAAAATCAAGAAGGAAACAGTGGTTTTGAATGATACACTGAACCAGCTGGACTTGACAGACATATTCAAACCTTTTCATCTTACAACAGAAGAATACACATTCTTTTCAAGTGCACATGGAACATTATCCAGAATATTAGGTCACAAAACAGGTCTCAAGAGATTTTTAAAAAGTGAAGTAATAAAATGAAACTCTTCTGACTACAATGTTATGAAACATAAATCAATCAGAAGAAAAAATCTGGAAAGAGGACAAATACATGGAGGTTACATAACATGTTACTAAACGATGAATGGTTCAACAAAGAAATCAAAGAATAAATCAAAAAGTACATGGAAACAAAACAGTCCAAAATCATTGGGATGTAACAAATGTGATTCAGGAGAAAAATTTATAACAATACAGGCCTACATCAAGAAGTAAGAAAAATGTCAAATAAACAATTTAAGCTTACATCTAAAAGAGCTCAAAAAAGAACAACAAACAAAATCCAAAACCAACCAAAAGAAATAAATAATAAAGGTTAAAGCAGAAATAAATGATATAGAAACTAAAAACAAACAAGCAAAACAAAACACAATAGAACAGGAAATGGGTTAGTTAAGATGGCGCAGTAGTAGGGGGACCCTATGCTTGCCTTGTCCCTCAAACACAGCTAGATAAATATCAAATCATTCTGAACATTCAACAAATTGATTTAAGAACCCAGAGAACAAACTGCACATTTATAGGGAGAAAAAACAACCATATTGTGAAAGGTAGGAGTTATGAAGAGTTGATTTGGGGTAGAAAAGAATTGCAGGTGTTGTGGAAAAGAGGGAACTCTGATCATGGAGGGAGGACACAGTGAAAGAGATTCAGAGAAATAGAAAGCAGCATGCAGGGGATTACGCAAGAAAAACACCTCCCCAAAATCATTGGGAAAAGGAGAGGGGCTGAATATCACTAGTTTTTACAAACAGCAGAGCTCAGAGTCTGAAGTTTTAGAAGTCCACAACTTTTCCAGGGTCTTTTCTGGTAGAAGCTTAGTGTTATTCTTTTGGGTAAGGAGGACAGAAGCCCAGGAGCATACAGTGTGGTCTGAGGATGCCCTAGGTCATACTGAGAGAGACAGTTCTTGTAGAGGTTCTTGGGGTTCAGCTGGGAGAAGTGGCGCTGCCTTTCAGGGGACAAAAGAGATGGTGGTCACCAGTGAGAGGCTCTATTAAATAGCATAAAAGCGGAGGCACCTGCAGAAGGCAGCTAACCTGGAAGCCAGCTTTTGGCTGCACTTTACCATAAACTCTGAGCCCCTGTGCAGTTGTGTGACCGCTTTTCTTGGATAAACTGGCAATGGTCACAGGGCAGCAAGACCATCTCCCAGAGGATCAGTGCAGGTCCACACTGTGCTGGATCCCTAAAACATGGAGTTTTGAAACCCAGACATGGGCCTGAGATAAAACACAGGAGCACTGTGCTGCCAGGCAGGCAAATGGCTTAGACATACACAGGGTGAAGGCAGGGTTCTGATGGAAACTTGGGACACAAGATTGTTCATTCATTTGTGAGCAGTTCCTGAACAGTGGCATGGGTGAACTCCTCTCTCTGGGGATGAGAGAGAGAGAGAGGTGATACCATTCGCCCTGACCCTGACACCTTCATCTCCCCTGACAGACTTCAGTGAGCAACCCAGCACTCCGGTGAAGGCTGCACCTGCTTACACCAAGCCTCAACCCACTGCACCTTGCAAGTGCATACTTACTGGGACAAGTTGGCCTGAGAACCAGCACAACAGGCCCGTTGCATAGGAGACCAGCACAAACCCCCTATACCCACCAAGTCTCCTGATCATAGAGTGCTGCACTTCAGCTCTAAGGGAAATAGGATTTGGCCTTTTCTAAAAAGCAGACCAAAACACACCTAGTTAAAACTTGCAACACACTGGAAAAGGTCCAAACACTCCCCATGCAGGGAAAGAGAAACTCTACAGAGAACTGATCTGAGGGAAAGAGCAGCCAAAACACAATGGCAAAGTACACGCAGCATATACCAAAAAAACTTCCTGAAGCACCAGGCCCTGGACAGTATATGACCTCTTTTTAATATAACCATTCCTCTCAGGAGCAGAAAACATTCAGGCTTTCCTAACACAGAGAAGACAGAGATCTAGACAAAATGCCAAGACGAAAGAATGCTTCCCAGAGAAGAGGAAGAACAAGAAGAGGTCATAATCAGGGATCTAATCAAAACAGACGTAAGTAATACACCTGAACCAGAATTTAAAACAACAACCATAAAGATACTAGTTCAACTTGAGAAAAGCATAGAAGACACTAGGAAGTCCCTTCTGCAGAGAAAAAAGAGCTAAAAACTAATCAGACTAAAATAAAAAAACTGTAACTGAGATATAAAACCGACTGGATGTACTGAGAAAAAGAATGGAAGAAACAGGGGAAGGAATCAGTGATATAGAAGATAAAATTATGGAAAATAATGAAGCTGAAAAGAAGAGGGAAAGAAAAATATTGGAACATGAATGTAGACTTAGGGAACTCAGTGACTCCATAAAGTGTAATAATTTTTGTATCATAGGAGTCCCAGAAGAAGAATAGAGGGGAAAGGGGGCATAAGGTTTATTTGAGCAAACTATAACTGAAAACTTCCATAATCTAATGAAGGAGACAGATAAAAATGAGGAGGCACATAGAACTCTCATCAAAGTCAACAAAAGCTGGTCAACACCAAGACATGATATAGTAAATTTGCAAAATACACAGATATGGAAAGAATCCTGAAGGCAGCATGGGAAAAAAAGTACTTAAGCTACAAGGGAAGACAAATAAGGTTAGCAGCAGATTTCCTCACAGAAACATGGCAGGCCAGAAATGAGGGTATGATATATTCAACGTGTTGAATGGGAAAAATATACAGCCAAGAATACTTTATCCAGTAAGTTTGTCATTCAGTATAGAAGGAGAGATAAGGAGTTTCCCAGACAGACAAAAACTAAAGGAGTTTGTGACCACTAAACCAGCCCTGCAAGAAATATTAAAAGGGACTCTTTGAGTGGGAAAGAAAGAACAAAAGCAACAAAGACTGGAAAGGAATAAAGAAAATATCCAGAAACAACAACTTTACAGGTAATACAATGGCACTAAATTCCTATCTATCAATAATCACTCTGAAGGTAAATGGATTAAATGCTCCAACCAAAAGAGTATCAGAATGTATAAAAAACAAGACCCATCTATACCCTGCCTACAAGAGACTCATTATAGACCTAAAGACACCTGCAGATTTAGAAAGAGGGATGGGGAACCATTTATCATACAAATGGACATCAAAAGAAAGATAGATTAGCCATACTTATATCAGACAAATGAAATTTTAAACTAAAGACTAACAAGAGATGAAGAAGGACACTGTATCATAATAAAGGAGTCTATCAAACAAGAAGATCTAACAATTGCAAATGTTTATGCCCCTAACTTAGGGAAACCCAAATATATAAATCAACTATAGCAAACATAAACTCATTGACTTCGACACCCAACTTACAACAATGGACAGATCATCTAAGCAGAAAATCAAGGAAACAAAGACCTTGAGTTACACACTCGACTAGATGGTCTTAACAAATATATTCAGAACATTTCATCCTAAAGCAGCAGAATACTCATTATTTTTGAGTATACGTGGAACATTATCCAGAATAGATCACATATTGGGTCACAAATCAAGTCTCAACAAGTACAAAAAGAATGAGATCATACCATGCATACTTTTAAACCACAAGACTATGAAACTTGAAGTCAACCACAAGAAAAAATTCAGAAAGACCACAAATACATGGATGCTAAAGAACAAGTTACTAAAGAATGAAAGGGTTAACTAGGAAATTAAGGAAGAAATTTAAAAATACATGTAAGCTCAGAGAGCTTTCCCTCTAAGGTCAGGGAAAAGACAGGTATGTCCACTCTCACCACTGTTATTCAACATAGTATTGGAAGTCTTAGTGTCTACAATCAGACAACATAAAGAAATAAAAGGCATCCAAATTGGCCAGGAGGAGGTCAAACTTTCACTCTTCGCAGATGACATGATATTCTATATGGAAAACCCAAAAGACTCCACCAAAAACTGCTAGAACTGATTCATGAATTCAGCAAAGTTGCAGGACATAAAATCAATGCACAGAAATTGGTTGCATTCCTATACACCAGCAATGAAGTGACAGAAACAGAAATCAAGGAATCGATCCCATTTACAGTTGCACAAAAAAACATAAAATACCTAGGAATAAATCTAACCAAATAGGTGAAAAATCTATACACTGAAAGCTATAGAAAGCTTATGAAAGAAATTGAAGAAGACACAAAAAAAAAAATGGAAAAAGATTCCATGCTCCTAGATAGGAAGAAAAAATATTGTTAAAATGTCAATACTACCCAAAGCAATCTACATACTGAATGCAATCCCTATCAAAGTAACACCAGCATTCTTCACAGAGCTAGAACAAATAATCCTAAAATTTGTATGGAACCAGAAAATACCCCGAATAGCCAAAACGATCTTGAAAAAGAAAACCAAAGCAGGAGGCATCACAATCTCAGACTTCAAGCTATACTACAAAGCTGTAATCATCAAGACAGTATAGTACTGCCACAAGAACAGACAATGGAACAGAATAGAGAACCCAGAAATGGACCCACAAACGTATTGCCAACTAATCTTTGACAAAGCAAGAAAGAATATCCAGTGGAATAGACAGTCTCTTCAGCAAGTGGTGCTGGGAAAACTGGACAGCAACATGCAGAAGAATAAACTTGGACCACTTTCTTACACCATACACAAAAATAAACTCAAAATGGGTGAAAGACCTAAATTTAAGACAGGAAGCCATCAAAATCCTCAAGGAGAAAGCAGGCAAAAACTTCTTTGATCTTGGCTGCAGCAAAATCTTACTGAACACGTCTCCAGAGGAAAGGGAAACAAAAGCAAAAATGAACTCCTGGGACATCATCAAAATAAAAAGCTTCTGCACAGCCAAGGAAACAATCAGCAAAAGTAAAAGGCAACTGACAGAATGGGAGAAGATATTTGCAAAAGACATATCAGATAAAGGATTAGTATCCAAAATCTATAAAGAACTTATCAAACTCAACACCCAAAAAACAAATAATCCAGTGAAGAAATGGGCAAAAGACATGAATAGACATTCTTCAAGGAAGACATCCAGATGGCCAACTGACACATGAAAAAATGCTCAACATCACGCATCATCAGGGAAATACAAATCAAAACCATAATGAGATACCACCTGACACCTCTCAGAATGGCTAACATTCACAACTCAGGGAAAAACAGATGTTGGTGTGGATACAGAGAAAGAAGATCTCTTTTGCATTGTTGGTGGCAATGCAAGCTGGTGCAGCCTCTCTGGAAAACAGTATGGAAGTTCCTCAAAAAACTAAAAATAGAACTACCCTATGACCCAGCAATTGCACTACTAGGCATTTACCCATGGAATACAGGTGTGCTGTTTTGAAGGGACACATGCACCCCCATGTTTATAGCGGCACTGTCAACAATAGCCAAAGTATGGAAAGAGCCCAAATGTCCATCGATGGATGAATGGATAAAGAAGTGGTATATCTATACAATGGAGTATTACTCGGCAATCAAAAAGAATGAAATCTTGCCATTTGCAACTACGTGGATGGAACTGGAGGGTATTATGCTAAGTGAAATTAGTCAGTCAGAGAAAGACAAAAATCACATGACTTCAGTCATATGAGGACTTTAAGAGACAAAACAGATGAACATAAGGGAAGGGAAACAAAACTAATATAAAAACAAGGAGGGGGACAAAACGGAAGAGACTCATAAATATGGAGAACAAACTGAGGGTTACTGAAGGAGCTGTGGGGGGGGGGATGGGCTAAATGGGTAAGAGGCATTAAGGAATCTACTCCTGAAATCATTGTTTCACTATATGCTAACTAATTTGGATGTAAATTTTAAAAAATAAAAAATAAAAAAATAAAAATGTAAGCAAATGAAGATGAAAACACAACAGTTCTGACCCTTTGGGATACAGTAAAGTCGGTGATAAGAGGGAGGTATATATGATTATAGAACTTCCTGAAGAAGCAAGAAAAGTCTCACATCTTATATCTAAATGAGCTACAAAAGGAACAGCAAATAAAGCCTGGAGCCAGCAGAAGGGAAATAATAAAATTAGAGCAGAAATAAATGATATAGAAGCAAAAAAAAAGTAGAACAGATCAACAAAACTAAAAGCTTGTTCTTCAAAATAATTAATAAAATTGATAAGCCCCTAGCCACACATCAAAAAGAAAAAGGACTCAAATACAAAACTAACAAAACAAAAACCATGAGTGAAAGAGGAGAGATCACAACCAACACCACACAAATACAGTTTTAAGAGATTTATGAAAAATTAACTGCCAACAAATGGGACAATATGGCAGAAATGGATAAATCCCTAGAAACATACAAACTACCAAAATTGAAACAGGAGGAAATACAAAATTTGAACAGACCCATAACTGGCAAAGAAATTGAATTGGTAATCAAAAATATCCCAACAAACAAGAGCCCAGAGCTAGATAGCTTCCCAAGGGATTTCTACCAGATACTTGAAGAAGAATTAATAACTATTCTTCGCAAACTTATCCAAAAAAATAGAGGCAGAAGGAAAACTCCCACTAATTGTACAAGGCAAATATTACAGTGATTCCAAAACCAGACAAAGACCCTATTAAAAATTAGGACATTTACAGGCCAATATCCCTGATGAATAAGAATGCAAAAATTCTCAACAAGTTGCTAGGAATTCAAGTCAACCAGTACATTAAAAGAATCATTCAACATGATCAAGTGGGATTTATTCCTGGACTGCAGGGGTTGTTCAATATTTGCAAATCAATCAATGCAATACACCATATTCATAAAGGATAAGAACCATATGATCCTCTCGATAGATGCAGAGAATGCATTCATTCTTGATAAAAATCCTCAACAATGTAGGGATACAGGGAACATACCTCAACATCATAAAGGCCATATACAAAAGACCCACAGCTAATATGATTCTCTTTAGGGAAATACTGAGAGCTTTTCTTGTACAGTCAGGAACAAGACAGGGATATCCACTCTCACCATTACTTTTTATATATGGTGTAAGAAAGTGGACCAGTTTCATTCTTCCAGCACTATTTGCTAAAAAAGACTGTTTTTCTTTCCATTGGATATTCTTTCCTGCTTTGTTGAAGATTAGTTGGCCATGTATTTGTGGGTCCATTTCTGAAATGGAATATTCTATTCCATTGACCTATGTGTCTGTTTTTGTGCCAATACTATACTGTCTTAAGGATAGAAAATAAACTGAGAGTCAATAGAGGGAAGTGGGTGGTGGATAGGCTAGATGGCTGATGGGTATCAAGGAGGGCACTTGTTATGACGGGTGGGTGTTCTTTGTAAGTGATCAATCACTGAATTCTACTCCTGATACTTATATTGCACTGCATTTTAACTAACTAGAATTTAAATCAAAATTTAAAAAAGAAAAAGGAAAAAAAGCTGAAGCCACTAAACTCTACCCAGCAGGCTATCAATCAGAATAGAAGGAGATAAAGTGTTTCCCAGAGAAATATTATAAGAAATCATGATCAAACTAATCTTACAAGAAACACTAAAGAAAATTTCTTGAATGTAAAGAAAAGGTCATAATGAGGAGTTAGAAAAAATTCACAGGAAATAACAAACTATAAAAGTACTAGATTATTAACTTATAAAATCAGCACAAAGGTTAATGTACAAAAGCAATAAAATCAATTATATCTATAAAAATCAGTCAAGGAATTCATAAAAAGATGTAAATTATGGCATCAGATACATAAAATGTGTGAGGGGGTAAATATGTAGTGCTTTTAGTATATGTGCTGCTGAAGCAAGCACAGATATGTAGTGCTTTTGGAATTGGCTCAAACTTAAGCGACTATCAAGTTAATATAGATACTGCATGCATAAGACAATATATATGAGCCTAATGAGAACCTGAAATAAAAAATGTGTAATAGTTACACAAAAATTAAAGAGAAAGAAATGCAACCATATCACTAAAGAAAGTCAAAATCACAAGGGAAGAGAACAAAAGAAGAAAGGAACAGAAAAACACTAGAAAACAACTGTAAAACAATAAAATGGCAATAAGTACATACATATCAATATTTACTTTGAATGTAAATGGACTAAGTGCTCCAATAAAAAAAAATACAGAGTGACTGAATGGATAAAAAAGCAAGACTCATCTATATACTGCCTATAAGAGACTATCTTCAGACCTAAAGACATATGTAGAGTGAATGTGAAGTGATGGAAAAACATTTTCCATACAAATGGTATCAAAAAAGAAACCTGGGGAAGCAATACTTGTATCAGATGAAATAAGCTTTAAAACAAAAATGTAACAAAAGACAAAGAAGGACACTACATAATGATAAAAGGAACAATCCAACAAGAGGATATAACAGTTGTAAATATTTATGCACCCAACATGAGAGAACTTAAATATAAAGCAAATAGTAACAGACATGAATGAAGCAATTTACAGTAATACACTACTAGTAGAGGACTTTAACACTGCAGTTATATCAATGGATAGATCACCCCAACAGAAAATTCATAAGGAAACAAACAGTGGCTTTGAATGACACATTGGACCAAATGGATCTAATAGATATATTCAGAAAATTCCATCTAAAATAGCAGAATACAAATTCGTTTCAAGTCTACATGGAACATTCTCCCAAACATATCAAATGTTAGGCCATAAGATGACTCTCAATAAACTCAAAAAGACTGGAACTATATCATGCATCTTTTCTGACCACAACAGTATGAAACTTGAAATCAATTACAAGAAAACATATAAACAAAACACAAGTACATGGAAGCTAAATAACATGCTATTAAACAATGAAAGAGTCCACCAAGAAATCAAAGAGGAAATTAAAAAAAAAACACATGGAGACAAATGAAAATGAAAACACAATAGTCCAAAATCTGGGATACAGAAAAAAAGTGTTCTAAGAGGAAAGATTATACCAATACAAGTCTACCTCAAGAAGCAAGGAAAATCTCAAATAAACACCTAAAGGCACTAGAAAAAGAACAATAACAAAAAACAAAACAAAACAAAACAAAACCAGTAGAAGAAAGGAAATAATAACTATTAGAGCAGAAATAGAGACTAAAAAAACAGTAGAACAGATCAATGAGACAAGGAGCTGTTTCTTTGAAAAGATAAAAAAATTCATAAACCTTTTGCCAGACTCAAGAAAAAAGGAAGAGAGAAAACACAAATAAAATCAGAAATAAAGAAAAAGAGATAACAACTGACATCATAGAAATAGAAAGTATTATAAGAGAATATTATAAAAAATTATATGCCAACAAATTGTATAATCTAGAAGAAATGGGAAAATTCCTTGAAACATATAGAAAACTGAATCGGGAAGAAAGTAAAAACTTGGAACAGAACAATTACTAGCAATGAAATTAAATCAGTAATCAAAATACTCCCAATAAACAAAAGTCCAGGACCACTCTCTTCACAGGTGAATTCTACCAAACATTTAAAGAAGAGTTAATACCAACTCTTCTCAAAATTATTTCAAAAAATGTAAGAGGAGGAGAGTTTCCAAATTCATCCTATGAGGCTAGCATTACCCTCATACCAAAACCAGAGAAAGACACTGCAAACAAGAAAACTACAGGCCAATATTCCTGATGAGCATAGATGCAAAAATCCCCAACAAAATATTAGCAAACAAATCCAACAATACATTACAAAAATCATTCATTGTGATCAAATGGGATTTATTCCAAAGATGCAAAGATACTTCAATATATGCAAATCACAACACATTAACAAAATGAAAGATAATATTCATTTGATCTCCTCAATAGATGAAGAAAAAACATTTGAAAAAGTTCAGCATTCATTTATGATTTAAAAAACTATCAATAAAGTAGGTATACAAGGAACATACCTCAACATAATAAAGGACGCTTAAGAAAACCCACAGCTAACATCATACTCAATGGTGAACAACTGAGAATTTTTCCTCTAAGATCAGGAACAAGACAAAGACGTTCACTCTCTACATTTTTATTCAGCATAATACTGGAAGTCCTAGCCACAGTAAAGGAATAAAAGGCATCCAAATTGGTAAGGAAGAAGTAAAACGTTTACTATTTGCAGATGGCATGAAATTATACACAGAAAACCCTAAAGACACCACCAAAAGACTACTAGATTTAATAAATGGATTAAGTAAAGTTGCAGGATACAAAATTAATATGTAGAAATCAATTGCATTTCTACACACTAATAATGAAGTAACAGAAAGAGCAGTTAAGAAAACAATCTCATTTATTTTGCACCAAAAAGAAAAAAATATATATATAATATAAAATATAAAATATAAAATATATGCGGGCTTCATAGAATGAGTCTGGAAGTTTTCCTTCCCTTTCTATTTCTTGGAATAGCTTGAGAAGGATAGGTATTATCTCTGCTTTAAACGTCTGGTAGAACTCCCCTGGGAAGCCATCTGGTCCTGGACTCTTATTTGTTGGGAGATTTTTGATAACCGATTCAATTTTTTGGCTGGTTATGGGTCTGCTCAAGCTTTCTATTTCCTCCTTATTGAGTTTTGAAAGGTGTGGGTGTTTAGGAATTTGTCGATTTCTTCCAGGTTGTCCAATTTGTTGGCATATAAATTTTCATAGTATTCCCTGATAATTGTTTGTATCTCTGAGGGATTGGTTGTAATCATTCCATTTTCATTCATGATTTTATCTATTTGGGTCATCTCCCTTTTCTTTTTGAGAAGCCTGGCTGGAGGTTTCTCAATTTTGTTTATTTTTTCAAAAAACCAACTCTTGGTTTCGTTGATCTGCTCTACAGTTTTTTTAGATTCTAAATTGTCTATTTCTGCTCTGATCTTTATTATTTCTCTTCTTCTGCTGGGTTTAGGCTGCCTTTGCTGTTCTGCTTCTATTTCCTTTAGGTGTGCTGTTACATTTTGTATTAGAGATTTTTCTTGTTTCTTGAGATAGGCCTGGATTGCAATGTATTTTCCTCTCAGGATTTCCTTCGCTGCATCCCAAAGCGTTTGGATTGTTGTATTTTCGTTTTCGTTTGTTTCCATATATTTTTTAATTTCTTCTCTAATTGCCTGGTTGACCCAGTCATTCTTTAGTAGGGTGTTCTTTAACCTCCATGCTTTTGGAGGTTTTCCAGACTTTTTCCTGTGGTTGATTTCAAGCTTCATAGCATTGTGGTCTGAAAGTGTGCATGGTATAATTTCAATTCTTGTATACTTATGAAGGGCTGTTTTGTGACCCAGTATATGATCTATCTTGGAGAATGTTCCATATGCACTTGAGAAGAAAGTATATTCTGTTGCTTTGGGATGCAGAGTTCTAAATAGATCTGTCAAGTCCATCTGATCCAATGTATCATTCAGGACCCTTGTTTCTTTATTGACCGTGTGTCTAGATGATCTATCCATTTCTGTAAGTGGAGTGTTAAAGTCCCCTGCAATTACCACATTCTTATCAATGAGGTTGCTTATGTTTGTGAGTAATTGTTTTCTACATTTGGGGGCTCCTGTAATTCAGCGCATAGACATTTATAATTGTTAGCTTTTCCTGATGGATAGACCCTGTAATTATTATATAATGCCTTTCTTCATCTCTTGTTACAGCCTTTAATTTAAATCTAGTTTGTCTGATATAAGTATGGCTACTCCAGCTTTCTTTTGGCTTCCAGTAGCATGATAAATAGTTCTCCATCCCCTCACTCTCAATCTAAAGGTGTCCTCAGGTCTAATATAAGTCTTTTGTAGACAGCACATAGATGGGTCCTGTTTTTTTATCCATTCTGATACCCTATGTCTTTTGGTTGGCACATTTAGTCCATTTACATTCAGTATTATTATAGAAAGATACAGGTTTAGAGTCATTGTGATGTCTGTTTATTTTATGCTTGTAGCGATATCATTGGTACTTTGTCTCACAGGATCACCCTTAGGAACTCTGGTAGGGCTGGTTTAGTGGAGACAAATTCCTTCAGTTTTTGTTTGTTGGGGAAGACCTTTATCTCTCCTTCTATTCTAAATGACAGACTTGCTGGATAAAGGATTCTCGGTGCATATTTTTTTCTGTTCATCACATTGAAGATTTCCTACCAATCCTTTCTGGCTTGCCAAGTTTCAGAAGAGAGATCAGTCACGAGTCTTATAGCTCTCCCTTTATATGTGAGGTCACGTTTATCCCTTGCTGCTTTCAGAATTTTCTCTTTATCCTTGTATTTTGTCAGTTTCACTATAATATGTCGTGCAGAAGATCGATTCAAGTTACGTCTGAAGGGAGTTCTCTATGCCTCTTGGATTTCAATGCCTTTTTCCTTCCCCAGTTCAGGGAAGTTCTCAGCTATTATTTCTTCAAATACACCTTCAGTACCTTTCCCTCTCTCTTCCTCCTCTGGGATACCAATTATGCATGTATTATTTCTTTTTAGTGAATCACTTAGTTCTCTAATTTTCCCCTCATACTCCTGAATTTTTTTTATCTTTTTCTCAGCTTCCTCTTTTTCCATAATTTTATCTTCTAGTTCACCTATTCTCTCCTCTGCCTCTTCAATCCGAGCCGTGGTCGTTTCCATTTTATTTTGCATATCGTTTATAGCATTTTTCAGCTCCTCTTGACTATTCCTTAGACCCTTGATCTCTATAGCAAGAGATTCTCTGCTCTCCTCTATACTGTTTTTAAGCCCAGCGATTAATTTTATGACTATTATTCTAAATTCACTTTCTGTTATATTATTTAAATCCTTTTTGATCAGTTCATTAGCTGTTGTCATTTCCTGGAGATTCTTCTGAGGGGAATTCTTCCGTTTGGTCATTTTGGACAGTCCCTGGAGTGGTGCGGACCTGCAGGGCACTTCCCCTGTGCTGTGGTGTATAACTGGAGTTGGTGGGTGGGGCCGCGGTCAGACCTGATGTCTGCCCCCAGTCCACCGCTGGGGCCACAGTCAGACTGGTGTGTGCCTTCTCTTCTCCTCTCTTAGGTGCGGGATTCACTGTGGGGTGGCGTGGCCTGTCTGGGCTACTTGCACACTGCCAGGCTTTTGGTGCTGGGGATCTGGCGTATTAGCTGGGGTGGGTAGGCAAGGTGCACAGGGGCAGGAGGGGCAGGCTTAGCTCGCTTCTCCTTAGGTGATCCACTTCAGCAGGGACCCTGTGGCAGCGGGAGGGAGTCAGACCTGCTGCCGGAGGGGTGGCTCTGCAGAAGCACAGCGTTGGGTGTTTGGGTGGAGTGAGCAAGTTCCCTGGCAGGAACTGGTTCCCTTTGGGATTTTGGCTGGGGGTTGGGTGAGGGAGATGCCGCTGGTGAGAGCCTTTGTTCCCCACCAAACTGAGCTCTGTCGTCCCGGGGCTCAGCAACTCTCCCTCCCTTTGTCCCCCAGCCTTCCCGCTTTCTGAGCAGAGATGTTAACTTATGATCTCCCAGATGCTAAGTCCCGCTTGCTGTCAGAATGCACTCCGTCTTGCCCCTCCGCTTTTGCAAGCTAGACTAGGGGGCTCTGCTTGGCCAGCAGGCTGCCCCTCCGTCCCGGCTCCCTCCTGCCACTCCATGCAGTGCGCACCGCCTCTCCGCCCTTCCTACCCTCTTCCATGGGCCTCTCGTCTACGCTTGGCTCTGGAGACTCCATTCTGCTAGTCTTCTGGTAGTTTTATGTGTTACTTAGGCAGGTGTAGGTGGAATCTAAGTGATCAGCAGGACGGGCGGTGAGCCCAGCGTCCTTCTATGCCACCATCTTCCCTCGCACCGATATTGTTCTGTTTGATTGCAACACTTAATTCTCTAATTCTAACCTCATACACCTGGATTTTTTTATCTCTCTTTTTCTCAGCTGCCTCCTTTTCCATTATTTTATCTTCCAATTCACCTATTCTCTCCTCTGCCTCTTCAGTCTGTGCTATGGCCGCTAACATTTTATTTTTCACCTCATTTATAGCATTTTTTAGCTACTCATGACTATTTTTTAGTCCCTTGATCTCTGTAGCAATAGATTCTCTTCTGTCCTGTATGCTTTTTTTCAATCCCAGGGGTTAATTTTATGACTATTATTCTAAATTCTTGTTCTGTTATAGTGTTTAAATCATTTTTGATGAATTTGTTAGCTGTTGCTACTTCCTGGAGTTTCTTTTGAGGAGTGTTCTTCCGTTTCATCATTTTGGGTAGTCCCTGTGGTGGCTCCGAACTACAGGGCACTTCCCCTGTGCTGTCTGGAGTAACTTGTTTTGGTGGGAGGGGCCACAGTCAGACCCAATGTTTGCCCCCAGCCCACCGCTGGGGCCACACAGTAAGACTGGTGTGTACCTTACCTTCCCCTCTCCCAGGGGCAGGACTCACTGTGGAGTGGTGTGGCCCCTGTCTGGGGTAATTGCACATTGCCAGTCTTGTGGTGCTGCTTCAACAGGATCTGGGATATTTGCTGGGGTGGATCCGCAAAGCGCACAGGGGTGGGAGGGGCAGGCTTAACTTGCTTTGCTGTTGGAGGTCTCCTGGGGGAGGGGTCCTGCAGCAATGGGATGGAGGCAGACCCGTTGGAGGGATGGATCTACAGAAGCACAGCATTGGGCATTTGTCTGGTGCAAGTAAGTTCAGTGATGGGAATTGGTTCCCTTTGGAATTTTGGCTGCAGGATGGGAGAGAGAGATGGCTCATGCCAATGCCTTTGTTCCCCCTTGGAGCTGAGCTCTGTCTTCAGGGCTCAACAAATCTCCCTCCCCGCATCCTCTCACACTCCCTACTCTCTGAGAGCAGAGCTGTTGTTTTTTAACATTCCAGATGTTAAGTCTTGTTGGCTGTCAGAACTCACAGAGTCTGGCCGCTTTGCTTTTGCAAGCCAGACTTTGAGGGTGGGCTCCCCTCCACCACCCTGGCTCCCTCCTGCCAGCCCGTGTAGCACGCACTGCCTCTCTGCTCTTCCTACTATCTTCTGTGGGCCTCTTGTCTATGCTTGGCTCCTGAGAGTCTGTTTTGCTATTCTTCTGGTGGTTTTCTGGATTATTTAGGCAGATGTGGGTGAAATCTAGAGGTCAGCAGGATGAGGTGAACCCAGTGTCCTCCTACGCCACCATCTACCCCCTGGTGTCTGCAATTTGTAATTCTATATGTGTTTACTTGCTTAATGTCTGTTTCCCCTACTATATTATAGATCCAAGGAGCAGGCATAGTAACTTTTATCATTGTTTAACTACAACAACAATGCTTGACACAACATGGACAACCACTTGGATGAATGAATGAAAAATGTCATGTTACTCAGTTAACGTCACTAAGTTTTAAAAGATTATCTGTCCCAAGATTTCTCTAATTTTATAACCTTGAATGGTTGCCATATGTATACTTTTTTCCTGTTCACCTTGCCTTAAAGTAAAAAGTTGAGCTATTTCGTTTAGTACCACTTTAGTCCGTTTTAATGGCTAACATGCTATTTATCTGTTCACACCTTAATGAATGACCCCCCCAATGGGTCATGTCCCTTGCATTACCTCCTACTCTTGAGTGTGAGCAGAACCTGTGACTTTCTTCTAGCCAATAAAATGTGGAGGAAATGTGAGGGGACATAAATGGGATCGTTACTTCCTTGAATAGGTTTTGTTGTATAAGACTCTGTCCTAGCATAATGGTGAGTAGGGAAAGGGTTAACATTAGGCCCAGAGACATAAGGGACCCTCTGGGAGGAGGAGGAAAGCTGTAGCTTCAAGTGGGAAGCAGAAGAAGTGGTGGGGAGTTTTGGGGAAAAAAAAAAACGATAAATTTATTCCAGACCTTCCTGGGATAGGTGCCATGAGTGGAGTCTCACAAACTTTCTAATGAGGTCCCATTCAGGGACAAAACTCCTCCATGGCAACCCAGTAGGAACTCCTCTCAGTCTTGAGAGCTTTATGCTTTCCCTCAATAAGCTCTATCGTTTTGCTCACTCTCTGTTGTCCGGGAGATTCATTCTTCGACACCGTGAGACAAGGATCAGTGTCTCAGCCTCTATCGCCCTCATGGAACAATGGACCTAGAGATTCTTCCACTAGCCTTGATGAAAACTACAATGTTGTGAGATGGTCTGTCAGAGGTCCACATGGCAACTGTAAATGATATCTAGGAACTAATAGCAACTCCCTAGCTGACAGACAGCAAGGAAAGAAATGGGGTGAGAGGAGACTACCTAAATTCTACACCTGCAAGGAACTGGATTCTGCCAACAACCATGTGAACTTGCAAGACAACCCAAACTCCAAATGAGAATTAAGCCCACCTAATGCTTTAATCGCAGCCTTGTGTAAGACCCTAAGCAGAGTGCTCAGATAAGTCATATCCAGACTCTGGACCCACATAAACTGTGACATAATGAATGTATGCTGTTTTAAGCTGATAAGTCTGTGGTAATTTGCAGCAACAAAACTAATCTACATATCAAAACTAATTCTGAAGCTACTTGCATTCAAACTCAGCCAGTTTTCCCTCTATAGTCTCAATATCAGTCTTTCCTCTCTTATTACTTAGACTTTCTCTTCTTGGATTTCCACATATAATGGCCCACAATAAGTTCAGCACCACTCTCTTATTTCCTCCTCTTTCTAACTAATTTCACATGTCGTTTAAATGTTCCCAGGTTCTTCCCAGTACTATCTTCCAGAATCACTGGTCCGCATAGATGGTACCACCTATGTAATATGTGCTGAGCAAATTACAAAAGTCAGTTTTTATTCTATCACACATCCAGCATTTTGTCTCTATTTTGCACAATTAACATCTTTAAAATTCCATTTTTGCATTTCCTTAATTTACCTCTCTGATGCCACTCATCAGATTTTTTCCCAGTTTTATTGAGAAACAATTGACTTACATCCCTGTATAAATTTAAGGTGTACAGCATGATGGTTTGATTCACATATATCGTTAAATTATTACCACAACAGGTTTCGTTAACATTCATCATCTCTTATAGATATAATAAAAAGGTAAAAAGTATCTTTGTGGTGAGAATTCTTAGGATTTACTCTATTAACAACTTTCCTATATATCACACAGTAGTATTAAGTATTAACTATAGTTATCGTGTTTTACATTAACACACCTAGTACTCATTCATCTTATGACTGGAAGTTTGTACGTTTTGACCACCTTCCTCCTGTTCCTCCTCCCCTCACCCCAACCTCTATTAGATTCCACATATAAATGAGATCATACAATATTTGTTTTTCCCTGTCTCACTTATTTCACTTAGCACAATGCCTGAAAGGTCCATCCATGTTGTTGCAAATGATAGGATTTCCTCAGTTTTTTAATGGCTGAATATTCCTTTTGGATACATATACCACAACTTCTTTTTTTTTTTAATGTTCATTTATTTTTGAGACAGAGGGAGACAGAGCGTGAGTGGGGGAGGGATAGAGAGAGAGGGAGACACAGAATCTTTTTTTTTTTTTTTTTTTTTTTCCAGTCCTACTTCCCCTTCTTTTATTTCTTTTTAAATTTTTAATATGGAAAGTTAGAAACATTTACAGAAGTAAATAATAATAAAATGAATTTCCATGAGCCCATTACTCAGACTCAACACTAATTAGTGGTTGGTCAGTTTTTTGGCTCCACCCTCCCTCCATACGACACAGGTTTTTTTCCTTTTGGATTTTATTTTTTTTTTTTTTTTTTTTTTAATATATGAAATTTACTGTCAAATTGGTTTCCATACAACACCCAGTGCTCATCCCAAAAAGTGCCCTCCTCAATACCCATCACCCACCCTGCCCTCCCTCCCACCCCCCATCAACCCTCAGTTTGTTCTCAGTTTTTAACAGTCTCTAATGCTTGGGAGACACAGAATCTGAAACAGGTTCCAGGCTCTGAGCTGTCAGCACAGAGCCTGATGCAGGGCTCGAACCCACGAACCGTGAGATCATGACCAGAGCCACAGTTGGGCGCTTAACCAATTGAGCCACCCAGGCGCCCCATACCACAGCTTCTTTATCCATTCATCTATGGATGGACACTTATGTTGTTTCCATGTCTTGGCTACCGCAAATAATGCTGCTGTGAACATGGTAATGCAGATATCTTTTTGAGTTAGTGTTTTCATTTCCTTTGAATATATTCCCAGAAGTGAAATTGCTAGATCATCTCATAGCTCCTTTATTTATTTATTTATTTATTTATTTATTTATTTATTTACTTATTTCTCCTCTGTTTGTTTGTTTGTTTATTTAGAGGAGCTTCCTTACTGTTTTCTGTACTGGCTGTACCAGTTTATAATCCCACCAACAATGCACAGGGGTTCCATTTTCTCCACATCCACACCAGCATTTGTTATTTCTTGTCTTTTTAATGATGGCCATTATAACAGAAATGTGATGATATCTCCTTATGGTTTTAATTTTCATTTCTTTGATGACTACTGATGTTGAGCATTTTTCATGTACATGTTGGGCATTTGTATATCTTCTTTGGAAAAAATGTCTATTCTGCTTCTGTGCTCATTTTGGATTATTTGTTTTTTTTTGTATTGAGTTGTATTTGTTCTTTATATATTTTAGATGTTAACCTCTTGTCAGATATATGGTTTAAAATATTTTATCCCATTCCATAAGTTGTCTTTTCACTTTGGTTATGGTTTCTTTTACTGTGCAGCTTTGTAGATTGATGTAGCCCCAATTGTTGACTTTTGATTTTGTTGCTTGTGTTTTAGGTCTTATTTTAAAATAATCTGCACTGTGGCTGCTTCCATTTTATTTTGCACATCATTTATAGCATTTTTTTTTAATTCATCACGACTATTTTTTACTTCCTTGGTCTCTGCAGTAATAGATTCTCTGCTGTCTTCTATGCCTGTTTCAAGCCCAGTGATTAAGAGACTCTTAAGGACTGAGAACAAACTGAGGGCTGATGGGGGTGGGGTAGAGGGGAAAATGGTTGATGTACATGGAAGAAGGCACTTGAATGAGCACTGGGTGTTGTATGTAAACCAATTTGACTATATAATATACATTTATATATATTTATATATTTATATAATTTAAAAAAATTAAAATAAATATAAAAGAATCAAGGGAGCGGCAGAGATTAGGTCTTACTTTAAAAGAATCAAGGGAGGGGCAGAGAGAGAATCCCAAGCAGACTCCACGCTGTCAGCACAGAGCCTGATGGGGCCTGGATCTCACAAACCATGAGATCATGACCTGAGCCTGAAATCAAGAATCAGATGCTTAACCAACTGAGCCATCCAGGCACCCCTTCAGTTCTTACATTTAAGTCTTTAATCCATTTTAAGTTTGTTTTTGTGAGTGGTGTAAGATAGGGGTCAAGCTTCATTTTTTAATATGTAAATATCCAATGTTTTCAGAACCATTTATTGAAGATACTGCCTTTTCTTCATTAAGTATTCTTGGTTCCCTTGTCAAATATTAGCTGATGGTATATGCTTGGTTTTATTTGTGTGCTCTTGATTGTTTTCTGCTGGTCTATTTGTTTTTATGCCAGTACCTTACTGTTTTACTTATTATAGCTTTATAATATAGCTTGAAATCAGGAAGTATGATGCCTCCCGCTTTGTTCTTCTTTCTCAGGATTTCTTTGGCTATTTGGGGTCTTTTGTGTTTCCATATAAATTTTAGGAAGTTTTTTTTTTTTTTCGTAAAAAATACCATCGGAATCTTGGTAGGGAATGCATTGAATATACAGATGGCTTTTGATAGGATAGATATTTTAACAATATTAATTATCCCAATCCACGAACATAGAATACCTTTCCATTTATTTATGTCTTCTCCAATTTCTTTTATTAATCCCTTATGGTGTTCAGAGTACAGATCTTTCACCTCCTTGGTTAAATTTATTCCTAAGGATTTTACTGTTTTTGATGTTATTGTAAATGGGATCATTTTCTCTTTTTTTCAGAAAATTTCCTGTTAGTGTATAGAAATGCTATTGATATTTGTATATTAATTTTATATCCTGCAACTTTTCTGAATCCGTTGATAATTTCTAAGTCTTTTTGGTTGATTCTTTAGGATTATCTCTATATAAAATAATTTCATCAGTAAATAGAAACAATTTTAATTGTCCTTTGCAATTTTGAGGTTTTAATTTCTTTTTCTTCTCTGATTGCTCTAGCTAGATTTCCATTACTATGTTGGATAAAAATGGTGAGAGTGAGAATCCAACAATACATTAAAAGAAGTATTCACCACAATCAAGTGGGGTTCATTCCTGGGATGCAGGAGTGGTTCAATATCCACAAATAAATCAAAGTGATATATCACATTAATAAATAAAGGATAAGAACCGTATGATCCTCTCAATAGATGCAGAAATAGCATTTGACAAAATACAGTATCTTTCTTGATAAAAACCCTCAAGAAAGTAGGGATAGAAGGAACATACTCAAAACCATAAATGCCATATAAGAAAGACCCATAGACAATATCATCTTCAATGGGGAAAAACTGAGAGCTTTCTCCCTGAGTTCAGGGATGTCTGTTCAACATGGTACTGGAAATCCCAGCCTCAGCAATCAGACAACAAAAAGAAATAAAAAGCATCCAAATCAGCAAGGAAGAAGTCAAAGTTTTACTCTTGGAAGATGGCATGATTCTCTACATGGAAAAGCTGAAAGACTCCACCAAAAAACTGCTAGAACTGATACAGAAATTCAGCAAAGTTGCAGGATATAAAATCAATGCACAGAAATCATTTCCATTTCTATACACCAATAATGAAGCAGCAGAAAGAAAAATCGAGGAATCAATCCCGTTTACAATTTCACAGAAAACCAAAAAAATACCTAGGAATAAACCTAACCAAAGAGGTAAAATATCTGTATGCAGAAAACTATAGAAAGCTTATGAAAGAAATTGAAGAAGTCACAAAGAAATGGAAAAACATTCTATGCTCATGGATCAGAAGAATATGGTTAAAATGTCGACACTACACAGAGCAATCTACATATTCAATGCAATCCCTATCAAAATAACACCAGCATTCTTCATAGAGATAGAACAAACAAATCTGAAATTTATAGGAAATCAGAAAAGACCCCGAATAGCCAAAGTAATGTTGAAAAAGAAAATCAAAGCAGATGTTGGTGAGGATGCAGAGAAAGGGGAACCCTTTTTCACTGTTGGTGGGAATACAAGCTGGTGCAGCCACTCTGGAGAACAGTATAAAGATTCTGCAAAAAAAATTAAAACAGAGCTATCCTATGACCCAGCAATTGCACTACTACTAGGTATTTATCCAAAGAATACAAAAATATAGATTTGAAGGGACACATGCACCCCATTGTTTATAGCAGCACTAGCAACTATAGCCAAATTATGGAAAGAGCCAAAATGTCCATTGACTGATGAATGGATGAAGAAGATGTGACGAATTCTACTTGGCAATCAAAAAGAATGAAATCTTGCCATTTGCAACAACGTGGATGGGAATAGAATGTATTATTCTAAGTAAGACAAGTCAAGCAGAGAAAGATAAATATCATGTGATTTCACTCATATATGGAATTTAAGAAACAAAAGAGATGAACATAGGGGAAAGAAAGGAAAAATAAGATAAAAACAGAGAGGGAGACAAGCCATGAGACTCTTTTTTAAAAATTTTTTAATGTTTATTTTATTTTTTTTAAAGCTGAAGGATTTGTTTTTTAACGTTTATTTATTTTTGAGACAGAGAGAGACAGAGCATGAATGGGGGAGGGTCAGAGAGAGGGAGACACAGAATCCGAAACAGGCTCCAGGCTCTGAGCTGTCAGCACATAGCCCGACGTGGGGCTCGAACTCATGGACCGCGAGATCATGACCTGAGCTGAAATCGGCCACTTAACCGACTGAGCCACCCAGGCTCCCGTTTATTTTATTTTTGAGAGAGAGACAGAGGGGCAGAGAGAGAGAGGGAGACAGAATCTAAAGCAGGATCCAGGCTCTGAGCTGTCAGAACAGAGCCTGATCTGGACTCAAACCCATGAACCATGAGATCATGACCTTAGCTGAAGTCAGAGACAACCGACTAAGCCACCCAAGTGCTCCCATAAGTCTCTTAAATACAGAGGACAAACTGAGGGTTGTTGGAGGAAGGTGGGGGGGGATGGGCTAAATGGGTGATGGGCATTAAGGAGGGCACTTGTTGGGATGAACACTGAGTGTTGTATGGAAGTAATGAATCACTAAATTCTACTCCTGAAACCATTATTACACTATATGCTAACTTAGACTTGATTTTTTTTAATGGTGACATTAAGTCCCCTTGTCTAGTTCCTGATTTTAGAAGAAAAGCTCTTAATTTCCCACTATTGAGCATGATGTTAGCTGTGGGCTTATCCCATATGTCCCTTATTATGTTGATATATATTCCTTCTATGTCTAATTTGTTAAGTGTTTTTATCATGAACTGATGTTAAATTTTGTCAAATGTTTTCTGTCTATTGAGATAATCATCCTTTTCCTTCATTCTATTAATGTGATGCATCACATTGATTGATTGGCATGTGCTGAACCATCCTTGCACCCTAGGGATAAATCCCACTCGATCATGGTGAATGATCCTTCTTAATGTGCTGCTTAATTTGCCTTGCTAGTATTTTGTTGAGAATTCTTGCGTCTGTATTCATCAAGGATATTGGTCTATAATTTCTAGTAATGTCCTTTTCTGGCTTTGATTTGGATATTAAGTATTAGGATATTAGCATAATTAGGATAAGGCTGGCCTTGTAAAATGAGTTTGAGAGTGTTCCCTCATCTATTTATTTTTTCAAGAGGTTGAGAAGGATTGATGTTAATTCTTATTCAAATGTTTGGTAAACTTCACCAGAGAAGCCTCTGATCCTGGGCTTTCATTCACTGGGAGATTTTTGCTTACTGATTCAATCTCCTTACTAGTAGTTGGTTTATTCAGATTTTTAATTTTTTCCTGATTCAGTTGGTAGGTTGTATGTTTCTAAGAATTTTTCCATTTCGTTTTTTAATTTTTAAAAAATGTTTGTTTATTTTTGAGAGAGAGAGATAGGGCACGAGCAGGGGAGGGGCAGAGAAAGAGAGGGAGACACAGAATCTGAGGCATGCTCCAGGCTCCAACCCCTAAGCATGGAGCCCAACGTGGGCCCCAAAAACACATGAACCGTGAGATCATGACCTGAGCTGAAGTCGGTTGCTTAGCCGACTGAGCCACCCAGGCACCCCTAAATTTTTCCATTTCTTCTAGGTTGTCCACTTTGTTGGCATGTAGTTATTCATAGTAGCTTCTTATAATCCTTTGTATTTCTGTGGTATCAGTTGTAATGACTTTTTCATTTGTAATTTTATTGATTTGGGTCCTCTCTCTTTTTTCCTTGATTAGTCTAACTAAAAGTTTGTCAATTTTGTTTACCTTTTCAAAGAACCAATTCTTAGTTTGGGTAATCTTTTCTATTGTTTCTCTGATCTCAACTTCATTTATTTCTGCTCTAGTCTTTATTTTGTCCTTCTGCTAACTTTGGGCTCAGTTCTTTCTTCTTTTTCTAGTTTCTTAAAGTGTTCAGTTAATTTTTTTATTTGGTATATTTCTTGCTTTTTTTTTTTAAATTTAGACATTTATTTTGATAAACATTCCTCTTAGACTTGCTTTTGCTGCAAATTGTAAATTCTAGTATGTTTGATTTCCACTTTCATTTGTCTCAATACATTTCTTTTCACTTATTTTCTCTTTAATTTCTTCTTTGATCCATTGGTTGTTCAGAAGAGTATTGTTTAATTTCAATTTATTTGTGAATTTTCCATTTTTATTCTTGGTATTGATTTCTAGTTTTATGTGATTGTGGTCAGGGAAGATATTTGTTATGATCTCAGTCTTGAATTTGCTAAGACTTATTTTGTGGCCTAACGTATAATGTCTCCTAGAAAATGATCCATGTGCAATTGAGACAATGTGTACAGTGCTGTTATTGGATAGAATGTTTTGTATATATCTGTCAGGTCCATTTGGTCTATAATTTTGTTCAAATCCACTGTTTATTGATTGTCTGGATAGTCTATTTATTTATTCTTTTATTATTTTTTAATATGAAACTTATTGTCAAATTGGTTTCCATACAACACGCATTGCTCATCCCAACAGGTGCTCTCCTCAATGCCCATCACCCACTTTCCCCTCCCTTCCACCCCCATCAACCCTCAGTTTATTCTCAGTTTTTAAGAGTCTCTTATGGTTTGGCTCCTTCCCTCTCTGTAACTTTTTCCCCCTTCCCCTCCCCCATGGTCTTCTATTAAGTTTCTCAGGATCCACATAAGAGTGAAAACATATGGTATCTGTCTTACTCTGCCTGGCTTATTTCACTTAGCAGAACTCCCTCCAGTTCCATCCACGTTGCTGCAAAAGTCTATATTTCATTCATTCTCATTGCCGAGTAGTATTCCATTGTATATATAAACCACAACTTCTTTATCCATTCATCAGTTGATGGACATTTAGGCTCTCTCCATAATTTGGCTATTGTTGAAAGTGCTGCTATAAACATTGGGGTACAAGTGCCTCTATGCATCAGCACTCCTGTATCCCTTGGGTAAATTCCTAGCAGTGCTATTTTTGAGAGTGGGATATTATGTCCTGAACTATTATTGTATTTCTGTTTATTTCTCCTTTCAGCTATGTTTGCTTTTGCTTTATATATTTAGATGTTCTAATGTTGGGCACATAAATATTTGCAATTGTTATATCTTCTTGATGGGTTGACTCCATCATTATGTAATGACATTCTTTGTCTCTTTTTACCATTTTTACTTTAAAGCGTATTTTGTCTTATAGAAGTATGACTATCCTATATATGTGTGTGTGTATATACATTTTATGTATATATATGTATATATATGTATATATATATGTGTGTGTGTGTGTGTGTGTATGTGTTACCATTTGCTTGAAATGTATTTTTGTATCCTTTCACTTTAAGTCTATGCATGTCTTTAAGGCTACTGTGAGTCTCTTGTAGGCAGCCACTCTATGTGTTTGAATTGGAGAATTTAATCCTTTTATGTTTAAAGTATATTTTATAGGTAAGGACTTACTTTTGTCATTTTGTTAATTGTTTTCTGGTATTTTGTAGATTCACGGTTTTTGGCTTCTTATTCTGCTGTATTTTTGTGTATATTTTGATATATTTTGTATCGGTATAATTTGACATCTTTATCACATTATTTTGTGTAATTACTGCAGGTTTTTCCCTTGCAGTTACTATGAGGCTTACATAAACTATCTTAAATTATAACACTCTAGTTTTAAGCCAATAACAACTTAACTTCAATATAATTCCTAAACTTTACAGTTTTACATTTCCTCTCCTTCAAATTTTAGGTTACTGCTGTTACACTTTACATATTTTTTATGTAACTAATAATAGATTATTTTCATTACAGTTATTTTTACTACCTTTGTTTTTACCTTTAAATTAGAATTGTAAGTGAATTATTTACCACCATTACCAAATTACAGAATCTAACTTTGACTATATGTTTACCATTGAGTGAGTTTTACACTAACTTTTTGTGTTTTCATGATGTTAATTAGCATCTTTTATTTCCACTCAAAGAACTCCTTTGAGCATTTCTTGTTAGGCAGGCCTAGTGGTAATAAATTCCTTCACCTTCTGTTTGTTTGGGCAAGTCTTTATCTGTCCTTCATTTCTGGAGACAGCTTTGCCAGGTATAATATTCTTGGTTGATACATTTTTTTTTTCCTTTCAATATTTTGAATATGTCGTCCCATTGTCTCCTGCCTGAAATGTTTCTGTTGAGGAATCTACCCATAGTCTTATGGAGTTTTTCTTGTATGTAACTTTTCTTTTTTCTCTTTCTGCTTTTAAAATTCTTTTTTTTTTCTCTTTGACTTTTGATGATTTGATTATAATGTGTCTTGATGTAGTTCTATTTGGGTTCAACCTATTTGGGATCTTTTAGGCCTCATGTATCTGGATGTCCATTTCTTTCCTCAAGTTCAGAAAGGTTTCAGTGATTATTACTTTGAATATACTCTCTGTTCTTTTCTATTTCTCTTCTTCTGGAATTCCCATAATGTGATTATTGTATGTTTCCATTATGTTGCATAAGTCTCATAGGCTTTTTTCACTCTGTCTCATTAAAAATAATTTTTTTTGCTCCTCTGACTAAATGATTTCTAGCGTCTTATCCTCAAGTCGTTGATTCATTCTTCTGCATGGTTGAATCTGCTTTTGGAGCTCTCTGTTGAACTCTTCATTTCAGCTATTGTATTTTTCAACTCTAAGATTTCTGGGGTTATTTTATGGTTTCTATTTGTTGAACTTCTTGTTTAGTTCACGTCTTGTTCACTTAATTTTGTTTAGATTTTGTGTGTTCCTTTAGTTGCTAATCTTCTTTAAGAGGATTATTCTGAATTTTTTGACAGTTCATAAATATCTATTTCTTTAGGGTGAGTTATTTGGAACCTTATTAGTTTCCTCTGGTGGTGTCATATTTACCTGATTTTTCATTATCTTTGATTCCTTATATTGGTATCTGTACATTTGAGTAATTGACGTTTTCTTCCAGACTTTATAAGTTTACTTTGGTAGAGGCAGATATTCACCATTAGGTGTAGCTTGCATTTCTGGGTATCTTCTGGTAATGTCCTTGGGTAGGTGGAGATGGCTATTAAGGTCTATTTTTAGGTGAGGCAGCTGTTAAAGCTCTGAGGTCAGGAATGAAGGAGGTGTACCACTGGCTGAGAACAGTTGTATAGAATTGCTGGCTTGGTTCACTGCTCAAGTGAAGTTGTAGTATGGGCTGTGGGGTTGCTCTGATTCTCTGGTCAGGCTTACTAGATGGCTGGAACTGGGTACTATATTCAGTAGTAAACGGGACTATGAATTAGCTTCCCTGTTGGGAAGCAGGTTGGGATGCAGGGTCTGGGCTCATTGTTTGGGGACCCCAATCATGCAAGAGTGTGACTGAATTCCCTTGTCAGGTGAGGCCACTAGTTTTGCTCTGCAGTTGGGGAAAGCCACAGGCCATGCTTTGTTCAAGTGCCACTGTGAGCAAGACTGTTGGATGAGCTACACAGCTTCCCATGTGTTCTGGTTAGGTTCCATTGTCAGGCAGGCTGAAAACTATATTCAGCAATAAGAGAGGCTATGAATTAGTTTTCTTTACTAGGTGCAGCAGAAGAAGCAGCTCTCAAGGTGATAAAGCTCTTTGTTGTCTTAACTCAAGCCAACCCATACTCCAAGTTACCTGGCCACAGAGAGCCACTGGCTTTACTCTGCAGTCTGTTGGCTCTGCCTGCCTATCTCTCAGCTAGAGCATTACTGAGTTACCTGTGTAACCAGATCTTACTTCCAGTCATTTTGTTCAGACGGGGTTGGGAGACACTCTCCACAGTGGATGGAGCTGTGTCTCAGTTTCCTCGTTTGGGCAGAATAAGAAAGGGCCCTTCCAGGCCCCTTACACTTTTCACAAACAGGCTTTCCAGTTCAGAGGGACTGGGAGCTACTTTCAGCCTTGGCTATAAATTAACCCTCCTGCCTGGGCATAGCAGAATAATCCTCCATGCCTGCTACTGGCTTTTCTTTGGGAGCAATCACCATCACGTGCTTCTCAGCAAGAGCATTGCTTGACTACACAGCTTCCATGTGCTCTTGCCAGCCCCTATGGTCAGATGGGGCCCAGAGACACTCCTCCCATGGGGGGTTTTCCTGGGAATGGACAGAGCAGACACTAAGGCCTGAAAAACTCAATTGAGGACCCAAATCAGGCAATTCTGCATCCTAAAACTTCTCTAGCCAAAGTGTACTGCCAACTTCTTCAGATGAGCAGAACTGCTGGTTGGAATTACTACTTGGACACTGCAGATATGAACTCAGTTTTCCAAGATATGTAAATTGGTTGTTGCAAGCCCCCTACCTTCTCTGTCACAGATTGCCAGTGGTTGAGCCCTGCAGATTCCACTGTAGCCCTCATGGGATGACACCACATTAGGGACTCCCACAGTGCTGGGGGGACTAGTTGTCCCCTTAGGATCTTTTTTCCCACTGGAGGAACTGGAGACTCAGGAGAGATGTCTCCCAGTGGTGGTATGCTGGCCTAGGGGAGGGACGATGTGGTCACTGTGTAGCTGCTTCTTTTACCCTTCTAATGAAGTCTGTCTTGGTCTCTGTGGTGCTGGCGGGTGTTTCAACCTCAGCCCCATGTTCTAGGATTCTTTCAATGGTGTCTTGTTCATAAATAGTCATTAGTTGTTCTTCTTGTGAGAGGAAGTGAAGTCAGGAAAGACCTATGTTGCCATCTTGGTGTTGTCACTCCCCACAGTGAGTTTTTTGGGGAAGGTTATTTTGTCATGTGGTCAACTTAACTAAAACTGCCTCCTCAAAAAAACACTTCAATATGTCAACAAAACCAGGTATTCATTTTTGATGAATTTTTAGTCCCATTTTTCTATAATTTATTACATTTCAAGAAAATCCATAAAAATAACTTTCAGATGATAATCCATTTCACTATTATTTTGATTGCTGTTTCTACTTGTACAGAGAAACGCAGCTTGCACTTTATGTTCATTATTAATACGTCTTGTAACTAAAGATAAGCAATTAGCTAGTGTTCAGCATTAGCTTGAACAATGTACTATTTAATGTGTTATTTGCAACACAAAATAGCAGGTAAATTATGAAAGTTAATATTATAATAACATAAGGCTGTTCTGACCTCTGAATTGATCTCATAGCATTTAACTAGTCTTCCTGTGATATCAAATCTCCTTTCTAAAAATTGCAAATTTCACTAAGGTATATATAGTATATTAATACATTTGAAGTATTACATATACTATACTTTTGACTCATATTTCTAATGATTCATGTATACTTTATATAATATTTTACATAATATTTTATATACATAAAGTATATTCATGTGTATGGAGTATTAAATATACTATATCTTTGACTCATATTTCCTAATCTCATTTTACAAATGAAATAGTTGTGATAGCAAGTCTTATAAGCTAATCTTTCCATCTTTATCTCAACTGATATTGTCATATCATTTTGCTATAGCAAAGTCTTAGTATTCATTGTGTTATTTTTACTTGAATTATGATGATGATAACCACATATAGAGATTGAAATGTATGATACATACGAAGAGTGGCTTCAAGTATGTGGTTGAAGAATAGTTGCTCCCATAATTTCCTTCAAGTTTAGCTGTTCCCAGAGAGCCATCCCATTTATAAGACAGATAGATGAAAGGATTGTCCTCTTTGTGTTCATGAATCATAAAGCTATTTTAAATGAAAAAAAAATAAATATGAAATATTTCAGGGTGCTTTAAAAAATAAAATACATAGTGTTAAGTATTATAATAAAATAGATTGTTATTACTATACTCTACAGGAAACAAATAAATGAAATAATCCAGAAGTCACCTTTGATTGATATAACACATATAGTAAAATAATGGCATCCTCATAAAACAAGGAAAATCATTCTCCTTTTATTCAATTTCTCACTAAAACTAGGGGTTTTGTTAGGGAATATTTCCTGTTCTTCCTCAGAATGTTTGAGAAATTACTATGATATTTAGATAAATGAAGGAAGTACAATTTTAAAAATCTTGCAGATTAATTTGGTCAATACTGCCTTTTTCCTCAGGAAATGTGTCAAAGAGTTATCTTCTAGTCTGGTATAAATACAGCGACAGATACTTCTGGTTAGAAACATTGTTATCTCTGACAGTGCCTCTTCCTCTCTGCACCCCCACCTCCTACTGAAAAATAAATACATAAAACTCCCTACTAAAATTATTTCCAAATAAGATTGGGCTTTCTTCTTCAGTATTTACATGTTTTAACTTTCTTTTTAAGAGAACTTACTTGTAATTTCCTCCAGAGAACTTTGGCGGTGGAGATACAGGACTTCTAGGAAGGATACTCTGACAGGATGAGCTCCAGGGAATCTGCACATAGATTTTTTTAAGGGAGTGAGGAAAAATTTAGCCATGATTTTGAGGAAATTTGAAACACAATAGCCCACAGTGATTCTACATGCTAAATATTTAAATGCCAATATATCTCCAGGCTTCATTATTAAAAATGACCAATAAACAAAGTTATTGCTAACAGGCAAATGCTTACTTATAGCGATAACTTAGCAAGTCTGTCTCTCATATCTATCTATCTATCTATCATCTATCTATATATCTATCATCTATCTATCTATCATCTATCAACATCTATCTACCATCTATTTATCTAGGATGGAGAATGGTTTGCTGAAGGGGAAATGCAAATGGAAGATTCATTTCAGCTGCCACTCTAAGAGTCTTAGTGAGCTAAGCACTAAGTGACCTTTCTAGCCAAAAGGATTATAGATGAAAACACAGTTGAAAAAGTAACTCAGAAAAAGAATAATTTTCAGCTTTCTGAATATAGACAGCTTCAATATCAAACAGGCACAGCATAGTGCAGAGAGCTTTGGAGAGAAGGTAATACATACAAATCAATTGATAAATGCTTGGTACTTAAAGACTGCACTTTGAGCAATTGCATTAGAAAGAGTAAGTTGTAGTAATAGGGGCATTGAAACAAGAAATTGGCATTTTAACACAGATATGAGGCATATAACTGGATTCATACTGGATCTACACAAAGCCTATTCTTATAGCCACACTGGTTATATGGGTACATAACATTGTTGACATGGTCATTTTGATGGAGCCATATTGAAATCAAGGATATTGATTTTGTTTTACCTTGCTACGTTGGTAGAGATATTTTGACAGGGGGAAATTTGATGCAGACTATAAAACATTGCACTTGCTGATTTTAAAAAAATATTAAGTGGGATGCCTGAGTGGCTCGGTTGGTTAAGCATCTGCCTTTGGCTCAGGTCATGATCTCATGGTTCATGAGTTTGAGCCCTGCGTTGGCCTCTGTGCTGACAGCTCAGAGCCTTCTTCAGATTCTGTGTCTCCCTCTCTCTGCCTCTCCCCTCTCATGCTCTCTCTCGATCTCTCCCAGAGAATAAATAAACACTAAAAAAATTTAAGAATGTATATTTGTCTTGTACTCTTTTAATATATAACAGCCAAACATCTTACTGAATTACTTTGTACCATTTAAAAGACTTTTGATTTTATAAGTAAAGTTTTCTCATTCTCACTCCATTTCTTTCTTTTTTTAATTTTAGAAGGTGGGGAAGATAAGGGCCATAGAGAAATGGAGAGAAAGATTCTCAAGCAGGCTCCACACTGAGCACAGAGCATGATGTAGGGCTCAATCCCACCACCCTGAGATCATGACCTGACCTGAAATCAAGAGTATGATGCTTAACAAACTAAGCCATCCAGGAGCCCTTTGCTCCATGTCTGAGTGTAGTTAGAATCTCATGAACCTTTCATACTAGAACATAAACTCCAAGAGAACATAAACTTTTTGCCTGTTTGTTTATTGATGTATCCCAAATATCTGGAATATTGCTTGGCACTTGTTTGTCCAGAAAATGTTTGTTAAATGCATGAATAATTCGGGTTCTCTTAACTTAGAAATTTTCACAATTGGAAAATGGCCTTGATTACATTTAGTTTCTTGATGTTTATGGAGGAAATGTTTTGCCATGCAAGATAATAATGCAAATACTTTTTTTTGGAATATATCTAAGGTACCTCAGAGAACAAACTGAGATTTAAAAACACAAACTCCTTTCAAACATTTGCTATGCTATTTTCAAACTCTCTTAAAAATCTATTCACTAAAGCATTTCTATGTGAAGTTCTTTGTAATTTGTAGCTTCATTTAATGGTCATAAAATTGCAAGTTATAGAACTACATTTCTTTTAAAATTATTTATAATCATTTTTAGATTCATGCTTCCAACTAGTGAAGGGAAGAGCTGGTTTATTACTTGTTAAAAGAAAAATATTGACTGAGCTTCAGTTACAGTTGTGCAAGGTAGCATGATTTAATGTTTATTTGAACATGCAAATATATCATTCATTGACAGTATGAATAATTTAATATTCCATTTACTCAAAAATAACTCAAGGCTCTTAATGATACTTAGAATATTTAGCTTGTGAAATCTAATTTTATACGTAATTGCATGCTGCTTTGTATAGTTGTTAATTATTTGAAAATGTGCCAATATTTGCTGCCCAAGCTAGTTTTTAAATTTCTTTATAAGATGAAGCCAGTCATTATTTTTTCCTGAGTCCTCCATAAGATGTCTTCCAAGGCTTACATGAAAGTAGGTTCTCAATTAAATATATAGTCACTGATCAAGCCAACAAATGTTTATTGTGTATCTTCAACTGTGTGCCAGGTATTCTTCTATATATTTGATGCAAGTTAGTGATTAGAGTTCCACAAAAATGTGAATAATGCACTAATGGATTATCTTAGTCTGATTAGAAATCAATTTCTAGTTTACGAAGTGAAATAGCAGGTTGTTTTTCCTCTAAATGAGTGGACCTTTACACAGAAAACATAGACTTATACTGTAATAGTGCATGAAATAAGAACAAACTCTAATTTCACCTAGCCCAAAAATAATTAAAGGATTCTAGTTTCTCACTACTCCAAAAAAAAGTCGAACATATTCAAACATCATTAAAAGAGGGTGGGCATTATTACAGGAATCTTCAATTTGGCATTGAATTAGTCCTGCCTCATCTAGTTGATCCAGTAGGGAGAAAAACAGCAATCCTTTCAGTGGGTCTCAGTGACTATATCCACAAAAAACATAGATGCAGTCTTCCAAGGAGAAAGTGAACAACAGGACCCCCTTTCCCCCCCTCCCCCCAGATTGTGTAGTCATAACTTTTACATGGATTGTGCATGCAAATTTTTTAATAATCCTCTTAAATTATGTGCTAAGAGTTGATCATTACATTTAAAAAATAACATTTGCCTAAGCTCAGATCACTGTCTCATAAAATAGTAGATTCAGCCATATTTTAAGGCCTATGGTCTCAAACTAATTGGGTGGCAATAAAATCAGACAGAAAAAAGAACTGATAAATGTGTAACAAAAGGTACACCTGAGTGGCTTGGTCGGTTAAGCATCTGACTCTTGATTTCGGCTCAGTTCATGATCTCAAGGTTGTGGGACCGACCCTGCATGGGATTCCTTGCTGACAGCCCAGGGTCTGCTTGGGATTCTCTCTCTCACTCTGAAGGAGGTAACCAGGTTCTAAAAAAGGATTATTCCAGGGACCAATATCAATATTTGAATGAATTCATTATTGATCTTTCCTGCTATAGATGTTGATGGCTATTTCTTCTCTAGACATAATTTACAGGATGTATCCTATTCTCAAGCTTCTCAAGTAAGATATTCAAAGGACAGTTAACACTGCCAAGAGTTAACAGATTCTTTTCTAGTAATTCAAATATACATACTAATTTTTTCAGCCTGTTTATATCTTGGAGTCACAGGAATTGAAGAATATAGGAATTACCCAAATTATACAAAACTTTTTCACCCACTATAAATTAATAACAGCAGATCAAATCAACCTTCAATTAAGATGTGGTCACAACTTAAGTGGATATTTTGGTGTTTGTTAAAATTGTTCATATTTTAGTTGCCTTTCCACAGAGGTTATATTGTTAGCTACCAGAATCCCAGCCTATAATAATGTAGTGGTTGATTTGGGGATCTATATTCAGACCACATAGGTTCAAAATTTGGTCTTACAATTTAATTGTGTAATTGCAAAAGTTTCTGAAGCTCACTAAGAACATATATAAAAAATTCAGAACAATAATTGATTTGTAGTAAACCCTCAGTGAATGCTAGTCATTCTCCTTCATTCCCCACCTCTTTCTCTTGGCAAATTATTTCTCTTTTTTATTTTATTTTTTTTTTTTTATTTTTTAATATATGAAATTTACTGTCAAATTGGTTTCCATACAACACCCAGTGCTCATCCCAAAAGGTGCCCTCCTCAATACCCATCACCCACCCTGCCCTCCCTCCCACCCTGCCCTCCCTCCCACCCCCCATCAACCCTCAGTTTGTTCTCAGTTTTTAACAGTCTCTTATGCTTTGGCTCTCTCCCACTCTAACCTCTTTTTTTTTTTTTTTTTCCTTCCCCTCCCCCATGGGTTTCTGTTACGTTTCTCAGGATCCACATAAGAGTGAAACCATATGGTATCTGTCTTTCTCTGTATGGCTTATTTCACTTAGCATCACACTCTCCAGTTCCATCCATGTTGCTACAAAAGGCCATATTTCATTTTTTCTCATTGCCACGTAGTATTCCATTGTGTATATAAACCACAATTTCTTTATCCATTCATCAGTTGATGGACATTTAGGCTCTTTCCATAATTTGGCTATTGTTGAGAGTGCTGCTATAAACATTGGGGTACAGGTGCCCCTATGCATCAGTACTCCTGTATCCCTTGGATAAATTCCTAGCAGTGCTATTGCTGGGTCATAGGGTAGGTCTATTTTTAATTTTCTGAGGAACCTCCACACTGCTTTCCAGAGCGGCTGCACCAATTTGCATTCCCACCAACAGTGCAAGAGGGTTCCCGTTTCTCCACATCCTCTCCAGCATCTATAGTCTCCTGATTTCTTCATTTTGGCCACTCTGACTGGCGTGAGGTGGTATCTGAGTGTGGTTTTGATTTGTATTTCCCTGATAAGGAGCGACGTTGAACATCTTTTCATGTGCCTGTTGGCCATCCGGATGTCTTCTTTAGAGAAGTGTCTATTCATGTTTTCTGCCCATTTCTTCACTGGGTTATTTGTTTTTCGGGTGTGGAGTTTGATGAGCTCTTTATAGATTTTGGATACTAGCCCTTTGTCCGATGTGTCATTTGCAAATATCTTTTCCCATTCCGTTGGTTGCCTTTTAGTTTTGTTGGTTGTTTCCTTTGCTGTGCAGAAGCTTTTTATCTTCATAAGGTCCCAGTAATTCACTTTTGCTTTTAATTCCCTTGCCTTTGGGGATGTGCCGAGTAAGAGATTGCTACGGCTGAGGTCAGAGAGGTCTTTTCCTGCTTTCTCCTCTAAGGTTTTGATGGTTTCCTGTCTCACATTCAGGTCCTTTATCCATTTTGAGTTTATTTTTGTGAATGGTGTGAGAAAGTGGTCTAGTTTCAACCTTCTGCATGTTGCTGTCCAGTTCTCCCAGCACCATTTGTTAAAGAGACTGTCTTTTTTCCATTGGATGTTCTTTCCTGCTTTGTCAAAGATGAGTTGGCCATACGTTTGTGGGTCTAGTTCTGGGGTTTCTATTCTATTCCATTGGTCTATGTGTCTGTTTTTATGCCAATACCATGCTGTCTTGATGATGACAGCTTTGTAGTAGAGGCTAAAGTCTGGGATTGTGCTGCCTCCTGCTTTGGTCTTCTTCTTCAAAATTACTTTGGCTATTCGGGGCCTTTTGTGGTTCCATATGAATTTTAGGATTGCTTGTTCTAGTTTCGAGAAGAATGCTGGTGCAATTTTGATTGGGATTGCATTGAATGTGTAGATAGCTTTGGGTAGTATTGACATTTTGACAATATTTATTCTTCCAATCCATGAGCAGGGAATGTCTTTCCATTTCTTTATATCTTCTTCAATTACCTGCATAAGCTTTCTATAGTTTTCAGCATACAGATCTTTTACATCTTTGGTTAGATTTATTCCTAGGTATTTTATGCTTCTTGGTGCAATTGTGAATGGGATCAGTTTCTTCATTTGTCTTTCTGTTGCTTCATTGTTAGTGTATAAGAATGCAACTGATTTCTGCACATTGATTTTGTATCCTGCAACTTTGCTGAATTCATGTATCAGTTCTAGCAGACTTTTGGTGGAGTCTATCGGATTTTCCATGTATAATATCATGTCATCTGCAAAAAGCGAAAGCTTGACTTCATCTTTGCCAATTTTGATGCCTTTGATTTCCTTTTGTTGTCTGATTGCTGAGGCTAGAACTTCCAGCACTATGTTAAACAGCAGCGGTGACAGTGGGCATCCCTGTCGTGTTCCTGATCTCAGGGAAAAAGCTCTCAGTTTTTCCCCGTTGAGGATGATGTTAGCTGTGGGCTTTTCATAAATGGCCTTTATGATCTTTAAGTATGTTCCTTCTATCCCGACTTTCTCAAGGGTTTTTATTAAGAAAGGGTGCTGGATTTTGTCAAAGGCCTTTTCTGCATCGATTGACAGGATCATATGGTTCTTCTCTTTTTTTTTGTTAATGTGATGTATCACGTTGATCGATTTGCGAATGTTGAACCAGCCCTGCATCCCAGGAATGAATCCCACTTGATCATGGTGAATAATTCTTTTTATATGCTGTTGAATTCGATTAGCTAGTATCTTATTAAGAATTTTTGCATCCATATTCATCAGGGATATTGGCCTGTAGTTCTCTTTTTTTACTGGGTCTCTGTCTGGTTTAGGAATCAAAGTAATACTGGCTTCATAGAATGAGTCTGGAAGTTTTCCTTCCCTTTCTATTTCTTGGAATAGCTTGAGAAGGATAGGTATTATCTCTGCTTTAAATGTCTGGTAGAACTCCCCTGGGAAGCCATCTGGTCCTGGACTCTTATTTGTTGGGAGATTTTTGATGACCGATTCAATTTCTTCGCTGGTTATGGGTCTGTTCAAGCTTTCTATTTCCTCCTGATTGAGTTTTGGAAGAGTGTGGGTGTTTAGAAATTTGTCCATTTCTTCCAGGTTGTCCAATTTGCTGGCATATAATTTTTCATAGTATTCCCTGATAATTGTTTGTATCTCTGAGGGATTGGTTGTAATCATTCCATTTTCATTCATGATTTTATCTATTTGGGTCATCTCCCTTTTCTTTTTGAGAAGCCTGGCTAGAGGTTCCCTTTGGG
The DNA here is from genome assembly GCF_046562875.1 of Panthera onca. Classification (NCBI taxonomy): domain Eukaryota; kingdom Metazoa; phylum Chordata; class Mammalia; order Carnivora; family Felidae; genus Panthera; species Panthera onca. Next base: position 58,403,459 of record NC_138357.1, on the reverse strand, counting down.
ATTTTGGCTGGGGGATGGGCGAGGGAGATGGCGCTGGTGAGCACCTTTGTTCCCCGCCAAGCTGAGCTCTGTCCTCCTGAGGGTCAACAACTCTCCCTCCCGTTGTCCTCTAGCCTTCCCGCTCTCGGAGCAGAGCTGTTGACTTATAACATTCCAGATGTTAAGTCCCGCTGGCTGTCAGAGCTCACGCAGTCTGGCCCTTCTGCTTTTGCTAACCAGACTCCGGGGCTCTGCCTTTCTGGGTGGGCTGGCTGCCCCTCCACCACCCTGGCTCCCTCCCACCAGTCCGCGTAGTGTGCACCGCCTCTCCGCCCTTGCTACCATCTTCCATGGGCCTCTCATCTACGCTTGGCTCTGGGAGTCCATTCTGCTAGTCTTCTGGCATTTTTCTGGGTAAATTAGATATATGTGGGTGGGATCTAAGCAATCAGCAGGACACGGTGAGCCCAGTGTCCTCCTACACTGCCATCTTCCTCGAGGGGGTGTGACATTTACCTTTTAGTATTTTTTTTTAAGTTTATATATTTATTTTGAGAGAGAGAGAGATAACAAGTGGGGAAGGGTAGAGAGAGAGGGAGAGATCATTCCAAGCAGGCTCTTCACTGTCATTATTGACCCCATGTGGGGCTCAAACTCATGAACCATGATCATTACCTGGGTTGAAACCAAGAGCTGGATGCTTAACTGACTGAGCCACCCAGGGGCCCCCATTTAGTTGTTAGTATTAATGAAATAATACAAAGTACTAAAGAGCTGATTAAGATGATCATCAGCATGTTGTCATGAAAATGTAAGTATTCTTTTATCATTGGAGATGTCACATCTTGGAAACCTAATTTGAAAGGGGTATGCCATAGAAATATACAGGACTTCAACCTATAATTTAACTTTGACAAAGTTTTGTAATTTTTAATAATATCTCATTATTGAGAAAAACGTAATGGTTATGGTGTTGGCTTGAAACAAGTTTGAGAAGTTTTGACTCCTTCCTTTCTTATTTTAGACTTATGCAAGTGGATTCTTCAAATATGTGATATGGAGGACGGCATCAGAGTAGTCATTTGAAGTTAGAATTAATCGCCTCTACCATTGCTACTTCTCATTTGGATGTAAAAGCTTCTCAAACTATAAAGATTATTAATATAACTGTGGTGATGAGATGAATGAGCCTGTATATGAGATGGTATTTCATGTTGTGTACACATCTGGATAATTGGAATAGCATGAAGGTATTCTTGATAAGTCAAGAAAGTGTTGTGGGAAGAAGATTATATCAACCTCAACAAATATAATTATGAAGTGAACTTTTGCCTAAGTAGAATTAAGTGTGCAGACTGAAAACAGAGGGAGTCAATGAATGAAACTTCCAATAATAGCAAATACTGCTTCTATTGATAAGACGTAGTGGAAATGTGCTACTATATAATATGTGTCATGGAGAACAATATCTAGGAATGAATTAGCTAATACAATTCCTGTTAAGCCCCCCACTGTGAATAAATAGATAAAACCCAGGACTCATAGCATGCCTGGTGATCATTTGATGTCGCCTCCATGAAAGGTTGTTAGTCAACTAAATACTTTTACTCCTGTTTGGATAGCAATAATTACAAAGGCTGATGTAAGGTATGCTCATGTGTTGGCATTCATGCCTACAGTAAATATATGGTGAGCTCATGCAGTGAAAGCTAGGAATCTGATGGACTTATGGCTGAAACTATTCCTATCTATACAAAGGGTTCTTTTTTTTTCCTCCTGAATAATAGGTAATAATCTGTGCAATCATTCCCAAATCGGGTAAAATTAGGATATACACTTCAGGGTGCCAGAAGAATCAATATATCAATATAGATATTATAAAATAGTGTCTCATATTTCTGTAGGGTCAAAGAATGTGGTACTTAGGTTGTCTTCTGTTAGTAACATAGCAATTCCAGTTGCTAAAACTGAAAGTGACAGAAGTAGAACAGCTGTAATTAGGACAAAACAAATGAATAAAGGTGTTTCATATTGGGATATAACAGGTGGCTTCATGTTGATATAGTAATGAAGTTGATAGCCACTAAAATTGAGGATACACCTGCTAAGTAAAGGGGAAAAATAGATCTATTGATGCTCCTGTGTGTGCTGGATTGCCAGCTAGAGGTGGATATACAGTCCAACCGGTTCCTGAACCTGTTTTAACTATCGATGATGTAAGAGTACAAATGATGGTGGTAATAGTCAGAAGCTTTTATTGTTGATTCAGAGAAATGGTATATCAGATGTTCCAATTATTAGTAGTACTAGTCACTTTCCAAACCCTCCAATTAATAGACAATATTATGAAGAAAATCATTATGAATATGTGTGGGCAGTCACAATTACATTATAAATTTTGTCATCTTACAGTACGGCTCTGGATTGACCTAGTTTGGCATGGATTAGAACATTTAAGGTAGTTCCCATTATTCCAACTCATGCACCAAATAGAAGATACAGGGTGCCAATATCTTCATGATTTTGTAAAAATAATCAGTGGTTTATGAACATAGGTAAAATGACTGAGGAAAACATTAGAGTATAATTGTAAAAACAAAGGTTGAGCCCTCTTTTTGCCAAGCTTTGTGGTGAATATATCGAATTGCAAATTCAAAGAAGCAGCATCAGCACAGAGAACTCCCTTCAGACATAGCTTGAATTGATCTTCTGCACATCATATCAGAGTGAAACTGGAAAAATACAAAGATAAAGAGAGAATTCTGAAAGCAGCTGGGGACAAACAGGCCTTAATGTACAAGGGTAGACACATAAATGTAATAGCAGAACTATCTACTGAAATTTGGCAAGCCAGAAAGGAATGGCAGGAAATTTTCAATGTTCTGAATAGGAAAAATGTGCAGCCAAGAATCCTTTATCCAGCAAACCTGTCATTCAGAATACAAAGAGAGATAAAGGTTTTCTCAAAGAAAAACTGAAGTGATTCATCACCACTAAAACAGCCCTACAAGAGATCATAAGGGGGACTCTGAGTGGAATGTTGCAAAGACCACAAAGGGTCAGAGACATCACTACAAGCACAAAACCTACAGATAACACAATGACCGTACACCCATATCTTTCAATAATAACACTGAATGTAAAAGGACTACATGCTCCATTCAAAAGACATAGGGTACCGGATTGGAAAAAACAAAAACAAACAAACAAACAAAAAAACAAGACCCATTTATTTGCTCTCTACAAGACACCGATTTTAGACCTGAGGACACCTTCAGATTGAAAGTGAGGGGATGGACAACTATCTATCATGCTACCGGAAGTCAAAAGAAAGCTGGAGCAGCCATACTTATATCAGACAAACTAGATTTTATTTTTTATTTATTTATTTATTTTTTATTTTTTTTCAATATATGAAATTTATTGTCAAATTGGTTTCCATACAACACCCAGTGCTCTTCCCAAAAGGTGCCCTCCTCAATACCCATCACCCACCCTCCCCTCCCTCCCACGCCCCATCAACCCTCAAGTTTTTAAGAGTCTCTTATGCTTTGGCTCTCTCCCACTCTAACCTCTTTTTTTTTTTTTTCTTCCCCTCCCCCATGGGTTTCTGTTAAGTTTCTCAGGATCCACATAAGAGTGAAAACATATGGTATCTGTCTTTCTCTGTATGGCTTATTTCACTTAGCATCACACTCTCCAGTTCCATCCACGTTGCTACAAAGGGCCATATTTCGTTCTTTCTCATTGCCATGTAGTACTCAATTGTGTATATAAACCACAGTTTCTTTATCCATTCAAAAGTTGATGCACATTTAGGCTATTTCCACAATTTGGCTATTGTTGAGAGTGCTGCTATAAACATTGGGGTACAAGTGCCCCTATACACCAGTACTCCTGTATCCCTTGGGTAAATTCCTAGCAGTGCTATTGCTGGGTCATAGGGTAGGTCTATTTTTAATTTTCTGAGGAACTTTCACACTGTTTTCCAGAGTGGCAGCACCAGTTTACATTCCCACCAACAGTGCAAGAGGGTTCCCGTTTCTCCACATCCTCTCCAGCATCTATAGTCTCCTGATTTGTTCATTTTGGCCACTCTCACTGGCATGAGGTGGTATCTGAGTGTGGTTTTGATTTGTATTTCCCTGATGAGGAGCGACGTTGAGCATCTTTTCATGTGCCTGTTGGCCATCCGGATGTCTTCTTTAGAGAAGTGTCTATTCATGTTTTCTGCCCATTTCTTCACTGGGTTATTTGTTTTTCGGGTGTGGAGTTTGGTGAGCTCTTTATAGATTTTGGACACTAGCCCTTTGTCCGATATGTCATTTGCAAATATCTTTTCCCATTCCGTTGGTTGCCTTTTAGTTTTATTGGTTGTTTCCTTTGCTGTGCAGAAGCTTTTTATCTTCATAAGGTCCCAAGAGTTCATTTTTGCTTTTAATTCCCTTGCCTTTGGGGATGTGTTGAGTAAGAGATTGCTACGGCTGAGGTCAGAGAGGTCTTTTCCTGCTTTCTCCTCTAGGGTGTTGATGGTTTCCTGTCTCACATTCAGGTCCTTTATCCATTTTGAGTTTATTTTTGTGAATGGTGTGAGAAAGTGGTCTAGTTTCAACCTTCTGCATGTTGCTGTCCAGTTCTCCCAGCACCATTTGTTAAAGAGACTTTTTTCCATTGGATGTTCTTTCCTGCTTTGTCAAAGATTAGTTGGCCATACGTTTGTGGGTCTAGTTCTGGGATTTCTATTCTATTGCATTGGTCTATGTGTCTGTTTTTGTGCCAATACCATGCTGTCTTGATGATTAAAGCTTTGGAGTAGAGGCTAAAGTCTGGGATTGTGATGCCTCCTGCTTTGGTCTTCTTCAAAATTACTTTGGCTATTCGGGGCCTTTTGTGGTTCCATATGAATTTTAGAATTGCTTGTTCTAGCTTCGAGAAGAATGCTGGTGCAATTTTGATTGGGATTGCATTGAATGTGTAGATAGCTTTGGGTAGTATTGGCATTTTGACAATATTTCTTCTTCCAATCCATGAGCAGGGAATGTCTTTCCATTTCTTTATATCTTCTTCAATTACCTTCATAAGCTTTCTATAGTTTTCAGCATACAGATCTTTTACATCTTTGGTAAGATTTATTCCTAGGTATTTTATGCTTCTTGGTGCAATTGTGAATGGGATCAGGTTGTTTGTTTGTCTTTCTGTTGCTTCATTGTTAGTGTATAAGAATGCAACTGATTTCTGTACATTGATTTTGTATCCTGCAACTTTGCTGAATTCATGTGTCAGGTCTAGCAGCCTTTTGGTGGAGTCTTTCAGATTTTCCGTGTATAATATCATGTCATCTGCAAAAAGCGAAAGCTTGACTTCATCTTAGCCAATTTTGATGCCTTTGATTTCCTTTTGTTGTCTGATTGCTGATGCTAGCACTTCCAACACTATGTTAAACAACAGCGGTGAGAGTGGGCATCCCTGTCGTGTTCCTGATCTCAGGGAAAAATCTCTCAGTTTTTCCCCATTGAGGATGATGTTAGCTGTGGGCTTTTCATAAATAGTTTTATGATGTTTAAGTATGTTCCTTCTATCCCGACTTTCTCAAGGGTTTTTATTAAGAAAGGGTGCTGGATTTTGTCAAAGGCCTTTTCTGCATCAATTGACAGGATCATATGGTTCTTATCATTTCTTTGATTAATGTGATGTATCACGTTGATCGATTTGGGAATGTTGAACCAGCCCTGCATCCCAGGAATGAATCCCACTTGATCATGGTGAATAATTCTTTTTATATGCCATTGAATTCGATTTGCTAGTATCTCATTGAGAATTTTTGCATCCATATTCATCAGGGATATTGGCCTGTAGTTCTCTTTTTTACTGGGTTTCTGTCTGGTTTAGGAATCAAAGTAATACTGGCTTCATCGAATGAGTCTGGAAGTTTTCCTTCCCTTTCTGTTTCTTGGAATAGCTTGAGAAGGATAGGTATTATCTCTGCTTTAAACGTCTGGTAGAACTCCCCTGGGAAGCCATCTGGTCCTGGACTCTTATTTGTTGGGAGATTTTTGATAACCGATTCAATTTCTTCGCTGGTTATGGGTCTGTTCAAGCTTTCTATTTCCTCCTGATTGAGTTTTGGAAGAGTGAGGGTGTTTAGGAATTTGTCCATTTCTTCCAGGTTGTCCAATTTGTTGGCATATAATTTTTCATAGTATTCCCTGATAATTGTTTGTATCTCTGAGGGATTGGTTGTAATAATTGCATTTTCATTCATGATTTTATCTATTTGGGTCATCTCCCTTTTCTTTTTGAGAAGCCTGGCTAGAGGTTTGTCAATTTTGTTTATTTTTTCAAAAAACCAACTCTTGGTTTCGTTGATCTGCTCTACAGTTTTTTTAGATCCTATATTGTTTATTTCTGCTCTGATCTTTATTATTTCTCTTCTGCTGGGTTTAGGCTGCCTTTGCTGTTCTGCTTCTATTTCCTTTAGGTGTGCTGTTAGATTTTGTATTTGGGATTTTTCTTGTTTCTTGAGATAGGCCTGGATTGCAATGTATTTTCCTCTCAGGACTGCCTTCGTTGCGTCCCAAAGCGTTTGGATTGTTGTATTTTCATTTACGTTTTTTTCCATATTTTTTTAAATTTCTTCTCTAATTGCCTGGTTGACCCAGTCATTCTTTAGTAGGGTGTTCTTTAACCTCCATGCTTTTGGAGGTTTTCCAGACTTTTTCCTGTGGTTGATTTCAAGCTTCATGGCATTGTGGTCTGGAATTATGCATGGTATAATTTCAATTCTTGTATACTTATGAAGGGCTGTTTTGTGACCCAGTATATGATCTATCTTGGAGAATGTTCCATGTGCCCTCGAGAAGAAAGTATATTCTGTTGCTTTGGGATGCAGAGTTCTAAATAGATCTGTCAAGTCCATCTGATCCAATGTGTCATTCAGGGCCCTTGTTTCTTTATTGACTGTGTGTCTAGATGATCTATGTATTTTTGTAAGTGGAGTGTTAAAGTCCCTTGCAATTACCACATTCTTATCAATGAGGTTGCTTAGGTTTGTGAGTAATTGTTTTATATATTTGGGGGCTCCGGTATTCGGCGCATAGACATTTATAATTGTTAGCTCTTCCTGATGGATAGACCCCGTAATTATTACATAATGCCCTTCTTCATCTCTTGTCACAGGCTTTAATTTAAAGTCTAGTTTGTCTGATATAAGTATGGCTACTCCAGCTTTCTTTTGGCTTCCAGTAGCTTGATAAATAGTTCTCCATCCCCTCACTCTCAATCTAAAGGTGTCCTCAGGTCTAATATAAGTGTCTTGTAGATAGCAAATAGATGGGTCTTGTTTTTTTATCCATTCTGATACCCTATGTCTTTTGGTTGGTGCATTTAATCCATTTACATTCAGTGTTATTATAGAAAGATAAGGGTTTAGTGTCATTGTGATGTCTGTATGTTGTATGCTTGTAGGGATCTCTCTGGTACTTTGTCTCACAGGATCCCCCTTAGGATCTCTTGTAGGGCTGGTTTAGTGGTGACAAATTCCTCAGTTTTTGTTCGTTTGGGAAGACCTTTATCTCTCCTTCTATTCTAAATGACAGACTTGCTGAATAAAGGATTCTCGGCTGCATAATTTTTCTGTTCAATGCATTGAAGATCTTGTGCCAATCCTTTCTGGCCTGTCAAGTTTCAAAAGAGAGATCAGTCACGAGTCTTATAGGTCTCCCTTTATAAGTTAGGGCACGTTTATCCCTTGCTGCTTTCAGAATTTTCTCTTTATCCTTGTATTTTGCCAGTTTCACTATGATATGTCGTGCAGAAGATCGATTCAAGTTCCGTCTGAAGGGAGTTCTCTGTGCCTCTTGGATTTCAATGCCTTTTTCCTTCCCCAGTTCAGGGAAGTTCTCAGCTATAATTTGTTCAAGTACCCCTTCAGCACCTTTCCCTCTCTCTTCCTCCTCTGGGATACCAATTATGCGTATATTATTTCTTTTTAGTGTGTCACTTAGTTCTCTAATTTTCCCCTCATACTCCTGGATTTTTTTATCTCTCTTTCTCTCAGCTTCCTCTTTTTCCATAACTTTATCTTCTAGTTCACCTATTCTCTCCTCTGCCTCTTCAATCCGAGCCGTCCTTGTTTCCATTTTGTTTTGCATTTCGTTTAAAGCGTTTTTCAGCTCCTCCTGACTGTTCTTGAGTCACTTGATCTCTGTAGCAAGAGATTCTCTGCTGTCCTCTATACTGTTTTCAAGCCCAGCGATTAATTTTATGACTATTATTCTAAATTCACTTTCTGTTATATTATTTAAATTCTTTTTGATCAGTTCATTGGCTGTTGTTATTTCCTGGAAATTCTTCTGAGGGGAATTCTCCCGTTTGGTCATTTTGGATAGTCCCTGGAGTGTTGTGGACCTGCAGGGCACTTCCCCTGTGCTGTGGTGTATAACTGGAGTTGGTGGGTGGGGCCGCAGTCAGACCAGATGTCTGCCCCCAGCCCACAGCTGGGGCCACAGTCAGACTGGTGTGTGCCTTCTCTTCCCCTCTCCTAGGGGCGGGATTCACTGTGGGGTGGCGTGACCCGTCTGGGCTACTTGCACACTGCCAGGCTTGTGGTGCTGGGGATCTGGCGTATTAGCTGGGGTGGGTAGGCAAGGTGCACGGGGGCAGGAGGGGCAGGCTTAGGTCGCTTCTCCTTTGGTTATCCACTTCAGTAGGGGCCCCTCTTCCATGGGCCTCTCGTCTGCGCTTGGCTCTGGGTACTCTGTTCTGCTAGTTTCTGGTGGTTTTCTGGGTTATTTAGTCAGGTGTAGGTGGAATCTAAGTGATCAGCAGGATGCGCGGTGAGCCCAGCGTCCTCCTAAGCCACCATCTTCCCAAAACCAGACAAACTAGATTTTAAACTAAAGGGTGTAACAAGAGATGAAGAAGAGCATTATATCACAATTATGGGGTCTATCCATCAAGAAGAGTTAATAATTTTAACCGTTTATGCACCGAATTTAGAAGCCCCCAAATATATAAAACAATCACAAACATAAGGAATCTTATTGGTAAGAATGTGGTAATTAAAGGGGACTTTACTACTTTCAGCAATGGAGAGATCGTCCGGACAGAAAATCAATAAAGAAACAATGCCCCTGAATGATACACTGGATCAGATGGACTTGACAGTTACATTCAGAATTTTTCATCCTAAAGCAGCAGAATACACATTCTTCTCGAGTGCACATGGAACATTCTCCAAGATAGATCAAATACTGGGTTACAAAATATCCCTCAATAAATATAAAAGAATTGAGATCATACCATATACATTTTCAGATCACAATGCTATGAAGCTTGAAATCAACCACAGGAAAAAGTTTAGAAAACCTCTAAATTCATGGAGGTTAAATTACATTCTGCTAAAGAATGAATGGGTCAACCAGGCAATTAAAGAAGAAATTTAAAAATCTATAGAAACAAATGAAAAGGAAAACACAACAGTTTTCATAAACATTCATACCCTCTCAGATGCAGTTTCTTCTGTATATTCAGTTGTGGAGATTGTTCTGCCAGTCTTCAGATTGCTTTCCAATTGATTGACTTGGATGTAGATGATATGTAGCTGTAAATATTGGGCAGGGAGAGCTCAAGGTCCTTCTACTTTGCAATCTTCCCCCAGATTCCAGAACTGGTAATTTTAAAGATGTACTTTTAGGACTCTTTTTTTTTTTTTTTTTTTACCAAAGGTTTACCATGTTGAATGAATTATTTCTTGGCCCCATATTCACTGTCTTTGTTCCAATCCCTTCAGAGGCCCTGGCACATGCATTAGGAGTTAAAAAGTAGGCAGCTTTAAAAGAACCATTATAGTAATGAAAAGAGTAACATGATGTGGAAAAATACCATTTGGAGTATCACAGAGAGTAACAGACATTCCCTGATTTTCACATGCAACTTCCTCCCCAAGTTAGTACAACACATGATATGTGAATATGGATTTTATTTTGTGCCACACACATTATCGGTGTAGTTAAAATGGTTACACAGATGTAAGAAGGCTCAGTTTTTATCATTATCTTATTGAAAATGTAATCTTCATACCCTCACAGAACAATGAGAAGTGTGATGTACTTTAAGTCCCTGATTTCAGGTACTTTGATAATTTCATCACATTTTCAACAGTTAAAAAACTTTTTCTCTGGGAAATATGAGTGGTGTGACATGGTGTGTGTCCTCCTTTCTTTCCTGTTCTTATGGTAAGAATTATAAAAAGCTTTCTTTTCTACTTTCTTGATTCCTTGAATAGTAATACAGGAAGAGGTTAATTTGATAACCTGAGGTTTATTCTATCCAGTTAGTGCCTTTAACTCTCCAGAGTGGGGAAGGAGAATCCAAAAGGAAAGAAAACAAGTTTTCCTTGCCAGAGGTCTCCTTTAGCTTTAATGACTTTAGGAATGGCAGTAGAGGGGATTTTATTGACCAGCCTAGTCAACCATGGCAGAAAAACAAGCAAGCTTTGGGACAAGAATCTATCCAGGAATATATTGTATTTGGCAGACATGTGGACAGTAAGGCATTTCTCAGGAGCCTGGCTTGAGTTAGGAAATCAGAGACTAAAGGTAGCAACCATCCAGCATATATATGAGAAATCAAGTAGCTTTAACCTACTTCTCATTTCACTTACTATTCCTTGGTAGCCTTTATAAAGGAGAGGATTTCTATTATATATATTGCCGTATTTTCAGCCCTAATTTCTAAAGTAATGCATACTTATTGAAGAAAACTAGAAAAATATAGGAAAGAAAAAAATAACATAAATCATCCATAAGTCAATTTCCTAAAGACAAATGTTATTCCAGTCTTTCATGTAAATGCATAGAGATTTAAAAATCAAATAGTATCATCTGAACATATTATCTTGTTACTTGCTTTTCAGCTAGCCATATTTCAAAAACATTTCAATGCCAATACATATTACATTTAAAAATTTTAATAGCCATGTAATAAAACTGTATCATACTTTAATAGATATTTTATTGTTAAAGATTAACTTTGATATTATAAACAGCTTTGATAAATATTCCTATAAAGAAGCCTTTGTGCTTTTCCTAATTATGTTCTTAGATTAAATTAACAGAAGTAGGTAATAAAGTATATGTTATTTTGTCAAAAATATTTTTGATTTGCCCTTGGAAAATACTCAAAATTGCACATCTACCATCAGGGTATGAGTGTGCCCACCTCATTTTAACTTTGCCAAGGGAAAGAAACATAGATTTTGTTCTTTGAAGAGACCATACATATTGATTGAATGGGATGCTACTCAATCAGGCATAAGTACTACCATTTGTTAAATGTTTTATATAAAACATATCTCTTCACCTAATTTTTTATAGTCTTAAATGAAAGGAGAAGACAAACTAATGAGATATTAATATACACAGATGTGTAGAGAAAAACATATATGTCAACCTATGCTAATTATAAGTGTTCACTAGGAGAAATGGTCCAAAATGAAAGGTGAGTTTTTAAGGTTATTACAGGGAAAACCTCCTGCAGAAGAAATAGTCATTATTATCATCATCTTGACCTAAGTAGCCACCAGGAATATGCTGCTGCATTAAGTGTTTTACGTGCTATACTTAATAAGAAAGAAAACAACTAACTATTAATTTTTCCTCATCATGGAAATTACTGTTTTCAAGGAAGTTCTGAAAGAACTCATCTCTAAAGACAGTATTTATCTAGCCTCTTTTTCTAGTGTCTTATCCATAATATAGTTTTATTAACTTCTAAAAGTCACTGCAAAGTCACTTACTTTGAAAGAAGTCAAATGATTCATTTTAGCACTGACACACAGATTAAAGGCACAAATATAATCAAATACTGTGCTTAGTTAGAAAGAGCTTGAAAGAAATCTATCCTAAAAAATAAAATTCAACCTCACAGATGGGAGAAAGATGTTTTATTTTTAATTACTGTTTCTGTTTGATTTGAAAAAGGAAGTTGACTGAAGGCTATTTTGGAATGATTCATGTTTGTTGCAGTGACATGGATTAAGTAGAATGGTTTCCCATAAGGATATTGAAAACTGAGCGTTGAGAAATTATCTTTGACTCAAATACTATTGAAAATAACACCAGAGGTCAATTTCTTCTACATGCCTGAAAATTTTCTAATTTTCCTAAATTTTGAACTAAGATATAATATTTCTTCAATGTTCAGAATAGCTCTTGGAATACCAAAATTTTAAAAATTTTCATATTCTCTTAGTAGTTAAATGTTAACACATAACCTTCATAAGATATAGCAAATAAATATTTTAGTAAGGAACTACTTGGAACACTATTCTTTGGAATGAGTTCTTAAGTGCAAGAACTGGCTTTGTCCTACTAAACACTTCATTAGAAATTTCTTTCCAACTAGTATGTTCTACCACATTAAGGGAGATTTCCAGACAAAATGTTAGTAATTAGCTCATAGTGTGCCACACCCAAGCATGTTCTCAGCTGGTTTTTTTTTCCCCCTAGAGTCCTGCAAACAATCACACATCAGATATTTATCACAGATAGGTATAATTATAATCGTGTATTTTATGAAAGTCGTGCCAAGTCTCTCTTTTTTAAAGATTATCAGATCTCAGTGCTCAGCAAAAGGTCTCATGAAAAGAGAAGCTTAGATAGGAGAAGGCAATGCTGGGCCTGTAGCTAAATAGTGCAGTTGGCTCTCAAATATTCATGTTCATAGAAGGAACATGAATATGATGCAGATTCCAAAAAAAATAGAAGATAGTCAAAGCTTCTTTCCATTGGTGTGAATAACTTAAGGTTAGACAATTTTATGAAATTGGTGAGGAGGGTAATCCTCAGCCACTTGAACGTGGGGTCCTGTATCTGAGACCAAAAGGTGATGGAATTCAAAGAAGAATTTGTAATGTATGTATGTGTGCATGTGTGTATTGGAAGGATTAAGACACAATGGTTTGGGCTTTCGCTGGGGTTCTGAAGCCAGATGGAATACAACTGTCTGCTACCTAGTTTTTGGACTACTTTCTCACTATATATTCCTTCATGTTCCCAATATTAATCCTTATGACACATTCATTAATCCTATCACAGTTTTGTTCGATTAGGACTCCTTTGGAGATAAGTCAAGTGCAAGATAAGTAGCCCTTTGCAGACACAGGACATTATTCATCACTTTAGAATTTGGAGTGGGGAATTACAGGGGAGGAAATTCTGGTGTTACTGCTATGGAAATCACATGTCCAGGAAGAAAGTTATGATTTTCTTACAATTCCTGTAAAATTTTAACTCCACTGTTCCCAAATCCATAATTTTTATTTCTGAAATATTTAATACTTCAATTATTTTTTATTCTTAACTCATTAAAGAGTTGCTCCTTTAATGTCCACTCACCAATTGTAAGCTCTTTTTTCTTAAATGAAGCATAGTTAGCATAAAATGTTATATTAGTTTCAGGTGTACACATAGTGATTTGACAATTCTATACATTACACAGCACTCACAATAAGTGTAGATGTTATCTGTCATCATACAAAGTTATTACAATATGATTGGCTATATTCTCTATGCTGTGGTTTTCATCCCCATGACTTTATTTTTTAATATGAAATTTATTGTCAAATTGGTTTCCATACAACACCCACTGCTTATTCCAACAGGTGCCCTCCTAATTACCAATCAACCACCCTCCCCTCCATACCACCCCCCATCAACCCTCAGATTGTTCTCAGTTTTTAAGAGTCTCTTATGGTTTGCTTCCCTCCCCCTTTAACTTGTTTTTTTCTGCTTCCCCTTCCCCATGGTCTTCTGTTAAGTTTCACAGGATCCACATAAGAGTGAAAACATATGGTATCTATCTTTCTCTGTATGACTTATTGCACTTAGCATCACACTCTCCACTTCCATCCATGTGGCCACAAAAGGCCATATTTCATTATTTCTCATTGCCACGTAGTATTCCATTGTGTATATAAACCACAATTTCTTTATCCATTCACCAGTTGATGGACATCTAGGCTCTTTCCATAATTTGACTATTGTTGACAGTGCTGCTATAAACATTGGGGTACAAGTGCCCCTATGCATCAGTACTCCTGTATCCCTTGGGTAAATTCCTAGCAGTGTTATTGCTGGGTCATAGGGGAGATCCATTTTTAATTTTTTGAGGAACCTCCACACTGTTTTCCAGAGTGGCTGCACCAATTTGCATTCCCACCAACAGTGCAAGAGGGTTCCTGTTTCTACACATCCTCACCAGCATCTATAGTCTCCTGATTTGTTCATTTTAGCCACTCTGACTGGCTTGAGGTGGTATATGAGTGTGATTTTCATTTGTTTCCCTGATGAGGAGTGACATTGAGCTTCTTTTCATGTGCCTGTCGGCCATCTGGATGTCTTCTTTAGAGAAGTGTCTATTCATGTTTTCTGCCCATTTCTTCACTGGATTATTTGTTTTTCGGGTGTGGAGTTTGGTGAGCTCTTCATAGATTTTGGGTACTAACCCTTTGTCCCATGTCATTTGAAAATATCTTTTCCCAGTTGGAGGGAAGATGGCGGCATAGGAGGACGCTGGGCTCACCGCGCATCCTGCTGATCACTTAGATTCCACCTACACCTGCCTAAAGAACCCAGAAAACCGCCAGAGGATTAGCAGAACAGAGTCTCCAGAGGCAAGCGCAGACGAGAGGCCCATGGAAGACGGTAGGAAGGGCGGCGAGGCAGTGCACGCTCCACGGACTGGCAGGAGGGAGCCAGGGCGGAGGGGTGGCTCGCCGGGCAAGCAGAGCCCCCAAGTCTGGCTGGCAAAAGCGGAGGGGCCGGACAGACTGTGTTCCGACAGCAAGCGCGACTTAGTGTCTGGGAGGTCATAAGTTAACAGCTCTGCTCAGAAAGCAGGAAGGCTGGAGGACAAAGGGAGGGAGAGCTGCTGAGCCCCGGGATGACAGAGCTCAGCTTGGCAGGGAACAAAGGCGCTCGCCAGCGCCATCTCCCTCGCCCATCCCCCAGCCAAAATCCCAAAAAGAACCAGTCCTGCCAGGGAACTTGCTCGCTCCGCACACCCAACTCTGTGCTTCTGCGGAGCCAAACCTCCGGCAGCGGATCTGACTCCCTCCCGCTGCCACAGGGCCCCTCCTGAAGTGGATCACCTAAGGAGAAGCGAGCTAAGCCTGCCCCTCCTGCCCCCCCTGCCCCCATGCGCCTTGCCTACCCACCCCAGCTAATACGCCAGATCCCCAGCACCACAAGCCTGGCAGTGTACAAGTAGCCCAGACGGGCCACGCCACCCCACAGTGAATCCCGCCCCTAGGAGAGGGGAAGAGAAGGCACACACCAGTCTGACTGTGGCCACAAGCGGTGGACTGGGGGCAGAAATCAGGTCGTACTGCGGCCCCGTCCACCAACTCCAGTTATACACCACAGCACAGGGGAAGTGCCCTGCAGGTCCGCAACACTCCAGGGACTATCCAAAATGACCAAACGGAAGAATTCCCCTCAGAAGAATCTCCAGGAAATAACAACAGCTAATGAACTGATCAAAAAGGATTTAAATAATATAACAGAAAGTGACTTTAGAATAATAGTCATAAAATTAATCGCTGGGCTTGAAAACAGTATAGAGGACAGCAGAGAATCTCTTGCCACAGAGATCAAGGGACTAATGAACAGTCACGAGGAGCTGAAAAGCACTTTAAACGAAATGCAAAACAAAATGGAAACGACGATAGCTTGGATTGAAGAGGCAGAGAAGAGAATAAGTGAACTAGAAGATAAAGTTATGGAAAAAGAGGAAGCTGAGAGAAAGAGAGATAAAAAAATCCAAGAGTATGAGGGAAAAATTAGAGAACTAAGTGATACACTAAAAAGAAATAATATACGCATAATTGTTATCCCAGAGGAGGAAGAGAGAGGGAAAGGTGCTGAAGGGGTACTTGAACAAATTATAGCTGAGAACGTCCCTGAACTGGGAAGGAAAAAGGCATTGAAATCCAAGAGGCACAGAGAACTCCCTTCAGACGGAACTTGAATCGATCTTCTGCACGACATATCATAGTGAAACTGGCAAAATACAAGGATAAAGAGAAAATTCTGAAAGCAGCAAGGAATAAACGTGCCCTCACATATAAAGGGAGACCTATAAGACTCGTGACTGATCTCTCCTTTGAAACTTGACAGGCCAGAAAGGCTTGGCACGATATCTTCAGTGTGCTAAACAGAAAAAATATGCAGCCGAGAATCCTTTATCCAGCAAGTCTGTCATTTAGAATAGAAGGAGAGATAAAGGTCTTCCCAAACAAAAAAAACTGAAGGAATTTGTCACCACGAAACCAGCCCTACAAGAGATCCTAAGGGGGATCCTGTGAGACAAAGTACCAGAGACATCACTACAAGCATAAAACATACAGACATCACAATGACTCTAAACCCGTATCTTTCTATAATAACACTGAATGTAAATGGATTAAATGTGCCAACCAAAAGACATAGGGTATCAGAATGGATAAAAAAACAAGACCCATCTATTTGCTGTCTACAAGAGACTCATTTTAGATCTGAGGACACCTTCAGATTGAGAGTGAGGGGATGGAGAACTATTTATCATGCTCCTGGAAGCCAAAAGAAAGCTGGAGGAGCCATACTTATATCAGACAAACTAGACTTTAAATTAAAGGCTGTAACAAGAGATGAAGAAGGGCATTATCTAATAATTACAGGGTCTATCCATCAGGAAGAGCTAACAATTATAAATATCTATGCGCCGAATACCGGAGCCCCCAGATATATAAAACAATTACTCATAAACATAAGCAACCTTATTGATAAGACTGTGGTCATTGCAGGGGACTTTAACACCCCACTTACAGAAATGGATAGATCATCTAGACACACAGTCATTAAAGAAACAAGGGCCCTGAATGATACATTGGATCAGATGGACTTGACAGATCTATTTAGAACTCTGCATCCCAAAGCAACAGAATATACTTTCTTCTCGAGGGCACATGGAACATTCTCCAAGATAGATCATATACTGGGTCACAAAACAGCCCTTCATAAGTTTACAAGAATTGAAATTATACCATGCATACTTTCAGACCACAATGCTATGAAGCTTGAAATCAACCACAGGAAAAAGTCTGGAAAACCTCCAAAAGCATGGAGGTTAAAGAACACCCTACTAAAGAATGACTGGGTCAACCAGGCAATTAGAGAAGAAATTAAAACATATATGGAAACAAGCGAAAATGAAAATACAACAATCCAAACGCTCTGGGATGCAGCGAAGGCAGTCCTGAGAGGAAAATACATTGCAATCCAGGCCTATCTCAAGAAACAAGAAAAATCCCAAATACAAAATCTAACAGCACACCTAAAGGAAATAGAAGCAGAACAGCAAAGGCAGCCTAAACCCAGCAGAAGAAGAGAAATAATAAAGCTCAGAGCAGAAATAAACAATATAGAATCTCAAAAAACTGTAGAGCAGATCAACGAAACCAAGAGTTGTTTTTTTGACAAAATAAACAAAATTGACAAACCTCTAGCCAGGCTTCTCAAAAAGAAAAGGGAGATGACCCAAATAGATAAAATCATGAATGAAAATGGAATGATTACAACCAATCCCTCAGAGATACAAACAATTATCAGGGAATACTATGAAAAATTATATGCCAGCAAATTGGACAACCTGGAAGAAATGGACAAATTCCTAAACACCCTCACTCTTCCAAAACTCAATCAGGAGGAAATAGAAAGCTTGAACAGACCCATAACCAGCGAAGAAATTGAATCGGTTATCAAAAATCTCCCAACAAATAAGAGTCCAGGACCAGATGGCTTCCCAGGGGAGTTCTACCAGACGTTTAAAGCAGAGATAATACCTATCCTTCTCAAGCTATTCCAAGAAATAGAAAGGGAAGGAAAACTTCCAGACTCACTCTATGAAGCCAGTATTACTTTGATTCCTAAACCAGACAGAGACCAGGTAAAAAAAAGAGAACTACAGACCAATATCCCTGATGAATACGGATGCAAAAATTCTCAATAAGATACTAGCAAATCGAATTCAACAGCATATAAAAAGAATTATTCACCATGATCAAGTGGGATTCATTCCTGGGATGCAGGGCTGGTTCAACATTCGCAAATCGATCAACGTGATACATCACATTAACAAAAAAAAAAGAGAAGAACCATATGATCCTGTCAATCGATGCAGAAAAGGCCTTTCACAAAATCCATCACCCTTTCTTAATAAAAACCCTTGGGAAAGTCGGGATAGAAGGAACATACTTAAAGATCATAAAAGCCACTTATGAAAAGCCCACAGCTAACATCATCCTCAACGGGGAAAAACTGAGAGCTTTTTCCCTGAGATCAGGACCACGACAGGGATGCCCACTCTCACCGCTGTTGTTTAACATAGTGCTGGAAGTTCTAGCATCAGCAATCAGACAACAAAAGGAAATCAAAGGCATCAAAATTGGCAAAGATGAAGTCAAGCTTTCGCTTTTTGCAGATGACATGATATTATACATGGAAAATCCGATAGACTCCACCAGAAGTCTGTTAGAACTGATACATGAATTCAGCAAAGTTGCAGGATACAAAATCAATGTACAGAAATCAGTTGCATTCTTATACACTAACAATGAAGCAACACAAAGACAAATAAAGAAACTGATCCCATTCACAATTGCACCAAGAAGCATAAAATACCTAGGAATCAATCTAACCAAAGATGTAAAAGATCTGTATGCTGAAAGTATAGAAAGCTTCTGAAGGAAATTGAAGAAGCTATAAAGAAATGGAAAGACATTCCCTGCTCATGGATTGGAAGAATAAATATTGTCAAAATGTCAATACTACCCAAAGCTATCTACACATTGAATGCAATCCCAATCAAAATTGCACCAGCATTCTTCTCGAAACTAGAAACAAGCAATCCTAAAATTCATATGGAAGCACAAAAGGCCTCGAATAGCCAAGTAATTTTGAAGAAGAAGACCAAAGCAGGAGGCATCACAACCCCAGACTTTAGCCTCTACTACAAAGCTGTAATCATCAAGACAGCATGGTTTTGGCATAAAAACAGACACATAGACCAATGCAATAGAATAGAAACCCCAGAACTAGACTCACAAACGTATGGCCAACTAATCTTTGACAAAGCAGGAAAGAATAGCCAATGGAAAAAAGACAGTCTCTTTAACAAATGGTGCTGGGAGAACTGGACAGCAACATGCGGAAGGTTGAAACTAGACCACTTTCTCACACGATTCACAAAAATAAACTCAAAATGGATAAAGGACCTGAATGTGAGACAGGAAACCATCAAAACCTTAGAGGAGAAAGCAGAAAAGACCTCTCTGACCTCAGCCGTAGCAATCTCTTACTCGGCACATCCCCAAAGGCAAGGGAATTAAAAGCAAAAGTGAATTACTGGGACCTTATGAAGATAAAAAGCTTCTGCACAGCAAAGGAAACAATCGACAAAACTAAAAGGCAACCAACGGAATGGGAAAAGATATTTGCAAATGACATATCGGACAAAGGGCTAGTATCCAAAATCTATAAAGAGCTCACCAAACTCCACACCCGAAAAACCAATAACCCAGTGAAGAAATGGGCAGAAAACATGAATAGACACTTCTCTAAAGAAGACATCCGGATGGCCAATAGGCACATGAAAAGATGTTCAATGTCGCTCCTTATCAGGGAAATACAAATCAAAACCACACTCAGATATCACCTCACGCCAGTCAGAGTGGCCAAAATGAAGAAATCAGGAGACTATAGATGCTGGAGAGGATGTGGAGAAACGGGAACCCTCTTGCACTGTTGGTGGGAATGCAAATTGGTGCAGCCGCTCTGGAAAGCAGTGTGGAGGTTCCTCAGAAAATAAAAATAGACCCTACCCTATGACCCAGCAATAGCACTGCTAGGAATTTACCCAAGGGATACAGGAGTACTGATGCATAGGGGCACTTGTACCCCAATGTTTATAGCAGCACTCTCAACAATAGCCAAATTATGGAAAGAGCCTAAATCTTGTGGTTTATATACACAATGGAATACTACGTGGCAATGAGAAAAAATGAAATATGGCCTTTTGTAGCAACGAGGATGGAACTGGAGAGTGTGATGCTAAGTGAAATAAGCCATACAGAGAAGACAGATACCATATGGTTTCACTCTTATGTGGATCCTGAGAAACGTAACAGAAACCCATGGGGGAGGGGAAGGAAAAAAAAAAGAGGTTAGAGTGGGAGAGAACCAAAGCATAATGAGACTGTTAAAAACTGAGAACAAACTGAGGGTTGATGGGGGGTGGGAGGGAGGGCAGGGTGGGTGATGGGTATTGAGGAGGGCACCTTTTGGGATGAGCACTGGGTGTTGTATGGAAACCAGTTTGACAGTAAATTTCATATATTAAAAAATAAAAAAAAGATCAAAAAGTATTTGAAAACATGAAAAAAAAAGAAGAAAATATCTTTTCCCATTCCGTTGGTTGCCTTTTAGTTTTTGTTGATTGTTTCCTTTGTAGTGAGGAAGCTTTTTATCTTCATGAGGTCGCAATAGTTCATTTTTGCTTTTAATTCCCTTGCCTTTGGGGATGTGTCAAGGAAGAAATTGCTGCGGCTGAGGTCAGAGAGGTTTTTTCCTGCTTTCTCCTCTAGGGTTTTGATGGTTTCCTGTCTCACATTCAGGTCCTTCATCCATTTAGAGTTTATTTCTCTGACTGGTGTAAGAAAGTGTTCTAGTTTCATTCTTTTGCATGTTGCTGTCCAGTTCTCCCAGCACCATTTATTAAAGAGACTGTCTTTTTTCCATTGGCTATTCTTTCCTGCTTTGTCAAAGATTAGTTGGCCTTACTTTTGTGGGTTCAATTCTGGACTCTCTGTTCTATTCCATTAGTCTCTGTGTCTGTTTTTGTGCCAATACCATGCTGTCTTGATGATTACAGCTTTGTAGTAGAGGCTAAAGTCTGGGATTGTAATGCCTCCTGCTTTGGTCTTCTTCTTCAAAATTACATTGGCTATTCTGGGTCTTCTGTGGTTCCATACAAATTTTAGGATTGCTTCTTCTAGCTTTAAGAAGAATGCTGTTGCAATTTTGATTGGTATTGCATTGAATGTGTAGATCATTTTGGGTAGTATTGACATTTTAACAATATTTACTCTTCCAATCCATGAGCATGGAATGTTTTTCCATTTCTTTGTATCTTCTTCAATTTCCTCCATAAACTTTCTATAGTTTTCAGCATACAGATCTTTTATACCTTTGGTTAGGCTTATTTCTAGGTATTTTATGCTTCGTGGTGTAATTGTGAATGGGATCAGTTTCTTTATTTGTCTTTCTGTTGCTTTATTACTAGTGTTTAAGAATGCAACTGATTTCTGTACATTGATTTTGTATCCTGCGACTTTGCTCAATTCATGTATGAGTTCTACTAGACTTTTGGTGGAGTCGATTGGGTTTTCCATGTATAATATCATGTCATCTGCAATTTTGATGCCTTTGATTTCGTTTTGTTGTCTGCTGATGCTAGAACCTCCAACACTATGTTAAACAACAGCAGTGAGAGTTTGTCGTGTACCTGATCTCAGGGGGAAAGCTCTCAGTTTTTCCTCATTGAGGATGATATTAGCTGTGGGCTTTTCATAAATGGCTTTGATGATGTTTAAGTATGTTCCTTCTATCCTGACTTTCTCGAGGGTTTTTATAAAGAAAGGATGCTGAATTTTGTCAAATGCTTTTACTGAATCGATTGACAGGATCATATGGTTCTTTTCTTTTATTAATGTGATGTATCACAGTCATTGATTTGCAAATATTGAACCAGCCCTGTATCCCAGGAATGAATACCACTTGATCATAGTGAATAATTCTTTTTATATGCTGTTGGATTCGATTTGCTAGTATCTTATTGAGAACTTTTGCATCCAAATTCATCAGGGATATTGGCCTGTAGTTCTCTTTTTTTGCTGGGCCTCTGTCTGGTTTAGCAATCAAAGTAATGCTGGCTTCATAAAATGAGTCTGGAAGTTTTCCTTCCCTTTCAATTTTTTGGAAAAGCTTGAGAAGGATAGGTATTATCTCTGCTTTAAATGTCTGGTAGAATTCCCCTGGGAAGCCATCTGGTCTAGGATTTTTGTCTGTTGGGAGATTTTTCATTACTGATCCAATTTCTTTGCTGATTATGGGTGTGTTCAAGTTTTCTATTTCCTCCTGTTTGAGTTTTGGAAGTGTGTAGGTGCTTAGAAATTTGTCCATTTCTTCCGGGTTATCCAGTTTGTTGGCATATAATTTTTCACAGTATTCCCTGATAATTGCTTGCCTTTCTGAGGGATTTGTTGTAATAAATCCATTTTCACTCATGGTTTTATCTATTTGGCTCATCTTCCTTATCTTTTTGAGAATCCTGGCTAGAGGTTTATCAATTTGTTTCATTTTTTCAAAAAACCAACTCTTGGTTTCATTGATGTGCTCTACAGTTTTTATAGATTCTATATTGTTTATTTCTACTCTGATCTTTATTATTTCTCTTCTTCTGCTGGGTTTGGGGTGTCTTTGCTGTTCTGCCTGTATTTCCTTTCCATGTGCTTTTAGATTTTGTATTTGTGATTTTTCTTGTTTCTTGAGATAGTCCTGCATTACAATGTATTTTCCTCTCAGGACTGCTTTCGCTGCATCCCAAAACGTTTAGAATGTTGTATTTTCATTTTCATTTGTTTCCATATATTTTTAAAAATCTTCTCTAATTGCCTGGTTGACCCATTCTTTCTTTAGTAGGGTGTTCTTTAACCTCCATGCTTTTGGAGGTTTTCCAGACATTTTCCTGTGTTTGATCTCAAGTTTCATAGCATTGTGATCTGAAAGTATGCCTGGTATGATCTCAATTCTTGTATACTTATGAAGGGCTGTTTTGTGACCCAGTATGTAATCTATCTTGGAGAACGTTCCATGTGCACTCAAGAAGAAAGTATATTCTGTTGCTTTGGGATGCAGAAGTCTAAATATGTCTGTCAAGTCCATCTGATCCAATGTATCATTCAGGGCCCTTGTTTCTTTACTGACTCTGTGTCTAGATGATCTATCCATTGTTGTAAGTGGGGTATCAAATTCCCCTGTAATTATCACATTTCTATCAATAAGGTTGCTTATGTTTGTGATTAATTGTTTTATATATTTGGGGGCTCCCGTATTCAGTGCATAGACATTTATAATTGTTAGCTCTTCCTGATGGATAGACCCTGTAATTATTATATAATGCCCCTCTTCATCTCTTATCACAACATTTAATTTAAAGTCTAGTTTGTCTGATATAAGTATGGATACTTCAGCTTTCTTTTGACTTCCACTAGCGTGACAGGTAGTTCTCCATTCCCTCACTTTCAATCTGAAGGTGTCCTCAGGTCTAAAATGAGTCTCTTGTAGACAGAATATAGATGTGTCCTGGTTTTTTTTTTTTTATCAGTTCTGATACCCTATGTCTTTTGGTTGGAGCATTTAGTCCATTTACATTCAGTGTTATTTTTGAAAGATATCGGTTTAGAGTCATTGTGATGTCTGTAGGTTTCATGCTTGTAGTGATGTCTCCGGTACTTTGTGGTCCTTGCAACATTTTACTCATATAATCCCCCTTAGATCTCTTGTAGGGCTGGTTTAGTGGTGACGAAATCCTTCAGTTTTTGTTTGTTTGGAAAGACCTTTATCTCTCCTTCTATTCTGAATGACAGACTTGCTGGATAAAGGATTCTCAGCTGCATATATTTTTCTGTTCATCACATTGAAGATCTCCTGCCATTCCTTTCTTGTCTGCCAAGTTTCAGTAGATAGATCTTTCACTAGACTTATTGGTCTCCCTTTATATCTGTTAGAGCATGTTTATCCCTAGCTGCTTTCAGAATTTTCTCTTTATGCTTGTATTTTGCCGTTTTCACTATGAGATATCATGCAGATCGATTCAAGTTATGTCTGAAGGGATTTCTCTGCGCCTCTTGGATATCAATGCACTTTTCCTTCCCCAGATCAGGGAAATTCTCAACTATTATTTGTTCAACTACACCTTCAGCCCCTTTCTCTCTGCCTTGGTCTTCTGAAATTCCTATGATACGAATATTGTTCTGTTTCATTGTATCACTTAGTTCTCTAATTCTCCCCTCATACTCCTAGATTTTTTATCTCTCTTTTACTCAGCTTCCTCTTTTTCTATAATTTTATCTTCTAAATCACCTATTCTCTCCTCTGCCTCTTCAATCCATGTTATAGCCACCTCCATTTTATTTTGCACCTCATTTATAGCATTTTTTAGCTCCACATGACTATTTCTTAGTCTCTTGATCTCTGTAGCAATAGATTCTCTGCTGTCCTCTATGCTTTTTTCAAGCCCAGTGATTAATTTTATGACTATTATTCTAAATTGTTTTTCTGTTATATTGGTTAAGTCGTTTTTGATCAATTCTTCAGCTGTCGCTACTTCCTGGAGTTTCTTTTGAGGAGAGTTCTTCCGTTTTGTCATTTTGGGTAGTTCCTACTGTGGCTTCCAACTGCAGGGCACTTCCCCTGTGTTGTCTGGAGTAACTTGTGTTGGTGGGCAGGGCTGCAGTCAGACCCAATGTCTGCCTCCAGCCCACCACTGGGGCTACATTCAGACTGGTGTGCACCTTACCTTCCCCTCTCCCAGGGGCAGGACTCACTGTGGAGTGGTGTGGCCCCTGTCTGGGCTATTTGCACACTCTCAGTCTTGTGGTGCTGCTTTGATGGGATCTGACATATTAACCAGTGTGGATCTTCAAGGTGCACAGGGGCGGGAGGGGCAGGCTTAGCTTGCTTTGCTGTCGGTGATCCCCTGTGGGAGGGGCCCTGCAGCACTAGGAGGGAGGCTGACTGGTGGGAGGGATGGATCCACAGAAGCACAGAATTGGGTGTTTGTGAGGTACAAGCAAGTTCGGTGACAGGAACTGGTTCCCTTTGGGTTTTGGCTGGGGGATAGGAGAGAGAGATGGTGCTTGCCGGTGCCTTTGTTCTCCCTGGAGCTGAGCTCTGTCTTCAGGGGCTGAGCCACTCTCACTTGTGTTGCCCTCTCGCCCTCCCCACTCTCCGAGAGCAGAGCTATTGACTTTTAATATTCCAGATGTTAGGTCTAGCTGGCTGTCTGAACTCATGGAGTCCAGCCCCTCCGCTTTTGCAAGCCCCTCAGCTCTGCCTTGCTGCGTGGGTTGCCCCTCCACCATCCTTGCTACCTCCTGCCAGCCCATGACATTATTTTATAACTGGAAGTTTGTACCTCTTAATTCCCTTCACCTGTTTTACCTATCCCCCCCCCCCCACACACACACTGGCAACCACCAGTTTGTTCTCTGTATTTATGAGTCTGTTTCTGTTCCTTTTTGTTGTTGTTTATTTCACCTCACACCAGTTAAAATAGCTAGTATCATAAATACTATCATAAGAAATAACCAGTGTTGGTGAGGACTTGGAGAAAAGAGAACTCTTGTGCACTGTTGTTGGGAATGTAAATTGGTGCAGACACTGTGAAACCAGTATGGGGGTTGTTCTAAAAATTAAAAATAGAATTACCATATGATCCAGTAATTCACACTACTGAGTATTTACCAAAAGAATATAAAAATACTAATTTGTCAAGATATATGCACTAGTATATATGCACTAATTGGAAAAGATATATTAATCTATTTCATATACTTTTAGTGTCTCAGTTTTTACTGTGATGACTTTCCTCCACTCCAAAGTTTTCTTTCCTGTAAACATAGTAGATTTTTGTTTACAATGTAAATCAAAACAAATAAAGTTTGTTTACTGTGGTTGTTGGATTAGATTACATTAGTTCTGTTCTATCTTGATTGTAAATAAAAGCAAGAGATTATGAAGCTGTGTAAAAAGTGCTCTTATCTTAAGAGCATTCTCATTTAGAATCCACTTTTTTTCAATATATGAAGTTTATTGTCAAATTGGTTTCCATACAACACCCAGTGCTCATCCCAAAAGGTGTCCTCCTCAAAACGCATCACCCACCCTCCCCTCCCTCCCACCCCCCGTCAACCCTCAGTTTGTTCTCAGGTTTTAAGACTCTCTTATGCTTTGGCTCTCTCCCTCTCTAACCTCTTTTTTCTTTTCCTTTCCCTCCCCCATGGGTTTCTGTTAAGTTTCTCAGGATCCACATAAGAGTGAAACCATATTGATTCCTAGGTATTTTATGCTTCTTGGTGCAATTGTGAATGGGATCAGTTTCTTTATTTGTCTTTCTGTTGCTTCATTGTTAGTGTATAAGAATGCAACTGATTTCTGTACATTGATTTTGTAACCTGCAACTTTCCTAAATTCATGTATCAGTTCTAACAGACTTCTGGTGGAGTCTATTGGATTTTCCATGTATAATATCATGTCATCTGCAAAAAGTGAAAGCTTGACTTCATCTTTGCCAATTTTGATGCCTTTGATTTCCTTTTGTTTTCTGATTGATGATGCTAGAACTTCCAACACTATGTTAAACAACAGCAGTGAGAGTGGACATCCCTGTCGTGTTCCTGATGTCAGGGAAAAATCTCTCAGTTTTTCCCCATTGAGTATGATGTTAGCTGTGGGATTTTCATAAATGACTTTTATGATCTTTAAGTATGTTCCTTTTATCCTGACTTTCTCGAGGGTTTTTATTAAGAAAGGGTGCTGGATTTTGTGAAAGGCCTTTTCTGCATCGATTGACAGGATCATATGGTTCTTATCTTTCCTTTTATTAATGTGATGTTTCACACTGATTGGTTTGTGAATGTTGAACCAGCCCTGCAGCCCAGGAATGAATCCCACTTGATCATGGTGAATAATTCTTTTTATATACTGTTGAATTCGATTTGCTAGTATCTTATAGAGAATTTTTGCATCCATATTCATCAGGGATATTTGCCTGTAGTCCTCTTTTTTTACTGGGTCTCTGTCTGGTTTAGGAGTCAAAGTAATACTGGCTTCATAGAATGAGTCTGGAAGTTTTCCTTCCCCTTAAATTTCTTGGAATAGTTTGAGAAGGATAGGTATTATCTCTGCTTTAAACGTCTGGCAGAACTCCCCTGGGAAGCCATCTGGTCCTGGACTCTTATTTATTGGGAGATTTTTGATAACCGATTCAATTTCTTCGCTGGTAATGGGTCTGTTCAAGCTTTTATTTTCTCCTGATTGAGTTTTGGAAGGGTGTGGGTGTTTAGGAATTTGTCCATTTCTTCCAGGTTGTCCAGTTTGTTGGCATATAATTTTTCATAGTATTCCCTGATAATTGCTTGTATCTCTGAGGGATTAGTTGTAATCATTCCATTTTCATTCATGATTTTATCTATTTGGGTCATCTCCCTTTCCTTTTTGAGAAGCCTGGCTAGAGGTTTATCAATTTTATTTATTTTTTCAAAAAACCAACTCTTGGTTTCGTTGATCTACTCTACAGTTTTTTTTAGATTCTATATTGTGTATTTCTGTTCTAATCTTTATTATTTCTCGTCTTCTGCTGAGTTTAGGCTGCCTTTGCTGTTCTGCTTCTATTTCCTTTAGGTGTGCTGTTAGATTTTGTATTGGGGATTTTTCTTGTTTCTTGAGATAGGCCTGGATTGCAGTGCATTTTCTTCTCAGGACTGCCTTTGCTGTATCCCAAAGCATTTAGATTGTTGTATTTTCATCTTCATTTGTTTGATATAATTTTAAATTTCTTCTCTAATTGCCTTGTTGACCCATTCATTCTTTAGTAGGGTGTTCTTTAACCTCCATGCTTTTGGAGCTTTTCCAGACTTTTTCCTGTGGTTGATTTGAAGCTTCATCGCATTGTGGTCCAAAAGTATGCCTGGTATGATCTCAATTCTTGTATACTTATGAAGGGCTGTTTTGTGACCCAGTATATGATCTATCTTGGAGAATGTTCCATGTGCACTCGAGAAGAAAGTATATTCTGTTGCTTTGGGATGTACAGTTCTAAATATATCTGTCAAGTCCATCTAATCCAATGTATCATTCAGGGCCCTTGTTTCTTTATTGACCATGTGTCTAGCTGATCTATCCATTTCTGTAAGTGGAGTGTTAAAGTTCCCTGTAATTACCACATTCTTATCAATAAGGTTGCTTATGTTTGTGAGTAATTATTTTATACATTTGGGGGCTCCGGTATTCGGCGCATAGACATTTATAATTGTTAGCTCTTCCTGATGGATAGACCCTGTAATTATTAGATAATGCCCTTCTTCATCTCTTGTTACAGTCTTTAATTTAAAGTCTAGTTTGTCTGATATAAGTATGGCTACTCCAGCTTTCTTTTGACTTCCAGTGGCATGACAAATAGTTCTCCATCCCCTCACTCTCAATCTGAAGGTGTCCTCAGGTCTAAAATGAGTCTCTTGTAGACAGCAAATAGATGGGTCTTGTTTTTTTATCCATTCTGATACCCTATGTCTTTTGGTTGGTGCATTTAGTCCATTTACATTCAGTGATATTATAGAAAGATATTGGTTTAGAGTCATTGTGATGTCCGTAGTTTTCATGCTTGTAGCGATGTCTCTGGTACTTTGTCTCACAGGATCCCCCTTAGTATCTCTTGTACGGCTTGTTTAGTGGTGATGAATTCCTTCAGTTTTTGTTTGTTTGGGAAGACCTTTATTTCTCCTTCTATTCTAAATGACAGACTTGCTGGATAAAGGATTCTCGGCTGCATATTTTTTTCTGTTCATCACATTGAAGATCTCCTGCCATTCCTTTCTGGCCTGCCAAGTTTCAGTAGAGAGATCGGTCACGTGTCTTATGGGTCTCCCTTTATATGTTAGAGCACGTTTATCTCTAGCTACTTTCAGAATTTTCTCTTTATCCTTGTATTTTGCCAGTTTCACTATGATATGTCCTGCAGAAGATGGATTCAAGTTCCGTCTGAAGGGAGTTCTCTGTGCCTCTTGGATTTCAATGCTTTTTTCTTTCCTCAGATCCAGGAACTTCTCAGCTATTATTTCTTCAAATACACCTTCAGCACCTTTCCCTCTCTCTTCCTCCTCTGGAATACTGATTATGCATATATTATTTCTCTTTAGTGCATCACTTAGTTTTCTCATTTTCCCCTCATACTCCTGGATTTTTTAATCTCTCTTTTTCTCAGCTTCTTCTTTTTCCATGATTTTATCTTCTAGTCACCTATTCTCTCCTCTGCCTCTTCAATCTGAGCCGTAGTTGTCTCCATTTTATTTTGCACCTCATTTATAGCATTTTTAGCTCCTCCTGGTTGTTCCTTAGTCCCTTGATCTCTGTAGCAAGAGGTTCTCTGCTGTCCTCTATACTGTTTTCAAGCCCAGTGATTAATTTTATGAGTATTATTCTAAATTCACTTTCTGTTATATTGTTTAAATCATTTTTGATCAGTTCGTTAGGTGTTGTTATTTACTGGACGTTTTTCTGAGGGGAATTCTTCTGTTTTGTCATTTTGGATAGTCCCTGGAGTGGTGCGGGACTGTGGGGCACTTCTCCTGTGCTGTCTTGAATAACTTGTGTTGGTGGGCGGGGCTGCAGTCAGACCTGATGTCTGCCCCCAGCCCACCGCTGGGGCCACAGTCAGACTGGTGTATGCCTTCTCTTCCCATCTCCTAGAAGGGGGATTCACTGTGGGGTGGTGTGGCCCGTCTGGGTTACTTGCACACTGCCAGGCTTGTGGTGCTGGGATCTGGTGTATTAGCTGGGGTGGATCGGCAAGGTGCAGAGGGGTGGGAGGGGCAGGCTCAGCTTGCTTTTCCTTCTGAGATCCGCTTCGGGAGGTGTCCTGTGGCACCTGGAGGGAGTCAGTCCTGCTGGAGGGATGGATCTGCAGAAGCACAGCGTTGGGTGTTTGTGCGGTGCAAGCAAGTTCCAGGGCAGGAACTGGTTCCCTTTGGGATTTTGGCTGTGGGATGGGCGAGGGAGATGGCTCTGGCGAGTGCCTTTGTTCCCTGCCAAGCTGAGCTCTGTCATCCAGGGCTCAACAACTCTCCCTCTGGTTGTCCTCCAGCCCTCCCGTTCTCCGAGCAGAGCTGTTAGCTTATAACCTTCCAGATGTCAAGTCCCTCTTGCTGTCCGAACACACTCTGTCGGGCCCCTCCGCTTTTGCAAGCCAGACTCAGGGGCTGTGCTTGGTTGGCGGGCTGCCCCTCCACCCCCGTTCCCTCCAGCCAGTCTGTGTAGTGCACTGCCTCGCTGCCCTTCCTACCCTCTTCCGTGGGCCTTTCGTCTGTCCTTGGCTCCGGAGACTCTGTTCTGCTAGTCTTCTGGAGGTTTTCTGGGTTATTTAGGCAGGTGTAGGTAGAATCTAAGTGATCAGCAGGACGCGCAGTGTCCCAAAGAAGGTGCCATCTTCCTCTCTTCTTTGCCTGCCACCTGCTCCACCTTCAGTGTCACCCAGACACAGCCCCTTGCTGGGGCATGAAAGCACCAGCGAGGCGGCCTGCGTGCACTTGCCACAGCCAGGTGGGGGGACTTGCTCCCACCGCCGCAGCCACCACCTAGAATCCATGTCTGACCATATAATTGCCAAGGACATATTCATTTATCTTGTCCAGTGACAAGCAAGGTGGAACAGAAAGAAAACTGGAGGGGGGCTCTCAATACCAAAATTCAGACTGTATCTTTAAGTAAAGAAGTGAAGCCTAAGACAGGGGAGACAATATCGAGGTATCAGTGAGCCACCTTCTGTAGGTTTAACTCTTTAACCCAGACAAATTAGAGTTTACTGACTTGGTTGCTGAACCAGTCAGTAATCTTGAGCAAAATATGAAAATCGGTAAAGATGCCATAAGACTGGAAAGTTGGATTCTGGAAATTATTAACATGTAGATTTAACCTTGATTCTTAAAGATTAAAGAATATAATACTGTGGGTGATTTATGCATACTTAGCAGACATCTAAGAGGACAGCAAAGATTGATTGGTAACAAGTTATACCAAGTGGGGTCTTTTTTTTTTTTTTCTTGATGAAGTTACTAGTTAGGTAGAAAGGGGAATACCCCAGAGATTATATATGTTATTCCTAATAAGTTTAGACAAAGTGTTTCATAATGTCCTAGTTAATAATATGATAAAATGAAAGCTGAATAGTGGTTAGGTGTATTGAACAACTGAACTCAAACACTGTGGTTTTAATTATTCTGGAAAGATCTATTGAATGCTGTGCTACAGAATTCTGTCCATAACTCTGTTTTCTCTAGCATTATTAGTATTATTTGGATGAAGATGCAGAAGGCAATTTTATCATGCATGTAAATGAACAAAGCTGGGAAGAGTAATTAACACTCTGAATGATAACCTCAATGTTGTAAGATGTTAAATGTTTATTTAGATCAAAATAGAATTCTATGAAAATTCTAGGAAAATGCACCTCCATCCAGAAAACAAAGAAGATAAATAAAAACAGTATAAAACTGTTAAGGAGAAATTTAGTAAGTGCAAATGTAAACTTCTATATTAGTTTAGAAAATCAGAAAACTGAGAGAGAAACCTGACAGCAATTCGTGGTGAAAATACATTGGATTTTATTAATTGCAAGCATCCCTTGAACCAACTAATACAACAAATTGAAACAAAACAACAACAAAAAAAGGCAAGTACAACCTTAGGTGGCACTAATAAGAGCCAGATTGTCAGATCTGTAAAATCAGGGTAATAATAATACTACTTTCCCCATAGGGTTTTTGTAAGGATTAAATGAGAAAATCAATGTAAAACAGCACTGGGCTAAGTACAAACATTCAATATACTAGTTATTATTATTCTTAATAATATGATAGTCTTACTTGTGTCAAATCATATCAAGAAGAGTATGTCTATGTGAGGGATACTGAAGAGGGTATATATATGGGAACCAATATGAGGACTGGAGAAAATGTGTAGTGGGGAAGATCAGTTAATGGTAGTCTTCAAAAATCTTAAGGGCTAGTAAAGAAGAATTAGATTAATTTTTCGTGACTCCAAGCATTATCAATAGGAGAAATAAGTAGGTGGAAGCCACAAGGAAACTCATTTTACTTCTTTCTAATAATCAGAGCTATTCCAAGATAGAATGGATTACTCAGGTGGTGTTAAATTTCTTGTTATTTGAGGTATTCAAGTAGAGGCTTGTTAACTACTTGGCAGGAACCTCTGTAGTAGGCATTCTGGCACGTGGTGTATTTATGTGTTTATCCATTTATTAAGTCTGTCATGAGGCAAATAGTTAAGGAGTCCCTACTATGGGTCAGCATTCTGATAAGCTCTAGTGGACATCTAATTTCTTTCCAAGTCAACAATAATATGATTTTGAAGAAGCAGGTTATCTTAAGCTTTCACAGAGAGACACTTAAGCTTCATGTAGGAACTATTTTTCTTAGAGCTTATGTCTGCTGTCTGCCCCCCAAAAATCCCTAACATCACTTATTGCAAGAGTAAATACCTGTTATCCTACTCCATGGTGTGCACTAGAAACCAATGCCTCATGAATCACATCAAGTTGAAGGCTTTGCCACTTCAACAGTTTGACTTTTTTTCCAACTCCGCTGAGCCAGAGGGACTGTCCATAGTTTCCAGTTCAGGTTTTGCTGCTGTGTAATGCTTCATGTTGAAATGGCATTTTTAAAAATGTAGATATTTTTAGAAATGTTTTCAAGACTATAGATGCTGGAGAGGATGTGGAGAAACGGGAACCCTCTTGCACTGTTGGTGGGAATGCAAATTGGTGCAGCCGCTCTGGAAAGCAGTGTGGAGGTTCCTCAGAAAATTAAAAATAGACGTACCCTCTGACCCAGCAATAGCACTGCTAAGAATTTATCCAAGGGATACAGGAGTACTGATGCATAGGGGCACTTGTACCCCAATGTTTATAGCAGCACTCTCAACAATAGCCAAATTATGGAAAGAGCCTAAATGTCCATCAACTGATGAATGGATAAAGAAATTGTGGTTTATATACACGATGGAATATTATGTGGCAATGAGAAAAAATGAAATATGGCCTTTTGTAGCAACGAGGATGGAACTGGAGAGTGTGATGCTAAGTGAAATAAGCCATACAGAGAAAGACAGATACCATATGGTTTCACTCTTATGTGGATCCTGAGAAACGTAACAGAAACCCATGGGGGAGGGGAAGGAAAAAAAAAAGAGGTTAGAGTGGGAGAGAGCCAAAGCATAAGAGACTGTAAAAAACTGAGAACAAACTGAGGGTTGATGGGGGGGTGGGAGGGAGGGCAGGGTGGGTGATGGGTATTGGGGAGGGCACCTTTTGGGATGAGCACTGGGTGTTGTATGGAAACCAATTTGACAGTAAATTTCATATATTAAAAAATAAATAAATAAAAAATAAATAAATAAAATAAAATAAAATGTTTTCAAGAGATTTAAGTGTAACAAATGTACCAGAAGAGCTATGCCTAGCTTCCTTGGTAAAATCCTTTTTGAAACAATGTTAAAAAAAATCACTCCCTGTAAATGGAGAGCTAGCTTGCAGATCAAACAATATTCACACTGTTTCAGATGAGATACTCTCCCTGATGCTGTCAGCAACATTTGCTGCCAAATCCACTAACTTCTTTAGCTTGACCTTGAGAGTATAAACAATATAATCTTCCATGCCATATTTCACCAGCCTCTGCTAGTCAATAAAAGCATACCGCTTTCATAATTACATCACAAAAGCATCTTGCTGTACTAGAAGAGCAAAGCACTTGAATTAACAAATCACTTGTCCAAGACTTCAGCCAACAAAACAAAATGAAACAAAACAAACTCCCTCAAAGCCCCAAACACACAACAGAATAACAAGGCACTGGGTGATCCGGAAGAACAGCTTGAATATACTACAAAATGCCTTAGTAGCAACAAGATAGCACAGAGATGGGAAGACTGGAACAAAAATTGTGGAATGGAAGCATAAGAAACGACAAACTTCTTATTCCCAAAAAGAGAGACTTGAAAGTACTTTAAATGTTGGTGTATGCTCTTTTTTAAAGGGAGTAAAGAAATTTAACATTTAAGGCAAGTATAAAACATTAAAATAAATATAAATATAAAATATCATTAGGAGTTCACACCTTCCCATCCCACCACACTCCCAGCCAATTTTCAATGCAGCACACACGTAAATAGTAAATCAATAGCAATTGTCATTCTTCTCTACTTGCTTGGAATAAGTTGTTCCTTGCGTTGATTGAGTGACTATTTAGAAGTCTATTCTAATACACTTTTAATACAAAGTATAACTTTGTGTCCACTCAGCAATATCTGTAATATCATCATTTATGAAATATGTGGCAGTGTGAAAAGGTTATCAATTTAGAAGTATTTAAATAAATCAATGAAACAAAACTTTATAACACAAAACAAAATGAAGTGGCTCAACACTGCCCCTTCTTATATCCTTTGCATGAAGGACTGAATGATGTCATCACTCTGTTCCAGGAGAAATATTAGGATGATATAACAGAGCTGTCTTTGGCAGGAGAGTGGCTCAACTGACATAACTTTGACTCATTGAGTGAATGATAAACAAACAGAAGGGAGTATAATCAGTCACAACTACATAGAGATTCGTGATTTAAAAAAGATAAGAAAGATTAATGGTTAAAATGTCATACCCAGAAATGGACCTATAACTATATGGTCAAATCATCTTTGACAAAGCAGGAAAGAATATCCCATGGAAAAAATACAGTCTTTTCAACAAATTGTGCTGGGAAAACTGGACAGTGACAAACAGAAATATGTAAGTAGACAGCATTCATACACCATGCACAAAAATAAATTCAAAATGGATGAAAGACTTAAATGTGAGACAGGAAACCATCAAAATCCCAGTGGAGAATGCAGGCAGCAACCTCTTTGATCTCAGCCACGACTACTTCTTATTAACATGTCTGTGGAGGCAAGGGAAACAAAAGCAAAAAATGGACTATTGGGATCTCATCAAGATAAATAGCTTCTGCACAGCGAAGTAAATAATCAATAAAACTAAAAGGTAACCTAAAGAATGGGAGAAGATATTTGCAAATGACATATTGGATAAGGGGCTAGTATCCAAAATCTATAAAGAACTTATCAAACTCAACACCCAAAAAACAAATAATCCAGTGAAGAAATGGGCAGAAAACATGAACAGATATTTTTCCAAAAAAGACATACAAATGGCTAACAGACACATGAAAAAACACTCAATATAACTCATCATAAGAGAAATTCGAATCAACACAACAGTGACATACCACCTCACACCTGTCAGAATGGCTAAAATGAGCAACTTAGGAAACCGATGTTGGCAAGGATGTGAAGAGAGGGGAACCCACTTACACTGTTGGTGGGAATTCCAAGTGGTGAAGCCACTCTGGAAAACAGTGTGGAGATTCCTCAGAAAGAAGAATTACCTTTATGTAAATAGAACTACTCTGTGACCCAGCATTTGCACCACTAAGTGTTTATCCAAAGGATACAAAAGTACTGATTCAAAGGGGCACATATACGCCAATGTTTATAGCACCACTATCAACAATAGTCAAATTACGGTAAAAAGCCCAAATTTTCATTGACGAATGAATGGATAAAGAAGATGTGGTATATATGTAAAATATGAGTGAAATCATATGGTATTTATCTTTCTCTGACTGACTTATCCAACTTAGCATAATACTCTGTAGCTCCATCCACGTCATGGCAAATAGCATGATTTCATTCTTTTTGATGGCTAATACTCCATTGTATATATAGATCACAACTTCTTTATCCATTCATAAGTTGATAGATATTTAGGCTCTTTCCATACTTTGGCTGTTGTTGATAATGCTGCTATAAATATTGGGGTGCATGTATTCTTCTGAATCAGTATTTTTCTATCTTTGGGTAATTACCTAGTACTGCAATTGCTGCACTGAAGTGTAGTTCTATTTTGAACTTTTTTGAGAAAACTCCATACTGTTTTCCAGTGTGGATGCAAAACTGAATTCCCACAAACAGTGCAAGAGGGTTCCCAATTCTCCACATATTCACCAACTTCTGTTGTTTCCTGTGTTGTAAATTTTAGCCATTCTGACTGGTATTAGATGATATCGCATTGTAGTTTTGATTTGTATTTCCCTGATGATGAGTGATGTTGAACATCTTTTAATGTGTCTGTTAGCCATCTCGAAGTCTATTGTAAAAGAGTCTATTTACTTCTTCAGCCCATTTCTTAACTGGATTATTTGTTTCTTCAGTGTTGAGTTTGATAAGTTCTTTATAGATTTTGTATACTAGCTCTTTATTTGATATGTCATTTGCAAATATCTCCTCCCATTCCATAGGTTGCCTTTTAGTTTTGTTGATTGTTTCCCTCACTGTGCAGTAGCTCTTTATCTTGATGAAGTCCCAGTAGTTCATTTTCACTTTTCTTTCTCTAGCCTCAGGAGACATATCTAGAAAGCAGTTAATACAAATGATGTCAAAGAGGTTACTGCCTGTGTTCTTTAGGATTTTGATGGCTTCCTGTCTGACATTTAGACCTTTCATCCATTTTGAATTTATTTTTATGTATGGTGTAAGAAAGTGGTCCAGTTTCATTCTCCTGCATGTGGTTATCTAGTTTTTACAACACTATCTGTTGTAGAGACTGTCTTCATTCCACTGGACGGTTTTTCCTGACTTGTCAAAGATTAGTTAGCCACACAGTTGTGGGTCCATTTCTAGGTTTTGTATTCTGTTCCATTGATCTATTTGTCTGTTTTTTGTGCCAGTACCATACCATCTTGATC
This sequence comes from Panthera onca, assembly GCF_046562875.1. Classification (NCBI taxonomy): domain Eukaryota; kingdom Metazoa; phylum Chordata; class Mammalia; order Carnivora; family Felidae; genus Panthera; species Panthera onca. Next base: position 58,366,729 of record NC_138357.1, on the reverse strand, counting down.
ACATTGTAATATAACTTAACATCTGGAATTGTGAGGCCTCCAGCTTTGCTTTTTTTTTTTTTCAAGACTGCTTTTGCTATTTAGGGTCTTTCATGATTCCATACAAATCTAAAGATTGTTTGTTCTAGCTCTGTGAAAAATGCTGATGGTATTTTGGCAGGGATTGCATTAAATGCATAGATTACTTTGAGTAATATAGACATTTTAGCAAAATTGGTTTTTCCAATCCATGAGCATGGAATGTCTTTCTATTTCGTTGTGTCTTCTTCAATTTCTTCATCAGTGTTTTATAGCTTTCAGACTACAGATTTTTATCAGATTTATTACTATGTATGTCATGGTTTTTGGTGCAATTGTAAATGAGATTGATGCCTTGATTTGCATTTCTGCTGCTTCATTATTGATATAGCCATGCAACATATTTCTTTACATTGATTTTGTAACCTGTGACTTTACTGAATTTGTGTATCAGTTCTGGTGATTTTTCTGATGGAGTTTTTCATGTTTTCTACTTGGAATATCATGTCCCCTACAAATAGTGAAAGTTTGACTTCTTCTTTGCTGATTAATGCCTTTTTATTTCTTTGTTGTCTCTGATTGCTGAGGCTAGGACTTCCAGCACTACGTTAAATAACAGTGGTGAGAGTGGACATCCCTGTATTGTTCATGACCATAGAGAAAAAACTGTTTTTCTCCACTGAGGATGAAATTATCTGTGGGTTATTCATATATGGCATTTATGATGTTGAGGTATATTCCCTCTATGCATACTTTGTTGAGGGTTTTAATCGAAAATTGATGCTTTAGTTTGTCAAATGTTTTTTTTTCTGTATCTACTGAGAAGATAATATTGTCCATACCCTCTCTTTAATTAATGTGATATATCACATTGATTGATTTGTGAATATTGAACCATGCTTGCAACCCAGGAATAAATCCCACTTGATTGTGATGAATGATTCTTTTAATACACTGTTGGATTCTATTTCCAAAAATAGTTTTGAGAATTTTTGCATCCTTGTTTACCAGGGATATTGGCTTGTAATTCTCCTCCTTGATGGGATCTTTGTCAGTGTTGGAATCAAGGTAATGCTGGCTTCATAGAAGGAGTTTGGAAGTTTTCTTTCCATTTTTTTTTTTTTTTTGGAATAGTTTGAGAAGAATAGGTATTAACTATTCTTTAAATTGTTGGGTAGAATTCCCCTGGAAAATCATCTGACACTGGACTTTTGTTTATTGGGATATTTTTCATAACTGATTCAATTTGTTTGCTGGTTATCGGTCTGCTCAAGTTTTCTATTTATTGCTGTTTCAGTTTTGGTAATATTGTGTTTCTAGGTTTTATTAATTTCTTTCAGATTTCTCAGTTTGTTGGCATATAGTTTTTCATAATATTATCTTATAATTTTTGTATTTCTCTGGTGTTGGTTGTGATTTATCCTCTCTCGTTAGTGATTTTATTTATTTGAGTCCTTTGTCTTTTATTTTTCATATGCCTGGCTACAGGTTTATAAATTTTAACAACTCCTTCAAAGAACAAGTTCCTGGTTGATCTGTTATACTGTGTTTTTTGGTTTTTTGTTTGTTTGTTTCAGTATCATTTATTTCATTTCTTTAACTTAAATTCAAGTTAGTTAATATACAGTGTAGTGTTGGTTTCAGGAGTAGAATCCAGTGATTCATAACTTCCATATAGCACCCAATGCTCATCCCAACATGCGCCCTCTTTAATGCCCATCACACATTTAGCCCATCCCCCCCACCACCCATCTCCCCTCTAGAAATCCTCAGTTTGTTCTCTGTATTTAAGAGTCTCTTATGGTTTGCTTCCCTCTATGTTTTCATCTTATTTTTCCTTCCCTGCCCCTATGTTCATCTTTTTGTTTCTTAAATGCCAAACAAACAGGAGTGAAATCATATGATATTTGTCTTTCTTTGCCTGACTTATTTTGGTTAGCATAACACTCTCGTTCCATTCATGTTTTGCAAATGGAAAGATTTCATTCTTTTTGATCGCTGAATACTAGTCCATTGTATATATGTACCACATCTTTTTTATCCATTCATCAGTTATTGGATATTTGGGCTTTTCCCATAATTTCACTATTGTTGTTAGCGCTGCTATAAACATTATGGTGGATGTGACCCTTTGAATAGGTATGTTTTTATACTTTGAATAAATACCTAGTAGTACAATTGCTGGGTTTTAAGGTCATTGTATTTTTAATTTTTTGAGGAACCTGCATACTGTTTTCCAGAGTGGCTGAACCAGTTTGCATTCCCACCAACAGTGCAATAGTGTTCCTTTCTCTTTGCATATTCACCAACATCTGTTGTTTCCTGAGTTCTACTCTACTCTTTATTATTTCCCTTTTTCTGCTGGCTTTAGGTCTCATTTGTTTTTCTTGTTCTAGCTCCTTTAGGTGTAAGGGTAGGTTGCATATTTGAGATCTTGCTTCTTGAGATAATCCTGTATTGCTATGTACTTCCCTTTCATGATTGCTTTTGCTGCATCTCAAAGGTTTTTGACCATTATGATTTCATTTTCATTTGGTTTTCAATTTCTTCTTTAATTTTCTGCTTGACCTGTTCATTTTTTGGTAACTTGTTCTTTCACCTGCATTCTTTATCAACATGTTCTTTAACCAAAACTGAAACAGGAAGAAATAGAAAATTTCCACAGACATAACCTCCTTTAACCCTGTGGTGTTGCCAATTTTTTTCTTGTGCTTAACTTCAATTTTCATAGTGCTGTGGTTGGAAGAAATGCATGGTATGATCTGAATCTTTTTGTACTTGCTGAGGCCTGATTTGTGATGTAGTATGTCAACAATTTTGTAAAATGTCCCATGCACACTCAAAAGAATGTGCATTCTGCTGCTTTAGGATGAAATTTTCAGAATATATTTGTTAAATCCATCTGGTCCAGTGTGTCATTCAAAGCCAGTTTTTCTTTGTTGATTTTCTGCCTAGATGATCTGTCCAATGATGTCAGTGGGTGTTAAAGTTCCCTATTATTGTACTATTATCAATGAGATCCTTTGTTTGTTATTTGTTGTTTTATTCTCACAATTTGCGGGCATGTATATTTATAATTGTTAGATCTTCTTGCTGGATAAATCCCTTTATTATAATATGGTGTCTTTCTTCATCTCTTGTTATAGTATTTGGTTTAAAAATATACTCTGTCTGACAAGTATTGTTATTCTGGCTTTCTTTTGACATCCATTTGCATGGTTAATGTTTCTCCCTCTACTTGCTTTCAATCTGCAGGGGTCTTTATATCTAAAATGAGTCTCTTGTAGGCAGTATATAATGGAACTTTTTATTTAATACTTCTGAAGCCCTGTATCATTTGATTGGAGCATTTAATCCATTTATATTCAGAATAATTATTGAGAGATATGAATTTAGTGCCATTGCATTACTGTTAAATCTTTGTTTCTGGGTATTTTCTTTATTCCTTTCTGATCTTTGTCACTTTTGGCCTTTCTGTCCCATTCAAGGAAACCCCTTCAATATTTCTTGCAGGGCTGGTATACTGGTCACGAACTCCTTTAGTTTTTGTTGGTCTGGGAAATTCTTCATCCTTCCTTCTATTCTGAATTATCACCTTGCTGGATAGAACATTCTTGGCTCCCTATTTTCCTCAATCAGCATCTTTTATATATCATGCACGCCCTTCTTGCCTGCCAGATTCTGTGTGGACATCTGCTGCCTACTTTATTTTTCTTCCCTTGTAAGTTAGGGACTTCTTTTGTCTTGCTGCTTTTTGGATATTTTTTATCCCTATATTTTGCAAGTTTAACTACAATATGTCTTGGTGTTGACCCTCTTTTGTTGATTTTGGTCAAAGTTCTCTGTGCCTCTGGTTTTGGATGACTGTTTCCTTCCCCTGAGTAAGGAAGTTTTCAGCTATTATTTCCTCAAGTAAACCTTCTACCCTCTCTTCCCTCTCTTCTTCTTACAAGACTCCTGTAATATGAATGTTATTATGCTTTACAGAGTCACTGAGTTCCTTAAGTTTACTTTTATGATCCATGTTTTCTTTAGATCTTTTTCTTTTATTATTTTTCATAATTTTACTTGTATATAAGTGTTTCTCCCTTGCATATAACTTGTATATGACTGTTTCTCCCTCCTTGTGGCCATTACATCAATTTCTTGGTTCTTGGTTATTACATTTTTCATTTTGGCCTGATAGATTTTTAGCTCCTCTGTCTGGGAAGAAAGGGACTCCCTTGTGTCTTTTGTGCTTTTTTGAAGCCCAGCTAATATCCTTACGATTGTTGCTTTAAATTCTGGATTTTACTTATTCTGGATATTACTTATATCTGTTTCAATTAGATCCCTGACTCTGACCTTTCATTGTTCTTTGAGTTGAGATGAATTCCTCCATCTTGGCATTTTGTCTGGGTCTCTGTCTTCTTCTCTATGTTAGGATAGTCTGTTATGTTTCCTGCTCCTTAAAAGAGTAATTGTTTAATTAAAAAGTGGTCATATACTGTCCAGGACCTGGCACTTCAAGAAATGTCTTTCGTGTATGCTACCTTCACTCTGCTGCTGATTGTCTGCTCTATCTGCAGATTGTCCTCTGCAGATTTTCTCCTTTCCTGCAGTATTGCGTGCTTGGACCTTGGCCATAGTGTGGTGAGTTTTAACTAGGTGTGCTCTGGTCTGCTTTTTAAGAGATCTGATGATATTTACTCCATAACTGAAGCTTTACAGATCTCTATGGTCAGTAGACATGGTACATGTAGAGTTTGTTCTGGTCTTCTGAGGTAAATGCCAACTGCTGTGCTGGTTATCAGGCTTACTTCCTTAAGAAAAGCAGTATCAGCAGAGTTCAGGGGGTCAGGGCTTGGTATAAGCAGTTTAGGCCATCAGTGTTGGTGCTGTACTGTTTACTGCTGAAGGGTAAGGAAGGGAAATGGCACCAGCCAGATCCTTCATACATGAAGATGGGAGTCTGTGCTTGCTGCTGCCTGGAAAGCTTTCCCAGAAGAGTGAACAATTTCCCCTCATGCATCCCAGGTGTCCTTCATATCTCTGCCTTCACAATTTCTGTTGCTAGCCCACCTGGAGCAGCACAGTGCACTTTGGGCTCTACACCAACCAAATCAGCTGAGTTTTAAAACCTCATACTCAAAGAAACTGGTGTAGAGGAGCTATGCTAGTCTTTTGTAGTAGGGTCTTGATGCACTGGTCTGATGCAGGTTTGATCTAGAAAAGCAGTCACACCAGAGCACAGTAGCATGGGGTTTGAAGTAAAGTATAGTAAAGAGCCAGTGTCCAGGTTAGCTGCCCTTAGCAGAGGTGCCTATGTTGAGGGGTGGGGGAGGAAAATGGTGACTGCTGGCACTTTATCCCTGGAGAGGCAATGCCACTTCTCCTAGATGGGCTCCAGTCTTTGAGCCCTTCTGGTGTAAAAACTCACAAAAATAACACCCTCTCATTTTCCCAGCCAATGGTTTGGGGAAGTATTTTACTTTGGCAATCCCCTGTGTGCTTCTCTCTCTCTCTCTCTCTCTCTCTCTCTCTCTCTCTCTCTCTCTCTCCTCTCTCCGTGACTGGGGCTTTCTCTCCTTTGCAGAACCCAGGATCTGTTTCTCCCCCAAACCACATCTCTGCACCTGTTACCTTCCACGATGTAACCTCTTCTTTCCCTCTGGTTGTTCAGTTTTTTTCTGTCATTCCTCAGACCTATTTCTTGGGTATTCAGAATGATTTGAGATTTATCTAGCTGTGTTCAAGGGATGAGGCAATCCTAGGATCCTCCTACTACTCTGCTACCTTAGCTGCTCCCCTTTCTTAGCCACTAAATGTTGAAAATGTTGGATTTCCACTAACTCATCTGTTTTGTTTACCTCCAATATCTAATCACCAGGTCCTTTAGATTATTTTCAGTGCTTTGTTATCTTTTTCACTCCCATGAATGAAATAACCATCTTATTTATAGCCTCAGAACTTCACTCTGGACCAGTACAGTTGCTTCTTAACTGGTCTCTCTATCTTATACAATATTCTTATATCAGTCTTCATAAAACAAAACTTTATATGGGACACTCCCCTGATCAAGGGGGAAATGTTCTGTGAACTAGGGCATAAACCCAATACACTCTGGCATTTACATTCATTTAGATTTACATTCATTTACATTCAGAGAGAGAGAGAGAGAGAGAGAGAGAGAGAGAAGCACACAGGGGGTTACAAAAGGAAAATACTTCCCCAAAACCATTGGCTGGGAAAGTGAGAGGGTCTTATTTTTGTGAGTTTTTGCACCAGAAGGGCTCAAAGACTGGAGCCCATCTAGGAGACGTGGCATTGCCTCTCCAGGGATAAAGTGCCAGCAGGCACCATTGGTTTCAACCTATATTGTATTTGTATTACTCCCTATTAATAGTAACAACAAAATAATATTTATTTAGTGCTTACTATGGGTCATACCTATGTATATGTTTTTGTAATATATAAATACATATCTAATAATATACCTATTATTAAATGTATATTATATATTTATATATAATGTATAAACAATGTAATAAATACATTTATATAATATAAAGCATTACATATATGTGTATATATGTCTATAATATATATTAAATATTAATATTTAATATTATATATTTAATACACATATATTTAATTTCCTGACAACCCTATGAGATAAGAAACATTGTAATCCTCTTTTACTAGTGAAGGGACTCAAGATCACACAGTGAGAAAGTGGTAGAACTAGGTTTTTAACTTTCCACTCTTAATAGATGTTTCTAGTAGCAGTTCCCTGAACATAGTACATGTGTCCCTGCTTTGGTGTATTTGTTCATTTCATAATTTCTGTCAAAAATGGCCATTTCTTCATCCTAACAAAATTCTGCCAATCCTTTGGGGCAAAGTTCACGCTTCCAGCCCAGATTACTTCTTTATTCTTTATCATCTTTCTTCATTCATTGTCCCATAACATTTGCCCTTATCTCCCATTTGGCACTTATTGTGGATACCCTATGTTTTTATTTATGTATATATCTGTTTTATATTAGTTCTGTTATTTTAACTAGATTGGAAGTGAGCTGAGGATCAACACCATGTCATGTACTTTATTTGACTTACTCTGCACCTAGCACAAGCCTGAGAATAGTAGATTCTCAATAAATGTTTACTGATAATATTTATTCATTTATTTACTCATCAAGTATTTACTAAACATCAATATATGTTGTTTTAAGATCTGAGTAAATAAAGATATGAATATAATTTGAAAGTTGTCTTCTTCCTGCTCCCAGGGTCTCACAGTCTGGAGGGGAGAAAGAGTTGTAAATGAAATACTACAGTAATGCAATTAGTGCCATATGGATGAGGTGCTATGGTATGATATAGAAGAAAAAAGGTTTATCTTCGACTAAGGAGATTTGCTAAAGTTTCATCTGGTTGTCACATTATGTTTAGTTTTAAAGCTAGTTCATCAAATACATGAGTTTTCCAGTATGGAGAAACAACATATACAAAAGTGTTGGGAAATATTATTGTATACTCTTGAATTGCAAATATTTGAACATAGTTGGAGATCAGGGTATATATAGAGAGGGAGATGAACCTACAAATGTAAGTAAGGGCCACATTATCAAGGGCCTCATAGTCTGGACAAAGGAAGTATGATTTTTATTTTCTATTTAAACACTAAAATTTTTCCATTCAGTATAGCAATTGGAAGGCCCACTGTGATACTATCAAAATAAATTTCACTGAGGTAATAATGTGGAAAACAAGTCAAAAGAGGTTGAAGATTGGACAATGAGAGAAAAGCAGCAGTGACTTTAAACTATTATTTCCACACAATGACTATAGAGAAAGTATGATATATGGAAGGACTCCTGGGGAAGGTGATGGAGTAAGAGGACCTTAGGTTCACCTCATCCCAGATACAACTAGATAACACTTACCTCAGTGTAAATAACCCAGAAAATAATCTTAAGACTGGAAGAACAAATTCAACAACTAAAGGTAGAGAAGAGACCACAATGAAGAAGATAAGGAAGGTGGAGACACCATTGGGAATTAAACAGACTCACAAGAATGTCCATGAAAGGGATGGATATTGAAGGCATGGAGAGGTGAAAGAAACAGACCCCCACACCAGGGAGCCCCCATGGTGAAGATGAATCCCCATAACATTTGACTTTGAAAACCAAGGAGGCTGAATTTCATGTGTTCTTACAAGTAGCAAGACTTAAAACCTGAAATTAAAAAAAAAAAAATCAGTGGGCTTGAATAGGGAGAGCCAGTGGGCAAGAGAAAACTGAGCCCCTACACTTTAAGAGAGAGCACCATAAACAGTCCAAGAAGATACAACATAGAAGTAGAAGTTTGAAAGGCACCTGGAGCATATGAGAGGGGCAGTTATTTACTAATCTCAGAGCATGTCCTGGAGTGATAGAAATCACTGGGGAACTCCCCCAGGAACAATGGAACTGACAGGCATCACTTTCATCCCCCATTTCCCAGTGTAAACACACAACTACCTGTGGGACTCCCTGCCTATCTTATTAGCACTGCTCTCTCTCTTCCTCTCCCCCCAGCTTTGTGCTTCTGCCAGTCCACCCTTCTGGACAGTGCACATCAGTCTGGGCACTGCAGTGTCCCTCTCACAAAGAAACAGTGACACTCAAACTTTGCTAGTACTGCCACACTGTCCCCGCCCCACTGTGCTTTGGCAGATCAACCCTCTCCCATATGCTCTTGGCCAGAGCCCATACATGGTGGTGCCACAGGGCTGGAAATGTGTAAACAGACACCACTCCAAATCAATTCCTGCCCCAGAGGGAAGGAAAGATAACCACACACGCAAATAATACAGAGGCCCCAGGAGTGGGCTGGAAGCAGACAACTAGTCTGATTGCAGGCCCCATACACCAACAAAATCTTCTTGGAGGACAGCACAGGAAAAGGGCCCTGCCATTTGATGCTAGTGAATCTCTGGCAAATGCCTGGTCTGACACAACTCAAGCCCAATGTGTCCCCAGACACACTAACATCATGGGAACCAAGCACTGGCCATAGTAGGCAAAAGATACATTGAAGATGACTGGCCTGAAGGAAAAACCAGCTCAGCCACAGCAGTTGGATGCAGGAATCACACATAGGAGACACCACTGAAGCACCAGGTTCTAGTGAACAGAGGACACTGCATGGTAGGACACTACAGGACCTCTTCTTCACAAGGCCATCACATTCAAGTGCGGATGCACCTCCTTTCTTCACAATGAAACAGACTCAGGGAGTTAGACAAGATGAAGAGACAGAGTAATATGTCTCAAATGAAAGAACAGGATAAGATCACAGCAAGAGACTGAGGTGAAATAGATATAAGTAATATGCCTGATGGAGAATTTAAACTAATGATCTTAAAGATACTCACTGACCTTGAGAAAGAGGTGGACATCGGTGAGGCCCTTAAAATAATATTTAAAAAAGAACCAATAAGAGATAAAGAACAAAATAAGTGAAATTAAAAATACACAAAATGGAATAAACAGTAGACTAAACAAAGCAGAAAAATAAATCAGTGACCTGGCAGACAGTAATGGAAAGTAATCAAGCTAAACAAATGAGAGAAAACAATTATGCAAAATAAGAATAGACTTAGAGAACTCAGCAATACAGTAAAAAGTAATAACATTCACATTATAGGGATCCAAGAAGAAGAAAAAGAACAGAGGGCACAAAATTTATTTGAAGAAATAATAGGTTAAAACTTCCCAATTCCAGGCAAAGAAAGAGAAATCCAGATTCAGGAGGGACAGGGGTCTCCCAACAGAATCAATCAAAAGAGGTCCACACCAAGATACATAGTAATTAAGTTGGCTAAAAGTAGTAATAAAGAGAGAATTTTAAAGACAACAAGAGAAATCAGTCACATAAAAGGGAAACCCTATAAAGATATCAGAGGATTTTTCAACAGAAACTGAAGTTCAGAAGGGAGTGGCATGATATATTCAAGGTACTAAAAGGAAAACAAAATTTGCAGCCTAAAATACTCTATCCAGCATGGCTTTCAATCAGAATGAAAGGGAGAGATAAAGAGTTTCTCAGACAAATAAAAGTTAAAGAAAATCATGACCACTAAATGAACACTACAAGAAATGTTAAAGGGAACACCTTGAAGGGAAAAGAAAGACCATAATCAAAAGTAAGGAAGGTAGGAAACATAAAATCAGTAAAAATAAGTATAGCTGTAAAAATAAGTCAATGGACACACAGAATAAAAGGATGTAAAGTATGACACCATACAATAAAAAGTGTGGCATAAAGGAGTAAAGAATGGCTTCAAACTTCAGCAACAATCAACTTACTATAGACTGCTTATAAAGAATATGGTATATACAAACCTAACGGTAACCACAAATAAAACACCAGTAACAGATTTGCAAAAATTAACAGAAAGTAACGCAAGTATATCACTAAGAAGAGCCAACTAATCATGAGAGAAAAGATGAAGAAAAGAAAGGGATGGAGAAAACTAAAAAAGCAAATATAAAAGAAGTAACAAATGGCAATAAATACATATTTACTAATAATTACTTTCAAAGTAATTGATTAAATGCTCCAATAAAAGTACATAGGGTGAAAGAGTGGAAAAAACAAGACCCATCTATATGTTGACTATAGGTGTCTCAGTTTAGAACTGAAGACACTTGCAGATTGAAAGTGAGGCGGTGGAGAATTATTTATCCAGCAAAGGGATGTCAAAAGAAACCTTAAGTAGCAATTCTTACATCAGACAAAACAGACTTTAAGACAAAGATTGCAATAAGATAAGAAGGACACTATATAATCATTAAGGGGAAAAGCCAAAAAAAAAAAGATATAACAATTGTAAGTATTTACTCACTTAACATGGGAGCATCTAATACTTAAAACAGTTAATAACAAACATAAAGAAACTAATTAATAGTAATATAATAATAATAGGGGACTTTAAACACCCCACTTATATCAATGGACAGATCATCCAAACAGAAAACCAACAAGGAAACTGTGGCTTTGAATGACACATTAGAAATGATTGACTTAACATATATTCAGAATGTTCCATCCTAAAACAGCAGAAGAACACATTCTTTTCAAGTGGGCATGGAACATTCTTTGGTACAGACAGCATATTTGGCCACAAACCAAGTATCAAAACATTAAAAAAGACTGAAGTTATTTCATGCATTGTTTCTGCCAACAACAACGAATAGAAATCAAACACAAGAAAATATCTTACAAGATCATAAATACATGGAAGGTAATTAATATGCTTCTAAACAATAAATGAGTCAACCAAGAAATCAAAGAGGAAATTAAAAAATACATGAAAACAAAAGAAAATGAAAACACCATAGTCCAAAACCTTTCAGATGAAGTAAAAGTGATTCTAAGAGGGAAGTTTATAGCAACACAAGACTATTTCAAGAAGGAATAAAACTCTGAAATAAACAAACTAACCTTACACCTAAAGGAACTAGAAAAAGAGCAGCAAACAAAACCTCAAACCAGTATAAGTAAGGAAATAATAAAGATTAGAAACTAAAAAAAAAAGAAAATATTAATGAAACTGGGAGCTGGTTCTTGGAAAAGACCAACAAAATTGATGAATCTTTATACAGACACATTAAGAAAAGAGAAAGAAGACCCAAATAAACAAAATAAATGAAAAAGAAATAATAACCAACAACACAGAAATACAAGCAATTGTAAGTTAATATTATGAAAAACTATATGACAACAAATTAGATAAACAAGAAGAAATGAAGAAATCCCTGGAAACATCTGACACACCAAAAATGAAGTAGGAAGAAACAGAAAATTTGAACAAACTGATTGGCAGCAATGAAATGGAATCAATAATCAAAAAAATTTCCAAGAAACAAAAGTTTAGAACCAGATGGATTCACGGTTGAATTCTACCAAAGATTTAAAGAAGAGTTAATATGTATTCTTCTCAAATTATTCCAAAAAATAGGAAAGGAGGTAAAATTTCCGATTTCATTCTTTCAGGCCAGTATTACCCTGATACCAAAACCAGAAAACCAAAATAGAGAGAACTACAGACCACTATCTCTAATGAACATAGATGCAAAAAACCTCAAGAAAATACTAGCAGACCAAATCCAACAATACATTAAAAAAATTATTCACCATGATCAGTGGGATTAATTCCCAGGATTCAAGCATGGCTCAATATTCACAAATCAGGGGCGCCTGGATGGCTCAGTTGGTTGAGCAGCTGACTTCGGCTCAGGTCATGATCTTGTAGTCCATGAGTTCGAGCCCCGTGTCAGGCTCTGCTGACAGCTCAGAGCCTGGAGCCTGCTTCAGATTCTGTGTCTCCCTCTCTCTCTGCCCCTCCTCATGCTCTGTCTCTGTCTCTCAAAAATGAATAAATGTTAAAAAAATTTAAAAAATATTCACAAGTCAATGTGATGAATCACATAAATAAGGGAAAGGATTAGAACCATATGATCATTTCAATAGTGCAGAGAAAGAATTTGACAAAGTACAGCATCTATTTATGATAAAACTTTTCAACAAAGTAAGTCTAGAGGAAACATACCTCAACATAATAGAGACTTTATAAGAAAAATCCACAGCTACCATAATACTCAATGGTGAAAACTGAGAGCTTTTCTCCTAAGGTTAGGAATGAGACAAGGATGTAGACTCTTACCACTATTATTCAACATAGTACTGGAAATACTACCCACAGGAATTAGATAAGAAAAAGAAAGAAAAGCGATCCAAATCATCAAGGAAGAAGTCAAACTTTCACAATTTTGCAGGAGACATGATACTCTATATAGAAAACCTTAAAGGCTCCACCAAAAAGCTACTAGAACTGATAAATGAATTTAGTAAAGTCACAGGATACAAAATCAATTTTCAGAAGCTTGTTGCACCTGTATACACCAAGAATAAAGCAGCAGAAAGAAAATTAAGGAATAAATCCCATTTAAATTTGCATCAGAAGTAATAAAGTGTTTAGAAATCAACTAAAGGGGTGGAAGACTTGTACTCTTAAAACGTAAAAATGTTGGTGAAAGAAATTCAAGATAATACAACAAAACTGAAAAATATTTCATGTTCATGGATTGGAAGAACACTTGTTGTTAAAACATCTATACTATCCAAACTAATCTACACATTCAATGTAATCTCTATTAAAATACCAATAGAATTTCACAGTACTAGAACAATCCTAAAAAATGGTTGGAATCACAAAAGATCCTGAATAACCAAAGAAATCTTGAAAAATATAAACAAAAACAAGGTTATTGCAATTCTGAACTTGAAGTTATATTACAACAGTGTAGTAATCAAAACAATATGGTACTGACATAACAATAGACACATAGATCAATAGAACAGAACAAAAACCCAGAAATAAACCTATAATTATATGGTCAATGAATGTTTGATAAAGGAGAAAAAAATACACAATGGGAAAAAGACAGTCTTCTCCAAAAATGATGATGGGAAAACTAGACAGCAACATGCAAAAGAGTGAAACTGGACCATTTTCTCACACTACACAAAAATAAACTCAAATGGATTAAAGACCAAAATGTGAGAACTGAAACCATAAAAATCCTAGAAGAGAGCACAGGCAGTAATTTCTCTGACATTGGCCTTAGCAATATTTTTTATATATATGTCTAATGAAGCAAGGAACTTTAAAGTATAGTTCAAATACTGGGATTCCATCAACATAAAAAGCTACTGCACAGTGAAGGAAACAATCAACAAAACTAAAAGGCAACGTATGGAATATGAGAAGATATTTGCAAATGACATCTCTGAAAAAGGGTTTGTACACAAAATATATGAAGAATTTGTAGGGGCACCTTTGTGGCCCAGTTGGCTAAGTATCTGAATTCAGCTCAGGTCATGGTCTCGCAGTTTGTGAGTTTGAGCCCCACGTCGGGCTCTGCAGACAGCTCAGAGCCCCAGCCTGCTTCGGATCTGTCTCCCTTTCTCTCTGCTCCTTCCCCACTTGCACTCTCTCTCTCTCCCTCTCTGTCTCTCTCTCTCAAAAATAAATAAACATTAAAAAAAGAATTTATAAAACTCACACCAAAAATGAAAAGTCCAATGAAAAAATGGGCAGAAGACATTAATAGACATTTTTACAAAGAATGTATCCAGATGGGTAACAGATACATGAAAAGATGCTAAACATGAGTCATAATCATGGAAATACAAATCAAAACTAAAATGAGCTCTCACACCCATCAGAATGGTTAAAATCAAAAGCACAAGATTCAATGGTAAGTCTGCTGCTAACCCTAGTATCTATGCTTGTAGGTTAAGTTCCTTTTGTCCTAGCTGCTTTCAGAATTATCTCTTTATTTTTATATTTTGCAAATTTCCCTGTAATTTTTCGTGGTGTTGATGTGTTTTTATTGGTTTTGAGGGAAGTTCTCTGTGCCTCTTAGACTTGAATGCTTGTTTCCTTCCCCAGATTATGAAGTTCTCAGCTATAATTTGTTCAGATAAACCTGATGCCCCTTTTCACCACTCTGCTTTTTCTGGGATTCCTGTGATATGGATATTATTTCCCTTTATGGAATTGAGTCTCTCTTTGTAATCTAATAGTTTTCTTTTTCTCTTATTTTCAGGGCCATTATTTTCTGTAATTTTATTTCTATTTCACTAATTCTCTCCTCTGCTTCTTCAATCCCCTTGGTGACTGTATCCAAATTCGCATTTTTTATTTCGGCTTGACTAGGTTTAGGTCTTTGATCTCTGCAGCAAGGGTCTCTCAACATCACTCATGGTCAGGAAAATACAAATCAAAACCAGAATGAGGTATCACCTCACAATTGTCAGAATGGCTAAAATCAACAACACAAGAAACAAGTGCTGACAAGGATGTGGAGAAAAAGGAACTCACTTGCAATGTTGGTGAGAATTCAAACTCGTGCAACCACCCTGGAAAACAGTATGGAGTTTCCTCAAATAACTAAAAATAGAACTACAATATGATCCAGCAATTTCACTATTATGTATTTACCCAAAGGTTACAAAAATATAGATTCAAAAGAGTACATGCACCCAATGCTTATAGCAGCATTATCAACAATAGCCAAACTATGGAAAGAACCCAAATGTCCATTGGTTGATGAATGGATAAAGAAAATGTGGTATGTATGTATGTATGTGTGGGTGTGTATGTATGTACAAGTATGTATACATATATATGTGTGTGTATACACACACACACACACACACACACACAAATCTGGTACACACACACACACACACACACACACACACACACTGGAATATTACTCAGCCATCAAAAAGAATGAAATCTCTCCATTTGCAATGATGTGGATGGAACTAGAATTTATTATGCTAAGGAGATAAGTCAATCAGAGGAAGACAAATACCATATGATTTCATTCGTATGTGGAATTTAAGAAACAAAACAGATGAACATATGGTAAGGGGTGAAGAAGAGAAGAGAGGGAAACAAACCACAGGAGATCAACTAGAGACAACAAACTCAGAGTTGATAGAGGGAGGTGGCTGGGTTTTGGCTAGATGGGTGATGTGTAATAAGGAGGGCACTAGTTGTGATGAGTACTGGGTGTTGTATGTAGGTGATGAATCACTGAATTCTACTTCTAAAACCAATATTGCACTGTGTGTTAATTAACTAAAAATTAAATAAATTAATTAAAAAAAAAAAAAAACATGAGAAGCAAGTGTTGGCAAGAATGTGGAGTAAAAGGAATTCCTGTCACTGATGGCTGGAATGCAAACTGGTACAACCACTATGGAAAATAGTATGGAGATTCCTCAAAAAGATAAAAACAGAACTACCCTTTTAATATAGAAATCACACTACTGTGTATTTACCAAAAAAATTCAAAAACACAAGTTCAAGGGTATAAGGCACTCCTATGTTAATTGCAGCATTATGTACAACATGTACAAGAAATGGAAATAGCCCAAGTGTCTAACAAATAATGAATGGATAAACAATATGGATTGAGCTATGGAGTATAATGCTAAGTGAAATAAGTCAGTCACAGAATGACAAATACCATATGATTTCACTCATATGTGGATTTAAGAATCAAAACAAATGAGCAAAATAAAAAAAAAAAAGAGAGACGGAGAGAAACCGAGAAACAGATTCTTAACTATAGAAAAAATGATGGTTAGTGGAGTTTAGGTGGAGAGGATGAATGAAATAGATTATGGGGATTAAAGAGTATAATTATCGTGGATAAGAACTAAATAATATATAGAATTGTTGAATCATCGTACTGTACACCAGAAACTAATATAACACTGTATATTAACTATGCTGGAATTAAAGTTAAAAACTTAATAAAAAGTAAAATTAAAGAAGATCTTATTGATATTTTAGTTGGGATTATATTTGATTTTAGAGTTTAATATAGGTGAGTTAATTTTGGGTAGATTTATTACTTTCTTCAAGTTTAATTGAAATTTATTTGACATATGACATTGTGCAGTTTAAGGTGCATGATGTGTTGATTTGAAACACTTATATATTGCAAAATGATTACCGTTTTAATGTTAGCCATAAACAATGTGATCCTTTTTTCACCCGTTTACATTTCCTTTTACATGTTAATAAAGTTTTAAGGTTTTCTCATATGGTTCATTCACATTAATTGTTTACTTACTGCCTGGGTATTTTATCTATTTGGTTGCTTCATAAATTGAATATTTTCTTCCACTGTATTTTCTACCTGCATTGATGGGTTACCAAAGAGCAGTTTGGGGCCATTGTACTTGGTAACAATGAACTATATGGAATGGCTCCTTATGAAATTTATTTTTTTATTTCATAAATGAAGTACAGAGGTAAGCTCTCTGGTGCTGGTATATTTGTTCCATGATCATCAAAGACCTAGGTTTGCTGTTGTTGTTGTTGTTATTGCTGCTGTTGCTGTTGTCGTTTTTACCGTATTGCTTTGCCATCTGTAGCACATTTCTACATGCTATGATATGCTGCATGAATGGTTCCAAATAACAGCACCAACTCCGTTCTTCCCAAGAGGGTGATTTCGTTCCACATCTCCAGATGGAATGTATTCTGTCTGCATTTTAGACAGCAAGAAGGTGAAAAAGGAAAAGAAGTATGAAATCTTCTGCTGTTTAAGGAGGCTTCTTGGAAAACCTATACATTTTCCTTTATCTCATTGGCCAGAATTTAGTTACATAACTACTCAGAGATGTAAAGAGGCTGCAAGAAATCCTCTCTTCAGAGAGGTGCTGTGCCCATATTAAAAATATGGTTTTGTTACTAAAGAAAAAAGGCAGGGAAGAAATGATGAGGTAGGCAACCAGCAGTCATTCCCATCCTTCTGCATGTACTCTCGCTTCCTCCAAACTGCAACCAAAGCATTTTCTGAAACACATATTAAATTCACCCATTTCCTTACACCAATCAATGCCTTCTGCGTCATGGGGTCAAAGGCCGTACATTGCCTTGATATCACCTCTTTTCTAGATTCTTCTGCCCCTCTTTTCATCTTGCTTTGTGCACTCAAGCCACTCTGTATTTAAGTTATGTAAACATGCTATGGATTCTTTAGCCTCACAACCTTTGCCCATGTGGTTCTCTGTGCTTTGGATGCTCTACCCTCTAGTTACTTCCTTTAGCCAACCCTTACTTTCCTTTTATTTTATTTTTTAATATTAAATTTATTGTCAAATTGGTTTCCATACAACACCCAGTGATCATCCCAACAGGTGCCCTCCTCAATGCCCATCACCCACTTTCCCCTCCCTCCCACCCCCCATCAACCCTCAGTTTATTCTCAGTTTTTAAGAGTCTCTTATGGTTTGGCTCCCTCCCTCTCTAACTTGTTTTTTCTTCCTTCCTCTCCCCCATGGTCTTCTGTTAAGGTTCTCAGGATCCACATAAGAGTGAAAACATATGGCATCTGTCTTTCTTTCTATGACTTATTTCACTTAGCATAACACTCTCCAGTTCCATCCACGTTGCTACAAAAGGCCATATTTCATTCTTTCTCATTGCCAAGTAGTATTCCATTGTATATATAAGCCACAATTTCTTTATCCATTCTTCAGTGGATGGACATTTAGGCTCTTTCCATAATTTGGATATTGTTGAAAGTGCTGCTGTAAACATTGGGGTACAAGTGCCCCCATGCATCAGCACTCCTGTATCCCTTGGGCAAATTCCTAGCAGTGTTATTGCTGGGTCAGGTTAGATCCATTTTTAATTTTTTGAGGAACCTCCACACTGTTTTCCATAGTGGCTGCACCAGTTTGCATTCCCAGAAGCAGTGAAAGAGGGTTCCCATTTCCCCACATCCTCTCCAGCATCCATAGTCTCCTGATTTGTCCATTTTAGCCACTCTGACTGGCGTGAGGTGATATCTGAGTATGCTTTTGATTTGTCTGTCCCTGATGAGGAGCAACGTTGAGCATATTTTCATGTGCCTGTTGGCCATCTGGATGTCTTCTTTAGAGAAGTGTCTATTCATGTTTTCTTCCCATTTCTTCACTGGATTATTTGTTTTTTGGGTGTGGAGTTTGGTGAGTTCTTTATAGATTTTGGATACTAGCCCTTTGTCCAATATGTCATTTGCTAATATCTTTTCCCATTCCGTAGGTTGCCTTTTAGTTTTGTTGATTGTTTCCTTTGCTGTGCAGAAGCTTTTTACCTTCATGAAGTCCCAGTAATTCATTTTTGCTTTTAATTCCCTTGCCTTTGGGGATGTGTCAAGTAAGAAATTGCTGCGGCTGAGGTCAGAGTGGTTTTTTTCTGCTTTCTCCTCTGGGGTTTTGATGATTTCCTGCCTCACTTTCAGGTTCTTTATCCATTTTGAGTTTATTTTTGTGAATGGTGTAAGAAAGTGTTCTAGTTTCATTCTTCTGCATGTTGCTGTCCAGTTCTCCAGCACCATTTGTTAAAGACTGTCTTTTTTCCATTGGCTATTCTTTCCTGCTTTGTCAAAGATTAGTTGGCCATACTTTTGTGGGTCTAATTCTAGGGTTTCTATTCTATTCCATTGGTCTATGTGTCTGTTTTTGTGCCAATACCATGCTGTCTTGATGATTACAGCTTTGCAGTAGAGGCTAAAGTCTGGGATTGTGATGCCTCCCACTTCATTCTGCAAGTCTTAATGCTGGCATTTACTCTTTCAGTGGTACGTATTTGTTTCACTAATGTCAAATTACACCCCACTGTTCCATTTTCATACCTTTCTGCTTACACAATAATATTTTGTTCTGATGCTTACTGGCAGTGTAATCTTTTTGAAGATATTTTATATGGCAATTAACACATGTAGTACCAACAGTGCATATAACTCAACTGAAGTGTTTATAACATGAACATCTATGACCAGGTTTCCACATGTACATGAAATGACAACTATATCTTAATAGCTACCTGGCCAACTTTAGCTCTAAGACACAATTTTTGAAAATAATTCCTAATGTCAGAAATATATAATTTGTTGGAAGTAAATCCTAATGTCAGAGATTTGTTATGGTGAAAATATGTGAAATAGTGTGTCTTGGAACTTATTAAATATGGTATTTACAAGAGAATTAACGCTAAGAGGAGAGACTATTAAGATTTACTAAGTTCACCCAGGGCAATTAAGTAAGATCATAGGAAGGCACTGGCTGGGATCACCATAATGACTTTCACTCCGAATATCCTCTGTACCAGTAACTTTGCACTCCTCCTGAATCCCTGGGTGAGGGGACTACTCTCAGTGCAAACATTAGCGGACACCATTCTATTTGATTAGTCTAATAGTACTATTATTGGTGGTGACAAGAGACATACCATATCAGACCTAAGGAGAGGCATCTCATTAATTAGCTCTTCTTAATCCATTTCTAACCCAATTCTCCCTTGCTACTTTCCATTATAGAAACTAGAAAGCAGAAAACCCAATTTCCCTCACTTACTTGCAGATAGGAGGGGCAATGTGACTCAGTTCTAATAGTGAGACATCAAGCAGAAATCTTCTGGCACTGAATCTTTCTTCTTCTTTCTCTCTGCTTTGAATGTAAACATGATATCTGGAGCTTCAGCAGCCATCTTATAACAATGGGATGACAAGCCTGAAGATGAAAGTCTACATAGTATGAATAGTGGGTCAGAAAAAAAAAAAAAAAGAAATTCCTTGGGTCCAAATGGCATTGTTGAACAACTAAATAAACACCAGCAATGACCTACATCTAGACTTGCTTTTAAGACTTGCTTTTATTTGGAAAAATAAGTCATTTATTTGCTTAAGCCACAATTGGTTAGTTTGTAACTTGCATCTGAACATATTTTTAATATGGATGCATATGGCAGCTGTCACTGAGTGCTAAAAAGTTCTAATTTGTGGAATGTGTGAGAGATCACCCACTTTCCCCATCCCTCCTCTTCTAAAGGAATTTCTGAGTATCTGGGGAGAAAATGATGGTCTAGAGTTCTTGCAGAATGGCCCTGGATATTCATTATAAATTTTCTTAGGAGATTTGCAAAGGCATTATGTTAGTCTGCGATGAACTATGTTTTTAAAAAGTAAAAGCATTTGCAATTGTATGGTATTCTTCTGAAATGGGGACTTCAAAATATCCTCCAAATGTTTTCACAAATAAAAATATCTATGATTTACATAATATTCCATTTTCAACTCACAGAGAAAATTTATTGTTTCAGGAATATGTTAATTACATAGTACACAGATCTGCATTTATATTTCAACAAATATTCCAGCCACCTTATTAACTACTCAGCTTTGAAAATGTAGGTTATACCTCAAAAACTGAGGAGCCCTGCTGAGCTGGGACCATTTCTCCCAACTATTGCCTACAGGGACAGGAGAATAAATTTAGTGGCATTCTTCACCCTGACACTACCAATGGAAAAAATATTCTGTTTCTCTAGACAAAATTCTTGCTTTTGATAGCCTAAAATGGACAGATTAATACTCAATTATAGACCACATTAGAGATTTATTTTCAGAGAATCTTTCATATAATTACACTTGAGAGACATTAGGCTTCAAAGATAGAAAAGACTGGTGATTCTACGGTTTTAATCCATTCTATAGAACAAAAATGTCTAACATCTAAAAGATGAAATAAAACAGAAATATAGGAGAAATTTCAAATTACAAAGAAACAGCTCTAGAATTCCTGATGTATAAACATCATTACCATTATCATGCTTTATATGTTGAGTTTAGATTAATCAAGTCTTAACAGTATAACAAGTGGCCAAATACAATAATATATTGTTTGTACAGAAATCTCCTTACAGTTTGTCATGTGTATAGAAACATTTCTTTCTGAAACGACACTCAAATAAATTACCAATAGATAATGTCTAGTGTATAAGCAATGAGCCCATTCAGTGCTAGAACTAGTTTTATTCTGATAGTATTTTTTAACCTTTTTTTTCCCAAGTTTTTCTTTAAATTCCACGTAGTTAACATAGAGTGTAAATGTAGCTTCAGGTGTAGAACTTAGTGATTCAACACATACATACAACACCCAGTGATCATCACAAGTGCCCTCCTTAATCCCCATCACCTATTTAACTCATCACAGTTCCCATTTCCCCTCTGGTAACCGTAAGTCTGATCTCATTAGTTAAGAGTCTGTTTCTTGGTTTACCTCTCTGTATCCCCTGTGTTCATTTTTTTTGTTTCTTGAATTCCACATATGAGTGAAATCATATGGTTTGTCTTTCTCTGACTTATTTCGTTTAGCATAATACTCTAGCTCCATCCATATCATTGCAAATGGCAAGATTTCATTCTTTTTTATAGCTGAGTAATATGTCATTATATATACATGTATATATTTTATCACACGTCTTCTTTCTCCATTCATCAGTCAATGGACATTTGGACTTTTTCACCATTCTACCATTGTTGATAATGTTGCTATCAAAATCAGGATGCGTGTATCCCTTTGAATCAGTTTTTTTTTATCCTTTGGATAAATACCTAGTAGTGCAGTTGCTGGATCGTAGGGTAGTTCTATTTTTAAATTTTTGAAGAACCTCCATGCTGTCTTCCAGAGTGTCTCCACTTGTTGGCAATCCCATCAGCACTGCAAGAGTGTTCTCCTTTCTCTGCATCCTCACCAACATCTGTTCGTGTTATTATTTTCAGCCATTCTGACTGGTTTAAGGTGATACCTAATTGTGGTTTTGATTTGTATTTCCCTGATGATGAGTGATGTTGAGTATCTTTTCATGTGTCTGTTCACCATCTGTATGTCTTCTTTGGAAAAATGTCTATTAATGTCTTCTGCGCATTTTTTAATATGACTATCTGTTTTTTGGGTGTTGAGTTTGATAACATCTTTATAAATTTTGGATGCTAACTTTTATTATCTATGTAATTTGCAAAAACCTCCCATTCCAATGTTGCCTTATAGTTTTGTTGATTGTTTCCTTCACTGTGAAGAAACTTTATATTATGATGAAGTCCTAATAGTTTGTTTCTGCGTTTGTTTCCCTTGCCTCAGGAGACAGATCTATGAAGAAGTTGCTACATCTGATGTCGAAAATGTTGCTGCCTATGTTATCCTCTAGGATTTTAATGTTTTCTTGTCTAACATTTAGGTCTTTCATCCATTTTGAATTTATTTTTCAATAAATTGTAAGGAAGTGGTCCAGTTTCATTCTTCTGCATGTTGCTGTCCAGTTTTCACAACACCATTTGTTGAAGAGGCTGTCTTTTTCCATTGGATATTCTTTCCTGTTTTGTCAAAGATTAATTGACCATATATTTGTGAGTTCATTTCTGGTTTTTGTATTCTGTTCTATTGATCTATGCGACTATTTTTGTGCCAGCACCACACTGTCTTGATCACTACAGCTTTGTAATATAGCCTGAAGTCTCAAATTGTGATGCCTCTATATTTTCTTTTCTTTTCAAGATTGCTTTGGTTATTCCAGATATTTTTTGGTTCCAAACAAATTTGAGGATTGTTTGTTTTAGTTCTGTGGAAAATGCTAGTGTTATTTTGATAGGGATGGCATTAAATGTGCAGTTTATTTTGGGTAGTGTAGACATTTAAAGAATATTTGTTCTTTCAATCCAAGAGTATGGAATGTCTTTCCATTTCTTTGTGTTCTTCTTCAATTTCTTTCATCAGTGTTTTATAGTGTTAAGAGTACAGGTCTTCTACCTCTTTGGTTAGGTTTATTGCTAGGTATCTTATTGTTTTTTGTGAAATTGTAAATGGGATTGATTCCTTGATTTATCTTTCTGATCTTCATTATTCGTGTATAGATATTCAACAGATTTCTGTATGTTGATTTTGTAACCCACAACTTTGCTGAATTTATGTATCAGTTCTAGGAATTTTTTGGTGGAGTCTTTAAGGTTTTCTATATAGAGTATCATGTCATCTGAAAATAATGAAAACTTGACTCCTTCCTTGCCAGTTTGAATTCCTTTTATTTCTCTTTTTTGTCAGATTCCTATGACTAGGACTTCCAGTACTATGTTAAATAACTGTGGTGAAATTGAACATCCCTGTCTTGTTCCTAATTGTAGAGGAAATGTTCTCAGATTTTCCACATTGAGGATAATATTATCTGTGGGTTTTTCATAATGGCCTGTGTATATTCCATCTAACTCTATTTTGTTGAGGTTTTTTTTTTCCTCATGAATGTTCTTTGTAAAATTCTTTTTTTGCATCTGTTGAAATGATTATATGGTCCTTATCCTTTCTTTTAATGTTCTGTGTCAGGTTTGCAATTATTAAACCATCCTTGCAGCCCAGGAATAAATCACACTTGATTGTGGTGAATTTCTTTTTAACTACTGTTAGATTCATTTTGTTAGTATTTAATTGAGAATTTTTGCATCCATGTTCATAAGGGATGTTGGCCTGTAGTTCTCTTTTTTTAGTGGAGTCTTTACCTGGTTTCGGTATCAGGGTAATTCTGGCCTCATAGAAGGAATTTGCAAGTTTTCCTTCCTTTTCTTTTTCTTTCCTTTTTTCTTTTCTTTCTTTCTTTCTTTCTTTCTTCTTTTTTCCTTTTGAATATTTTGAGAAGAGTTGGTATAAACTCTTCTTTAAATGTTGGTAAAATTCCCTGTAAAGCCATTTGGCCCTGGTCTTTTGTTTCTTGGGAGATTTTTTTTTTATTACTGATCAATTTCATTGCTGGCATCAGTCTGTTGATGTTTTCTATTTCTTTTTGTTTCAGTTTGGTAGTTTATATGTTTCTAGGAATTTATCCATTTCTTCCAAGTTCTCCAATTTGTTGGCATACAGGTTTTCATAATATAATTGTTTGCATTTCTGTGGTGTTTAGTCCAATAATCTTAAATTTCTAACTTTCCTTTTCTCCTGTGCCATTGTCTGTCATGTCTTTTTAGTATTTTTCTTACTTGTTTGTAGTATTTTGATTTCTTTTTATTTCTACCCAGATGATCAAAAAGTGGCTCTTATTTAAAAAATTGGTATATAAAAAAGGGGGATTTTTGGACTATATCCAGGGTCTCCAAATAATTTAAGAGTTTTTCTCCAGGAGGTAAAGTATGAAATGCATAATGGATCAGAGAGATGCAACTCTGTTTAAAGTTAGTCTTGATAATAAAGTGATTGACAATATTGCAATTCGAAGAAAAGGAATCAGTCAAGGAGGGAATTGGTCAACAATGGAAGTCTAGATTATCAGAATTCAGTTACATTCTTTTTAAAACCTGAAACTAATATAACATTGTGTGTCAATGAAATTTCAATAAATAAACAAGTAATTTTACTGAGCACCTAGAAGGTGATTTACATACAGATTCTATTCTTGAGGAGCTTACATTTTAGTGATAAATAAAAAAAGAGAGAGAGAGAGAGAATGCCTGTGTAGTGGATTAAGTATTATAATTGATATAATTACACTACTGGGCATTTACCCCTAAAATACAAAAACATTAATTCACAAGGATACATGTACTCTAACATTTATTGCAGCATTACTTACAATAGCCAAATTATGGAAGCAGCCCAGATGTCCATCAACAGATAAATAAAGAAGATATAGTATATGCATATATATGGAAATACACACACACACAGAGTGGAATATTATTTAGCTATACTAAATGATGAAATCTTCATATTTGCAACAACATGGATGAGGCTAGAATATAATACTAAGTGAAATAAGTCAGTCAGAGAAAGAAAATTATATGATTTCACTCATATGTGGAATTTAAGAAATAAGACAAGTGAACAAAGGACAAAGGAGAGAAAGAGACAAAACAAAAAATAGACTCTAACTATAGAGAACAAACAGAAGGTTGCTAGAGGGGAGGTGGGTCTGGGAAATGGGTGAAATAGGTGATGGAGATTAAAGCGACACTTATCATGATGAGCACTGAGTAACGTATAGAACTGTTGAACTGTTGAGCCACTCTATTGTACACATGAAACTAATATAACACAATATTTTAACTATACAGACATTAAAATTAAAAACTTAATAAAAGTTTTAAAAAGTATGTCAAAAATTTCAGCAGACATATGGTAACTAGAGAGGATAGAGAATTTAAGGGAAAACCCTTTGGAGAAACTTGAGAGAGGCAATATTAATAGTCTTTGGACCCTAAAGAAATGGGAAAGACTAATATACACAGCATAGGCTAAGGAATTATTTTGAGTGAAAAAGGAAGATGGGAAACAAGGGAAAATGGGTATGAATATAGATAAGTTTATAATTATGAAATTATATGCTTAGATATTCTAGCCTAAAGGTTTTGGAAGGAGGTAAAATAGTTTGCTGAGACTGTAGGTGTGGGAGTTTGTGGGTGACTTGAAAGAAGACATACGTAAAAGGACCAGTCTTACAAATGGATGTCAAATAGTAGATAAGATGGCAGATGATGCAGCCTGGAATGATTGATGGAGGAAAGAAATACAAGAGGGGTTTGGCAACCTAGAAATAGTCCTGGAAGTCAAAAGACCAGAGGTATATGAAAGGTGAAATATGATTATAGCAGAAGAAAGAGGAGAGAATGGAAAGGATTAGAGGCTATCATAGTCAGAGAGTGGGACAATAAAGTTTAAAATCTCAGGAGAGTTCACCAGCAGGGTCCATGATTTGATCAGCAGATGTAGAGGTAATAAGGATATTTGGGAAATTAAAAAAAGGGAAATTTCTGCAGATACCTGATAACCTATAAAATGTATCTCAAATCTGACCATTGCTCACCAATTTCACTACACCAAAGAGTCCAAGCTGCCATCAACTTTAAAAAAACAATAATTAATTTTTAAATTTATATCCAAGTTAGTTACCATATAGTGCGAATATGACTTCAGCAGTAGATTCCTTAATGCCTCTTACTCCTTTAGCCCAACCCCCTCCCACACAACCCCTCCAGCAACCCTCTGTTCTCTATATTTAAGAGTCTCTTATGTTTTGTCACCCTCCCTGTTTTTATATTATCTTTGCATCCGTTCCCTTATGTTCATCTGTTTGTATCTTAAATTCTTCATGTGAGTAAAATCATATGATATTTGTCTTTCTCTAACTAATTTTGCTTAGCATAATACCTTCTAGTTCCATCCACATAGTTGCAAATGGCAAGATTTCATTCTTTTTAATTGCCATGTAATACTCCATTGTGTGTATATACCACATCTTATTTATCCATTCATCTGCTGAGGGACATTTGGGTTCTTTCCATACTTTGGCTATTGTCAATAGTGCTGCTATAAACATTGGGGTGCATGTGCCCCTTCAGAACAGCACACCTGTATCCCTTGGGTAAATGCCCAGTAGTGAAATTGCTGGGTCATAGGGTAGTTCTATTTTTAATTTTTGAGGAACCTCCATACTGGTTTTCAGAGTGGTCGCACCAGTTTACATTCCCATCAGCAGTGAAAAAGAGATCCTCTTTCTCCACATCCTTGCCAATGTCTGTTGTTGCCTGAGTTGCTAATGTTAGTCATTCTGACAGGGGTGAAGTGTTATCTCAGTGTGGTTTTGGTTTGTATTTCCCTGATGATGAGTGATGTTGAGCATTTTTTTCAAGTGCCTGTTAGCCATCTGGATGTCTTCTTTGGAGAAGTGTATATTCATGTCTTTTGCCCATTTCTTCACTGGATTGTGTTTTGGGTGTTGAGTTTGATAAATTCTTTATAGATTTTGGATACTAACTCTTTATCTGATATGCCATTTGCAAATAATCTTTTCCCATTCTCTTGGTTACCTTTTAGTTTTGCTGATTGTTTCCTTTGCTGTGCAGAAGCTTTTTATTTTGATGAGGTCCCAATAGTTCATTTTTGTTTCTTTCCCTTGCCTTGGAGATGTGTTCAGTGAGAAGTTGCTGTGGCTGAGGTCAAAGAGGTTTTAGCCTGCTTTCTCCTCTAGGATTTTGATGGCTTCCTGTCTTACACTGAGGTCTTTCACCCATTTTGAGTTTATTTTTGTCTATGGTTTAAGTGGTCCAGGTTCATTATTCTGCATGTCGCTGTCCAGTTTTCCCAGCACCACTTGCTGAAGAGGCTGTCTTTATTCCATTGGATATTCTTTCCTGCTTTGTCAATATTAGTTGGCCATACATTTATAGGTCCATTTCTGGGTTCTCTATTCTGTTCCATTGATTTGAGTGTCTGTTTTTGTGCCAGTACCATACTGTCTTGATGATTACAGCTTTGTAGTATAGCTTGAAGTCTGGGATGTTGATGCCTCCTGCTTTGGTTTTCTCTTTCAAGATTGCTTTGGCTATTTGAGGTCTTTTCTGGTTCCATACAAATTTTAGGATTGTTTGTTCTAGCTCTGTGAAGAATGCTGGTGTTATTTTGATAGGGATTGCTCTAGCCTTCTAAATGATGTCTTGGATTCCCTTTATGTCCACTCCCTAATCCACACCCCACTCAGTTCCTCACATATTGGCCAGATGTAAATTAGGTAAAATAATGACCCCTCCCTTCTTTTCTCAAAATTCAGTATTGTACTGGCTTCCCATTACACTCACTTAGCTATAAGTCCTTACATGATTTTATCACATTCTTTTCAACTTTACCACCTAGAATTTTTCCTATCTTCATTGTGTTTCAGCTACCCTGGGATCCTTGCTATTCTAAGAGAATAGTAAGCTTGTCATAGGGCCTTAGGGTTTGAGGGTCTTTGAACTTGTTCCTCTGCCTATAATTCAACCTCATTACCATCTCTACAGGCCTTTACAGGACTCTTACTTCATTCAAACCTATGCTAAAATTTACCTTTAGAGAGGCCTTTGCTTACCATTACTACTTAAAACTATAAGCCTCTGTTTTTCTCTACCACAATTCCCTTCATTATCTTCCATATAACACTTACCACTAAGTGAGATATTTTATAAAGGCATACCTCAGGGGTATTGTGGGATAGTTCCAGATCACTGCAATAAGGCAAATATCACAACAGAGTCAAATTATTTTTTTTTATTTCTCAGTGCATATAAAAGTTATGTTTATAGTATCTGTAGCTTATTAGGTGCATAATAGCATATGTCTAAAACAGCAATGTACATACTTTAATTAAACTTTACTGCTAAAAATGCAAACCATTATCTGAGCCTTCAGTGAATTGTAATCTTTTTGTAGGTGGAAGGTCTTGCTTCAATTTTGATAGCTGTTGAAGTTTTGTGTGACTGTGCCAATTTCTTAAAACAACAATGACGTCTGAAGGATCAATTGACTCTTTATTTCATGAAAAATTTTGCTGTAGCCTGCAATGCTGTTTGATAGCATTTTACACATAATAGAACTTTCAAAATTGGAGTCAATCCTCTCAAAACTCCCTCTGTTATATTGTCTAAGTTTGGGTAATACTCTAAATCCTTTGTTGTCATTTCAATAATCTTCACAACATCTTCAACAGGAGTAGATTCCATCTCAAAAACTCAGTTTCTTTGCTCATCAACAAGAAACATCCCATTTGTTAAGTTGTATCATGAGATTGCAGTCATTCAGCCACATCTTAAGTGTTCACTTTTAATCCTACTTTTTCTTGCTATTTCCACTATATCTCAATTCCTGCCTCCACTGAAGTCTCGAACCTTTCAAAATCATCCATGAGGGTTGAAATCAGCTTCTTGCAAATTCTTGTTAATATCGATGTTTTGAGCTTTTTCCAGGAATCATAAATATTCTTAATGCCATAGAATTGTGAATCCTTTTCAGAAAGTTTTCAGTTTACTTTTCTTAGATCCATCAGTGGAGTCACTATCAATGGCAGCTATAGCCTCACAAAATATCTTTGTTAAATAATAAGACTTGAAAGTCAAAATTACTCCTAGATCGATGAACTGCAGAGAAGATGTTGTGTTAGTGGGCATGAAAAAAAACATTAGTCTCATTGTACATCTCCATTAGAACTCTTGGTTGACGAAGTGCATTTGCAATGAGCAGTCATATTTTGAAAGAAATCTTTTTTTTTCTTTCTGAGCAGTAGATCTCAACCATGGGCTTAAAATACTCAATAAACCATGTTGTATCATCCAGGCTTTATTGTTCCATTTATAGAGCACAGGCAGAATAGATTTAGCATAATTCTTAAGGGTCCTATGAGTTTCAAAATAGTAAGTGAGCATTGACTTCGACTTAAAGTCACCAGCTGCATTAACCCCTAACAAGAGAGTCAGCCTGTTCATTGAAGCTTTGAAGCCAAATATTGTCTCCTATCTCTGGAAATCCTAGATGGCATCTTCTTCCAATGGAAGGCTGTTTTGTCTACATTAAAAATCTGTTGTTTGGTGTAGCCACCTTCATGAATTATCTTAGCTAGATCTTCTGGATAACTTTCTGTAACTTTTTCTTTTTTTTAAAGACTACATTTTATTTTAATTATTTTTAAAACTTTTTTTAATGTTTATGTATTTTTGAGAGAAGGAGAGAGAGACAGAGCATGAGTAGGGGAGGGGTAGAGAGAGAAGGAGAGATAGATTCCGAAGCAGGCTCCAGACTATGTGCTGTCACCACAGAACCTGATGTGGGGCTTGAATTCATGAACTGCGAGATCATGACCTGAGCCGAAGTTGGATGCTTAACTGACTGAGCCACCCAGGTGCCCCAACTTTCTGCAACTTCTACATCAGGACTTGCCGCTTAACCTTGCACTTTTATGTTTGGAGATGGCTTGTTTTCTTAAATCTCATGAACCAACCTTGGCCAGCTTTAAACTTTTCTTCTGCAGCTTCCTCACTTCTTTTAGCCTTTGTAGAATTGAAGGTTATTAAAGTCTTGCTCTAGATAAGACTTTGGCTTAAGGAAACGTCACTGGCTTGATCTTATATCCAGACCACTACAACTTTTTCCATATCAGCAATAGGACTATTTCACTTTCTTATCATTTGTGTGTTCACTGGAATTTCACTTTTAATTTGTTTCAGAAACTTTTCCCTTGCATTCACAACTTGACCAAATGTTTGATGCAAGGGGCCTCAGCCTATCTCAGCTTTCCATGTGCATTCCTCACTAAGTTTAATTATTTCTAGCTTTGTAGCTGAAGGGAGACATGTGACTCTTCTTTTCACTTGAACACTTAGAGGCCATTGTAGGCCATTGTAGGATATTTATTGGCCATTTCAATATTGTGTCTCAGGAAATAGCCCAAGGAAAGGGAGAGAGATGGGGGAATGGCAGGTTGGCAGAGTAGTCAGAACACACACATTTATTGATTAAGTTCACTGTGCTATATGGGAGCAGTTCATGGTGCCTGAAAAGAATTACAATAATAACTTCAAAACTACTGATCACAGATCACCATAACAAATAAGATATGATTAAAAAGTTTAAAATAGTGATAGAATTACCAAAATGTGATACAGAGACATAAAGTGAGCAAATGCTATTTGAGGAAATGACACTGATAGACTTGCTTAATGCAAGGTTGCCACAATCCTTCAATTTGTAAAAGACCCATATCTGTGAAACACAATAAACTAAAGTGCAATAAAAAAGGTATGCCTGTATATATTTGCTTGTTTATTACCTTTAGTCTACCTTCCACCTAAAATTTATTCTATTTGGGGCAGTGATTGTGTCTGTCATATCCCCTCTTTTATATCATAGCACTTAGCAAATTTCCCAGCACAAAATAGGATTCAAGACAACCACTAGAATACTTGTTCAAGGCAAAGCTGTGTTCCATGTGCTGCAACTACAAAGATGAATAAGGTATGGTTTCAGAAGCAACTGCCAGATTTAGGAACCAAGAGCAGCTACAGAGTGAGGTGCACTGACTGGAGAATGGCAGAAAATAAAGTACATGATGAAATTTTAACTGTCTAACTCTTCCTTTTGTATATTTTCCCACTCTGAGTAAAATCTTGAGATCTTGGTTTCCAAAGATCACCCTAAAGAGATCTCTGTAAACATGTAAAATTCTGGGGCATGAATTGGGCTCTTGTCTTTCTACTAAACAATAACAACAGACAATGAACACAGAATTGGAATCATACGCCAAAAGTATTTCAAAATATCAGAAAACAGTAACAATAAGTGCATATAAATTTTTATTTTATTTAAATATAACATTTTTTCAATGAGTTAAAACTGCAAATATGCCCTTCAAACTTACATAAAAAATTTTTTTACAAGATTACCTCAATCCTTCTTGTAGGATGATTTAACCTTTTCAAGATCTTTGTCCTAAGTAATAGATCCATATTTAGTACTCTTTCATCTGCACTCATTTTTCAGGTCAAACAAGAAAAAAAAAATAGCCTAGACTTTATTGCAAATCTTTGCAGTCATCCAAAAAAGTTTTGCATTTCATTGACTTACTTTTTATCCCATGTTTTGCCTAAGATTTGTGAAGCTTGTTATTTAAGATAGCAACTAAAGACTAAGCCATGGATGAGTTATAATAGTCACCAAACAAATTAAAAATGGTGTTATGCTAGTGTTTTCGAAGCCTTTATTCTTTACACCCACTCCTTATCACTCTCCCTTCAAAGAAAATAAAGTCCCTTTTGCAAAGGCCCTGTGACATCCTTCCTAAACTTCATCTGTTGAAATGAATCTGCTACTCCCAAGCATCTGTAAATCTGTAAATCCCAAGAAGTTGAATATTTTTATTTCAACACATGAAAATAATTTCTAGTACATTTTATTTTTATTTTTGTTATGTGTTCTAAAGATATCTTTGTCTATGTCCAGACTTGTCTGAACCATTACATGAATGAGGGAGAATGGAGGCAGTTAAAGGGGCAAATTTGCTTCCCATAGGAAACAATTAAGTTGCAACTGGAGCTACTTCTAAGCAAAATTGTGGAAGAGTGCATAATGTGAAGCATGCTCCATGTAATTAGTGTAGTTTCCAACTTCTTGCTCAAGCTGTGCTTCTATTTTGGTTATATGATCTCATGTGTTTGACTGAATGAGAGACAGGTTTTACTGTTCCAACTTTCTGAGCTTGTTTTAAATCAGGATAATTACAATAGGTCTGTGTGAGCTACCTGTTTTCTAATTGTTTTTCCCCTAACGAAGGCAGTGAAAATAGAATGGCAAGTACATTAAAAAAAAAAAGCACTACAAGGAGAAGTTAAGATAGCAGAGTTGTAGGGAGACCCGATGTTTTCCTAGTCCCTTGAACAAAGCTAGGTAAGTATCAAATCATTCTGAAATAGATCTGGGGACTGAGAAAACAAACTGCACAACTACAGGGAGAAAAGATGCCACAATGTGGAAGGTAGGAGGTGCAGAGACATGATTTGGGGGAGAAAAGAATCACAGGTGCTGTGGAAGGAAAGGAACCCTGATCTTGGAGAGAGGAGAAAAAGAGAGAGAGAAGGAGAGAGAGAGAGAGAAAGAGAGAGAGAGAGAGAGAGAGAGAGAGTATTGCACAGGGGATTGCACAAGTAAAACACTTCCCCAAAACTTTTGACTGGGAAAACAAGAGGGGCTAATTATTGCAAGTTTTTACAAGCAGTGGAGCTCAAAGACTGAAGTTTTAGAAGTCCATGCCATCACCTGTGTGGAGCCTGGCCAGCTCAGTGGGGCTTCTGTAGAAAAGGAGGGCCGAGGCCCAGGAGAAGACTGTATGGTCTGAGGATCTCCTGGGTCACACTAGGAGAGACAGTTCCCCCTTCTTGGAGTGCATTCAGTAGAGGTGGCACTGTATCTCTGGGGACAAAATACCCATGGTGCCACAAAGCTGTCCCATTGATTACTACAGGAACAGAGACACCTTTTGAGGGCAGCTAACCGGGATGCCAGTTTTTGCTGTGCTTTACCACAAATTCCAACACCCTGCATGTTTGTGTGTTGCCCATCTGAAACAAACCAGCACCAGCCACCACAAAGCAAGACCCTCCCCTAGAGGATCAGTGCAGGTCTGCACCATGTCAGGTCCCTAAAATTTGGAGTTTTGAAACACAGCCAGCACATTTGAGAGAAAACAAAGGAACACCGCAAGAGGCCTGGAACAAATGCATGAAGGCAGGGATCTGAGGGAAATCAGGGACAAATGAAGGGAGAATGTCTGCTCTTCTGCAGGGCTTTCTGAACAATGGCAAGCATGAACTCCCCTTTCCAGGGATGAGAGAGTGGACAGACAATATTTACTACCCTTGCCCATCAGCACATAAGGACATCACTGATCAGCTCAGTGCCCTTAGTGGAGGGCTGAGCTGCTTATACCAAGCTTCTCCCCACTGTGCTCTGCAGGTTCTTGTTTTACTTAAGGCAAGTGTACCTGAAAGCCACAACAGCAGCAAACCCTTCCCACAGAAGACCAGCAAAAACTCTCCCACATGCACCAAGTCTAATGACATAGAGGGCTGTAAAGCTTCTGCCAAGTAGAAACAAGATCTAGACTCTTTTAACAAGCAGACCAAAGCACACCTAGTTAAAACACACCACACGCTGGACAAGGTCAAAACACTTCCCACTGCAGACAAGAAGAAACTCTTCAGAGGATTGACTTAAGGGAAAGAGCAAGTAAACACAATAGGCAAGTACACCCAGCATACACAAGAAATATTGCTGAAGTACCAGGCCATGGACAGTATATGACCTGTTATTAATATAGCCATTACTCTCAGGAGTGAGAAACACAACAGCATTTACTAAAACACAGAAGATAGAGACATAGACAAAATGCCAAGATGAGGGATTTCATTCCCCAAAGAATAACAAGAAAAGGTCATGGTCAGGGATCTAATCAAAATGGTTATAAGTAATATGCATGAACCAGAATTTAAAACATTAATCATAAGGACACTAGCCAGGCTTGAGAAAAGCATACAAGACACCAAGGAGTCCCTTACCATGGACATAAAGGCTTAAAAACTAGTAAGACCAAAATAAAAAATGCTATAACTGAGATTTGAAAACAACTGTATGTAATGAGCACAAGGATGGACAAAGTAGAGGAGTTAATCAGTGATATAGAAGATAAAATAAAGAAAAATAATGAAACTGAGGTACCTGGGTGGCTTGGTCAGTTAAGCATATGATTGTTGGTTTCAGTTCAGGTCATGATCTCATGGTTTGTGTGGTCGAGCCCCACATCGGGCTCTGTGCTGTGCAGAGCCTGCTTAGGATTCTCTCTCTCTTCCTCCATCTCTCCCTCTCTCTCTCAAAATAAATAAATAAAAATTAAAAAAAAGAAAATAATGAAGCTGAAAAGAAGAGGTAAAGAAAAATATTGGCTCACTAATGTAGACCTAAGGAACTCAGGGATTCCACAAAACATAATAACATTCCTATCATAAGAGTCCCAGAAGAAGAAGAGAGGAAAAAGGGGCAGACTTTTTTTGAGCAAATTATAGCTGAAAACTTCCCTAATCTGGGGAAAGAAGTAGCCAACCATATCCAAAAGGTACAGAGAACTCCCATCAAGATCAACAAAAGCAGGCCAACAATAAGACATATTGTACTTATAAGGAAAAACAATTAGGTTAGCAGCAGATCTGTCCACAGAAACTTGGCAGGCCAGAAGGGAGTGGTATAATATTCAATTTTCTGAGTGGGAAAAAATATGCAGCCAATAATACTTTATCCAGCAAAGCTGTCATTCAGAATAGAAGGAGAGATAAAGAGTTTCTCAGGCAAACAAAAACTGAAAGAGTATGTGACCACTAAACCAGCCCTGCAAGAAATAATAAAGCGGACACTTTGAGTGGTAAATAAAGACCAAAAGCAACAAAGACTAGAAATGAACAGAGAAAATCTCAAGAAACAATGAATTTACAGGAAGTACAATGGCACAAAATTCATATATTTCAATAATCATTATGAATATAAATTGACTAAATGCTCCAATCATAAGACATAAGGTATCAGAGTGGACAAAAAAATAAAAAATCAAGACTCACCTATATGCTCCTACAAGAGATTGACTTTAGACCTAAAGACACCTACAGACTGAAAGTGAGGAGGTGGAGAACCATTTAACATGCTAATGGGTGTCATAATTAAGCTGGAGTAGACATGCTTATATAAAAAAAACTAGATTATTAACCAAAGGGACTATCCAACAACAAGACCTAACAATTGTAAATATATATATCCCCAACTTGAGAGCACCCATTTATACACACACCCACACCCACACACACACATATATATACACATATACCACACCCACACACACATATATATATATACACATATATATATATACATATATATATATATATGTATATATACTGGTAACAAAAAAACCCTCACTGTTAATGATACAATGACAGTATGGGACTTTAACACTCCACTTACAGCAATGGGTGGATCATCTAAGCAGAAATTCAACAAGGAAACAATGACTTTGAATGGCATCCTAGACCAGATAGATTTAACAAATATACTCAGTACACTTTTTCTTAAAGCATCAGAATACTTTTTTTTAAATTTTTTTAACGTTTATTTATTTTTGAGACAGAGAGAGAGACACAGCATGAACGGGGGAGGGGCAGAGAGAGAGGGAGACACAGAATCGGAAGCAGGCTCCAGGCTGTGAGCCATCAGCCCAGAGCCCGTCGCGGGGCTCGAACTCATGGACCACGAGATCGTGACCTGAGCTGAAGTCGGACGCTTAACCGACTGAGCCACCCAGGCGCCCCAATACACTTTTTTTTTAATGCACATGGAACACTCTCCTGAATAGATCACATACTAGGTCACAAATGAGGCCTTAACAAATACAAAAGATTGAGATTTTACCGTACATATGTCTTCCCCAAAATGCTATGAAACTTGAAGTTGAGCAAAAGAAAAAAATTTGGAAAGCTTTCCAATACATGAACGACCCAACGCTAATATCATCCTCGATGGGGTAAAACTGAGAGCTTTCCCGCTAAGGTCAAGAACAAGACAGAGATGTCCACTCTTGCCACAGTTATTCAACATAGTATTGGAAGTCTTAGCCTCTGCAATCAGAAAACACAAAGAAATAAAAGGCATCCAAATTGGCCAGGAGGCGGTCAAACTCTCACTCTTCACAGATAACATCATACTCTATATGGAAAACCCTAAAGATTCCACCAAAAGACTGCTAGAACTGATTCATGAATTCAGCAAAGTTTCAGGATATAAAATCAACGCACAGAAATCAGTTGCATTGCTATACACCAACAATGAAGCAACAGAAACAGAAATCAAGGAATCGATCCCATTTACAGTTGCACAAAAAAACATAAAATACCTAGGAATAAGCCTAACAAAGAGGTGAAAAATCTATATGCTGAAAACTATAGAAAGCTTATGAAAGAAATTGAAGAAGACACAAAAAAATGGAAAAAGATTCCATGCTCCTGGATAGAAAAAGCAAATATTGTTAAAATGTTGATACTACCCAAAGCAGTCTACATACTCAATGCAATCCCTATCAAAATAACACCAGCATTCTTCACAGAGCTGGGACAAATAATCCTAAAATTTGTATGGAACCAGAAAAGACCTCAAATAGCCAAAGCAATCTTGAAAAAGAAAATCAAAGCAGGAAGCATCACAATCTCAGACTTCAAGCTATACTACAAAGCTGTAATCGTGAAGACAGTATGGTACTGGCACAAGAACAGACACTGAGATCAATGGAACAGAATAGAGGACCCAGAAATCGACCCGCAAACGTATGTCCAACTAATCTTTGACAAAGCAGGAAAGAATATCCAATGGAATAAAGAGAGTCTCTTCATCAAGTGGTGCTGGGAAACCTGGACAGTGACATGCATAAGAATGAACCTGAACCACTTTCTTACACCATACACAAAAATAAACTCAAAATGGATGAAAGACCTCAATGTAACACAGGAAGCCATCAAAATCCTCAAGCAGAAAGTAGGTAAAAACCTCTTTGATCTTGGCCGCAGCAACTTCTTACTCAACATGTCTCCGGAAGCAAGGGAAACAAAAGCAAAAATGAACTACCGGGACCTCAACAAAATTAAAAGCTTCTGCACAGCAAAAGAAACAATCAACAAAACTAAAAGGCAACTGACAGAATGGGAGAAGATATTTGCAAATGACATATCAGATAAAGGATTAGTATCCAAAATCTATAAAGAACTTATCAAACTCAACATCCAAAAAACAAATAATCCAGTGAAGAAATGGGCAAAAGACATGAATAGAAACTTCTCCAAGGAAGACATCCAGATGGTCAACCTACATATGAAAAATGCTCAACATCACTCATCATCAGGAAATACAAATCAAAACCCCAATGAGATACCACCTTACACCTGTCAGAATGGCTAACATTAACAAGTCAGGCAACAACAGATCTTGGCAAGGATGTGGAGAAAGAGGATCTCTTTTACATTGCTGGTGGGATTGCAAGCTGGTGCATCCACTCTGGAAAAGAGTATGGACGTTCCTCAAAAAACTAAAAATAGAACTATCCTACAACCCAGCAATTGCACTACTAGGCATTTACCCACGGGATACAGGTGTGCTGTTTCAAAGGGACACATGCACCCCCATGTTTATAGCAGCACTATCAACAATAGCCAAAATATGGAAAGAGCCCAAATGTCCATTGATGGATGAATGGGTAAAGAAGATGTGGTATATATATACAATGGAGTATTACTCGGCAACCAAAAAGAGTGAAATCTTGCCATTTGCAACTACGTGGATGGAACTGAAGGGGATTATGCTAAGTGAAACTAGTCAGTCAGAGAAAGACAAAAATCATATGACTTCACTCATATGAAGACTTTAAGAGACAAAACAGATGAACATAAGGGAAGGGAAACAAAAATAATATAAAAACAGGGAGGGGGACAAAACAGAAGAGACTCATAAATATGGAGAACAAACTGAGGATTATGGGAGGGATTGTGGGTGGGGGGATGGGCTGAATAGGTAAGGGGCACTATGGAAACTACTCCTGAAATCATATGCTAAGTAATTTGGATGTAAATTTTAAAAAATTAAAATTAAAATTAAAATTAAAATTAAAAAAAAGAATAAAAACCAAATACATGGAGGTTAAAGAACATCCTACTAAAGAATGAATGACTTAACCAAGAAATTAAAGTAGAAATTAAAAAAAATTCATGGAAGCAAATGAAAATGAAAGCAAACAATCCAAAACCTTTGGGATGCAGAAAAAGTGCTCATTAGAGGGAAGTATAGAGCAATACAGGTCTACCTCAAAAAGCAAGAAAAGTCTCAAATATACAATCTAGCCTTACACCTAAAGAAAATAGAGAAGGAACAGCAAATAAACCCTAAACACAGCAGAAGAAAGGAAGTAATAAAGATAAGAGAAAAAATAAATGATATAGAAAAAACAACAAAACAACAATAGAACAAATCAATAAACTAAAAGCTGGTTCTTTGAAAGAATTAATAAAATTGATAAACCCCTAGTCAGACTTAAAAAAAAGAGAGAGAGAAAGGATCTAAATAATTAAAATCACATATGAAAAAGGAGAGGTCATGAGCAACACCACAGAATCACAAACAATTACAAGACGATATTATGATAAATTGTATGCCAAGTTTTTGGCATTCTGGAAGAAATAGCTAAGTTTCTAGAAACATAAACTATCAAAACTGAAATAGGGAGAAATAGAAAATTT
Organism: Panthera onca; assembly: GCF_046562875.1. Lineage (NCBI taxonomy): Eukaryota > Metazoa > Chordata > Mammalia > Carnivora > Felidae > Panthera > Panthera onca. Next base: position 58,327,670 of record NC_138357.1, on the reverse strand, counting down.
GAACATACCTATAACTAGCAAAGAAATTGAATGAATAAAAAAATAAAATCTCCCAACAAACAAAAGTCCATGGCCAGATGGACTCTCAGGGGAATTCTACCAAACATTAAAAGAAGAATTAATACTTCTTCTTAAATTATTCCAAAAAAAACCCCAACCAGAATTGGAAGGAAAACTTCCAAATTCATTCCACAAGGCCAGTATCACCTTGATTCCAAAACCAAAGACCCCACTAAAAAGGATAATTACAGGAAAATATTCCTAATGAATATGGATGGAAAAATTCTCAACAAGACACTAGCAAATTGATTCCAACAGTACACTGAAAGAATCTTTCACCACGATCAAGTGGCTTTATTTCTGAGCTGCAAGTGTGGTTCAATATCCACATATCCATCAATGTGATAAACCACATTAACAAAAGAAATGATAAGAACCTTATGAGCCTCTCAATAGACAAAGAAAATTCATTTCTTAAATTACAGCATCCATTCTTGATAAAAAAAAACCCTCAACAAAGTAAGGATAGAGAGAACACACCTCAACATCATAAAGGGCATATATAGAAGACCCACAGCTAATATAATGTTCAATGGGGAAAAACTGAAAGCTTTTCCTTTCTGGTCCAGAATTGACAGGGATGTCCACTCTCATCACTGTGATTTAGCATAGTAATGGAAGTCCTAGCCTTAGCAATCAGGCAACAAAAAGAAATAAAATGCATCAAATTGGTAAGGAAAAAGTCAATCTCACTATTCACAAAGGACATGATACTTTATGTAGGAAATCCGAAGGACTCCACCAAAAAATTGCTAGAACTCATACATTAATATACATGAATTTAGTAAAGTGACAGTATACAAAATCAATCTACAGAAAACTGTTGCATTTCTATACACCAATAATGAAGCAGAGAAGGAGAAATCAAGGAATTGATTCCATTTACAATGCACCAAAAACCATAAGATACCTAGGAATAAACCTACCCAAAGAAGTAGAAGATCTGTACTCCAAAAACTATAGAACACTATGAAAGAAACCAAAGATAATACAATGCAATGGAAAAATATTCCATGCTCATAGATTGGAAGAACAAATATTGTTAAAATGTCTATACTACCCAATGCAATCTACACATTCAATGCAATCCCTATCAAATAACACCAGCATTTTTCACAGAGGCACACCAAACAATATTAAAATTTTTATGGAACCACAAAAGACCCCCAATAGCCAAAGCAATCTTGAAAATGAAAAACAAAGATGAAGGAATCATATTTCTAGTCATCAAGCTGTAGTCATGAAGACAGTATAGTATTGGTTCTAAAAATGACACAGATCAACAGAACAGAGTAGAAACCCTGGAAATGGACCCACAACAATATGGTCAACTAATGTTTGACAAAGCAGGGGAAAATATGCAATGGAAAAACTCAGTCTCTTCAACAAATGGTGTTGGGCAACTTGGACAGCCACATGCACCAGAAAGAAACAGGACAACTTTCTGACACCATACACAAAAATAAATTCAAAATGAATGAAAGACCTAAATGCAACAAAGGAATCCATCAAAATCTTAAAGGAGGACAGAGGCAGCCACCACTTTTACAACAGCCATAGGAACTACTTATTAGACGCATCTCAGGAGGCAAGGGAAAGAAAAGCAAAAATGAATTATTGGGACTTCATTAAGATATAAACGCACACTTTTGCACAGTGAAGGAAACAATCAACAAAACTAAAAGGTTATCTACAGAATGGGAGAAGATATTTGCAAATGACATATGTGATAAAGGGTTAGTATCTAAAATCTATACAGAACTTAGCAAACTCAACATCCAAAAAGCAAATAATCTAGATAAGAAATGGCTAGAACACATGAAAAGACACTTTCCCAAAGAAGACATACAGATGGTTATCTGTTATAAGGCCTTTATCAAGGAGGAAATGAATCATGCCTTTTCATTAATCCTATTTTCCCATACCTTTGTGGATACTCTGTATTAGCCCCACCTTGTCTTCAAATATATGTTTATTTTTTACTCCATTGGGTATTACTTAAATATATTAATTTATATTCATGTGTACAACCTTTCTATTTATAAACATTCCTAAGTTTGTCCTATAGACATATACTGTATATTTTGAATTCCATTATAGGTTTCCTGATTGACAGTGCGTTTTGTTATATTTTTAGTAGGTACTTCATGGTTCTTAATCCAGATTTTATCACAAATTGGTTGCTTAATTCATACATCTCCATCCCTGAGCTTGCTCTTTGTTCACCAGACTCAAACCCAACTACCTATGAATGCTCTGCTTAAGGCAACTCACTTAGTATGACCAAAATAGAACTTATGATTATCCCCATCCAAAACTCTCTCCTTCAGTACTTCACATCTCAATAAATGTCACTACTATTTGCCAAACTGCTAGAGTCATAGATCTAGGAGTCATTTTTTACACCTGAAGGTAATATACCATTGTATGCCAATTATACTTTAATAATAATAATAATAATAATAATAATAATAAATTGCTGTAGAAAAATATTTTAAAACTAGGAATTATTTCTGACTTTTCTCTTTTCTTCACAACCTAATCCATTCCACCGAGAAGACATGTCAGTTTTTCCTTCAAAATTTATTGAAAACCAAAACGCTCTTCACATTTTCACTATCATAACCCTCGTCCAAACCACTATCAACTCTGGCCTAGACTTAATTGCCTGCATAGTGTAGTAGCCCTTGACTGGTATTGCCTCTACTCTTGACCCCCTATATTCTATCTACCACACAGCACTTAGATTGATCTTTCAAAACCCATATTACATTATACTAGTTTCCTTCTTTACATATTCCAATGCTTCAATAAGAAGCATTGGAATATGTAAAGCATTGAGAATAAACTCCAAAGTCATTTACCATGGCTTACAGATTGTACATTATTTAAGCTCTCTGCCCTATTCCCTATCACTCTGCCCTCTACTGACCCTTTTCCAACCACCATGGCATTCTTACTATTCAAAAAACAACAACCTTTATTCTCTGATCCAAATCCTTTATACTTATTTTTCTTTATGTTGTGGATGCTCTCTTCTCAGGCTTTGGCTTGCTCCATCTCTTCTTCCAGGCTTCTGTTCAACTATTCTCTTCAGAAAGGCCTTCCTTAACCACTTTTACTTTGTTTACATTTACCCCAGCTTTATTGATGTGTAGTTGACAAATAAAAATTGTATATACTTAAGGTGTATATGTAATGTTTTGCTATACATTGTGCATTTACATATACACTGAAATGATTACCATGAACAACTTAATTAACATATCCATCACCTCACATATTTAGCATATTTTTTGCAGTAGGAACCTTTAATATCTACTCTCTTAGAAAGTTTCAAGCATACAATACGGCTTTATTAAGGATAGTCAACATGCTCTACGTTAAATCTCTAAACTCATTTATCCTGCATAACTGAAACATTGTACCTTTGATGAACACCTATTTCCCCCACACCATCCCCTGTCAGCTACTATTCTATTCTCTGCTTTTATGAGTTCTAAATAGCCAATGGAAAGCAAGTTGCACACAGTTGTATGTCCACAAATGTTTCCCACTGAATTTAGAGGTTAGTATAATGTTAGGTTCCACATTTATTTGTCTTTTCAGCCTAGTGACTTCATTTTCTCTCCACTAAGAAGAAATCTAGACAGACAGAGAGAAAGACTATGAGAGACACAGAGGCATGTTGGCAGAGAGGGATAGTCAAATAGCCATAAAAAGTGATGAGAGAGTGATGGATAGGAAAGGTTCATGCAGATTTCTACATAAAATCTCTCAAGAAAATAGATAAACTTCATAATGTAAAGGATGTTGAGAAAGAAAAATGAGGGGCATGGGGAATATTCCTGAGGAACAGTTGGCTGTTTTAAATTCCTGTGAATTCCCCACTCTAAATCTTGGATATGGACCAGATATATATCATCGCTATTTTCCAAAACTGTGGTAAAAGCAAAGCCACATATTAGTTTTATAACCTTTAGCAATTTAGTCTTCTTGAGCTTTAGTTTCCTTATCTGTAAAATAAGAATATTCTCATCTTCCAGGCATAGTAGCATATTGCCTTGCATATAATAATAATGGTAGCTGCTATCACCATCACTACCATCATCATCACCAAAATACCTGGACTGCCCCTTATACTGGTCACTATGATAGCTACATGGTCCTTAAAACCACAATTGTCTTCCAACAAGAACTAAAATGTAGATTAGATGAGAGTTGTCTTAGGACAGTCTTGTGTAGCACAAGTGTCAAATTTTTGTTCATTTGCTTCCTAAAATATATTTTCTTGCTACATTCATTAAATGTTGTCATTTATATTTGTGACTGAGGAAGAGAGAGAGAAAGAGTGAGGGAGGGAAGGGAGGGAGGGGAGTAGAGTTGGTTTTGTGAGCTATTTAATCAAAAGCCTCTATGGATTATTGGTTATCATTATTACTGCATTTACTGAGGCAATGGTATTATTTTATTGTGCAGAGCAGTTGTTTTCCAAATTCATTTATTCAGAATATGATCTCTGCTTATTTCATAATCAACTAAGTGGGTTTTTAATTCTTGATATCTCATTGCTTAACCTAATCATTTATGAACAGGGGAAAAAAAGAAAACTGGAAATAAATCCACAGTAAGCAAATGAGGCAAACGAACATTGCAAATCATAGAATTTTACAGTCTGAAGAAAATGTAGCCATTATCTAAACCATTTAGTTATACAGGAGAAAAATTGAAGTCTATAGACAAATGAAGAACAATATTTTAATCAATCCAGGCTTCAAATCCAGTATTTCTATTTTTAATATAATGCTCTTCCCTCTACCAAGCCTCCCTGCTTAAATACATGAAACAGCTCTGCAGAGGGATTATTCATTGAGAGCACTTAGCCCATTTTGGATTACAGGAAAAAATGAGTAAAGGAGAGCACCATGGGAAACTGGAGATGGGAAAATAGGAATGGAGATAGGGTGCATTCATACTGTGCATTGTTAGCAACTGATTTTGGTTTATTAAGTTTGAGGATTGGAGGAGCAGCAGCCTTACTTTATGATCTCTCTCAGAATTTCAGTTCTGAAATTTAACCTGTGACATGAATAGGTAAACTTCCAATGCAAATTAAAACAATTCTATCAACTTTTGACTTTATTTTCTTTGTTTTTTTTTTTATCACAGTTTCAGGTTTTGGTGTGTGTTCCCTGAAATTGAAAACTATGGTTTGAAAAAAATCTTCCCCTTTCATTCTCACTGGACTACAGAATAGTACTATAATAGTTCTGGTGTGAGTGTGTTTGTGTTTGTGTGTGTGTGTGTGTGTGTGTGTGCATGTGTGTGTGTGTGTGTGTGCATGTGTGTGTGTACTAGAATTAGTACACAAATTACAATCCTTGACATAGTCTGATGATAATTTCTTTTGATATTAAATGATTGGTATTGTAGATTTTATTTAGAGGTATTGAAAGATAAAATTTTAAAGAAAGCTCAGCCTTTGATTGTTTTCTTTTCTTTTCTTCTCTTTTCTTTCTCACAGAATGAATTCTAATGGTTTACTAGACAACTGATCACTTGTGATTATACATAACTTATGATTGCTTTGTAAGAAAAAAAGTAGAAAATGGAAGAAAAATTCTGTGGATTATGTGGGGAGGGAAATCTCCTTTCAATGTATTACAGTTTTGTTAGTCATGACATGATGGCATTAGTAGGAGACCATGGGGATATAGAGGAATCTATGTTCACTTACTCTGAGTCAAAATAGAATTTTTTAAGAAATTAAATTTTATACAACAATATATTCCAGGCTTCAACCTATCATTTTTGTGGTTGGAGTGGAGATAGTGTCAAAGGAGAGTTGGAGCTCCAAGTTTTTGATGGATCTCTAATTAATTGTGAAATTTAGGCTTTTCCAAGCCACATCTTCTACTTATTAATAACTATATTTACTGCTGTGGTGACATACTAGCTTGGACTGTAGAATTGCTTTATTTGATGTACTTTGTTCCAAGTTCCTATATTCTTAGACAGTAATCACTTAAAAAGCAAACTATAGAAGTTTGCTACTGCTGAATATTGAAATCATTCCCTCCAAAAGAAGTTTAAGTTATTACAAAGCTACTCAAGCAATGATTCATAACTTGAAATACTTACTATTATTATTACAAAATTTTATAGCTCTATTTACATTATTAGTGACGTGATAGGAAAAAGAAAATGTGAAAAACTTGGATCTCTATGTACTTGTTATACTCAATAAACAATTTATAAATTAAGACTTCAGCTTTATGTTCTGAGTCTTATTTCTCTCATTGAGATCAATTTTTTATTATAGTTACTGAAATAATGTGCCTTTGAAAAAACTCAATATATGGACAGATTCTAAATCAAGAATAATTAATATCATTTAAAACGAGCTTTCAATCAGAAGTAGCCTTCTTTTTTGTGTTAGTTTTATTGCTAATAAACAGGATAAGATATAAACAGAATATTTGAAGAAGTAAATAAACTAAAAGGAAGAATCATAATAACATAAGCAACTTCTAAAAACCACAGTAAGTTGGAAAGTTTGCAAATTGAGATAAAGACTGAATAGATTATTATAAAATTGCATCGAATTAGACACTTTTCCAAGATACTTAGAATTTTTTATGCCATTAATTAAAATTTTTATTGAACTAGGGAATAATGATTATATACTGTCATATGTAATCAAAATTTTGGCAATTATGAAATGCATGGAATTAGAACAATTTTAAAGGTCATCAGATACAAATATTTGTCCACCAGCATTTCAGCTTTTGCTCTCAAATAGAAAGTAGTATTAATTAATCTAGTTCAACCACTATAGCACTCAAATTATGGACATATCTATATAAATATTAAAATATAACACTCAACACCCTCTTGACTGAATCTGAGAAACTTGGCTGAAGTTGAGAAACTATCCAGTATGGTATGCATACTAGAGAGAATTAAGAAACTTCCAAGTCTTTTCTGTGTTCCATCACTGACCCACTGGTTTTTCAATTTACATTTCTTTCATTAAAACAATTATAATAATATTATTTACTCATAATAATTGTGGCATCAGGTGAGGGCTTTGGAAAGCAAAAAGTCCTAATCAATATAGTAGCTATTTTGTGTGAGATCTACACTATGAGTATAGAGGGTTCTTTGATTTTTTTTTATTTTATCTTTTTATTTTTTCAACGTTTTTTTTTTTTTTTTTTTTTATTTTTTTTTTTGGGGGGACAGAGAGAGACAGAGCATGAACGGGGGAGGGGCAGAGAGAGAGGAGACACAGAATCGGAAACAGGCTCCAGGCTCCGAGCCATCAGCCCAGAGCCTGACGCGGGGCTCGAACTCACGGACCACGAGATCGTGACCTGGCTGAAGTCGGACGCTTAACCGACTGCGCCACCCAGGTGCCCCTTATTTTATCTTTTTAAATTTTTTTAACGTTTATGCATTTTTGAGAGAGACAGAGACAGAGGATGAGTGGGGGAGGGGCAGAGAGAGAAGGAGACACAGAATCTGAAGCAGGCCCCAGACTCTGAGCTGTCAGCACAGAGCCCGCCGCGAGGCTTGAAACCATGAACCTGAGATCCTGACCTGAGCTGAGGTCAGATGCTCAATCGACGGAGCCACCCAGGCACCCCAGGTTCTTTGATTTTATATGTGACATCTCTGGCAAAACTAGAGGGCTACCGAGGGCAAATATAAATCTTGTCACTAGCTACATTCTCAGGAAAATGGCAAGTGGCTTAAGCATCTCTTGAGTGGAACCAGGAGGGTGGAGGAAATGAGAGATTATTCTAATAGCCCTAAAAGGCTGAGAAGTACTCATGAACCATCTATAATAAAAACTATGGGGGACTCAAGGAATGTAACTTCAGTGACATCCCTATCCAGAATGCATAGCAGCTTGCCACAATACATGAAATATTACCACCTGAGAATTATTCCTTTGGCTTGTACCATTACTTTTTCTATAAGTCTCCTGTGGCAATTCATTATTTCTTTTTGTTGTTGTTGTTTGAAGTTTTTATTTAAATTCCAGTTAGGACAAGTCATTATTTCATATATATATATATATATATATATATATATATATATATATATATATTATATATAGCCCCCCAATTTACATCCAAGTTAGCCAGCATACAGTGCAACAATGATTTCAGGAGTAGACCACCCCACCACCCCTCACCTATTCAGCCCATCCCCCCTCCCACAACCCCTCCAGTAACCCTCTGTTTGTTCTCCATATTTAGAGGCTGTTATGTTTTGTCTCCTTCCCTGTTTTTATATTGTTTTAAAATTTTTATTATTTTTTTAAATTTAATGTTTATTTTTGACAGAGAGAGACAGAGCATGAACAGGGGAGGGGCAGAGACAGAGGGAGACACAGAATCCAAAGCAGGCTCCAGGCTCTGAGCTGTCTGCACAGAGCCAGACACGGGGCTCAAACTCACAGACTGCAAGATCATGACCTGAGCTGAAGTCGGCTGCTCAACTGACTGAGCCACCCAGGCGCCCCTATTATTTTTAATTTTTTAAATGTTTATTTTTGAGAAAGAGAGACAGAGAGTGCAAGTGGGGGAGGGGCAGAGAGAGAGGGAGACACAGAATCTGAAGTGAGCTCCAGGGTCTGAGCTGTCAGCACAGAGCCAGATGCAGGGCTTGAACCATGAACCATGAGATGACCTAAGCCAAAGTCGGACGTTTAACCGATTGAGTCGCCCAGGCACGCTTCATGAATATATTTAGAGTAGTTTTCATATTAAAAACAACTGGGAATTCTGCTTACCGTACATTTCTAGACTCTACCCTAAGAGCTCATGATTCAGTGTGTCTGTCATGGGACATTGGAATCTGTATACTTGTCAGACTACCCAGGTGATTTGATGTTGCAGGCTAGATTTCTTTTTTTTTTCTTTTTTTTAATGTTTATTTTTGAGAGACAGAGAGAGACAGAGAATGAGCATGGGAGGGACAGAGAGAGAGGGAGACACAGAATCTGAAGCAGGCTCCAGGCTGTAAGCAGTCAGCACAGACCCTGATGCGGAGCTTGAACCCATGAACTGTGAGATCATTACCTGAGCCGAAGTCAGACGCTCAACCGACAGCCACCCAGGCGCCCCTGTTTGCTAGATTTAATTACCAGATATTAATAATGAGTGGCAAATGATTTTATTTTTCTCATCTGCTATGGTTGTGAAAGAATAATATAGATAAAAGGCTTTGATGGATGGTTTGATGGGAGAAAAAAGGTTCAGAGCTGAGAGATACCTTGGAAAGAAAACACAAAATTCAAGAGTATAAAAACTCAAAGTACTACAAAGAGACATTGGCTACCTGAGGGAGGAAGTCTCCCCAAAAGGAAAAAAAAAAGGCTATGAATTCTAACACAAAAGTAATGTATATCATAACTTTTTCCGGATATACTTCAACTTTCTTCAACAACCAACAAATGAGCTTCCTGCTGAGACCTCATCAGAAAATGAGATGAGTGGAGAAAACAAGAACATTAAGGGTTCATCTGTACCAAACATTTTGAAACAATTAATTACTACTTCTTCTGTGCTCATGAGAATTCTGGGTGACATTTCTTCCAGCCCATTAAAGCTCATTTGGGGACATTTAAAACATCCAAGCTATTACCTTTTCCCCAGGATCATTTTCTCCCCATCTCTCCGCCAAAAAGCAAAAATGTGAATTTTAGAAGGTCCTAACACATTGTCTTAGAGCTTTGGATCCTTGATTAGATGCTTGTTCACTCATCATTGGTTCCTATTTTAAAATGTAAACCTGGTCCAATTGTCAAAGATATGATGGGAATATCTAAAAAATATTGAGTGGAGGCAATAACTGGAAACATTGGGATTGTGTTATAATTTTAGTACTTGAGTGTAAGCCCGGGTATAGGAATAAGAAAGCATCAAACCAATTCATCTACTGTTTCATTTTCTGTGAAAATGAACATTTTCTGTGTTAAGTTGTTTGATTTCGGGGCTTAAGTCTTATAGAATCTTACTTCATTCTAAATGGAGTCTCTGTTTTGTAGATATAGAAAAATTGCTGACTGCAGCTGTGCTGACTCTCACAGAAACCTCTGCAACCTGAAAAGAGAAATTACAGAGATCACAGAGGTTGATTATAAAAGCTAACATGAATCAACGGTTTACCATATTTCAGGCTCTTATGTGATGTGTATCCTTGACATGCTATGTCTCATTTAATCCTTAAAACAATTATATGAAGTAGATGATGTACTTATTTGTATTTTACAGATAAAGAAACTGTAAGCAAGATAAAATTAATTCTCCAAGGCCACACAGCTTTAAGTGGCAAAGCTATAATTCAAACCAAGATCCATATGACCTTGTAATGATATAGTAAAAAATAGATCTCATAAGACTGAATAAGTCAATTAAATTTTAGTGCTTGTATAGGGTAATTTATAAAAGTGCCCCAAGGAGGTCATCTTCTTAGCATAATAGTCACACCAAGCTATTAAATTATAGAGCAATGTAAAACTCAACACAAACTACCACTCAGATGCTGGGTTTTGTTGACAGTCATGGTCCAACTCTTCAGAGAACTAAATATTGAACTTGTATCCTATTTCAGAAACTTTCTTCCTCTTTTATAAGTAACCAAAATGTATTTTTAAAGAGACTTCATGGTAAAACTGCGTATTCCACATGTTACCCTTCTCTTTTAGGATAAAATTTGTTTATGAAAAGATTAAGTAACAAAAGAATTCCAAAATTCTTACACTAAAGTGTCTAAAAATGGCACCATATTAGGCTCAGTCAGTTGAGCATGTGACTCTTGATTTTAGGGTCGTGAGTCCAACCCCCACGTTAGGCCGAGAACTTACTTTAAAATATTTTCTATTTTATTTTTTATGTTTTTAATGTTTATTTATTTTTGAGAGATAGAGACAGAGCATGAGTAGGGGAGGAGCAGAGAGAGAGAGGGCGACACAGAATCTGAAGCTAGCCCAGGCTCTTAGCTGTCAGCACAGAGCCCAATGCAGGGCTTGAACTCATGAACCATAAGATCATAACCTGAGCTGAAGTTGGTGAATTAACTGACTGAGCCACCCAGGTGCCCCTAAAATTTTATTTAAATTAAAAAAATAGAATCCAAATCTATAACAATGTGTACGTTTCCTTAAGACACTATTTATACTTCTTTTAAAGTGTAATTAAAATAATCTGTTAATACTTTTATTACCAATTCTTCCAAGGGTGGTTCAATATTTGCAAATCAACATGATACACCACATTAATAAAAGAAAGGATAAGCACGATATGATCCTTTTGATAGATGCAGAAAAAAAACATTTGACTAGGTACAATATCCATTCATGATAAAAAAAAAAAAAACCCTCAGCAAAGTTGGTTTAGAGGGAATGTACCTCAACATAATGAAGGCCATATATGAAAAACCCACAGCTAACATCATCCTTAATGGGGATAAACTATAATCTTTTCTCCTGAGGTCACGTTCAAGACATGGATGTTCACTCTTACCACTTTTATTCAACACAGTACTGGAAGTCCTAGCCACAGCAATCAAGCAAAAGGAAATAAAAGGCATCCAAATCAATAAGGAGGATGTAAAACTTTCATTACTTGCAAATGACATGATGCTGTATATTGAAAACCTGAAAGATAACACCAAAAGACTTCTAGAACTGATTAATGAATTCAGTAAACTCAGAGGATACAAAACCAGTGTACAGAAATCTGTTGTATTTCTTTTTTTAAGTTTATTTATTTTGAGAGAGACAGAGAGGGAGAGAGAGGAGAGAATGCGCATGAGCAGGGGAGGGGCAGAGAGACAGGGAGAGAGGGAATCCCAAGCAGGCTCCATGCTATCAGCGCAAAGCCAGATGCAGACTTTGATCTCACAAACTGTGAGATCATGACCTGAACTGAAATCGAGTCAGACGTTTAAACAACTGAACCACCCAGGCGCCCCAAGGATGAATACAATTTTCATGCTCATATAACTTCCCTTACTTCACCTATCCTGGTGCTTACCACATTATATCATAATTACAGATTTACTATTCTGGAGATCCCCATAGATTGTGAGATCCTGGAGGACAGTGCTAGGTATGTTTCATATACCTGTCATCTAGCCAGTACTTGACACATAGTAAGTATTTAGTTATTATTAGCTATATGAAAAGAAAGAAGGAAGGAAGGAAGGAAGAAAAAGAAGAAAGGAAGAAATGAAGAAAGAAGAAGGAGCAAAAAGGGATAAAAAAGAAAGAAAAAAGACAAAATCTATCCATCCAATTATTCTAGTTTTAGTGAGGTCTCAGAGACAAAGTAGTGGAGTCCTTAAAAGACATGGAACTTAATAGATGTTTGTTCAGCGTGTGTGCTTTATTTGAATTTAATCAATTGAAGAGAACACAGACAAATTGACAATGCCTTCTGATGAGACATAATGTATATGATTTTTATTATAAATTTATGAGTGGGACTGGGATGAGACATGGGTATTCCAGAGAAAAGGACATCTTTGACCCAGGACATAGGCTTTATTTACTGTTGATGTTCTTGTGTGTTTTGTTTTTAATTTAGTCTTTTTCCAGGTCAAGTCATAGCTGCAAGGTCTTATATTGCAAGCAAAAATGTGCCATGTGAGTTGTATCATTATAGTCATTTTTATAGTCCACAGAGATGAGCGTGCCTGCTCTGTATCTCCTTCCAGCAAAAGCTAGGGAGTCTTAGGGTTTCTAAATTTCCTAACCCAAGATGTCATCATGCAGACTGGTTTTAAATGTATTGAATGATTCATGTGAGCTATGATGGCCTATATTTGCAGTTTTTCCTATCATCTTAACATGGTTATTCTGTGATTGGCATTTCTTGCGTTTTTACATTTATGCAAACTAATATTTAAAGTGAGTTTTCTAAGTTAGGAACCCTGATGTTTTTATTAATAATTAAAAATTACATCTAAGAGCCTGACAAACAGAACCTATAACATGTCATAATATGTTTTTTTTTTTTATGAGCAGGTCATAGACAAAGTGAAGATGAAAGGGGAAGACAATAACTGTTTTAACTCTTTCATTTCTAGAAAGCAAACAAGATAGAGTTGCTTATTTATCTTATTTAGGGAAAGGGAAGTTAGAATTATGTAGCTTTACTATAATAAGGGTGGTCTTGTTTCCTTTCTGTCTTTTTGTTATTCCGAGCCACATCATGTTCTCTGGAAGGAATATCTGAAAATAGTCAATTTATAGCCTCTAGTTGGCTTTGTAGCCCAACCCAACAGGCCTTGAAGTGAAGACTTCTCACAAAGCCATGCAGAAAGTATCCACCAGATGCTAGAAAATGGCAGATTCTACCTGTCTATAAAAATAATTCAAGCAGAGAAGACTAATCAATATGAATGCATTCAAAAAGTGAAAACAATAGGAACTTGGCATCTTCATTACTCTGATAGTACAAATTTCATACTTTTCTAATGTCAGGAAACATAACTAGAATTTTTACTATAAAAAAAATCTCTGATTCCTTTTCTGACTGCAAGTTTTTATTTATATAAATACCATTTTTCAAACTCAAAAATACATGAATAGTAGGACAATACTCACTATTAAATTTTTAGTTCAACTGAAAAACTTCCCTATTTAACCAGCCAGACTTTTGTCTTGTAAATTCTGTTTCAATTCCTTTTTTCCAAAGTGTGGACAATCTGAGAAGAGGGAAATGAGTTTAATGAGGAAAGTGAAAAAGAGAGTGAAAGAAAGAGTTTGTTGGAGTTGCTGGGTTTCCTCTTACTTATTCCTAGCAATACTTTCTACCTAATCCTTCTCATTAAAAAAAATCTGCCACTATTTAAAATAACAATCTCAGGGGTACCTGGGTGGCTGAGTCAAAGTCTGACTTCAGCTCAGGTCATGATCTCACAGTTTGTGGGTTTGAGCCCTGCGTCAGGCTCTGTGCTGACAGCTCAGAGCCTGGAGCCTGCTTCAGATTCTGTGTCTCCCTCTCTCTCTGCCCCTCCCCCACCCGCACTCTGTCTCTTTCTCAAAAATAAGCAATATATATATATATATATATATATATATATATATAATAACAATCACAAAGCTAGAAAGTTTCTTTTTATTTCTACTGACTGATTTAATTTTTTAAGGTTACACAAATAATGTATGAACACATTCTTATAGTAGAAAAAATAAACATTACAAAAGTATATACAGTAAAAAGTGACAGTTCCATTATATGTGCCCACCCCCATCCCAATCCACTCCTAGGTAGTAGCTATTGCTAAAATTAGATGTCTTATCTTCCCCATTCACTTTAGAAAATATTTTTTAATCTTAAATACAGTATATCTTCAAAGAGTAAGAACCATGTTTACATGTCTTTTTAGTTTTACCCAGACCTTCATATACTGCATTCTCATTGTAAAACTTTTTGTTTCATTTTCCAGAGGACTTTAGCATAAGACATGTTTATCATCGTTTCTTGGGCAATAAAGTACAAAGAGAACTTCCAAGGAAGGCTCTTTCAATTATTAAACTATCTCATTTGGATCCAGAAGAACAGTGGTATCCGAAGGGCTTCCACACATGCAATGTAGTGACGTTGATTAAATTAGATAATTGCTCTTCTGCATTCAGCCTGAGTAAACCTACTGAGAAGAATACATTTCTGGTATCAATCAAAAATATGTACTGTGCCTACTTCATGTAGAATATATATATTAAGTTGTTCTAAAATATTTTCATTTTGTTGGCCCCTCTGATGGGGCAAAAGACTTCACAGACCATGTATTCCACTTGCTCCTTCCTTTACGAAAAAAAAAAAAATCCTCAGAATTGGGGAAAGTCCTACTTTTGATGAGGTGGAATGAGGTTATGTCTGCATTTTTATTAAAAACAGAAATTCTGTTGCATAACAGAATACATAACAGTAAAGATTATGCATTGTTACATTATTTTTATTAATGGTATAAGATAACCTGTGGGCCACCTGAAAAACCCACATGAACCATGACTTGCAAACCAAATTTCTGTGTCAGACTTACCATAGAAATTTGACATACTGGAATGATCACATGAACATGGAATCAGACAAACCTAGGTTTGAATTCTAACTGAGCCACTTAATAGTTGCAAGAACTTAGGCAAATCGCTTAACCTTTTACAGTTTCATTGTCCCTTTCTCAAAATAAAGGAATACCTACCTTGTTGAGTTATTGTGAACATTAAGTGACAATGTATATGTGTCTCCTTTCTTTCATTCCCTCCCTCTTTCTCTCCTTTATTCCTCTTTCTCTTCCTCTGTTCCTTCTTTTCTCTTTCCTTCTTCCTCTCTCCCTCCCTCTTTTCCTTCCTTCTTTCCTTCCTCTTTCTTTCTTTTTCTTTATTTTGTCTTAACATTTGTATTCTTTCTAACTGGCTCTGAGAAAATTGTATAAAATATCCCCTTTAAAGGATATACACCCAATGAATCCATTCCTAAACACAAAGAGTTACAAGAGTGTAATCGTAACATTCAGGTTGTATCACTCCTTATCCAAACCTTTTCTCATTTTCTCCTGTCACCACTTTTTTTCCCCTTAAGTAGAGCTGAGCTTTGATGATTCAAATCCAGTCTCATATAAAGACTTCTTCAAAGTTGTATCGTTACATATATCCCTGGGTTTTCTAACCACTCCCTCTCAATTCCTCATTTCGTGTTAAATTGTATTTTGTTGATTGGTTTTAGAAGATGCTCTGTGTAATACATTATTGGAGAGGTATATCTCATATATTTGAATACTTGACAGTTCTTCTCTGAGATAAGAGTTATGAACTTAAGAGAATGATGAAGCTATTTTATTTATGCACAAAATGGTAGCAAAAATATTAATGTAAAAACTCTTTGTTTAGGAGTTTCTTTCTTACATTTCACATGTTGTAGTAAATACGATTTAACATGAATTCACATTTGGAGCCGCACCTACAGAAACTGCCCTGGTAATGTGTTTGCATGGCACATAATTAAGTGCATGTTATAACTTGTTCTTATTATGCATACCGGTTTGGACAATGTGAAATATACAATCATAAAATTAAGACCTTTGTTATTCATTATGTCTGTCAAATTTCCCTGATTTTAAGACTAGTTGCGACCCTCAAATCATAAAACAATAAAAGTGATCATAAAACATAAAGTCATGGTGCCTGGGAAATACTAGATAAAACAAACAGGCAAGACTTGTTATTTAATTTTACCAATATTTGCCTACCAGAGAAGTCAGATTCACTTTTAGTCTAGCCATAGCAAATAGACCTTTCTTATCAAAGTGTTAATGCCCTTTCCTGACGTTTGAGCTGCTGTACTTAGGAAGTGCCTCCACTTGTTCAGACCAGTATAACTTATTTCAGGGAAGCCTTAGGGAACTAGTAGCACAAAATAATAATTACTCACTGGAAACTTTGGTTCCAGAAATGGAGATAGGCACAGACAAAATGTAAAGGCCAAGTAGAGGGAGAGAGTAATACAAAACAGAGGTAAAATATAAGAGGAAAATCATGTAGGGCATTTGACCATTTGAAAGACTTCAAGTTTTACTTTGAATGATGTAAGACATCATTGGAGAATTTTGAAAAGAGGAGTGACATGATCTGATTCTGTTTTTAAACTATCAGTCTGGCTTATGTATTGAGAATACATAATACATCTCCTCTATCAGTGGAGATAATGGCATGAAAAAGGACATCACTTTGGAAGGTGTTGTAATATTACTAGCAAGAGATTATGTCAGTTTATAACAGAGGAGGTGATGAGAATTGGTCATATCCTAGACATATTTCAAATGAGATGGGGCAGTAAAATAATAAAGATATTTATAAGCCCCTTGAAGGCTATTACTGATATAATTAACTAGCCTTATCTCACCCACAACTCAGAATCATAAAAGAATAAATGTATATGAGAATTATGATTATTTCTTTTTTGAAACCACTGTTCTATCAAATATCCCACCCTCCCTTAATTAATGCTTATTTTTTTAGAGAGAGATAGACAGAGTCGAGCAGGGGAGGGACAGAAAAAGGGAGACACAGAATCGGAAGCAGCTCCAGGCTCGGAGCTGTCAGCACAGAGCCCGACGAGGAGCTGAAACTCATGAACTGTGAGATCATGACCTGAGTCGAAGTCATACACTTAACCGACTGAGCCACCTAGGCACCCCTTCTTAAAAAAAAATTAATGTTTACTTATTTTTTGAGACCCACCCTCCCTTAATTCGTTTCTTACATGAAAATACTCAAACTTGTTTTACATGATTAATTAGATCAATTTTACTATGGTTCAATCAATACAGAGTCAATCGAATCCCAGTTAATCAGTCTTATTCTGTTCTAATGACTGAGTAAGGCCTGGTTTGAATAACAATTTCATAAAATTTTCAAGCTCAAAGGTGTTTTGGAGATGATGTAGTTTAGAGATTCCCAACAAGTTTGAGTATAGAGACCATTTTTAATACTGCAAAATGTAGTGGTTCTCCCAAGAAAATGATGGCACTTTTAGTAGCTATTAAGTGAGGAAATACATAATAACAAAAAGCTACAATTAATTCAATATTGGTTTTTAGTGAATGTGCATTTTATTAATCTCAGCAGAATTTATATACACATATGTGCAATATATGTTATTTATGCTCAATAGATATATAATTTCATGTACTCCCTGCAATATTTTTGGGCCCTCTGTCACTCTTATGCCAAATAATTCTTGGTTCACAGGATCAAACAACTGAGTTTCAGCCCTTACTTTCCATACCCCATGGCCAGTTTTTCAGGTAGAAAAATTACATTCAAAGAGGCTAAGTGATTTTAGGAGATCAGCATCTGTACTGGAACAGGAAGGCAGAGGTGTGGGATAAAGGACAATGTCTTAGACTTGGTTTTAGGATAACTGAGCTCAAAGCATAGCTCTCAAGCTAGTCCTCTAGTCGCTAAGCCTGTTTTATTTTTTTACCTATAGAAGGAAAATGATAAGACAAACCTTAGAGAATTATGCTGAGAATAAAAAAAGATAATGCACATATTTTTTTTTCTTTTTCATTGAAATGTGCTATAAAATGGAAATAATAATACCATTATTAGAACCTGACTTCTAGCTGAGCACTCCATGAATTATTTCTATCCTTTTTATGACAACAACTGGCTATATTATTCTGATGATTCTGATGCTGGAATCAAATAAAACACACATCAATTTACTCAAAATTAGATAACAATAACCCAAACCACTATTCAAAATGAAGAAGACTGAATGAATGTCATGATGTGTACATTGTTTCAGTGAATGAAAAATATTTATATTCCATTGTTTTCTCTGCCTTTTTGTGTATGTCTCTGAATTCAAGAAGACTCAGTGATGTTTTTCTCATAATAAGAATTGTTTTTCTTCTTGGGTGTTTTGGGTACTATTTCTGGTACATAATTGTCATTAAATTAAATGGACTTTAGACTCAAATATAGTTGTAAATAGAATTCTCTGAAACCCAGTATTGTGGGTATATCTACTACTAAATAATTTAGGGTAGAAGCAACATCAAGCAGTTTCTTTGGCAGTGATAATAACATGACACGAATGATATTATATTGGTAATCATTGCTAATAACTAATAGCATATATCACCTATCTTCTTGCTTTTTATAAAAGTGAATTTAAAACAATATATCCATAGTTATTATTAGGCAATATGAACTTTAGACACTTTGTTTTAGTAAGTCTCAAAACAAGCACATCAAGTTTTCCAAGATATTACACTCCACTGTTCAAAGGTTTTTAATATGTTGATATGAAATCTAATGACTTTTTGGTGAATGTGCATATTGGAAGTACTTAAAGTGGGAAATAAGGGCTCAATTATTTAAAACGATTCCTCAGATGTTTACAGCCTGACATGCACAAAAATATGAGTGATTGTTTAAACATTTTGTTTGTTGTTTTTCAGGTTTTTATTTAAATTCTAGTTAGTTAACATACACTGTAATATTAGTTTTAGGTGTACAATTTAGTGATTCATCACTTACACACAACAGACAGTGCTCATGACAAGTGCCCTTCTTAATAGCCATCACCTATTAAACCCATCTGCCCGCTGATCTGCTGTCCAGTAACCCTCAGTTGTTCTCTATGGTTAAAAGTCTGTTTTGGCTCTCTTCGCCATCCCCATGTTCATCTGTTTTGTTTCTCAAATTCCACATGTGGGTGAAATAATATGGAATTTGTCTTTTTCTGACTGACTTATTTCACTTAGCATAGTACACTCAAGCTCCATCCATGTCATTGAAAATGGCAAAATTTCATTCTTTTTTATGGTTGAGTAATATTCCATTGTGTGTGTGTGTGTGTGTGTGTGTGTGTGTGTATCACACTTTCTTTTTTAAAAAAATATTTATTTTTGAGATACGGAGAGAGAAACAGAGAATGAGTGGGGGAGGGGCAGAAAGAGGAGACACAGAATCCGAAGCAGGCTTCAGGCTCTGATCTGTCAGCACAGAGCCTGACATGGGGCTCGAACCCACAAACCATGAGATCATGATCTAAGCTGAAGTGGGACTCTAAACCAACTAAGCTACCCAGGTACCCCTATACCACATTTTCTTTATCCATTCATCATTCAATGGACATTTGGGCTTTATCTATAATTTGGCTATTGTTGATAATGCTGCTATAAACATCAGGGTGCATGTATCCCTTTGAATTAGTATTTTTGTATTCTTTAAGTAAGTACATAGTACTGCAATTGCTGGATTGTGGCGTAGTTCTATTTTTAACATTTTGAGGAGCCTCCATACTGTTTTCCAGAGTGACTGTACCAGTTTGCATTCCCACCAACACCAGATCCTTGGCAACACCTGCGTTTTCCTGTGTTGTTAATTTTAGCCATTCTGACAGGTGTGAGGTGATATTGCATTGTAGTTTTCATTTGTATTTCCCTGATGATGAGTAATGCTGACCATCTTCTCATGTGTCTATTATCCATTTCTATGTCTTCTTTGGGAAAATGTCTATTCATGTATTCTGACCATTTCTTCACCGCATTATTTGTTTTTGTGTTGAGTTTGATAAGTTCTTTATAGATTTTATGTATCAACCCTTTATCAGATATCTCCCATGCAAATATCTTCTCCCATCCTGGAGGTTGCCTTTTAGTTTTATTGGTTGTTTCTTTTGCTGTGCATAAGCTCTTCATCTTAAGTCCCAATAGTTTATTTTTGCTTTTGGTTCCCTTGCCACAGGAAACATATCTAATAAGAAGTTGTAAAAGAGGTTATTGATGTAACTGATGTAAAAGAGGTTACTGCCTGTGTTCTCATTTATAATTTTGATGGTTTCCTTCCTCTCTCACATTTAGGTCTTTCATCCATTTTGAATTTGCTTTTGTGTATTATGTAAGAGCTTGTCCAGTTTCATTCCTTTGCATGTGGCTGTCCACTTTTTGAAACACTATTTATAGAAGAGACTGCCTTTTTTCCATTAGGCAATTTTTCCTGCTTTGTCAAAGGTGAATTGGTCATGTAGCTTTGGGTTAATTTCAGGGTTTTCTATTCCATTGATCTATTGTCTATTTTTGTGCCAGCACCATACCATCTTGATCACAACAGCTTTGTAATACAACTTGAAGTAATACAACGTGTGATGCCTCCACCTTTGCTTTTCAAGATGCTTTGGCTATTTGGGGTCTTTTGCAGTTCTATACAAATTTTAGGATTATTTGTTCTAGCTCTGTGAAAAACGCTGGTGGTATTTTGATAGGGATGGCATTGAATGCAATTTCTTTGGTTACTATAGACATTTTAGCAATATCTGTTCTTCCAATCCATGAGCATGAGATGTCTGTCCATTTTTATGTCATTTTTTAATATCTTTCATCTGTGATCTATGGTTTTCAGAGTACAGTTTTTACCTCTTTCATTAGGTTTATTCCTAGCTACCTTATGGCTTTTGTTGTTACTGTAAATGGGATTGACTCCTTGATATATTTTTCTGCTGCTTCATTATTGATGTATAGAAATGTAACAGATTTCTGTATGTTGATTTTATATCCTGTATGTTACTGTGTTTGTGTTTAAGTTCTAGCAATTTTTTTTGCTGGGGTATACTGGGTTTTCTATATACAGTATCATGTCATCTGCAAATAGTGAAAGTTTGACTTCTTCCTTGCCAATTTGGATGCCTTTTATTTCTTTGTGTGGTCATATTGCTGAGACTAAGACTTCCAGTACTATGTTGAATAAAAGTTGTGAGAGTGGCTATCCCTGTTTTCTTCCTGACCTTAGAGGATAAGCTCTCAGTTTTCCTCATTGATGATGATATTAGCTGTGGGTTTTTCATAATAGCCTTTATTATGTTTATGTATGTTCCCTCTAAGCCTACTTTGCTGATGGCTGTTATCAAGAATGGATATTGTGCTTTATCAAATGCTTTTTCTGCATCTATTGAGAGGATCATATGGTTTTTATCCTTTTTCTCATAAATGTGGTGTCCACGTTGATTGATTGCAAATATTTAACCACACTTGCAGCTCAGGAATAAATCCCACTTGATTGTGGTTTAATGTACTGTTGAATTCTATTTGCTAGTATTTTGTTGAGAATTTTTGCATCCATGTTCATCAGGTATATTGGCCCATAATTCTCTTTTTTAGTGGAGTCTTTGTCTGATTTTGTAATCAAGATAGTGCTGGCCTCATACATGATTTTGGAAGTTTTTCTTTCATTTTTTTAGAAAAGTTTGAGAAGAATAGGTATTAACTATTCTTTAAATATTTGGTAGAATTCCCCTAGGAAGCCATCTGGCCCTGGACTTCTGTTTGTTGGGAGATGTTTGATTACTGCTTCAATTTCTTTGCTGTTTATTGACATGTTCAAATTTCTATTTATTCTTGTTTCAGCTTTGGCGGTTTATATTTTTATAGGAATTCATCCATTTCTTCCAGATTGTCCATTTTGTTGGCATTTTATGTTTCATAAAATTCTCTTCTAATTGTTCATATTTCTGTGGTGTTTATTGTGATTTTATTTGGGTGCTTTCTCATTTCTTTTTGAAAAGTCTGATTAGGGGTTTACCAATTTTATTATTTTTTTTTCAAAAACCAATTCCTGGTTTCATTGATATATTTTACTGTTTTTTAAAAATCAATTATGTCTGCTCTAATCTTTATTATCTCCCTTCTTCTGCTGGCTTTAGGTTTCATCTGTTGTTCTTTTTCTAGCTCCTTTATGTATAAGATTAGGTTCTGTATTTAAGATTTTTCCTGCTTCTTGAGGTAGGCATGTATTGCTATATATACTCCTCTTAGGAGTGCTTTTGCTGCATCCCAATGGTTTTGGGTGATTGTGTTTTCATTTTCATTTTTTCCTTAATTTCCTAGTAGGCGCATTCATTTTTTAGTAGTATGCTCTTTAACCTGCGTGTTTTTGTGGTCTTTTCAATTTATTTCTTGTGATTGACTTAAAGTTTCATACCATTGTGGTCAGAAAATATGCATGGTATAATCTCAATCTTTCTGTATTTCTTGAGACCAAACTTATGATCCAGTATGTGAAATATTCTGGAGATTGTCCCTTGTGCCCTTGAAACTAATGTGTATTCTGCTGCTTTAGGATGAAATGTTCTGAATATATCAGTTCAGTCTATCTTGTTCAGTGTATCATTCAAAGCCATTGTTTCCTTGTTGATTTTGTGCTTAGGTGTTCTGTCTATTGATGTAAGTAGGGTGTTAAAGTACCCTACTATTATTGTAGTATTATCAACGAGTTTCTTTATGTTTGTTATTAATTGTTTTATATATTTGGGGGTTCCCATGTTGGTTGCATAAATACAGTTGTTAGATCTTCTTGATGGATACTCCACTTTATTATAATATAGCGCCCTTTTGTATGTCTTGCTATAGTATATGGTTTAAAATCTATTTGTCTGATATAAGTATGGCTACTCTGGCTTTCTTTGATGATAAATGTTTACCCATTCCCTCACTTTCAATACGGAGATGTTTTTAGGTCTAAACTAAGTGTCTTGTAGGCTGCATATATATGGGTATTTTTTAATCTATTTTGACATCAGATGTATTTAGATTGGAGCATTTAGTACATTTACACTCAGAGTAGTTAGTGATAGATAAGTATTTAGTGTCATTTTATTACTTGTGTTGTCATTGTTTCTGGAGATTTTCTCTGTTTCTTTCTAGTCTTTGGTGCTTTTGCTCTTTTGTTCCCACTCAAAGAGTCCCCTTAATATTTCTTGCAGGGTTGGTTAGTGGTCACAAACTCCTTTAGTTTTGTTTGTCTGGGGAACTCTTTATCTCTCCTATTCTGAATGATAATCTTGCCGCCTAGTGTGTTTTTGGCTACAGGTTTTCCCCAATCATCGTGTTGAATATATCATGCCATTCCCATCTGGCTTGACAAGTTTCTGTGGACAGATATGCTACTAATTGATTGGTCTTCCCTTATAAGTTAGGAACTTCTTGTGTCTTGCTGCTTTTATAAATTTTTCTTTATCACTATATTTTGCAAATTTAACTATGATATATCTTGATGTTGGCCTGCTTTTTTTGATTTTGATGGGAGTTCTCTGTGCCTCCTGGACTTTGATATCTGTTTCCTTTTCAAGATTAGGGAAGTTTTCAGCTATAAAATCCTCAAATATACCTTCTGGCCCCCTTTTCTCCTTCTTATTCTGGGCTTCCTATGATAATAATGTTAATAAGTTTGGTGGAGTCAATGAGTTATTTAAATCTACTCTCATGACCCCAATTTTTTCTTTCTCTCTTTTGTTCAGTTTCTTTAGTTTCCATAATTCTATCTTCTATATCACTTATATGTTACTCTTATCCTTCCATCATTGTGGTCATTACATCTAGTCAGTTTTGAATCTCAGTTACTGAATTTTTCATTTTGGACTGATTGTTTTTTAGCTCTTTTATATCTGTGGTAAGCATCTCCCTGATGTCTTCTATGCTTTTCTCAAGCCCAGCTAATATCATTTTGATTGTTGCCCTAAATTCTCCATAAGGAATATTACTATATCTGTATCAATTAGATCTCTGGCTGTGACCTTTTCTTGTTCTTTTCTTGTTCTTTCTTTCTTTCTTTTTTTTTTTTTTTTTGCAATGCATTCCTCTGTCTTGGTATTTTTTTCTAGGTCTCTGTCTTTTGTGTGTGTTAGGAAAGCCTGTTATGTTTCCTGCTTATGAGAACAATGGCTTTATGAAGAAGTCATACACTATCCAGGCCTGGTGCTTCAGTAAGT
Source organism: Panthera onca (assembly GCF_046562875.1). Lineage (NCBI taxonomy): Eukaryota > Metazoa > Chordata > Mammalia > Carnivora > Felidae > Panthera > Panthera onca. Next base: position 58,303,311 of record NC_138357.1, on the reverse strand, counting down.
GTGTCTGGTGTGTGCTGTGTGCACTGTGCTGTGGTGTTTGGCTGCTCTATCCCTGAAATTGCCTGCAGAGTTTCTCCTTGCACTTTCACCAGCATGTAGCAAGTTTTAAGTAGGTGTGTTATGGTGTGCTTGTTAAAAGACACCTGATGTTATTTCCACTAGAATTAAAGCTTCACAGAACTCTATAGACAGTAGATGTAGTGCTTGAAAAGTTTGTGCTGTTCTTCTGGGTAGGGGTCTGTTGCATGAGTTTTTAGGCATACTTGCCTAAGTAAAGCAGTACCATGAGAAGCAGTGAATGGGGGTTTGACTTGGTGTAAGCAGGTTAGGCAGCCAGTGTTGACGCTGTGCTGTTTACTGACATTGGTTTATGATGAGGGTTTGGGCAGGGGGGATGTTGTCCCCAGCCCTCTCCTTCCTCCCAAAAGAAGTAGGTCCTCGATAGAGGAAGGTCAGAGGAAGGAAGGTCCTTGATCAGAGGTAGGTCCCTGATTCTCAGGGAAGCACTTTCAGAGGAGAAAATAATTTCCCCTGTTGCATCACAGGCGTTTTTCAGATTACTGATTTCATAGTGTCTATCTCTGGGTCACTTGCCTACCTGACTCAGTGCAGTGCACCTTGGGCTGTACCCTAGCCACTCCTGCTGATTTTTAAAATTCTAAACTTCAGGGACCTGGTGTGGCAGGGAACCGCACTCATTCTCTGGGTAATGATTTGACCATACTGGGACGAATGCAGGTTTGACACAGAAGGACAGTTTCACAAGAGTGCAGGGGCATGGAATTTGGAACAAGCAGGTTAAAAAGCCAGGGTCCTGATTAGTTGCTCTCAGCAGGTGTCTCTGCACCTATGCTGAGGGGTGATGGAGAGAAATGACCTTTGCTGTTTCTTTTGTCCCCAGAGGCAATGACACTTCTCACAGATGCCCTCCAAAAAGTATGAACAATCTCTCCTTCAGCCCCTTAGGCAATCCTCAGATTGCAAAGTCTGCCCTGGGTTGGTTCCCTGTGTTCTGTCCAAGAGTAGAGCATGTCCTAAGGTCTCTATCCCAGCCAAGCCCATAGACCTCTAAAACTCCAGTCTTTGAGCCTGGCTGCTTATAATAACTCAAAAAATTCATTCTCATTTTCCTAGCCAAAGGCTTTGGGGAAGTGTTTTCTTGTGTGTATTGCTGTGTGTTCCACTCTCACCTTTCTGTGCAACCAGGGCTCCTTCCCCTCTGTAGCACCCATGAAACATTTCTCCCTCAAACCATGTCTTCATACATCCTCCCTTCTTCAAAGTGGCCTCTTATCTCCCTGTAGTTGTGCAGTTGTCTCAGTTCTCTAGTCAATTTCTCGAGTGTTCAGAATGATTTGATAGTTATCTAGCTGTGTTCACTGGACAAAGCAAGCCTAAGGTCCTCCCACTTCACTGTCATCTTAGCTCCCTCTCCTCCATACAAATGATTTTATAACAGATGAATCGAGTCACGAGTCACCAGATTACATCACAACATGCAAAAGCTATTTCTCTAGAGTATCAACAAGAAGTTTGACGTTTGAAGATGGGGCAGTTTGGAGACCAAAGTGTGTGAGTACAGAGATAGACTCCATAAAGAAGTTATAGGAGACAACTTTACTGTTGCTTGTGGCTTAACTGTGTTGCAACTTCCTTCCTAGTCGAGTATGAGAACTGTGAATATTATTTTGAGATTATAGCTAAATTGAAGGTTATTGAGTTTGAGGAACCAAGGCCCTTGAAATATGTGTTCCTAAAAGATAGCAGTCTTGCCTCAGGTATACCTCAACATTAACTATTAAGCAACCAATCTGGTCACCTTCATCTCATAATTTTTACTCAACTCAATACGTGAAAATGGAAGGTTCTTTCTGCTACTGTGAGGGTGGGGATATTTATAGCCATTTCCCTGAAAAATTAATCTCAGCAACAGTAGGTAGTTCCAATGTGATATGATTTCTGATCCACCTATACTTCCTTATATCTACTGCAAGAGTCCATACTATATGGTGTTGAAAATGTCACTCATAGAGTGTTATTTCTTTAGTTTAAGATTTATTCTCTTTAAAATGGAAATTCTCTAAAATGAGGTAGCATTCAGAAAGTATCTTATTCCTTGTTAATAGATATTTAATCATATTAATTCACTTGCAAACACTTCAGGTGGAGGAAACAGAAAAAAAAAGTTTTTGAGTGGACAGATAAAAGCCTTAGGATTAAAGTGCTTCACAATGCCAAAAGAAATATGGCAGGAAGGAAAAGAACACATATATATTTCCCCTGCCCCCTGGATGTAGTGAAGGATAGGGAAACCTTTACCATAACTTCTAATCTCAGGTATGCAAATAGATAGATTGATCCACAAAATTATTAGGAAGATGTTCTCTAGTCCCCAATTTTATTTTTAAAATCTTATATTTAATAAAGTATTTGTATATTGTAATGTGCTTTATCACACACTATACATTTAACTTAATTGAAAGAATAAATGAGAATATTTTATCATCAATACAAATATTTTATATGTAAATGAGTGTTTTTAATGTGCTTCAATATTTTGTGCTCTTAATTGGAATAATTAATACTACAATGGGAGAAATTTTGTTAATTTTCTCAGTATATTTTTCTCTTATACTAAAGGCCAGTGTAAAATATGATAGATTCTGTATCTGTTGGGCTTGAGGTTTTCTCTTTATATTTCTTGTGAAATTTCGTCATGTGTCTAATGCTTTGATTTAGCTTAGTTCAATAAATAAAACCAAATATGTAATTATTATTCTACCTTATTTTTCCCACACATATGAATAAATCATTTCTGATATGAAAATGTTTTTCTGCTTTAACACTTTGAGATTTATAAGAGATAAATAAACTAATATTTTGCTTTTTAAAATGGACAATTTTACTCTTGTCATGATAAAATGTCACTGGAAGGAAGATAGAATCTTTGATCATAATTATTTACTCTCTTCACAATTTACAGCATAAAAAATATATATAATTTTTTTTAATTTTAAAATTTATGATAGGTGGCTTGGATGGTTAAGAATCTGTTGATTTTGGCTCAGGTCATGATCTCACGGTTGTGAGATTGAACCCCACATCAGGCTCCATGCTGAGCATGCAACCTGCTTGGGATTCTCTCTCTCTCTCTCTGCTCCCCCCACCCCCGCTCACACTCTCTAAATAAATAAATAAATAAATAAATAAATATTGGAAAATAAATTTATAATGAAAGCCCAGCACATTAGAAAATGATCAGAAAATAAAAGCTAGTTTTTACTCATCTTCATTCACATAAATGAGTAAACATGTTAGTGCTGAAGACAGACTATTTAGGTTTAGTTCTGAAAGCAACTAGTTATCAGCTGTGTAACTTTAGACAAATTATTCTCTGGGTGCCTCGATTTCCTTATATGATAACAACACACTGACGGACAGTAATAGTACCTAATCTCATAAAACTGATTAGGAATTAACCAAGTTTTTAATGTAAAGATATGGAATAGTACCTAACATACAAGAAACACTTGATAAATGTTAAGTGTGATCATTTTACTCAAGTGGACAGATGCACATTGTGATGGTGGATAAACAGTGGAAGCTAATTAGTTATTTTTTTTTGAGAGAGAGAGACAGAGAAAGAGAGAGAGAGAGCCATGAGTGGTGGATAAGGGTAGAGGGAGAGAGGGAGAGAGAGAATCTTAAGCAGGCTCTACCCTCAGCATGGAACCCAACATGGGGCTCAACCCCATGACCCTGGGATTATGACCTGAGCCAAAATCAACAGTCAGTTTCTCAAATGCCTGAGCCACCCAAAACCCCTAAATTAAGCTAATTTGTGACAAACTTTGAAGGCCTCACAGCCAAAGTTCAAGTGACTGCTAAATATTTTTAACTCCTTTTCTCCCCACCTTTTCTTGGAGATCAAAACTTTGGTTATTGATTTATAATTGAAGTAATCAAAGTTTTCATAGCAGTTAATGAAAAGAAATCTCTAATTATACAGCTTAATTTTATTATTTCCATTTACAGTTTACCAAAAAGATTTTGTTCAGAAGAGTGATTGCTGATCAAAAGTACATTCATTCTCTCTCTCTCTCTTCCTAAGAAGCTCTCACTAGAAGGCACTTATCCCGGTAACTATATAATTTGTGGGTTCTTTGGTAGAAAGTCTCTTCATAACTTCTCATAATTATAATATGTACCTATTAATTAGATAGTCATCTTTTAGAAGTAATACTGATAGAATGCTGCCTTTGATATCTTTCACATAAAAAATTCAATGCATGAACTTATTCATAGCTACATGAACCTTGGCAATTCACTTTGTTATTCTGGACCCCAATTCTCCATTTATAAGATGAGAAAAATTCAACTAGACCAAGCTCTTTAATTATTATTTCAACTTTTAAACTTCTTAAATTTAATTACTCGATTGACTAACATGTATTAGAGAGCCTACTGCAAGCAAGCCATTGGTCTGGCTGCTATAGGTATATTTTTTCAAGATTTCCTGTCAATATTTTACTTACAAAAGTGGGAATCAGGTTCTGAGATTTAATAAAGAACTCTACCTGTCCCCCACCCCACCAGGAATTTAACACAAGTTCAGACTTAATAAAGAGAAAAATTTCCCAAATCCTATCAGATTAGATTATTTTTTTGAGACTGTGCTGTTATTCTTTGGATATTTTCTAATGAGGATAATAACTGATCCTTTTTAACTTGTACTATTTTTTCCTTATTTTGAAGAACGATGTATATTTCATTCTGTTTTCTGTCATTTACCAGTTGTTCCCAAAGACTGAATTTTTTACTTCTGCAGAGAGTTCTACCGTCAAGTTCTATTCTTGGCTAATGTCACCCTCAAATCAGATAGCTGAATGACTAATCTGAGGGTACTGCTCCCCTGTTGCTTCATCAGTTAACTGCCTCTGGACGTTCTTTACTCTACCCTCAGCCAACCTAATGTGTACTTGAAAGATGGTATAGAAGGAGAGAAAGGAAAGAGAGATGATAGATGGAAGAAAGATAAGCCTTTATCTTTCAAATATGTGTGCCAGTAGTGTGTGTGTGTGTGTGTGTGTGTGTGTGTGTGTTAATAGGGCATAAATCTGGGGTAACACCAGCCTTTCCCTAGTGATTGCTGGAGGAAGGGGTTAGTGGTGGTATATATTTAACAAACTAGCAATAAGTTTACCTTCACTACTAATTCTCTCATATTCATACCTAAAAACCAAAGTTTTTCAATAAGTTAAAAGTGTGTGGAAATTTTACTTACATAGAATTATATTGTAACACTATATTTCATATAAATTGATTAAAACAATGTCCCTCAAACTATTCTTTTTCTCACCACCCATTCTCAGAGCAAAAACACCTTTTAAGGCTTTATAAAATGTGGTAGTGAGTAAAACTTTATTCATTGACATTTCAAGAAGAATTAGAGTAGGTTAAACACTCTAAATTTGATGCAATAGCTAAATAAAAGTATATTCTAAGTTCTATGAGGGAAGAGTTAGTTCCTTGTGCATGAAAAGGTGTGGTCTATCCCAATTTTCAACATACATTCTATCTGGAGCTCAATAACCCTTTGATGATTTTAAATTGAAGCCAATAAGATAAACAAATATACCCAGTAAATAATTGTCAAATCCATTAGTTGGAAGCAATTCTTCAATTCTTTTGCCCTCCCATATTGGACCACTGGCCCCTGATCTTCAAGGTAGCCAATCAAAGGTAAAATTCATTAATATCCTGTATCTGCATTTTCTTTGAAAAACTGTTACTTTTTAATTAAATTTACTTTTTTTTAATTTTTCTAATGTTTATTTATTTTTGAAACAGAGAGAGACAGAGCATGAACAGGGGAGGGTCAGAGAGAGAGGGAGACACAGAATCTGAATCAGGCTCCAGGTTCTGAGCTACCAGCACAGTGCCCGATGCAGGGTTCAAACTCATGAACCGTGAGATCATGACCTGAGCTGAAGTTGGACGCTTAACCAACAGAGCCACCAGGTGCCCCTAATTAAATTTACTTTGATGTGGAAAAAAAATAATTCAAAAACTCTAGAAGGGACTCTAGAAATAATGTCTTCTAACTTTGTCATTGTATAGCCAGACAGAGACCAATAGAAATTGAGTTGCCCAAATTCATCCAGCTGATTACAATTTTCTGTCTCATATCTATTCAATTTTGAGGTTTAAAGTTTCTCCCAAAATTTATTTTTCCTGGATTTTCTTCTCAACTTCCCTTTCTGCGGCAATCTTTATGAAAACTGTACAAAGGATTATTTTGACTATTAAATCCTACATGTTCACTGTGTCAATGGACTTATCAAGTTTAAATTAGATAATTTTAGTATAGTTTGAGTGCCTAAGGAAATATCTCTTATAACTGTGGTAGAAGGTGTTATAACCATGGAGAAGAAACTTGATTGCTTGTTTATGTTATTAAAACCTGCATCATAGTTCTCATAAAGAAAAAAAATGTATTTGTCTGATTTATAAATAAGAATGATTCCAACTAAATCCATCCTATTCTAAACAACCCCTCCAAATAATCCTTCCAAAACAGGAGCTGTATCTTTTTTCTTTTCCAAACTTGCCTTAGCATTCAGCACTGTCTTAAAACTTCTTGTGTAATGTTAAGACCAAATGAACCACACTCACCCATAATATAAATACAAAATTAGAAACCAAAATGTAAAATAACTTACATAAAACCCAAATCTCCTAAAGTATCCTCACAATAACCACAGGCCCTACCTAGATGGTCCCACTTTGTGACAAAAGGAATTCTATTTATAACATCTGCTTTCCTCTAATGGTAAGAAAATGAAGTAGTTGGTTTTTATTACTTAACAAGGAGGGGTTTCTGTGAGAAGATGCTTGGAGGCTAAAGGAATACCTCCTGACAATATATCCACTGATGTGGCTTTCACTTCAGGCACATAGTTACAGAAACTATGTGGCAGGAAGATTGAAGATTTATGGGTGAAATCATGCAGACCGAGACTGGGCCTCAAGATAATGTTGACATTTAATGAGTATCATCCATATAAAAATATAGCACATGCTTTTTTAATCAGGGAGACAGTTAATGGAAAAATGTTTTATTTCCAATAAAAACATCCAATAGATTTCCAATAGACACCCTATGGAATGACTCAACTTTAAAGATTGAATGCACTTGTGTCAGATTCTTTCACTGTGCTGTCTCTTCTCAGCCTCTTCTCTAAAGCTATTCAACAGCGAACATGACTAAAACTGAATATGCTTAAATGACTTAGACAAGAGAGAAAAACTATTGTTATCAGTCACTTGAAATTTGTTTAAAGGTATACTAAACAATGGAATCAAGACCAGTAAAAATGATCTGGTTAATATCAGATCTAATAAGTGACCTCTGATTTAACTTGTTTTTTCACACTGAGGCTCCTGTGTATTCCACATAGTTAATTGTTTGGAGGACCTTGTGAAAGAATACTCATTCCATGAATGCTGGTTCCTTCTCTTGAAACACTTTCTCTGTATTCTGTATTGATAGGCATTTTGTTGCAGTTGCATTTTCATTGTAAGGTGTACACAAATACAATTATTCAACTGAGCTCTGCCACAAGAAAAGAAGAGGAGGACGGTTTTTGCATGATTAGACTCCATATATGCAGAGAATAATGAATTCTGGGTTTCAAAATTATTTCTTACACTGCTTTGTACACATTGCTTGCTTCCTCCATCTGAAACACCCAAATCACTTCATCTGATGAAGCTTAGATGTTGCTTCCTTTAAAATGCCTTTCCTGACTTCTCATGACTAGAGTAAGCTCTCCTCCTGCATGCTTCAACAGCACCCCATACTTAAATTCATCATAACATTTATTACACTTCATTTTAACTCTCTTAAATTTTTCTTACAATGATGTTCTCAATACCTAGAGCAGGGGAGACCAAAGGAAGATGGCGGCGTAGGAGGACACTGGGCTCACCGCGCTTCCTGCTGATCACTTAGATTCCACCTACACCTGCCTAACTAACCCAGAAAACCACCAGAAGACTAGCAGAACAGAGTCTCTGGAGCCAAGCGCAGACGAGAGGCCCACGGAAGAGGGTAGGAAGGGCGGAGAGGCGGTGCGCGCTGCACGGACTGGCAGGAGGGAGCCTGGGTGGAGGGGCAGCCTGTCAGCCAAGCAGAGCCCCTGAATCTGGCTTGCAAAAGCGGAGGGGCCTGATGGAGTGTGTTCCGACAGCAAGCAGGACTTGACATCTGGGAGGTCATAAGTTAACAGCTCTGCTCAGAAAGCGGGAAGGCTGGAGGACAAAGGGAGGGAGAGTTGCTGAGCCCCCGGACGACAGAGCTCAGTTTGGCGGGGAACAAAGGTGCTCAACAGTGCCATCTCCTTCACCCATCCCCAGCCAAAATCCCAAAGGGAACCAGTTCCTGCCAGGGATCTTGCTTGCTCCGGGCAAAAACCCAACGCTGTGCTTCTGGGGACCCAAACCTCCGGCAGCGGGTCTGACTCCCTCCCGATGCCACAGGGCCCCTCCTGAAGTGGATCACCTAAGGAGAAGCGAGCTAAGCCTGCCCCTCCTACCCCCGAGCACCTTGCCTACCCACCCCAGCTAATCAGCCAGATCACCAGCACCACAAGCCTGGCAGTGTGCAAGTGGCCCAGATGGGCCACGCCACCCCACAGTGAATCCCACACCTAGGAGAGGGAAAGAGAAGGCACACACCAGTCTGACTGTGGCCCCAGCGGTGGGCTGGGGGCAGACATCAGGTCTGACTGCAGCCCCGCCCACCAACACAAGTTATTCAAGACAGCACAGGAGAAGTGCCCCACAGTCCCGCACCACTCCAGGGACTATCCAAAATGACAAAACGGAAGAATTCCCCTCAGAAGAATCTCCAGGAAATAACAACAGCTAATGAACTGATCAAAAAGGATTTAAATAATATAACAGAAAGTGACTTACAAGAGATCCTAAGGGGGATCCTGTGAGACAAAGTACCAGAGACATCGCTACAAGCATAAAACATACAGACATCACAATGACTCTAAACCCATATCTTTCTATAATAACACTGAATGTAAATGGATTAAATGTGCCAACCAAAAGACATAGGGTATCAGAATGGATAAAAAAACAAGACCCATCTATTTGCTGTCTACAAGAGACTCATTTTAGATCTGAGGACACCTTCAGATTGAGAGTGAGGGGATGGAGAACTATTTATCATGCTACTGGAAGCCAAAGAAAAGCTGGAGGAGCCATACTTATATCAGACAAACTAGACTTTAAATTGAAGGCTGTAACAAGAGATGAAGAAGGGCACTGAATAATAATTACAGGGTCTATCCATCAGGAAGAGCTAACAATTATAAATGTCTATGCGCTGAATACCGGAGCCCCCAAATATATAAAACAATTAGTCATAAACATAAGCAACCTTGTTGATAAGAATGTGGTCATTGCAGGGGACTTTAACACTCCACTTACAGAAATGGATAGATCATCTAGACACACGGTCAATAAAGAAACAAGGGCCCTGAATGATACATTGGATCAGATGGACTTGACAGATATATTTAGAACTCTGCATCCCAAAGCAACAGAATATATTTTCTTCTCGAGTGCACAGGGAACATTCTCCAAGATAGATCATATACTGGGTCACAAAACAGCCCTTCATAAGTATACAAGAATTGAAATTATACCATGCATCCTTTCAGACCACGATGCAATGAAGCTTGAAATCAACCACAGGAAAATGTCTGGAAAACCTCCAAAAGCATGGAGGTTAAAGAACACCCTACTAAAGAATGACTGGGTCAACCAGGCAATTAGAGAAGAAATTAAAAAATATATGGAAACAAACAAAAATGAAAAGACAACAATCCAAACGCTTTGGGACCCAGCAAAGGCAGTCCTGAGAGGAAAATACATTGCAATCCAGGCCTATCTCAAGAAACAAGAAAAATCCCAAATACAAAATCTAACAGCACACCTAAAGGAAATAGAAGCAGAACAGCAAAGGCAGCCTAAACCCAGCAGAAGAAGAGAAATAATAAAGATCAGAGCAGAAATAAACAATATAGAATCTAAAAAAACTGTAGAGCAGATCAACGAAACCAAGAGTTGGTTTTTTGAAAAAATAAACAAAATTGACAAACCTCTAGCCAGGCTTCTCAAAAAGAAAAGGGAGATGACCCAAATACATAAAATCACGAATGAAAATGGAATTATCACAACCAATCCCTCAGAGATACAAACAATTATCAGGGAATACTATGAAAAATTATATGCCAACAAATTGGACAACCTGGAAGAAATGGACAAATTCCTAAACACCCACACCCTTCCAAAACTCAATCAGGAGGAAATAGAAAGCTTGAAAAGACCCATAACCAGCGAAGAAATTGAATCGGTTATCAAAAATCTCCCAACAAATAAGAGTCCAGGACCAGATGGCTTCCCAGGGGAGTTCTACCAGACGTTTAAAGCAGAGATAATACCTATCCTTCTCAAGCTATTCCAAGAAATAGAAAGGGAAGGAAAACTTCCAGACTCACTCTATGAAGCCAGTATTACTTTGATTCCTAAACCAGACAGAGACCAGGTAAAAAAAAGAGAACTACAGACCAATATCCCTGATGAATACGGATGCAAAAATTCTCAATAAGATACTAGCAAATCGAATTCAACAGCATATAAAAAGAATTATTCACCATGATCAAGTGGGATTCATTCCTGGGATGCAGGGCTGGTTCAACATTCACAAATCAATCAATGTGGTACATCACATTAATAAAAGAAAAAATAAGAACCATATGATCCTGTCAATCGATGCAGAAAAGGCCTTTGACAAAAGCCAGTGCCCTTTCTTAATCAAAACTCTTGAGAAAGTCGGGATAGAAGGAACATACTTAAACATCATAAAAGCCATTTATGAAAAGCCCACAGCTAACATCATCCTCAATGGGGAAAAACTGAGAGATTTTTCCCTGAGATCAGGAACACGACAGGGATGTCCACTCTCACCGATGTTGTTTAACATACTGTTGGAAGTTCTAGCATCAGCAATCAGACAACAAAAGGGAATCAAAGGCATCAAAATTGGCAGAGATGAAGTCAAGCTTTCGCTTTTTGCAGATGACATGATATTATACATGGAAAATCCGATAGACTCCACCAAAAGTCTGCTAGAACTGATACATGAATTCAGCAAAATTTCAGGATACAAAATCAATGTACAGAAATCAGTTGCATTCTTATACACTAACAATGAAGCAACACAAAGACAAATAAAGAAACTGATCCCATTCACAATTGCACCAAGAAGCGTAAAATACCTAGGAATAAACCTAACCAAAGATGTAAAAGATCTTTATGCTGAAAACTATAGAAAGCCTCTGAAGGAAATTGAAGAAGCTATAAAGAAATGGAAAGACATTCCCTGCTCATGGATTGGAAGAATAAATATTGTCAAAATGTCAATACTACCCAAAGCTATCTACACATTCAATGCAATCCCAATCAAAATTGCACCAGCATTCTTCTCAAAACTAGAACAAGCAATTCTAAAATTCATATGGAACCACAAAAGGCCTCGAATAGCCAAAGTAATTTTGAAGAAGACCAAAGCAGGAGGCATCACAACCCCAGACTTTAGCCTCTACTACAAATCTATAATCATCAAGACAGCATGGTATTGGCACAAAAGCAGACACATAGACCAATGCAATAGAATAAAAACCCCAGAACTAGACCCACAAACGTATGGCCAACTAATCTTTGACAAAGCAGGAAAGAACATCCAATGGAAAAAAGACTGTCTCTTTAACAAATGGTGCTGGGAGAACAGGACAGCAACATGCAGAAAGTTGAAACTAGACCACTTTCTCACACCATTCACAAAAATAAACTCAAAATGGATAAAGAACCTGAATGTGAGACAGGAAACCATCAAAACCCTAGAGGAGAAAGCAGGAAAAGACCTCTCTGACCTCAGCCGTAGTAATCTCCTACTCAACACATCCCCAAAGGCAAGGGAATTAAAAGCAAAAATGAACTACTGGGACCTTATGAAGATAAAAAGCTTCTGCACAGCAAAGGAAACAACCAACAAAACTAAAAGGCAACCAACGGAATGGGAAAAGATATTTGCAAATGACATATCGGACAAAGGGCTAGTATCCAAAATCTATAAAGAGCTCACCAAACTCCACACCAGAAAAACAAATAATCCAGTGAAGAAATGGGCAGAAAACATGAATAGACACTTATGTAAAGAAGACATCCGGATGGCCAACAGGCACATGAAAAGATGCTCAACATCGCTCCTCATCAGGGAAATACAAATCAAAACCACACTCAGATATCACCTCACGCCAGTCAGAGTGGCCAAAATGAACACATCAGGAGACTATAGATGCTGGCGAGGATGTGGAGAAATGGGAACCCTCTTGCACTGTTGGTGGGAATGCAAACTGGTGCAGCCACTCTGGAAAACAGTGTGGAGGTTCCTCAGAAAATTAAAAATAGACCTAGCCTATGACTCAGCAATAGCACTCCTAGGAATTTACCCAAGGGATACAGGAGTACTGATGCATAGGGGCAGTTGTATCCCAATGGTTATAGCAGCACTCTCAACAATAGCCAAATTGTGGAAATAGCCTAAATGTCCATCAACTGATGAATGGATAAAGAAATTGTGGTTTATATACACAATGGAGTACTACAGGGCAATGAGAAGGAACGAAATATGGCCCTTTGTAGCAAAGTGGATGGAACTGGAGAGTGTGATGCTAAGTGAAATAAGCCATACAGAGAAAGACAGATACCATATGGTTTCACTCTTTTGTGGATCCTGAGAAACTTAACAGAAACCCATGGGGGAGGGGAAGAAAAAAAAAAAGAGGTTAGAGTGGGAGAGAGCCAAAGCATAAGAGACTCTTAAAAACTGAGAACAAACTGAGGGTTGATGGGGGGTGGGAGGGAGGGGAGGGTGGGTGATGGGTATTGAGGAGGGCACCTTTTGGGATGAGCACTGGGTGTTGTATGGAAACCAATTTGACAATAAATTTCATATATTGAAAAAAAAATACCTAGAGCAGGGATGAGAAAGGTTCACAGTGGAAGCCTATAAAGATCACAAATTCATTTTTTGCAATGCACACAATTTTCAATTACATTTGGAAAAACTACCACTGAAGAGTACCTAGAAAATGGATGAACAGAGTCTTCACAATAAGGGACAGCACTGATATGGATACAGTCAGAGACATGGTCTTGTTAAGTAAAAAAACAAAAACAAAAACAAAAACAAAACAAAACAAAACAAAACAAAAAAAACCCAGGCACAGCATGCCATGGTTGAGAGGCATCTCAAAATTATATAATTTTCCCCTGAGGAGCAAGAGTTTTGAGATTCACATCAGACACCCCAACCGTCAGATCTTGCTTGGGAGAGACAAGCCCCAAAACACTTGTTTTTGAAAACTAACGAGGAATACACCAGGAAAACTATAGTATTGTAGGGAAAGGGAATCCTCTTCTTAAAAGGCTTATAACAAACTCACATGATTAGAAAAAAAAGCACCAGATCAAAAAGTGTATAGACCATAGGTGAAGAAGACCCACTAAGTAATCTTGGAGTGCTTGTCATAGAGGTAAGAAGAAACTGGGCCTCTCGATGGGGACTAAGACACTTGGCAGCAGCCGGTTTTGGTAGCTTCTGCCATGCTGACCCCAATGCTAACAGGGGCCATTTTGAAATCCTCCTTCTAGGCTGATAACACCAGAGAATGCACCCCACTGAGAAGTTCACACAACATTGCAGCCCAGCTGAGCCTTGGAGCCAGCATGACAAGGGACCACCCCTATCCATCAGTGAGCCCACAACAATTATGACTGAGCCTCATAGTTAGATGGGCTGTGGGACCACCAGTGCCCATAAGAGTGTCCACATCAATTGTGGCCCCACTACAACAGGAGGGTACACACAACCAGTACAGGGGGCACCCCTGGATCACCTGGTTTTGTGACCAGGGGGGATTGTGCTTCTGGGCTCCACATGACATGTCTTATATGAGGCTATTTTTCAAGAACAGGAGATGTAGCTGAATTACCTAAAACATAGAAACAAACACAGAAATTTCAGCAAAATGAGGAAACAGAATAATATATTTCAAATGAAAGAACAAGAAAAATCTCAGAAAAAGAACCAAATGAAACAGAGATAACAATCTACCCAATGAAGAATTCAAATAGTCATAAATATGCTTACTGAACTCAAAAGAGAATGAATGAACACAGTGAGAACTTCAAAAAAGAGAGAAAATATAATAAAGTATCAATCACGGCTGAAGAATAAATTAACACTGGATTGTCTTTTGGATGTGGAGTTTGGTGAGTTCTTTATAGATTTTAGATACTAGCCCTTTATCTAATATGTCCTTTTAAATATCTTCTCTCATCGGTTGTCTTTTAGTTTTGTTGATTGTTTCCTTTGCTGTGCAGCAACTTTTTATCTTGATAAGGTCCCAATCGTTCATTTTTGCCTTTATTTCCCTTGCCTTTGGAATGTGTCAAGTAAGATGTTGCTGCACCTGAGGTCAAAGAGGTTGTTGCCTACTTTCTGCCCTAGGGTTTTTATGGTTTCCTGTCTCACATTTAGGTGTTTCATCCATTTTGAGTTTATTTTTGTGTATGGTGTAAGAAAGTCATCCAGGTTTATTCTTCTGCATGTTGCTGTCCAGTTCTCCCAGCACCATTTGCTAAAGAGGTTCTCTTTTTTTCCATTGGGTAGTCTTTCCTGCTTTGTCAAAGATTAGTTAGCCATACATTCGTGGGTCCAATTCTAGGTTCTCTATTCTATTCCATTGGGCTATGTGTCTGTTTTGTGCCAATACCATACTCTCTTGATGATTACAGCTTTGTAGTAGAGGCTAAGGTCTAGGATTGTGAGGCTTCCTGATTTAGTTTTCTTTTTCAACATTACTTTGGCTATTCAGGGTCTTTTGTGGTTCCATACAAATTTTAAGATTGTTTGTTCTAGCTTTGATAAAAATTCTGGTGCAATTTTGATTGGGATTGCAATTAATGTGTAGATTGCAATTAATGTAGTATTGACATTTTAACAATATTTATTCTTCTAATCCATGAGCATGGAATTTTTATCCATTTCTTTGTGTCTTCTTTGATTTCCTTCATAAATTTTCTATAGTTTTCAGCATACAGATCTTTTACATCTTTGGTTAAGTTTATTGCTAGGTATTTTATGGCTTTTGGTACAATTGTAAATGGGATCAATTTCTTGATTTCTCTTTCTCTTGCTTCATTATTGGTGTTTAGAAATGGAACCAATTTCTGTACATTGATTTTATATCCTGAAACATTTCTGAAGTCATGGATCAGTTCTAGATGTTTTTGGTGGAGTTTTCCAGGTTTTCCATGTAGAGTATCATGTCATCTGTGAAAAGTGAAATTTTGACTTCTTCTTTGTCAATTCTGATGCCTTTTATTTCATTTTGTTGTCTGATTGCTGAGGCTAGGACTTCCAACACGATGTTAAACAACAGTGGTGAGACTGGTCATCCCTATCATTTTCCTCATCTCAGGGGGAAAGCACTCAGTTTTTCCCCATTGAGGATGATATTAGCAGTAGGCCTTTCATATATGGCTTTTATGATGTTAAGGTATGTTCCTTCTGTCTCAACTCTCTTGATTTTTTTTTTTAAGAAAGGATGCTGTATTTTTCAAATGCTTTTTCTCCATCTACTGAAAGGATCATATGGTTCTTATCCTTTCTTCTATTAATGTTATGTATTACATTGATTTATTTGTGGACATTGAACCAGCCCTGCAGCCCAGGAATGAATCCCACTTGATCATGGTGAATAATTATTTTAATATACTGTTGAATTCAATTTGCTAGCATCTTGTTGAGAATTCCTGCATCCATGTTCATCAGTGATATGATATCACAAGATCATCAGTGATATTGGCCTATAATTATTTTTTGTGGGATCTCTGTCTGGTTTGGGAATCAAGGTAATTCTGGCTTATAGAATGAGTGTGGAATCTTTCTTTCCATTTCTATTTTTTTGAAACAGCGTGAGAAGAATAGGCATTAGCTCTGCTTTAAATATGTGGTAGAATTCCACTGGGAAGACTTCTGGGCCAGGACTCTTATTTGTTGGGAGATTTTTGATAACTGATTCAATTTCTTCCCTGGTTATGGGTCTGTTCAAATTTTCTATTTCTTCCCATTTGAGTTTTGCTAGTGTGTGTGTGTGTCTAGGAATTAGTCCATTTCCTCCAGTTTGTTGGCATACAATTTTTCATAGTATTCTCTAATAATTATTTTATTTCTGTGGTGTTGGTCTTGATCTCTCCTCTTTCATTTGTGATTTTATCCATTTGGTTTCTCTGTATTTTCTTTTTGTGAAGTGTGGCTAGGGGTTTATCAATTTTGTTTATTCTTACAAAAAAACAGTTCTTAGATTCATTGATCTGTTACACTGTTTTTTTTATTCTATATTATTTCTTTCTGCTCTAATCTTTATTATTTCTCTTCTGCCACTGGATTTGGGGTTTCTTTACTGCTCTGCTTCTAGTTCCTTTAGTTGGGAGGTTAGGTTCGTTATGTGGGATTTTTCTTGTTTCTCCAGACAGGCCTCAATTGTAATATATTTTTTTCTCTTAAGACTGACTTTGCTTCATCCCAAAGGGTTTGGACTTTCATGTTTTCATTTTCATTTGCTTTCATATATTGTTTAATTTCTTCTTTAATTGCTTATTTGACCAATTAATTCTTAAGTAAGATGATCTCTAACTTCCATGTATTTAGAGGCTTCCCAAATTTTTTCTCGTGGTTTATTTCAAGTTTCATACCATTCTTATCTGAAAATATGCATGGTATGATTTCAATCCTTTTATATTTATTGAGGGCTGTTTTGTGACCCAGTATGTTATCTATCTTGGAGTATGTTCCATGTGCACTCAAGAAGAATGTGTATTGTACTGCTTTTGGATGAAAAGTTCTGAATATGTCTGTCAAGTCCATCAGGTCCAGTGTATCATTCAAGGCCATTACTTCTTTATTGATTTTTCTGCCTGGATGATCTGTCCATTGCTATAATTGGAGTATAAAAGTCACCTACAATTACTGTATTATTATGAATAAAATTGCTTATGTTTGTGATTAATTTATATATATATATATTTGTGTGTGTGGATATATATATGTATGTATATATATAGGCATAAACATTTATAATTGTTAGCTCTTCTTGATGGATAAACACCTTAATTAAGATATAATTCCCTTCTTCATCTCTTATTTCAGTCTTTAGTTTAAAGTCTAGTTTGTCTGATACAAGTATGGTTACTCTGGCTTTCTTTTGACTTGTGGTAGCATTATAGATGGTTCTCCATCCCCTCACTTTCAATCTGAGGTGACCTAAGGTCTAAAACAAGTCTATTGCAGTCAACATATAGATGGATCTTGTTTTTATATTTATTCTCATATCCTATGTCTTTTTATTGAGGCATTTAGTCTATCTACATTTAGAAAGATTATTGAAAGATGTGGATTTCGTATCATTGTGTTATCTGTAGGTTTTGTGCTTATGGTGATGTCTCTGGTCCTTTGTAGCCTTTGCAGCATTAAACTCACAGAGTCTCCCTTAGGATATCTTGCAGGACTGTATTAATGGTCATGAAATACTTTAGTTTCTGTTTTTCTGGAAAAGTCTTTATCTCTCCTATTCTGTTTTTTTTTTTAACTTTTCAGGGGGATATTCTTATTTAACTTTTGAAATTAACAAAGTTGGGACACGGACGTTTCGGGTAATATAAGATCACAAAACTAGAAACTGTTTCAAAACAATATTGTTTGAGTCCACCACACAATCGCTCTAATTGTCATTAACCATACACAAATAATTTAACCACTTCCCTAGAGCACAGAATTGCTCTTTTCCCACCCATTTTTTTCCCAATATATGAAGTTTACTGTCAAATTGGTTTCCATACAACACCCAGCGCTCAACCCAAAAGGTGCACTCCTCAATACCCATCACCCACCCTCCCCTCCCTCCCACCCCCCATCAACCCTCAGTTTGTTCTCAGTTTTTAAGAGTCTCTTATGCTTTGGCTCTCTTCCACTCTAACCTCTTTTTTTTTCCTTCCCCTCCCCCATGGGTTTCTGTTAAGTTTCTCAGGATCCACATAAGAGTGAAACCATACGGTATCTGTCTTTCTCTGTATGGCTTATTTCACTTAGCATCACACTCTCCAGTTCCATCCATGTTGCTAAAAAGGGCCATATTTCATTCTTTCTCATTGCCACGTAGTACTCCATTGTGTATATAAACAATAATTTCTTTATCCATTCATCAGTTGATGGACATTTAGGCTCTTTCCATAATTTGGCTATTGTTGAGAGTGCTGCTATAACCATTGGGATACAACTGCCCCTATGCATCAGTACTCCTGTATCCCTTGGGTAAATTCCTAGGAGTGCTATTGCTGAGTCATAGGCTAGGTCTATTTTTAATTTTCTGAGGAACCTCCACACTGTTTTCCAGAGTGGCTGCACCAATTTGCATTCCCACCAACAGTGCAAGAGGGTTCCCGTTTCTCCACATCCTCGCCAGCATCTATAGTCTCCTGATGTGTTCATTTTGGCCACTCTGACTGGCGTGAGGTGATATCTGAGTGTGGTTTTGATTTGTATTTCCCTGATGAGGAGCGACGTTGAGCAACTTTTCATGTGCCTGTTGGCCATCCGGATGTCTTCTTTACATAAGTGTCTATTCATGTTTTCTGCCCATTTCTTCACTGGATTATTTGTTTTCTGGTGTGGAGTTTGGTGAGCTCTTTATAGATTTTGGATACTAGTCCTTTGTCCCATATGTCATTTGCAAATATCTTTTCCCATTCTGTTGGTTGCCTTTTAGTTTTATTGGTTGTTTCCTTTGCTGTGCAGAAGCTTTTTATCTTCATAAGGTTTCAGTAGTTCACTTTTACTTTTAATTCCCTTGCCTTTGGGGATGTGTCAAGTAAGAGATTGCTACGGCTGAGGTCAGAGAGGTCTTTTCCTGCTTTCTCCTCTAAGGTTTTGATGGTTTCCTGTCTCACATTCAGGTCCTTTATCCATTTTGAGTTTATTTTTGTGAATGGTGTGAGAAAGTGGTCTAGTTTCAACCTTCTGCATGTTGCTGTCCTGTTCTCCCAGCACCATTTGCTAAAGAGACAGTCTTTTTTCCATTGGATGTTCTTTCCTGCTTTGTCAAAGATTAGTTGGCCATACGTTTGTGGGTCTAATTCTGGGGTTTCTATTCTATTGCATTGGTCTATGTGTCTGTTTTTGTGCCAATACCATGCTGTCTTGATGATTACAGCTTTGTAGTAGAGGCTAAAGTCTGGGATTGTGATGCCTCCTGCTTTGGTCTTCTTCAAAATTACTTTGGCTATTCAGGGTCTTTTGTGGTTCCATACAAATTTTAAGATTGCTTGTTCTAGTTTCGAGAAGAATGCTGGTGCAATTTTGATTGGGATTGCATTCAATGTGTAGATAGCTTTGGGTAGTATTGACATTTTGACAATATTTATTCCTCTGTCCATGAGCAGGGAATGTCTTTCCATTTCCTTATATCTTCTTCAATTTCCTTCAGAAGCTTTCTATAGTTTTCAGCATAAAGATCTTTTACATCTTTGGTTAGGTTTATTACAAGGCATTTTATGCTTCTTGGTGCAATTGTGAATAGGATCATTTTCTGTATTTGTCTTTCTGTTGCTTCATTATTAGTATATAAGAATGCAACTGATTTCTGGACATTGATTTTTTATCCTGCAACTTTGCAAAATTCATCTATCAGTTCTAGCAGACTTTTGGTGAAGTCTGTCGGATTTTCCATGTATAATATCACGTCATCTACATAAAGAGAAAGCTTAATTTCATCTTTGCCAATTTTGATGCCTTTGATTTCCTTTTGTTGTCTGATTGCTGATGCTAGAACTTCCAACACTATGTTAAACAACAACGGTGAGAGTGGACATCCCTGTCGTGTTCCTGATCTCAGGGAAAAAGCTTTCAGTTTTTCCCCATTGAGGATGATGTTAGCTGTGGGCTTTCGTAAATGGCATTTATGATATTTAAGTATGTTCCTTCTATCCCGACTTTCTCAAGGGTTTTTATTAAGAAAAGTGGCTGAATTTTGTCAAAGGCCTTTTCTGCATCGATTGAAAGGATCATATGGTTCTTATCTTTTCTTTTATTAATGTGATGTACCACATTGATTGATTTGTGAATGTTGAACCAGCCCTGCATCCCAGGAATGAATCCCACTTGATCATGGTGAATAATTCTTTTTATATGCTGTTGAATTCGATTTGCTAGTATCTTATTGAGAATTTTTGCATCCATATTCATCAGGGATATTGGTCTGTAGTTCTCTTTTTTTTACCTGGTCTCTGTCTGGTTTAGGAATCAAAGTAATACTGGCTTCATAGAATGAGTCTGGAAGTTTTCCTTCTCTTTCTATTTCTTGGAATAGCTTGAGAAGGATAGGTATTATCTCTGCTTTAAACGTCTGGTAGAACTCTCCTGGGAAGACATCTGATCCTGGACTCTTATTTTATGGGAGATTTTTGATGACTGATTCAATTTCTTCACTGGTTATGGGTCTGTTCAAGCTTTCTATTTCCTCCTGATTGAGTTTTGGAAGCGTGTGGGTGTTTAGGAATTTGTCCATTTCTTCCAGGTTGTCCAGTTTGTTGTCATATAATTTTTCATAGTATTCCCTGATAATTGTTTGTATCTCTGAGGGTTTGGTGGTAATAATTCCATTTTCATTCATGATTTTATCTATTTGGGTCATCTCCCTTTTCTTTTTGAGAAGCCTGGCTAGAGGTTTCTCAATTTTGTTTATTTTTTCAAAAAACCAACTCTTGGTTCCGTTGATCTGCTCTACAGTTTTTTTAGATTCTATATTGTTTATTTCTGATCTGAGCTTTATTATTTCTATTCTTCTGCTGAATTTAGGCTGTCTTTGCTGTTTGCTTCTAGTTCCTTTAGGTGTGCTGTTGGATTTTGTATTTGGGATTTTTCTTGTTTCTTGAGATAGGCCTGGATTGCAATGTATTTTCCTCTCAGGACTGCCTTCGTTGCATCCCAAAGCATTTGGATTGTTGTATTTTCATCTTCATTTGTTTCCATATATTTTTAAATTTCTTCTCTAATTACCTGGTTGACCCACTCATTCTTCAGTAGGGTGTTCTTTAATCTCCATGCTTTTGGAGATTTTCCAGACTTTTTCCTGTGGTTGATTTCAAGCTTCATAGCATTGTGGTCTGAAAGTATGCATGGTATAATTTCAATTCTTGTATACTTATGAAGGGCTGTTTTGTGACCCAGTATATGATCTATCTTGGAGAATGTTCCCTGTGCACTCGAGAAGAAAGTATATTCTGTTGCTTGTGGGATGCAGAGTTCTAAATATATCTATCAAGTCCATCTGATCAAATGTATCATTCAGGGCCCTTGTTTCTTTATTGACCGTGTGTCTAGATGATCTATCCATTTCTGTAAGTGGAGTGTTAAAGTCCCCTGCAATTACACATTCTTATCAATAAGGTTGCTTATTTTTGTGAGTAATTGTTTTATATATTTGGGGGCTCCTGTATTCGGTGCATAGACATTTATAATTGTTAGCTCTTCCTGATGGATAGATCCTGTGATTATTATATAATGCCCTTCTTCATCTCTTGTTATGGCCTTTAATTTAAAGTCTAGTTTGTTTGATATAAATATGGCTACTCCAGCTTTCTTTTGAATTCCAGTGGCATGATAAATAGTTCTCCATCCCCTCACTCTCAATCTGGAGTCCTCAGGTCTAAAATGAGTCTCTTGTAGACAGCAAATAGATGGGTCTTGTTTTTGTTATCCATTCTGATACCCTATGTCTTTTGGTTGGAACATTTAGTCCATTTACATTCAGTGTTATTATAGAAAGATATGGGTTTAGAGTCATTGTGATGTGCATAGGTTTCATGCTTGTAGCGATGTCTCTGGTACTTTGTCTCACAGGAACCCCTTAAGATCTCTTGTAGGGCTGATTTAGTGGTGACAAATTCCTTCAGTTTTTGTTTGTTTGGGAAGACCTTTATCTCTCCTTATATTCTAAATGACAGACCTGCTCGATAAAGGATTCTCGGCTGCATATTTTTTTCTGTTCATTACATTGAAGATTTCCTGCCATTCCTTTCTGGCCTGCCAAGTTGCAGTAGAGAGATCAGTCACGAGTCTTATAGGTCTCCCTTTATATGTTAGAGCATGTTTATCTCTAGCTGCTTTCAGAATTTTCTCTTTATCCTTGTATTTTGCCAGTTTCTCTATGATATGTCATGCAGTAGATCGATTCAAGTTACGTCTGAAGGGAGTTCTCTGTGCCTCTTGGGTTTCAATGCCTTTTTCCTTCCCCAGTTCAGGGAAGTTCTCAGCTATTATTTCTTCAAGTACCCCTTCAGCACCTTTCCCTCTCTCTTCCTCCTCTGGAATACCAATTATGCGTAGATTATTTCTTTTTAGTGCATCACTTAGTTCTCTAAATTTCCCCTCATACTCCTGGATTTTTTTTATCTCTCTTTTTCTCAGCTTCCTCTTTTTCCATAATTTTATCTTCTAGTTCACCTATTCTCTCCTCTGCCTCTTCAATCTGAGCCGTAGGTGTCTCCATTTTATTTTGCAACTGGTTGATAGCAGTTTTTATCTCCTCCTGGCTGTGCCTTAGTCCCTTGATCTCTGTAGCAAGAGATTCTCTGCTGTCCTTTGTACTGTTTTCAAGCCCAGTGATTAATTTTATGGCTATTATTCTAAATTCACTTTCTCTTATATTGTTAAATCCTTTTTGATCAGTTCGTTAGCTGTTGTTATTTCCTGGACGTTTTTCTGAGGGGACTTCTTCCGTTTCATTATTTTGGATAGTCCCTGCAGTGGTGCAGGACTTCGGGGCACTTCCCCTGTCCTGTCTTGAATAACTTGCTTTTGTGGGCGGGGCCGCAGCCAGATCTGATGTCTGCCCCCAGCCCACCACTGGGGCCATAGTCAGACTGGTATGTGCCTTCTCTTCCCCTCTCCTAGGGGTGGGATTCACTGTGGGGTGGCGTGGCCTGTCTGGGCTTGCACACTGCCAGGCTTGTGGTGCTGGGGATCTGATGTATTAGCTGGGATGGATTGGCAAGGTTCACAGGGGCGGGAGGGGCAGGCTCAGCTCGCTTTTCCTTTGGAGATCCTCTTAGGGAGGGGCCCTGACCAGCCGGAAGGATGGATCTGCAGAAGCACAGCATTGGGTGTTTGAGAGGTGCAAGCAATTTCCCTGGCAGGAACCGGTTCCCTTTGGGATTTTGGCTGGGGGATGGGCGAGGGTGATGGCACTGGCGAGCGCCTTTGTTCCCCGCCAAGCTGAGGTCTATCATGCGGGGCTCAACAACTCTCCCTCCCGTTGTCCTCCCGCCCTCCCGTTCTCCAAGCAGAGTTGTTAGCTTATAACCTTCCAGATATCAGGTCCCTCTTGCTGTCCGAACACACTCTGTCTGGCCCCTCTGCTTTTGCAAGCCAGACTCGTGGGCTGTGCTTGGCCAGTGGGCCGCCCCTCTGCCCTGGCTCCCTCCCGCCAGTCCATGGAGCGCGCACCACCTCGCCGCCCTTCCTACCCTCTTCTGTGGGCCTCTTGTCTGCGCTTGGCTCCAGAGACTCCATTCTGCTAGTCTTCTGGTGGTTTTCTGGGTTATTTAGCCAGGTGTAGGTGGAATCTAAGTGATCAGCAGGACGTACGGTGAGCCTAGCATCCTCCTACACCACCATCTTCCCAGGATTCCCCTCTCCTTCTATTCTGAATGAAAGCCTTACTGGATAAACGATTCTTGGTTGTATTTTCCTATCAGCACATTGAATATTTTCTGCCACTCCTTGCTGGCCTACCAAGTTTCAGTGGACAGGTCTGCTACTATCCTTACGTGTCTACTCTTGTGGGTTAAGGGCTGTTTGTCCCTAGCTGCTTTCAGAATCCTCTCTATCTTTGTATTTTTCCTGTTTCAGTATATATGCCATAGAGTTGACCTTTTCTGTTGATTCTGAAGGGAGTTCTCTGTACTTACTGAACTTGGATGTCTGCTTCCTTCCCCAGATTAGGAAAGTTCTCAGCTATAATTTGTTCAAATAAACCTTTCACCTCTTTTTTTCTCTCTTCTTCTTCTGGAACTCCTATGATACAGACGTTACTACATTTCATTGAATCACCTAGGTCTGCAATTCTCCCCTCATGGTCTAGTATTTTCCTATCTCACTTTTTTTCAGCTTCATCATTTTCCATAATTTTATCTTTCTTTTCACATATTCTC
Organism: Panthera onca; assembly: GCF_046562875.1. Lineage (NCBI taxonomy): Eukaryota > Metazoa > Chordata > Mammalia > Carnivora > Felidae > Panthera > Panthera onca. The sequence continues at coordinate 58,278,897 of NC_138357.1, read as the reverse complement.
TCCTCTGCTTCCTCCATCCTTGCTGTCACTCCATCTATATTATTTTGCATTTCATTTACAACATTTCTTAATTTGTCATGATTATTCCTCACGTTTTTGATCTCTACAATGATAGATTCTCTGTTGTTTTCTATGCTTTTTTTGAAGCCCGTCTATCAGTTTATGACTATTAATCTCTATTCTTGTTCAGGTGTATTGTTTCTATCTGTTTTGAGCAATTCTCTGGCTGTCATTTCTTCTTGGAATTTCTTTTGAGAATATTTCTGTTTCATTATTTTGGCTAGTTTTCAGTCTTTTACGTGTTTTAGTAGCTTGTTTTGTGTCATGCACCTACGAGTACTACTATATCAAAAAGGGGTCATAGACTGTCCAGGGCCTTGCCCTTCATGAGGTGTTTTTGGAGTGTGTTCTCTGCTCTCTGTTGTTGTGACTCTGGTTGGTTTATCTCTCTACCCTTAGTGGTGGTTTGGACCTTCTGCCAGGTGTGCTGTGATTTGTTCTTTGAAGTAACAAAGGGGTGTGGTGGTGGAAGAAGTCTTATCCCATACAAAGAGAGAAATGACAGGGGTGGGGGAAAAATTGACCAAAGGATCAGAGAAACTATACGGCTTAACCCAGAGACAGAGAGAGAGAGAGTGAGAGAGAGAGGGAAATAAAGGAGATGCAGAAGAGGTGTAAAAAGAATAGATTAAAAATGTCTGCTTAATTAAACCAATAAGCAGCATAGAGAATAGAAGAGAAAAGAAGAAAATATATATAGATACAGATATAGATATAGAGATATAGATATAGTTAGACATCTAGATACCTAGATATAGTTATCTAGATATCTATATCTAGATAGATATAGATATAGATATAGATATAGATATAGATAGTAGGAATTGACCAAAAATGAAATCAGCAAATGCAAAAATGCTGGATTATTGTCTGATGGTGCCTTGGAACTGGTGGGTGTGCTGGTCTGGAGGGGGTGCCCTCTGGTTCAGTCAGTGTCAATCTCACTCTGAGCTTGCTACTGAGCTCAGGGCTGACTCTCCCTTCCCCCCAGAGTGGCTCCAGTTCTGAAAAAGTCATGCCAACCCTCGACTGTCACTCCTAAGGCTGTTTGCAAGTTGGACACTGCCTCTCTCCATTTTATCCATTCCCCAGTCTGTGGCCTGGAGACGTTTTTCTCTTACCCGAATACAATTCCAAACTTCCACAGCATCTCTTTCTCTTCCTTTTGTCTCTCCACCAGAGGGGTTACCCCACTCCATGCCTATGCTGCCTGTTTTATCACTCCCAAATTGCAAGTATGCACCTCTGTTCTGCCAAGCTGTTTCTGCAGGCCGCTGGAGATGTTTCTGTCACTTTGTAGCCTGGATCCTGGAATTCAAAGTCTTCTTTTAAAAAAATTTTTTTATTATAATATGTTTTACTTATTTATCTATTTATTTTTAATTTACATCCAAATTGGTTAGCATATAGTGCAACAATGATTTCAGGAGTAGATTCCTTAGTACTCCTTACACATTTAGCCCCCCCCAACAACCCCTCCAGTAACCCTCAGTTTGTTCTCCATATTTATGAGTCTCTTATGTTTTCTCCCCCTCTCTGTTTTTATATTATTTTTGTTTCCCTTCACTTCTGTTCATCACTTTTTGTCTCTTAAATTCCTCATATGAGAGAAGTCATATGATTTTTATGTTTCTCTGACTAATTTCACTTAGCATAATACCCTCCAGTTCCATCCACATAGTTGCAAATGGCAAGATTTCATTCTTTTTGATTGCTGAGTAATACTCCATTGTGTGTATGTGTGTGTGTGTGTGTGTGTGTGTGTGTGTGTGTGTATATATATATATATACCAAATCATTATCCATTCATCCATCAATGGACATTTGGGGTCTTTCCATACTTTGGCTATTGTTGATAGTGCTGCTATAAACATGGGGTGCATGTGTCCCTTCAAAACAGCACACCTGTATCCCTTGGATAAATACCTAGTAGTGCAATTTCTGGGTCATAGGGTAGTTCTATTTTTATTTTTTTTGAGTAACCTCCATACAATTTTAGAAAGTGGCTGCACCAGCTTACATTCCCACCAATGCAAAAGAGATCCTCTTCCTCCTCATCCTTGCCAATACATATTGTTGCCTGAGTTGTTAATGCTAGCCATTCTGACAGGTGTCAGGTGGTATCTTATTGTGGTTTTGATTTGTATTTCCCTGATGATGAGTGATGTTGAACATTTATTTATGTGTTGGTTGGCCATCTGGATGTCTTCTTTGGAGAAGTGTCTATTCATGTCTTTTGCCCATTTCTTCACTGGATTATTTGTTTTTTGGGTGTTGGGTTTCATAAGTTCTTTATAGATTTTGGATACTAACCCTTTATCTGATATGCCATATACAAATATCTTCTCCTATTCTGTCGGTTGCCTTTCAGTTTTGCTGATTGTTTCCTTGGCTGTGCAGACCCTTTTATTTTGATGAGGTCCCAGTAGTTCATTTTTTCTTTTGTTTCCCTTGCCTCTGGAGACATATTCAGTAAGAAGTTGCTGCGGGCAAGATCAAAGAGGTTTTTGCCGGCTTTCTGCTCGAGGATTTTGATGGTTTCCTGTCTTACATTTAGGTCTTTCATCCATTTTGAGTTTATTTTTGTGTATGGTGTAAGAAAGTGGTCCAGGTTCATTCTCCTGCATGTGTTTGTCCAGTTTTCCCAGCCCCAGTTGCTGAAGAAACTATCTTTATTCCATTGGATATTCTTTCCTGCTTTGTCGAAGATTTGTTGGCCATACGTTTGTGGGTCCATTTCTGGGTTCTCTTTTGTGTTCCATTGATCTGAGTGTCTGTTTTTGTGCCAATACCATACTGTCTGGATGATAACAGCTTTGGAGTATAGCTTAACGTCTGGAATTATGATGCCTCCTGTTTTCGTTTTCTTTTTCAAGATCGCTTTGGCTATTCAGGGTCTCTTCTGGTTCCATACAAATTTTAGGATTATTTGTTCCAGCTCTGTGAAGAATGCTCGTGTTATTTTGATAGGGATTGCATTGAATATGTAGATTGCTTTGGGTAGTATTGACATTTTAACAATATTTGTTCTTTCTATCCAGAAGCATGGAATCTTTTTCCATTTTTTTGTGTCTTCTTCAATTTCTTTCATAAGCTTTCTATAGTTTTCAGTGTATAGATTTTTCATCTCTTTGGTTAGATTTATTCCTAGGTATTTTATGGTTTTTTGTGCAACTGTAAATGGGATCGATTCCTTGATTTCTGTTTCTGTCGCTGCATTGTTCATGTCTAGGAATGCAACCAATTTCTGTGCATTGATTTTATATCCTGCAACTTTGCTGAATTCATGAATCAATTCTAGCAGTTTTTTGGTGGAATCTTTTGGGTTTTCCATATAGAGTATCATGTCATCTGCGAAGAGTGAAAGTTTGACCTCCTCCTGGCTGATTTGGATGCCTTTTATTTCTTTGTGTTGTCTGATTGCAGAGGCCAAGACTTCCAATACTATGTTAAATAACAGCGGTGAGGGTGGACATCCCTGTCTTGTTCCTGACCTTATGGGGAAAGCTCTGTTTTTCCCCATTGAGATGATATTAGCATTGGGTCGCTCATATATGGCTTTTATGAACTCGAAGTATGCTTCTTCTATCCCTAGTTTCTTGAGGGTTTTTATCAAGAAAGAATGCTGTATTTTGTCAAATGCTTTCTCTGCATCTATTGAGAGGAAAAGTTTACAAGATAGTGTAGCAGCAGCTTTTCAGGGATTATGGAAAATCACAACACACATCTGGCACCAGGCTTCACCCTTAACGACCTTGTTCCAGCACCAGCGAATGTGGCTGTTTTCTGGGGTCTGCTGGGACCAGGTGGCTTCAACAGTCTCCACCCAATGTCCTTCCAGCAGGGGACCCACTTTTCCTCGTGTGGCCCAAGAACCTCCTGGACCCCACTCTGTTCTTGGGGATTTGCCCATCCCACCAGAGCACTGCCAGTTATCAAGCTGTGGAGCTGCAGACTTGAAGCTTCCCTTGTTTACAGTGTTAATGGAATTTAAACCCTCTCATTTCTCCTTTCTCGCTTTTTAGTTTAGTCCCTGTGGCTGTTTCCAATTTTCCACTTTCTCTCCAGCTGCTTTTGGGGAGGGGTGCTTTTCCCGTATTCTCCCTCATCCCAGTCTCTTTCCTCTCTCTGCCTGAAAAGGTGGCTTCCTGCCCACTGCTGGCTTCTCTCTCCCCAAGTTCACCTCTCTGCACCACATACCTGCTGAATTCTGTGGTGCAGGTTGTGCAGATTGTTGGGTTAATCCTCCATACAATTTTCTAGGTGTGTAGGATGGTTTAGTGTTGGTCTGGCTGTATTTCATGGACGCAAGACAGACAAAAACTTGCATGCTGTTCCACCATCTTGGCTCCTTCCCCCGAATTCAAAGTCTTCTGTCCTCAATACTGCTGTGTTTGAGGACTAAAAGAACTTTGCCCCCCCCCCACTTCTCTTCCATGTTTCAATCTTCAGATATCTTTACATCTAAAGCCAGTATCTTGTAAGCTGCAGATAGGTGTGTCTCGTTTTTTTACACACTCTGGTACCCTATGTCTTTTGATTGAAGAATTTAGTCCAGTTACGTTTAGATTTGTTATTGACAGATACAAATTTAGTGTCATTGTATTACTTGTATTGTTGGTGTTCTGGAGATTTTCTCTATTCATTTCTTGTCTGTGTTGCCTTTGTTCTTTCTTTACCTCTCAGAGTCCCCCTTAATATTTCTTTCAGGGGTGGTTTAGTGGTCATGAGCTCCTTTCGATTTTTGTTTTTGTTTTGTTTGTTTTTTGTTTTTTGTTTGTTTTTTTTTTGTCTTGGGATCTCTTTATCTCTCCTTCTATTCTGAATTACAGCCTTGCTAGATAAAGTATTCTTGGCTGTGTTTTTTTTTTCTCATTCATCCCATTGACTATGTCATGCTTCTCCCCTCTGGCCTGCCAATTTTTTTCTGGAGAGATCTGCAGTTAGCTTTATTGGTCTTCCCTTTTAAGTTATGGACTTCTTTATACAAAATAGACTTTAATACAAAGTCTGTGACAATAGACAATAAATTGCATTACATAATAATATAGAGATTAATCCAACAGGAATATATAACACTTGTAAATACATATGCACCCAGGATTATAGCACTTAGATATATAAAGCAATACTAACAGACATAAAGGAAAAATGCACAGTAATACAATAAATATATTAATCTTTCCTATGGAAGATCTAGAAAAAGAAGAACAACAAACCCCAAAGTCAGTAGATGAACAGAAATAATAGAGATCAGAGTGGAAGTAATGAAACAGAGAGTAAAAAACAATGGAAAATATTAATGAAACTAAAAGGTAGTTCTTTGAAAAGATAAACAAAATTGACACACCTTTATCAATACCAATGAAGAATAAAAAAGAGAGGGCTCAAAAAAATAAAATCAGAAATAGAAGAGGAGAAAGTACATTTCTGATGTCACAGAACTAAAAAGTATGATAAAAAAAATTGTTATGAATAACCATATATCAACAAATTGGACAGTCAAGAAAAATTGGATAAATCCCTAAAAACACATGATATTCCAAATCTTAATCAGGAAGAAATAGAATATCATAACATACGGATTACTAGTAAATGAAATTAAATCAAATCCCAATAAACAAAAGTCCAGAGAGACCAGAGAGCTTCAGAGGTGAATTCGATCAAGCATTTAAAGAATTAGTACTTATTGTTTTCAAGCTGTTCCAAAAAATTGAAGAGGAAGAAATGATTTCAGGTTCATTCTATGAGGCCAGCATTACCCTGATAGCTGAGCCAGACATGACACTATAAAAAAAAAGAAATTTATAAGCCACTACCCTGATATCTAAGCCAGACAAAGACACTATAAAAGAAAGTTATAAGCCACTATCCCTGATGAACACAGATGCAAAAGTCCTCAAGAAAATATTAAGAAACTCAATTTAACGATTATTTAAAAGGGTAATACATATAATCAAGTAAGACTTATTTTAGAGAGATGCAAGGATGGTTCAACATCCACAAATTAATCAATGTGATACACCACATCAACAAAAGAAAGAATAACAAACCACATGATTTTCTCAATAGATGTAGAAAAAGCATCTGGCAAAATTCCACATCCATTAATGACAATGACTCTCAACAAAGTGGATATAAAGAGAAAATACTTCAACATAATAAAGGTCATATATGACAAATGCACAACTAACATTGAATGGTGAAAAGTTTAAAGTGTTTCTTCTAAGATCGATAATAAGACAAGTATACCGGACCTTATCAAGAAATACCAAATGTTTGTAAGGATGTGGGTAAAAGGAATTTTTGTGCACTGTTGGTGGAAATATAAGCAGGGGCAGCCACTATGAAAAACAGTATGGAGGTTCCTCAGAAAATTAAAAGTAAAACTACCATATGATCCAGCAATTTCATTTCCTGGTATTTTTCCAAAGAAAATGAAAACATGAATTCAAAGAGATATATACACCCTTATGTTTATCACAGCATTATTTACAATAGCTAAGATATGGAAGCAATCTAAATACCCATTGGTAGATAAGTGTCTAAAGATATGGCATACTGAAATCTTGCCATTTACAACAACATAGATTGACCTGGAGGGTATTATGCTAAGTGAAATAAGTCAGACACAGAAAGACAAATACTGCAATATATGATTTCATTTATATGTTGAATCTAAAAAACGAATAAACAAAACAAAGCAGAAACAGACTCATAGAGAACAAACTGATGGTTGCCAGTGGGGTGGGGGATTGGGAGGATGGACAAAATAGCAGAAAGGAATGAAATGTTACAATCTTCCAGTTCTAAAGTAAATAAGACACAGGGGATACAATGTACAACATAGGGAATATAGTCAATAACATTGTAACTAAATTTGTATGTGACAGATGGTTAATAGATTTATTTCAGTGACAACTTTGTAATGTTGTTACCACAATAAATATATAAATATCAAATCACTCTGCTGCACAACTGAAACCAATACAATATTGTATGCCAAGTATTCAATTAAAAATAATAAACTAGAACTGGGGCCCCTGGGTGGCTCAGTTAAGCGTCCAACTTCAGCTCAGGTCATGATCTCACAGTTCGTGAGTTTGAGCCCTGTGTCAGACTCTGTGCTGACAGCTCAGAGGCTGGAGCCTGCTTCGGATTCTGTGTCTCCTTTTCTCTCTGCCTTTCCCTTGCTCATGCTCTGTCTCTCTCTCAAAAATAAAAATTAAAAATATATTACAGGAAACCACACAGAGATGGAGAACACAATATATTGGCTGCATAAATTTATAAATGAATGAACAGGTGAATAAATGAATAAAGTGTGCCCAGACTTTTGAGAAGGGTTATCCTATAATCCCATTATCTTTTCCTATATATTTTCTCAGTAAAAAAAAAAATCAATGCCTAATCATTTCAGTAATATGCTTCAGTCCATTTTCACTTATAAAACAGGTGAATAAAAACTTGTGAAGTCTTAACAATTTTTCAAATTATCTTCCCTGCATCTTCGTAGTTGTCCTGTATTCACCAAACCTTGTAGAATTAACCCAAATTCAGTGGTTTAGAGGATTTGAGTTTCAAAAATGGTTGCTTAGTTTAACTATGTAATGAAAGCTTTTTTGTTTTTGTAGAGACTAATGGTGACATCTAAATCTACTGTTGAAATCAATTATTCCACTTAATGGTAAAACCATGAGGCACTTTTGGAGGTGAAAATCATTTTCTTTCTTACAGACCAGAATACTTAAAGTAGTGTAACTGATGACATAAATGAAATGTAATTTTAAGTGATCTTATTTCTGAATGAATCAGTTACATTTCTTTTCAAATTGTCATCACTGTTGATAAGGTGGGTTACTAGAAGAGTTTATCAAAAAATTTTAATTACTCTCAAATGTACTATAGCTGTGACTTGTCAATAGGAGGATCGTAAGTGTGTACAAATTTAAAACTCGTTTAGTTAGGTGTGTCTGAAATTAATGAAAACTTAGTTTTACTCAACTGTGGAGCAATAAAATTAAAATCCTTAGTCCAAATACCTTGTGATAGGTACTTGTAGTAGGAATTAGGGTTTTTTTTTTTTTTTGCTTCTTCTTCTTTTTTTTAAGTAGGCTCTATGTGGGGCTTGAATTCATGACCCCAAAATCAAGAGTAGCATGCTCCACCAGCTGAGCTAGCCAGGAAACTGAGGAATTAGGTTTTTGTAAAGAATCTTCATTATAAATAAAAATCTTCTTCTTTTACCAATAATAATTTAAATTTCAATCTAATATAAGAAGAAACCTATGGATGTGACTTCTTATGAAATATCCAAAAATTCATAGAAATTCAACATTTACCTCATCATCTAATCAAAAAACAGTATGCAAAGTCAGCTGTAATATTTTATAGAATTCATGATTTTCTATTTATGACATTGCTAAATCAGAACGCCAGAGTACAATTTGGTCATAGAGCATTATAAATCAAATCATTGACCTAAAATTTGTTTTTTAACCCCTGAACAACATGGCACACATTAAAAATACTAATTTATAAATACATCATAGGAATCTGTGATTCCACATACATCTATGTGCAATACATCATAGGAATAAAGTGCATAATAAGAATAAACTTTTAATAAATAATATTTGTAGTCTATAATATTGGTATAGTATATAATTCTCCTATAAGATTAATTAGAGCCATTAAGTTGCTTTAAAAATGTAAATCCTGGAAATAATATATATCCTGGAGAGAAGGCAAGATAGCAGAGTAGTGAGAGGACCCTAGATTTGCCTCAGCCCTCAAACAAGGCTAGGTAAACGTCAAACCATTTTGAATACACAAAAAAATCAATCTGAGGACTAATATCAGAAAATTCACAACTAGGAGAGAAGAGGCAACATTGTGAAATGTAGGAGGTGCAGAGATATGATTTGGGGCAGAAAAGTATTGCAGATTTTGTGGAGGGGAGGGAACCCTGGTCACTGACAGAGGTGGAAGAGAGAGAAAGTATACAAGGTGTCACACAAGGAAAATACTTCCCCAAAACATTGACTGGGAAAATGAGAGGGGCTGATTTTTGTGAGTTTTTACAAGTAGGGCACAAAGACTGGAGTTTTAGAAGACCATGGCATGGCTGGTGTGGAGCCTGGCAGGTGCTGCAGTGCTTCTGTAGACGAGGGTAGATAACCTGGTAGCAGAAGCTGCAAATTGAGGATCCCCTGGGATGCACGGGGAAAGGTGGTTCTTCCTTCTTGGAGTGCATCTGGAAGAGGTAGCACTGCCTCTCCAGGGAAAAAAGAGCTGGTGGGTTCCATTACAATCCCGTCCCTCAACATAAGTGTAAAGATGCTTGCTGAGGACAGCTAACTTAGACACTGACTCTATGCTGGATTTTACTCCAAAATCCACCCCCCCCCCCCCATGAGCTTTGGTGTCACTGCTCTTCTGGAATAAATCTGAATCAGTACTAGTGTGGCAAGAGCCTCCCCAGAGGACTAGTGTGGGTCCCTGCCATAACAGGTCCCTAAAGTTTGGAGTTTTAAAACTTAGCTGGCCTAACTAGTATAAAAAGAAAAAAGAAAAAACAGGTGCACTGTGCTGCCAAATAGGCAGATGAACTTGATACAGTCATTATGAAGGCAGAAATCTGAGGAAAACCTGTGACAAATGGGGGAAAATTGTTTACTCTTTTGTGAAGACTTTCCAGGCAGAAGCAGGCATGAACTCCACTCTTTGGAACAAGGGAGTTGGCTGGTGCAATTTCTCTCTCCTGTCCCTTAGCAAAAACTAAATTCTTTAAGCGGTATGGCACCAAGAGTGGCAGCTGAAACCACTTACACCAAGCCCCACCACCCTGTGCTCTGCAGATGCTGCATTTCTATGGCAAGCTTGCCTGATAACCGAAGAGCAGGCCCCTCCCCACAGAAGACCAGTGCAAACTACCCCCCTACACTACATGTCTAGTGACCACAGAGTTCTGCAAAACTTCAGGTCTAGTAGAAATAACATCAGATCTTTTTTTAACAGACCAGAGCACACCTACTTAAAACTTGCCACACTCTGGCCAAAGTCCAAACACTCCGTGAGGAAGGGAAAGAGAAACTATGCAGAGGAATGACCTGAGGGAAACAGCAGCCAAAACACAGCACCAGAGTTCACACAGCCTACATCAGAGATACTTCCTGAGGCACAAGACCCTGGACAGTATAAGACCTCTTCTTTATAAAGCCATTACACTCTGGAGCACTAAACATAACAAGCTATCCTAATACAGAGAAGACAGAGCCTTGGCAGAGTGCCAAGATGGAGGAATTAATCTCAAAAGGAAGAGCAAGAAAAGATTGGGTTCAGGATGTAATCAAAACAGATATAAGTAATATGCCTGATCCATATTTTTTTTAATTTTTTTAACGTTTATTTTTGAGACAGAGAGAAACAGAGCATGAACAGGGGAGGGGCAGAGAGAGAGGGAGACAGAGAATCTGAAACAGGCTCCAGGCTCTGAGCTGTCAGCACAGAGCGTGACGTGGGGCTTGAACTCACGGACCGTGAGATCATGACCTGAGCCGAAGTCAGACGCTTAACTGACCGAGCCACCCAGGCGCCCCGCCTGATCCATATTTTAAAACAACAGCTATAAGGATACTAGGTGGGTTTAAGAAAAGCATAAAGGGCATCAGGGAGTCCCTTATCACCAAGATAAAAGAGCTAAAAGCCAATTAGCCTGAAATTTAAAAAGCTATACCTGAAATGGGGAACTGGATGTAATGACCACAAAAATGGAAGAAGCAGAGGAATAAATAAGTGATATAGAAGATAGAATTGTGGAAAATAATAAAGCAGAAAAGAATAGGGGAAGAAAAATATTAGATCACAAATGTAGATGTAGGGAACTCAGCGACTCCATAAAGCATAAAAACATTCATATCATAGAAGTCCCAGAAGAAGAGAGGGAAAAGGGGTTAGAAGTCTTACTTGAGGAATTATAGCTGAAAAATTCCCTAATCTGGGGGAGGAAACATACATCCAAATCTAGGAGGCACAGAGAACTCCAATCAAAATGACCAAAAACAGGCCAACAACAAGACATACAATACTTACATTTACAAAATATAAATATAAAGAAAAAATCCTAAAAGCATCAAGAGAACAAATACCTAATTTACAAGGGAAGACAAATAAGGTCACCAGAAGATCTCTTCACAGAAACTTGGCAGGCCAGAAGGGAGTGGCATAATATACACAATGTGATGAATGGGAAAAATCTGCAGCCAAGAATATCCAGCAAGGCTACCATTCAGAATAGAAGGAAAGATAAATTTCCCAGACAAACAAAAACTAAAGAGGTTCATGACCATTTAACTAGCCCAGTAAGAAATATTAAAGGGGACTCTTTGGGTGGGAAGGAAATAACAAAAGTGACAAACACTAGAAAGGAACAGAGAAAATCTCCAGAAACAATGACTTAACAAGTAATAGAATAACACTAAATTCATATCTATCAATAATAACTCTGAGTGTAAATGGACTAAGTGCTCCCATTCAAAGACATAGGGTATCAGAATAGATTAAAACAAAACAAAACAAAATTATCCATATGTTGCCTACAAGATATTTATTTTAGACCTAAATATACCTGCATATTAAAAGTTCGGGGATGGAGAAAAATCTATAATATTAATGGACATCAAAAGAAAGCTGGGATAGCCATACTTGTATGAGAAAAATTAGATTTTAAAACAAAGACTACAGTAACAGTAGATAAAGAAGGACATTATATGATAAAAAGGGATGTATCCACCAAGAAGATCTAACAATTATAAATATTTATGTCCCCAACATGAGAGAACCCAAATATATAAACAATTAATACAAAAATAAAGGAACTCATTGTTAAAAATACAACAATAGCATGAGACTTGGACACCCCACTTACAACAATGGGCAGATCATGTAAGCAGAAAATCAAAAGGGAAACACACTGTGCTGGATGGACTAAACAGATATATTAATAACATTTGATTCTAAAGTAGCAGAATACACATTCTTTTCAAGTGCACATAGAACATTCTCCAGAACAGATTACATACTAGGCCACAAATCAGGCCTCAACAAGTACAAAAGGATTAAGATCATTCCATGCATATTTTCTTACCACAATGCTATGAAATTTGAAGTAAACACAAGAAAAAAAATTGGAAAGGCCAAAATACATGCAGGTTAAAATAGATGTTTCTAAAAAATGAGTGGGACAAACAGGAAATTAAAGAAGAAATCTAAAAATACATGGGAACAAGTGAAAATGAAAACATTACAATCCAAAATCTTTGAAATGCATCAAAAGCAGTCCTAAGAGGGTAGTATAGAGCAATACAGGCCTACTTCAATAAGCATGAATAATCTCTACTACACAACCTAACTTTAAACCTAAAGGAGCTAGAAAAAGAACAGCAAACGAAGCCAAAGCCAGAAAAGGAAGTGGAATAATAAAGATGAGAGCAGAAATAAATGATGTAGAAACAAACAATAAAGACATATTAATGAAACCAGCAGCTGTTTCTTTGAAAAAAATAATAAAATTGATAAACCCCTAACCAACTTATCAAAGAGAAAAGATAAAGGATCCATATAAATAAAATCATGAATGATAAAAGAGAGATCACAACGAACACCACAAAAATACAGTTATAAGAGAATATTATGAGGGGGGAAGTTAAGATGGGGGAGAACTAGGGGGACCCTGGGCTTCCCTCATCTATCAAATACAACTATATTGAGGTAAGATCACTTGGGACACCCAAGAAATCTGTCTGAAGACTGGAAGAAGTATATCCATGGTTGAAGGAGATAGTGTGGCAGGTGTGAGGCTTATTTCAACAAACAAATCAAAGCACACCTGGTTAAAAGTCCTAACACTCCCCATTGCAAGCAAGGATGAGGTTTACAGAGGACAGACCAGTGGTAAAGAGCAGCCAAAATGCAATAGCAGAGTGCACACGGCATGCGCCAGAAAGACTTCCTGAAGTGCCAGGCTTTGGACAGTGTATGACCACTTTTTAATATTGCATTACTTTCAGGTGCAAGAAATGTAACAAACTTTCAAAACATACAAAAGACAGAAACTTAGCCAAAATGACAATAAGGAGGAATTCTCCCCAAAAGAAAGGTCAAGAAAAAGTCACAACCAGGAACTTAGTCAAAACAGATATAAGCAAAATACCTCAACAAGAATTTAGAACAACAGACATAAGAGGAGTAGCTGGGCTTGAAAACCCAGAGAAACCCCTGTTGCAGAGATCAATGACCTAAAAACTAGCCAGGCTGAAATAAAAAATGCTATAACTAAGATGCAAAACTGTATATAGTTACAACAAAGGTTGAAGAAGCAGAGGAGAGAATAGGTGATATAAAAGATAACATTATCAGAGAAGAGTTAAGATGGCAGAGGAGTAGGGGAACTGGGATTTCTCTCATTCTTCAAACACAGCTGTATTGAAGTCAGATCACTTGGAACACCCAGGAAATCAATCTGTGGAGTGGCAGAAAGATCTCCACAGGTGGATAGAGACAGCTTGGAGAGACTGAGGTGCATGTATGTGAATTGGGGGAGATAAATGATGTAGGCACGGAGAGGAGGGAACCTCTTCTGTGGAAAAACAAAAAAAGAGAGAAAGAAATAGAGGCTGTGTAATTGTGGTATTGAGTTAATACAAGAGGAAGACCTCTCCAGACCACAGACTGAGGAACAAGAAATACGGAGAGTGACAGTTTCTATTTTACAAACAACCTTAGTAGCTAAAGATTTGAGTTTTCCAAAGTGCATGACTTTCTCCAGACCAAAGATAAAAGCAACTGGGGGGATTCAGTTCTGTGGTGCAGTAATGATCTCAGGGGCACACTGGGAGAGAACAGTCCCTTTCCTTGAGTATTGTGGAAAGAGGGTTTATTGCCTCCCCAAGGACAAAAGACCCCACAGGTGCCAGAAAAAGACCTTTTATTGGCAAGGCTGATTGGCTATACACCAGAATAGGTTCTGCATGGTGTAAGGGGCCTTTAAGACATTGGGTTTTGAATACCAACCAACACCTAGGAGGCATGGGAGAACTGTGGATCAGGGCAAGCCGACCAAATGCTGCAGTACTCTGTGAGGGCTGCCTGAACAGTGTGGTTTCAGACACCTGGTCAGGGGAGGAGAGATTGGGGTGTTGCAATTTTTCTCCCCAACACCAACATGGTGGGACTTCAGGGAGCAGTATAATGGCCTCCAGTGGAGGCAGTATCAGGTTACACCAAACCCCACACCTCCATGCCTGGCAACTGCTTATGTACTGGAGGAAGAGTTACACTGAATGAACCAGTCTCTCCTCCAGACCAGCACAACCACCAGTCCCAGGCACCAACAGACAACTATTTTGAGTTTTTGTCTTAGTCTGTTTGTCTGTCTGTTCGTTCTTCTTTTCTCTTTTCTTTTCTTTTTCTTTCTACCCTCTTTTCTTTTGGAATCGGGCTTATAGTTTCTGATTTCTTTTGGTTAATTCATATATATATATATATATATATATATATATATGTATATGTATATACATATATATATAATTTCTGTTTCGTTTGTTTAATCAGGCATTTTTCCTCTATTCTTTTTACACCTTTTCTATATCTCCTTCTTTATTTTCCTTTCTCTCTCTCTGGATTAAGCCTTATAGTTTGTTTTTGTTTTTATTTTTTCATTCTTTCTTTCTTTCTTTCTTCTTTCTTTCTTTCTATTTTTGATTCTCTGCTTGGTATGTTTTTCACCCTTTTCATTTTTCTCTTTGTGCATGATCTGGCCTTCCCATCCTTTCCTTTTTTCCAGAGCTACTTCAATGAACAAATTAAAGCACACCTTATGGAAGGTACAAACATTCTACCACTATGAGCAAGGAGGAGCTTTGCAGAGGACTAACCAGAGAGATAGAGCATCCAAAATGTAACAACAGATGCATGCAACGCATTCCAAAAACACTTGCTGAAGTGTCAGGCCTTGGGCAGTGTATGACCCATTTTTAATATAGTAGTACTTGCAAGTTCAAGACATATAGAAAGTCATTAAAACATGTCAAAGACAAGAACCTAGCAAAAGTGAAGAAATGGAATTCTCCTCAAAAGAATATCCAGGAATAAATTACAGTCAGAGAATTGCTCAAAGCAGATATAAGCAATATTCTGAACAAGAATTTAGAATAACAGTCATAAGACTAATAGCTGAGCTTGAAAAAGCATAGATGACAGCAGAGAATCTATTGCTGCAAAGATCAAAGTCCTAAGAAATAGTCACAATGAATTAAGAAATGCTATAAATGAGATGAAAAATAAACTAGATACAGTAACGGTGAAGATAGAAGAAGCAAAGTAGACAACAGGTGAAATAGAAGATAAAATTATGGAAAATGATGAAGCTGAAAAAAATAAGGTAAGGCAATTCATAGATCATGAGGCAAAAATTAGAGAGCTAAATGATTCCATAAAATGAAACAATATCTGTATCATAGGAGTTCCAGAAGCAAAAGAGCAAGAGAAAGGGGGAAAAGGTTTATTTGAAAAAATTACAGCTGAGAACTTCCCTAATCTGGGGAAGGAAACAGGCATCCATGTCCAAGAGGCACAGAGAACTCCCTTCAAAATCAATAATAATATGTCAACACTATGACATATTGTGGTTAAACTGGCAAAATAAATAGGGGAGGAGACAATTCTGAAAGCAGCTAAGGACAATGGGTCCTTTACCTGCAAGGGTACACACATAAGGGTAGTAGCAGACCTGTCCACGGAAACATGGTAGGCCAGAAGAGAGTGGTAGGAAATATTCAATGTGCTGAACAGGAAATATATTCAGCCAAGAATCCTTTATCCAGCAAGGCTGTCATTCAGATTAGAAGGACAGATAGAGGCTTTCCAAGAAAAACATAAACTACAGGAGTTCATAACCACTAAACCAGCCATGTAGGAAACCCTAAGGGGGACTCTGAGTGGAAAGCAGCAAAGATTACAAAGGAACAGAGACATAACCACAAGCATGAAAACTACAGATAGCACAATGGCACTAAACCCATATCTTTCAACAACACTATGAATGTAAATGGACTAAATACCTCAATCAAAAGACATAGGGTATCAGAATGGATAAAAAAAAACAAACAAGTTCCATCTCTATGCTGACTACAATATAATCATTTTATACCTGAGGACACCTGCAGATTGAAAGTAAAGGGATGGAGGACCATCTATAATTCTACTTGAAGTCAAAAGAAAGCCAGAGTAGCCATACTTATATCAGACAAACTAGATTTTAAACTAAAGACAGTAACAAGAGATGAAGAAGGGCATTATATAATAATTAAAGGGTCTATCATCAAGAAGAGCTAACAATTGTAAATGTTTATTTGCCCAATGTGGGAGAACCCAAATATATAAGTCAATTAATCACAAAGATAAACAAATGTATAGATAATAATACCATAATTGTAGGGGATCTAATACTCCACTTACAACAATGAACAGATCATCTAGTCAGAAAATCAATGAGTAAAAAATGGCTCTAAATGACACATTGGACCAGATGGACTTAACAGATATGTTCAGAACTTTTCATCTTAAAGCACCAGAATACACATTCTTCTCAAGTGCACATGGAACATTCTCCAAAATAGATCACCTACTAGGCCACAAACAGCCCTCAACAACTATAAAAAGATTGAGATCATACCATGCATATTTTCAGATCACAACGCTATGAAACTTGAAAGCAACCACAAGAAAAAAATCTGGAAAGCCCCAAACATATGGAGGTTAGAGAACATCCTACTAAAAAATGAATGGGTCCACAAGGAAACTAAAGACACATTATAAAAATATATGGAAGCAAATGAAAATGAAAACATGATGGTCCAAAACCTTTGGGATGCACAAGAACAGTCCTAAGAGGAAAATACATTGCAATTCAGGCCTGTCTCAAGAAACAAATAATGTCCCAAATACTTCCTAAACTTACACCTATATGAGCTAGAAAGGCAGCAGCAAAAAATACCCAAAACAACCAGAAGAATAGAAGTAAATATTAGAGCAGAAATAAACGATATAGAAAAAAAAAAAAAAACAGTATAAGAGATCAATGAATTTAAGAGCTGGTTTTCAAAAGAATAAACAAAATTCACAAACCCTTAGCCAGACTTCTCAAAAAGAAAAGAGAGAGGATACAAACAGATAAAATCATGAATGAAAGAGGAGAGATCACAACTGACACCATAGAAATACAATTATTAGTGAAAAGTATGAAAAATTACATTCCAATAAAGTAGACAATCTGGAAGAAATGGACAAATTCCTAGACACTCACACACTACCAAAACTCAAACAGGAAGAAATAGAAAATTTGAACAGACCCAAAACCAGCAAAGAAATTGAATCAATAATCAAAAATCCCCCAGCAGATA
Organism: Panthera onca; assembly: GCF_046562875.1. Lineage (NCBI taxonomy): Eukaryota > Metazoa > Chordata > Mammalia > Carnivora > Felidae > Panthera > Panthera onca. Next base: position 58,261,375 of record NC_138357.1, on the reverse strand, counting down.
AGAGTCCAGGGCCATATGGCTTCCCAAAGGAACTCTACCAAACATTTAAAACAGAGTTAATACCTATTGTCCTTAAAATGTTCCAAAAAACAGAAACGGAAGGAAAGCTTCCAGACTCATCCTATGAAGGCAGCATTACCTTGATTCACAAACCAGACAAAGATTCCACTAAAAAGGAGAATTACAGGCCAATATCCCTGATGAACATGGATGCAAAAATTCTCAACAATATACTAGCAAAGCAAATTCAACATTACATTAAAATAATTACCGACCATGATCAAGTGGGATTCATTTCTGGGCTGCAGGACTGGTTCAATATTGACAAATCAAATCAATGTGATACACCACATTAATAAGAGAAAGGATTAGAACCATATGATCCTGTCAGTAGATGCCTAAAAAACATCTGACAAAATACAGCATCGTTTCTTAATAAAAACCCTTAAGAAAGTAGGGATAGAAGGAACTTACCTAAACATCAAAAAAGCCATACATGAAAGACCCACAGGTATTATTATTCTCAATGCGGAAAAACTGAGAACTTTCCCCCTGAGATGAGGAAAAGGAAAGGAATGCCCACTCTCACCACTGTTGTTTAACATAGAGTTGGAAGTCCTAGCCTTGGCAATAAGACAACAAAACAAAATAAAAGGCCTCCAATTTGGCAAAGAAGAAGTCAAACATTACTCTTTGCAGATTACATGATACTCTACATGGAAAACCCAAAAGATTCCACCAAAAAACTGCTAGAGTTGATACAGGAATTCAGCAAAGTTGCAGGATATATATCAATGTACGGAAATCACTCACATTTCTATACATCAATAATGAACCAACAGAAAGTGGTATCAGGGATTTGATCCCATTTACAATTACATCAAAAACTATAAAATACCCAGGGATAAACATAACCAAAGATGTAAAAAATCTATATGCTGTAAACTATAGAAATCTTAGTAAATAAATTGACGAAGACACAAAGAAATGGAAAGACATTCCATGCTCATGGATTGGAAGAACAAATATTGTTAAAATGTCGATTCTACAAAAAGCAATCTAAACAGTCAATGCAATCCCAATAAAAATAGGGCTAGCATTTTTCACAGAACTAGAACAATCTTAAAGTTTGTGTGGAACCACAAAAGACACCCAATAGCCGAATTAATGTTGAAAAAGAAAATCAGGGGTGCCTGGGTGGATCAGTCAGTAAAAGCGTCCGACTTCAACTCAGGTCATGATCTCACAGTTAATGGGTTTGAGGCCTGCATTGGGCTCTGTGCTGACAACTCAGAGCCTGGAGCCTGCTTCAGATTCTGTGTCTCCCTCTCTCTGCCCCTCCCCTGATCATGCTCTGTCTCTCTCTGTCTCTCAAAAATAAATAAACGTTAATTTAAAAAAAAAGAAAAGAAAAAGAAAACCAAAGCTGGAAGCATCACAATCCCAGATTTTAGCTTGTATTACAAAGCTGTAATAATCAGGACAATATGGTATTGGCACACACAAAAAAAAAAAAAAACACATAGACCAATGGAATAGAATATATAATACAGAAATGGACCCACAAATGTAGGACCAACTAATCTTTGACAAATCAGGGAAGAGTATCCAATGGAAAAATGACAGTCTCTTTAGCAAATGGTGCTGGGAGAACAGAACAACATGCACAAGAATGAAACTGGAGCACTTTCTTTCACTATACAGCTCAATACCCAAAAAACAAATAACCCAATAAAGAAATGGACAGAAGACATGAATAGACACTTTTCCAAAGAAGACATCCAGATTGCTAATAGACACATGAAAAGATGCTCAACATTGCTCATCATCAAGGAAATACAAATCAAAACCACCTTGAGATACCACCTCACACCTGTCAGAGTGGCTAAAATTAACAGCTCAGGAAACAACAGATGTTGGCGAGGATGTGGATAAAGGGAAATCCTCTTGCACTGTTGGTGGGAATGCAAACTGGTGCAGCCACTATGAAAAGTAGTGTGGAGGTTCCTCAAAAAATTAAAAATAGAGTTACCCTGTGACCCAGCAATTACACTACTAGGAATTTATCCAAAGGATACCAGAGTACTTATTTGAAGAGGTGCTTCCACCGCAATGACTATAGCAGCACTATCAACAATAGCCAAATTATAGTAGGAGCACAAATGTCCATCGCCTGATGAATGGATTAAGAAGATTCTATATAGGAGAAGATGGTGGCATAGGAGGATGCTGAGCTCATCGCGTCCTACTGATCACTTAGATTCCACCCACATCTGCCTAAATAACCCAGAAAACTGCCAGAAGACTAGCAGAATGGACTCTCTGGAGCCAAGTGTAGACAAGAGGCCCAGAGAAGAGGGTAGGAAGGGCAGAGAGGCAGTGCGCACTACATAGACTGGAGGGGGGAGCCAGGGCATTGGAGAGGCAGCCTGCCCAGCAAGGCAGAGCCCCCGAGTCTGACTAGCAAAAGTGGAGGGGCCAGACTGCGTGAGTTCTGACAGCCAACGGGACTTAACATCTGGAATGTTAAAAGCCAGCAGCTCTGCCCAGAGAGTGGGAGGGTGAGAGGACACCAGGAGGGAGAGTTGTTGAGCCACAGAAGACAGAGCTCAGCTCGGTGGGGAACAAAGGCGCTGGCCAGCGCCATCTCCTTCTCCCATCCCCAGCCAAAATCCCAAAGGGAACCAGTTCCCATCACCGAACTTGCTTGCACCATGCACACACCCAACGCTGTGCTTCTGTGGATCCATCCCTCTGATGGGTTGGCCTCACTCCTGGTGCTGCAAGGCCCCTCTTGCAGGGGACCACTGAAGGCAAAGCGAGCTGATCCTACCCCTCCCGCCACTGTGTATCTTGTGGAGCCACCCCAGCTAATATGCCAGATACCATCAAAGCAGCACCACAAGCCTGGCAGTGTGCAACTAGCCCAGACAGGGGCCACACCACTCCACAGTGAGTTCTGCCCCTGGGAGAGGGGAAGATAAGGTAAACACCAGTCTGACTGTGGCCCCAGTGGTGGGCTGGGGCAGACATCAGGTCTGACTGCAGCCCTGCCTACCAACACAAGTTAATCCAGACAGCACAGGGGAAGTGCCCCGCAGTTCCTCACCACTTCAGGGACTACCCAAAATGATGAAAGAAGAATTCTCCTCAAAAGAAACTCCAGAAAGTAGCGACAACTGATGAATTGATCAAAAATGATTTAAGCAATATAACGGACCATGAATTTAGAATAATAGTCATAAAATTAATGGCTGGTCTTGAAAAAAGTATAGAGGAAAGAAGAGAATCTATTACTACAGAGATCAAGGGACTAAGGAACAGTCATGAGGAGCTAAAAAATGCTATAAATGAGGTGAAAATTAAAATTGTGGCGACCGCAGCTTGGATTGAAGAGGCAGAGAAGAGAATAGGTGAATTAGAAGATGAAATTATGGAAAAAGAGGAAGCTGAGAAAAAGAGAGATAAAAAAATCCAGGAGTATGAGGGAAGAACTAGAGAACTAAATGATGCAATCAAGTGCAATTATAAACATACAATAGGGATTCCAGAATGGGAAGAGAGAGAGAAAGGGGCTGAAGGTGTACTTTAACAAATCATAGTTGAGAACTTCCCTGATCTGGGAAAGGAAACAGGCATTAAAATCCAAGAGGCACAGAGAACTGCCTTCAGACGTAACTTGAATTGATCTTCTGCATGACATATCATAGTGAAACTGGAAAAATACAAGGATAATGAGAAAATTTTGAAAGAAGCTAGGGATAAACAGGCTCTAACCTATAAAGGGAGACCCATAAGACTAGTGGCAGAACTATCTACTGAAACTTGGCAGGCCAGAAAAGAATGGCAGGAAATCTTCAATGTAATGAACAGAAAAAGTACGCAGCCGAGAATCCTTTATCCAGCAAGTCTGTCATTCAAAATAGGAGAGATAAAGGTCTTCCCAAACAAACAAAAACTGAAGGAATTCATCACCACTAAAACAGCTGTAAAAAAGATCCTAAGGGGGACTCTGTGAGTGAAATGCTTCAAGGATCACAAAGTACCAGAGACATCACTACAAGCATGAAAGCTACAGACATCACAATGACTCTAAACCCATATCTTTCTATAACACTGAATGTAAATGGACTAAATGCTCCAACCAAAAGACACTGGGTACAAGAATGGATAAAAAATCAAGACCCATCTATTTGCTGTCTACAAGAGACTCATTTTAGACCTGAGGACACCTTCAGAATGAGAGTGAGGGGATGGAGAAATATTTATCATGCTACTGGAAGCAAAAAGAAAGCTGGAGTAGCCATACTTATATCAGACAAACCAGATTTAAATTAAAGGCTGTAACAAGAGATGAAGAAGGACATTATATAATCATTACAAGGTCTATCCATCAGGAAGAGCTAACAATTATAAATGTCTATGCGCCAAATACAGGAGCCCCCAAATATATAAAACAACCACAAACATAAACAACCTTATTAATAAGAATGTGGTAATTGCAGGGGACTTTATTACTCCACTTACAACAATGGAGAGATCGTCTAGACACAGGATCAATAAAGAAACAAGGGCCCTGAATGATACATTGGATCAGATGGACTTGACAGATATATTTAGAACTCTGCATCCCACAAGCAACAGAATATACTTTCTTCTCGAGTGCACATGGAACATTCTCCAAGATAGATCACATACTGGGTCACAAAACAGCCCTTCATAAGTATACAAGAATTGAGATCATACCATGCACACTTTCAGACCACAATGCTATGAAGCTTGAAATCACCACAGGAAAAAGTCTGCAAAACCTCCAAAAGCATGGAGGTTAAAGAACACCCTACTACAGAATGAATGGGTGAACCAGGCAATTAGAGAAGAAATTTAAAAATACATGGAAATAAATGAAAATGAAAATACAACAACCCAAACTCTTTGAGATGAAGCGAAGGCAGTCCTGAGAGGAAAATACATTGCAATCCAGGCCTATCTCAAGAAACAAGAAAAATCCTGAATACAAAATCTAACAGCACACCTAAAGGAAAGAGAAGCAGAACAGCAAAGACACCCCAAATGCAGCAGAAGAAGAGAAATAATAAAGATCAGAGCAGAAATAAACAATATAGAATCTAAAAAAACTGTAGAGCAGATCAATGAAACCAAGAGTTGTTTTTTGAAAAAATAAAAAAAATCGATAAACCTCTAGCCAGGCTTCTCAAAAAGAAAAGGGAGATGACCCAAATAGATAAAATCATGAATGAAAATGGAATTATTACAAGCAATCCCTCAGAAATACAAGCAATTATCAGGGAATACTAGGAAAAATTATATGCCAACAAACTGGACAACCTGGAAGAAATGGACAAATTCCTAAACCCCCACACACTTCCAAAACTCAAACTGGAAGAAATAGAAAACTTGAACAGACCCATAACCAGGGAAGAAATTGAATCAGTCATCAAAAATCTCCCACAAAATAAGAGTACTGGGCCAGATGGCTTCCCCGGGGAATTCTACCAGACATGTGAAGCAGAGTTATAAGTATCCTTCTCAAGCAGTTCCAAAAAAGAGAAATGGAAGGAAAACTTCCAGACTCATTCTATGAGGCCAGCATTACTTTGATTCCAAAACCAGACAGAGACCCAGCAAAAAAAGAGAACTACAGGCAATATCCCTGATGATTATGAATGCAAAAATTCTCAACAAGATACTAGCAAGCTGAATTCAACAGCATATAAAAAGTATTATTCCCCATGATCAAGTGGGGTTCATTCCTGAGCTGCAGGGATGGTTCAACATTCACAAATCAATCAATGTGGTACATCACATTAATAAAAGAAAAGATAACCATATGGTACTGTAAATACATGCAGAAAGAGCATTTGATAAAATACAGCATACTTTCTTGATGAAAACCCTCGAGAAAGTCGGGATCGAAGGAACATACTTAAACATCATCAAAGCCATTTATGAAAAGCACACAGCTAATATCATCCTCAATAGGGAAAACTAAGAGCTTTCCCCCTGAGATCCGGAACACGACAGGGATGTCCACTCTCACCGCTGTTGTTTAACATAGTGTTAGAAGTTCTAGCATCAGGAATCAGACAACAAAAGGAAATCAAAGGCATCAAAATTGGCAAAGATGAAGTCAACCTTTCACTTTTTGCAGATGACAGGATAATATACATGGAAAATCCGATAGACTCCACCAAAAGTCTGCTAGAACTGATACATGAATTCAGCAAAGTTGCAGGATACAAAATCAATGTACAGAAATCAGTTGCATTTTCATACACTCATAATGAAGCAACAGAAAGACACATAAATAAACTGATCTCATTCACAATTGCACCAAGAATCATAAAATAACTAGGAATAAACCAACCAAAGAGGTAAAAAAATCTGTATGCTGAAAACTATAGAAAGCTTACGAAGGAAATTGAAAAAGACACAAAGAAATGGCAAAACACTCTGTGCTCATGGATTGGAAGAATAAATATTGTCAAAATGTCAATACTACCCAAAGCTATCTACACTTTCAATGCAATCCCAATCAAAATTGCACCAGCATTCTTCTCGAAGCTAGAACAAGCAATCCTAAAATTTGTATGGAACCACAAAAGGCCCTGACTAGCCAAAGTAATTTTGAAGAAGAAGACGAAAGTAGGAGGCATCAAAATCCCAGACTTTAGCCTCTACTACAAAGCTGTAATCATCAAGACAGCATGGTATTGGCACAAAAACAGACACATAGACCAATGAATAGAATAGAAACCCCAGAATTAGACACACAAAAGTATGGCCAACTAATCTGTGACAAAGCATGAAAGAATAGCCAATGGAAAAAAGACAGTCTTTTTAACAAACGGTGCTGGGAGAACTGGACAGAAACATGCAGAAGGATGAAACTAGACCACTTTCTTACACCATTCACAAAAATAAACTCAAAATGGATAAAGGACCTGAATGTGAGACAGGAAACCATCTAAACCCTAAAGGAGAAAGCAGGAAAAAACCTCTCTGACCTCATTTGCAGCAATTCCTTACTTGACACATCCCCAAAGGCAAGGGAATTCAAAGCAAAATGAACTATTGCGAACTCCTGAAGATAAAAAGCTTCTGAACTGCCAAGGAAACAATCAACAAAACTAAAAGGCAACTAGTGGAATGGGAAAAGATATTTGCAAATGACATATCAGACAAAGGGCTAGTATCCAAAATCTATAAAGAGCTCACCAAACTTCACACCCAGAAAACAGATAATCCAGTGAAGAAATGAGCAGAAAACATGAAGAGACACTTCTCTAAAGAAGACATCCAGATGGCCAACAGGCACATGAAAAGATGCTCAACGTCGCTCCTCATCAGGGAAATACAAATCAAAACCACACTCAGATATCACCTCACGCCAGTCAGAGTGGCTAAAATGAACAAAACAGGTGTTCATTAGATGCTGGAGAGGATGTGTAGAAACGGGAACCCTCTTGCACTGTTGATGGGAATGTAAACTGGTGCAGCTGCTCTGGAAAACAGTGTGGATGTTCCTCAAAAAATTTAAAATAGATCTACCCTATGACCCAGCAATAGCACTGCTAGGAATTTACCCAAGGGATACAAGAGTGCTGATACATAGAGGCCCTTGTACCCCAATGGTTATAGCAGCACTTTCAACAATAGCCAAATCATGGAAAGAGAAAAAATGTCCATCCACTGATTAGTGGAGAAAGAAATTGTGGTTTATATACACAATGGAATGCTACGTGGCAATGAGAAAGAATGCTAAGCAAAACAAGTCAGTCAGAGAAAGATATCACATGATTTCACTCACGTGTGGAATTTAAGAAACCTAACAGATGATCATAGGGGAAGGGTACAAAACTATATAAAATAAAAACATAGGGGCATGGGGAGCCAGTGGCACAGTCAGTTAAGCGTCATACTTTGGTTCAGGTCTGATATCACCATTCCTGAGTTTGATCCCCACATTGGGCTCTATGCTGACAGCTCAGAACCTGTAGCCTGCTTCATATCTGTGTTTCTCTCTCTCTCTCTGCCTCTCACCCACTCATACACTCTCTCTCTCCCTGTCTCTCTCTCTCTCAAAAATAAATAAACTTAAAAAAATTTTAAGATAAAAACAGAGGCAAACTATAAGAGACTCATAAATACAGAGAACAAACTGAAGGTTGATGGGAGTGGGGAAAATAGGTGATGGGAATTAAGGAGGGCACTTGTTTGAATGAGCACTGGATGTTATATATAACTGATGAAACACTAAAATCTACTCCTGAAGGCAAGACTACACTGTATAGTAAGTAACTTGAGAATAAATTAAAAAATAATAATAAAATAAAAATATATTTACTTCCAAAAAAGATAAAATTATGGAAAATAATAAAGCTGAAAAGAGGGGAGAAAGAAAATTATTGTATCACAAAGGGAGTCTTAGGGAACTCAGTGATTCTATCAAGTGAAAAAATACCTGTATCATAGTAGTCCCAGAAGAAGAGTGGGGAAAAGGAGCAAAAGGTTTATTCGAACCAATTATAGCTGAGAACTTCCCTAATCTGGGTAAGGAAACAGGCATTCAAGTCCTAGAGGCACAGATAACTCCCTTCAAAATCAACAAAGACGTCAACACCATGATATATCATAATGTAATTGGCAAAATACAAATATAAAGAGAGAATTCTGAAAGCAGATAAGGACAAAAGGTCCTTAACTTACAAGTTTAGACACATAAGTTTAGCAGAATACCTGTCCACTGAAACGTGGCAGGCCAGAAGGGGGTAGTAGGAAATATTCAATGTGCTGAATGGGGAAAAATATGCAGCCAAGAATTCCTTATCAAGCAAGGCTGTCATAAAGAATAGAAGAAGACATCAGGAGCTTCCCAGACAAAAGTAAAGGGGTTTGTGACCACTAAACCATCCCTGCAAGAAATTTAAAGGGGAACTCTTTGAGTGCAGAAAAAAAAGTCCAAAGCAACAAAGACTAGAAAGGACCAGAGAACAACTAAATTCATATCTTTAATGATCACTCTGAATGTAAGTGGACTAAACTCTCCAAACAAAAGACATAGGGTTTCAGAATGGACAAAAAACCCAAAATCCTTTTATATGTTGCCTACACGAGACTTATTTCAGACCTAGGGACATCTACAGTTTAAAAATGAGGGGATGGAGAACCATCTATCATACTAATATCATACTAATTCATGTCAAAATAATGCCAGAGTAGCTTATACTTACATCAGACACTAGATTTTAAAACAAAGACTGTATCAAGAGATGAAGAGGGGCATTATATTATAACTGAGGGGTCTATCATCAAGAAGATCTGACAATTGTAAGTATTTATGCCCCCAACATTGAAACACCCAAATAAATAAACCAATATATAACAAACATAAAGAAACTCATTGATAATAATACAATAAAGGTAGGGTCCTTTAATACCACACTTACCACAATGGACAGATCAATGAAGCAGAAAATCAACAAGGAAACAATACCTTTGAATGGACCCCTGGAGTGAATGGACTTAAGAGATATATTCAGAACATTTCATCCTGAAGCAGCAGAATACACATTCTTTATGAGGTCAAGTGGAACATTCTCCAAAATAGATCACATATTGGGTCACAGATTAGCTCTCAACAAGTACAAAAAGATTGAGATCATACCATGCATAGTTTTGGGTCACAATGCTACGAAATTTGATGTCAACCCCAAGAAAAAATTGGAAACCATCCTACCAATGAATGAATAGGTTAACCAGGAAATTAAAGAAAAATAAAAACATACATGGAAGCTAATGAAATGAATGGAAATAGTAAATATTAGAGCAGAAATAAACCATATAGAAACAAAAAAAGCAGAATGCATCAATCAACTAAGATATGGTTCTTTGAAAGAATAAACAAAATTTATAAACTCCTTGTGAGACTTATCAAAAAGAAAGTACCCAAATAGACTCAAAATTAAAGAGAAGAGATCACAACCAACACCACAGATATACAATTATGAGAAAATATTATGAAAAATTATATTCCAACAAACTGGGAATCTGTAACAATTGGCCAAATTCCCAGAAACACACAAAATACCAAAACTAAAATAAGAAATAGAAAATTTTAACAGACCCATAACCGGCAAAGAAATTGAATCAGTAATCAAAAATCTCCCAACAAAGAGTTCTGGGCCAGAAGTCTTCCCAGGGGAATTCTACCAGACATTTAAAGAAGAGTTAATATCTATTCTTCTTAAACTGTTCAAAAAAAAAAAAAAAATAGAAATGGAAGGAAACCTTCCAAACTCATTCTATAAAACCAGCATTATCTTGATTTTAAAATGAGACAAAGACCCCACTAAAAAGGGGAATTACAGGCCAATATCTCTGATGAACATGGATGCAAATATTCTCAACAAGACACTAGCAAATCGAATTCAAGGGTACATTGAAAGGAATATTCACCATAATCAAGTGAGATTTATTCCTGAGCTGCAAGGCTGATTTAATATTCAAAAATCAATCAATGTGATACCCCACATTAATAAAAGTAAGGATAAGAACCATATTATCCTTTCAATAGGTGCATAGAAAGCTTTTGACAAAGTATAGCATCCATTCTTAATAAAAACCCTCAACAAAGTAGGGATACAGTGAACATATCTCAACATCGTAAAGGCCCTACACAAAAGACCCACAGCTGATATCCTCAATGGTGAAAAAGTGAGAGCTTTTCCTCTATGGTCAGGATCAAGACACGGATGTCCACTCTCACTATTGTTGTTTTACATACTACTGGAAGTCTTAGCCTCAGTAATCAGAGAAGAAAAAGAAATAATGGACATCCAAATCAGCAAGGATGAAGTCAAACTTTAATTATTTGTAGATGGCATGATATTCTGTGTAGAAAACCCAAAGACCCCACCAAAAAATTGCTAGAACTGATACAGGAATTAAATAAAGTCACAGACTACAAAATCAATGTACAGAAATCTGTTGCATTTCTATACATCAATAATGAAGCATCAGAAAGAGAAATCAAGGAATCAATCCCATTTACAATCACACCAAAAACCATAAGATCCCTAGGAATGCCTAACCAAAGAGATCAAAGATCTGTACTCCAAATACTATAGAACACTGATGAAAGAAACTGAAGACACAAAGAAATGGAAAAAAAAAAAACGTTCAATGCTCTTGGAAGAACAAATATTGTTATTATGTCTATACCTCCCAAAGCAATCTACACATTTTTAATTTTTTTAAGGTTTATTTATTTTTGAGAGACAGAGAGAGGTAGATCATGAGCAGGGGAGAGCAGAGGGAGAGGGAGACACAGAATCCGAAGCAGGATCCAGGCTTTGAGCTGTCAGCATAGAGCCTTATGCAGAGCTCAAACCCATGAGCTGTGAGATCATGACCTGAGGTGAAGTCAGATGCTCAACTGACTGAGCCACCCAGGCGCCCCAGCAATCTATACATTTAATGCATTCTCTGTCAAAATACCATCAACATTTTTTAGAGCTACAATAAATGGTCCTAAAAATGTATGGAAGAACAAAAGAAATAGCTAAGGAACCCTGAAAAAGAATAGCAAGCTGGAGGTATGACAATTCCATATTTTAAGTAATATTACAATATAATAGTGATCAAGACAGTGTGGTACCAGGCAAAAAACAAAAACAAAAACAAAAACAAAAACAGGCGCATAGATCAATGGAACAGAATATAAAACCTCTTAATGTACCCACAATCTATGGTCAACGAATCTTCAACAAAGCAGGAAAAAATATCCAGTGGAGAAAAGGCAGTCTCTTAAACCAATGGTGTCAGGATAAGTGGAAAGCAACATGCAGAAGAATGAAACTGAACCACTTTCTTACACCATACACACAAATAAATTCAAAATGGATGAAAAGCCTAAATCTGACACAGTAAACCATCAAAATATTATAGGAGAACACAGGCAGCAACCTCTTGACATTGGCAATAGCAGATTCTTGCTAGATACATCTCTTGAGGCTAGGGAAACTAAAGCAACAATGAACTATTGGGACTTCATCAAGATAAAATCTTATGCACAGAAAAGGGAGCAATTATCAAAAGTAAAAGGCAACCTTTGGAATGGGAGAAGATATTTGCAAATGACATACCTGATAAAGGGTTAGCTCCCAAAATATATAAAGAAGCTATCAAACTCAACACCCCAAAGTAAATAATGCAGTTAAGAAATGGGCAGAAGATATGAATAGACACTTTTCCAAACAAGACATACAGATGGCTAACAGACACATGAAAAGACGCTCAACATCACTCATCATCAGTGAAATAAAAATCAAAACTAAAATGAGATATCATCTCATACTTGTCAGAACGTGTAAAAATAACAGAAAACAACAGACGTTGGCAAGGATGCAGAAAATGGGAAACACTCTTACACTGTTAGTGGGAATACAAACTGGAGCAGCCACTCTGGAAAAAAGTATGGAGGTTCCTCAAAAAGTTAAAAATAAAACTATCCTATGACCCAGCAATTTTGCTAGTGGGTATTTACACATCGTATACAAAAATACAGATTTGAAGGGACACATGCCCCCCAGTGTTCATAGCAGCATTAACAACAATAGTATGGAAAGAGCCCAAGTGTCCATTGACTGATGAATGGATAAAGAAAACTTGGTATGTATGTACCTATATATATATGCATATATATAATGGAATATTACTCAATTATAAAAAATAATGTAACCTTGTCATTTGCAATGATGTGGAAGGAGCTAGATTTTATTATTGTAATCAAAATAACTCATTAATAAATGAATAATAAATTGAGTAATAAATGATCACTAAATGAGAAACAGATACTTAACTATATAGAAAAAAATCTGAGGTTTTCTGGAGAAGATGTGGAGTGGTGAATGGGTTAAATGGGTGATGGGTATTAATGAGACCACTTGTCATGAGCGCTGAGTGCTGTATGTGAGTGATGAATCACTAAATTCTACTCCTCAAAGTAATTTTTACTAACTAATATTTAAATAAAATCTCCAAATTAAAAAAAGCAACTAAAAAATGGAAATCTTTTCAGAGTATTTATATGTCTTCATCAATGAGATTAAAAGAATGATTCCTAAAACCTTGTCATTTGTATTTGTTTTTATGATCTATATGCCTAGAGATAAATATGTGGAGAAAACTCAGGAAATAATAAATGAACTTACTAACAAATTATATGTTATATACATTATATAGCATTATAGATATTATATATGTCTCTATCATCTATCTATGTATCTACCTATCTATCTATCATCATCATCATCATAATCATCATCATCTGTTTATGGATAGAGAAAACTGTGTGAGTCTTGAAGCAATATAATTCTTTTAAATTTGATTGTTCCTAACATAATAGATACTTATATACACACAGTAGTATCCTAACATAATAGATATGTATATACACACAGTAGTATCTTGACACTTCTAATAAGCCTAACATGGAAAATGTATTGCTATAGTCTTTCTTTATTCTTCAATATTATGAAAGGCTGTTTTGATCCACAAAAACGTCAATCTTGAGTGAACCATTTTCAATGGTTTTCATGTGTGGGGTTTCCTTTTAATTTTGGTAACATTTCTAGAGTCAGTTTAAGGAGGTGTTTTGTCACTGATTCACTTTCTCTATTTGGGATATTTCTATTTTCAACTTGAGTAAGAGAGAATACTTTGGTCTTAAGTAATTTTTTTGTCTACATAAATATCAAAAAAACATTGTAGATCATATATGGCTTCATAGAAATGACTATAATATTCTATATTTCTCTCAAATGTCCGCTCATATGAAGTACCACCTAAAAGCAACTGACCAAAGCTCTTATTAGTATAAGTGAATATTGCTCAAAATCTGATTGCCATTGGATGAAAAATTTGCAATCTAGAAACTTCCAAAATAAGTCCTTATGTTTTCTTCTGGGAAGTCAAATTAAACTTTGTGAATAAATGAATAAATAAATGGATAAATGAATGAACTGAGCAGAGGAAGAAAGACTGGTTTCCTCAAGTAGGATGTATGTCAGGTGCAGCTATGAGATTTATGTTCGAAGGTCTTGTCACATATTTTATTTTAAGCATTAAAAGTGTTCAGTGAATACCTGTGGAGTTCAGGAAGGCAATGTGTATAAAATTAACACAAAATATTAATTTTTAAAAGTCCACACACCTAATATTTTCCTCAACTAGTCCTTCAAGATCTGGAAGAAAGAAACTTTGTCTTTATGTGTGAAGCTATGAAATACAATGTAGATATTCCATGGCACAATAAAAATAATTATTGGTAATAACAACAATGTAATTGCAGAGCCAGCTCCACCTCAGCTGAAACTAACCCTAACCGGTTGGGGAGGTTCTAAGAGAATGATCTTTGTAACAAAATGTTTATTTCAGTGTTATTTCTGCTGCTACATAATTCCTTCTATGATTAGGGCAAGCTCCCTGTTTCTCTCAAATTTTACACTGGTAATAGACAATTGCAGTTCATCTACACACTCCCTTGTGTTTGTTAATCCTGGAAAATGAGAAACATTTTAGGCATTAGAATAAAGGGATGGAAAGATTATTACCAATTAAAAGAAAAAATAAAGGCTGAAAAATTTCAAAACATCGAATTCAAACATTGTAAAATATGTTTATACAGTAGGATATTTGTTCTACCCAAATCTCAGAAAAAAATGAAACCTTTACATCCATTCATAAGCACAGTAACTCACACCAGGACATGTATCCAGAAACATAGTTGTTGCAAAACTTCCAACAGTCTGTAGTATGACAGAGCCCTAAAAATATACCAGGGAGTATAGAAAAAAAAAAAAAAAACATTTATAGAGGCTGGCAGGACACACTTTTGTAAAGTCTTATTTGAAGACTTGATTTAGCCTTGCTCAGTTTAGGTGTTTAAAATTCACAGCTCTGGACTGAGCTATGTAGGCAGAAATAAATATTTATATTTAGAAGTCACAATTTCTTTCATTGATATGTATTGCTGACTACTCATATCACCATTCCCACCTGCCACTACAAAAAAAGTTTGTAACTGTTTTAGTGAGATGTTATCTTTATGTTTTCTGTGTTTACTATTTGGGACACTACAACTTTGAGATTCCAGGTTCTTACTGAATCAAAGGATGGCTTTGAAATACTTTAAATTAATTTTTAAAAATTTTTTGGGGGGTGCCTGGGTGGCTCAGTCAGTGAAGCAGCCGACTTCGGCTCAGGTCATGATCTCGTGGTCTGTGAGTTTGAGCCCCACGTCGGGCTCTGTGCTGACAGCTCAGAGCCTGGAGCCTGTTTCAGATTCTGTGTCTCCCTCTCTCTGACCCTCCCCCATTCATGCTCTGTCTCTCTCTCTGTCTCAAAAATAAATAAACGTTAAAAATTTTTTTTTATATTTTTAACTTATTTTTGTTTAATTGAAGTATAATTAACATACAGGTTATATTAGTTTCAGGTGTACAACATAATGATTCAACAATTCTATACATCACTCAGTACTTACCATGATAAATGTAGTCACCATCTGTCACCAAACAATATTATTACAATCTTATTGACTATAATCCCTATCGTGTACTTTTCATCTCCACGACTTATTTACTTTATAATTGGAAGTTTGTAACTCTTAATCCCCTTTATCTACTTCACCCATCCCTCCACCTACCTCCCCTTTGGCAACTGACAGTTTGTTATCTGTATTTAAGAGTCTGTTTTGTTTGTTTGCTTGTTTGTGTCCATAAAAGAGAATGAGATCTTGCCATTTGCTGCAACATGGATGGACCTAGAAGGTTTAAGGCTAAGTGAAATAAGTCAGACAGAGAAGTACAATATCATATGATTTCACTCATATGTGGAATTAAAATAAGAAAACAAATAAATAAAAAAGAGATAACAACAATAAACAGAATCAAATACAGTGAAATTCTTTAGACTTGCTCTTAGGTTTTTAAAAAATAACAGTGAAATAACTGGTGAAGTGGGGAGGAAAGGTGATTCATTAAGAAAAAAATCTAATCGGGTCACCTGGGTGGCTCAGTTGGTTAGGCGACAGACTTCGGTTCAGGTCATGATCTTGCAGTTTGAGTTCAAGCCCCGCATTGAGCTCTGTGCTGACAGCTCAGAGCCTGGAGCCTGCTTCAGATTCTGTGTCTCCACCTGTCTCTACCCCTCCCCTGCTCACACTCTGTGTCTCTCTGTCTCTCAATAACAAATAAGTGTTTAAAAAATTTAAAAAAAGAAAGAAAAAATCTAATCTTTCAAATAGATACATTAGTTCTTATTAACAAAACATACTGATCATTTGGCCAAATTTAAAATATCTATAATATGCTTATGATATATGCACAATTTTGTATTTCTAAATACAATACGATTTTTTGATATGATTCCAGGAACCCAAAACTGTAGACTTACCTTTGTTTTTTTCATTCATTTATTTGTTCTTTACAAAAGTATTTATTGAACACCTACTATATGCAATGCACTGTGGCGAACATTGTGATTCTCTATCCTTACTGAGATTATGTTCTCGTAAGGGAGATAAACATAATTATTATACAAACATAATTATAATGCAAGCAGCATGAGATAACTGTCCTAAAATGGTACTAACAAAGGTCACAAAGTGAGAGATGATTTTTTTCTGAATTCAGTCAGATAGGCTTTACAGATGGTTAATCTAAGTCTTAAAGGACAAACAGGATTTCAACAGAAGGGGAAAAACTGAGACTTTCCTAAGGGAAGGAATAGTATGAACAAAGATTAAAAATACTAAAAATGACCAGTTCATGAAAATGTAACTAGAGAAGTTTGACTGAAGCATTGAGCATGTATGAAAGTAGGGAGACAGAAGTCTAGAAAGCATATCAAGACTGTGTAAGGAAAGAAGATTTGTAGTGGACATATATTGGGTAGGGATGCCCAGCAAACATTCCCTTTCAGAAATCCTATGGCAGAATTAACTTTCCTCTAACATGGATAGTCTTGATAAATATGTAAATCAGTTACCTGCTCTCCCCAGCTAAAAACTGGACATGCAAACCAAGCTAGATCTTTTATTTTATTTTTTTAAATGTCTATTTATTTTTGACAGAGAAAGAGAGACAGAGAGAGAGAGACAGAGAGACAGAACATGAGTGGGGGAGGGGAAGAGAGAGAGAGAGAAAGAGAGAGAGAGAGAGAGAGAGAGAGAGAGAGAGAATCCAAAGCAGACTCCAGGCTCCAAGATGTCTGCACAGAGCCTGATGTGGGTCTCAAACTCACCAACAATGAGACTATGACCTGAGTCGAAGTTGGATGCTTAACTGACTGAGCCATCCAGGTGCCCCACCATCCCCTCATTTTCAATATGCAGGTGTCTTTAGGTCTAAAATGAATCTTGGGGCACCTGAGCAAGGTTGGTGAGATCAAGCCCCACATTGGACTCTGCACTGACAGAGTGGAGCCTGCTTGGGATTCTCTCTCTCCCTCTAGCTCTGCCCCTCCCTCACCCATACTCTTTCTCTCAAAATAAATAAACTTTTTTTAATAATTTTTTTAACGTTTATTTATTTTTGAGACAGAGAGAGACAGAGCATGAACGGGGGAGCGTCACAGAGAGAGGGAGACACAGAATCTGAAACAGGCTCCAGGGTCTGAGCTGTCAGCACAGAGCCCGATGGCGGGGCTCAAACTCACAGACCATGAGATCATGACCTGAGCCGAAGTTGTACGCTTAACTGACTGAGCCACCCAGGCACCCCTCAAAATAAATAAACTTTTAAAAAATAAAAATAAAATGAGTCTCTTGTAGGCAGTATATTGATGGTCTTGTTTGTTATATCCATTCTGACACCCTGTGTCTTTTGAATGAAGTGTTTAATGCATTGAAATTCAGAGTAATTATTGATACATATATATTTAGTGCCATTTTATTACTTGTTTTGTCATTATTTCTGGAGTTTTTCTCTGTTACTTTCTTGTTTTTGTCACTTTTATGCTTTCATTTCCACTCAAGAGTCCCCTTTAATATTTCTTGCAGGGCTGGTTTAGCAGACATGAACTTCTTAGTTTTTGTTTGTGTGGGAAACTCTCTCTCTTACTATGATATCCCTTGGGTAGAGTGTTCTTGGCTGCAGATTTGTCCCATTCAGCAGGTTGAACATATCATGCCACTCCCTTTTTGCTTGCCAAGTTTCTGTAGAAAGATCTGCTGCCAATATTATTGGTCTTTCCTTGTAAGTTTAGAACTTCTTATGTCTTGCTGCTTTTAGGATTTTCTTTATCATGGTATTTTCCAAGTTTGATTAGAATATGACTTGGTTTCGGCCTGCTTTTGTGATTTTTATAGGAGTTCTCTGTGCTTCTTGGATCTGGATGTCAGTTTCCTACCCCAGATTAGGGACATTTTCAGGTATTAGTTCTTGAAATTATTTGTCTGCCCCCTTTTCTCTCTTTTTCTTCTTCTGAGACTCCTGTTATGTGAATGGTATTACGTTTGATGGAGTTACAGACTTCCATAAGTCTATTCTTTTGTTCCAAAATTCTTCCTACTCTTTTTTCTTCAGCATCAGTATTTTCCATTATTTTGTCTTATATATTGTTAATTCATTCCTCTTCTTCTTCCAGCAGTGTGCTCCTTGCATTAAGCCTTATCCAATCTCAGTTATTGTACTCATCATCTCTGATTGATGTTTTAACCCTTTTAGTCTCATTGGTAAGAGTCTTTCTGAAGTCTTCCATTCTTTCCTCAGGCCCAGCTAATATCCTTGTAATTGTTGCTTTAAATTCTCCATCAGGCATATTACTTATATGTGTTTTACCTAGACATCTGGGAGTGATCTTATCTTATTGTTTTATTTGGGATTAATTCTTCCATCTTGGCATTTTGTCTCAGTCTATGCCTTCTTCTTCATTTTAGAAAAGCCTGTTATGTTTCCTGCTCCTGCGAGTAATGGCTTTATGAAGAAGAGGTCATATAATGTCCAGGGCCTGGCACTTCGGGAAGTGTCTCAGTTGTGTGTTGCGTTTGCTCTGCTGTTGTTTTGGCTGCTCTATCCTCAAGCCAGTTGGCTTCGGAGACTCTCCTTGCCTACTGTGGGCAGTGTTAGGTCCTTCACCAGAATGGGGTCTTCTAGGTGTCCTCTGGTCTGCTTGTTAAATTAGTCTGATACTACTTCCACTATAACTGAAATTCTGCTGAACTCTTTGGTTGGGAAATGTGGTTGCGGGCATGGATTTCTGCTGACCTTCTGTGGAAAGGACCCTCTGTGGTGGGACTGAAGCAATCTTGACTGAGAACAGCAATTGTGCCAGAGCACAAGGGTGTGAGATTTGGTTTAAGCAGTTTAGGCATCCAGGTATGGACTGGGTTTTTTCCCCACAGGTGACTCTGTGTTTATGCTGAGGGTCAGGCCAGGGAAACTCTGCCAGTCACCTCCTTTGTCCCCAGAAAGGTGTCTCTGTGAATGTTGCCTCTTATGGAAGCACTCAGAAAACAGTGAATAATCTATCCCCTGTGTTCCCCAGGTATTCTTCCAATCCCTGTTTCCATGCCCCAGTTTCATTTGCCTGCTTTTTCTTTTTGTCCAGGAGTACAATAGTGCTCTTAAAGCTCTTTCCCAGATAAGCCCTCTGACCTTTAAAACTCCAGTCTTTAAGCCATGGTGATTGAAAGAATTTTTGAAAATTAGCACCTCTCCTTTTTCCAGTCAATGGCTTTGGAGAAATATTCTTCTTGTGCGTTCCCCTGTGTGCTCCTCTCTCTCTCTCTCTCTCTCTCTCTCTCTCTCTCTCTCTCTCTCTCTCGCCTTTCTCTACAACCATGGCTCCATCCTCTACACAGCACCTGCAATCCATTTCTTTCCTAAACCACATCTCTGCACCTCCTATCTTCTTCAGTGTGGCTTCTTCTCTCCCTTTAGTTGTGGAGTTTTTTCCATAAGTCTTCAAGTTGATTTCTGGGATATTTAGAATGATTTGATAGTCCTCTAATTCATTGGACGAGTCCAGGGTCCTACCATTCCTCTGCCATCTTCTTTCTTTTCTCCACTTAGTATTCTAAACTATTTTGTCAAATATTATTTGATTGTAAATTCAAGGACTCATTTCTGGGTTCCCTATTCTGCTCCATTGGTCTATGTGTCTGTTTTTATGGTAATAGCATACTGTTTTGTTTCTAGGTTCATTCATTTTCCACAAATATGCTTTGACTATTGATGGACTTTTGTTATTCCATACAAATATAGACTTTTTTTAATTTCTGTGATAAATGCCATTGGAGTTTTGATAGGGATTGCATTAAATCTGTAAATCAGTTTAGTAGTATGGGCTTTTTAATGAAATTTTGAAATTTACACATTTATGTTTTACTTAAGCTCATTTAACTTAGCTTAAAGTGGTTATGTGCATTAAAATGCCCCTTATGTAAATATTACTTTTAGAACAAAAAGAAAATAACATATTATTTCTCCCTTTCTCTTTTCACATATTAAGCCCAGCTCAACAGCAATTATACTAAAGGAACTGTGGTATAGTTCTATTTGCCACCATTTTCTTTGGTTAAATTTAATTTATTCCATTATTATTCCAATGTAATCCATTAACCAGAAACAGGATTGTATTCTGCAGTGCTGTCATAAGGTTTTAAAATACTGGTTTATCTCAAATATTTCTGTCCATAGAAGACATTTATGTGTAAATAGCTAATATCCAAGAATATATCCCATATGAACTAAGTATGCTTACCTCTTCAAAATCTTGCACATACATAAGATTTACCATTCAGATTTGACACATATAAAAAATAATTCATCAAGTGTATTACTTTATTACCATAAACTATGCCTATATTAATCTTCAGATTAGCTATTTGATACTATAGTTTTAATGTAGATTCCACTTACCCTATATCCTACCAATATTTTAGGTTGTTGTTTAAAACAGGAACATAAAAATCAATTATCTCAAACTTTTTCAGGGGGTTGTTTTCCACAAACAACCATAGATCTATAAATGAAATAATAGATATAAAACACTTAGAAAGGAAAAAGTCACTCTGTACATTTTCAGAAATATCCATTCTCCCTCATTCTTTAATGAAGAGCCATTACCTAGTACATAAACAATTACTATCTGTATCCAGAAGTGAAATTAAATAAATATATTTCAGGTGCTATATTAAGTGGAGCAGCTTATCAAAATGAGTCCAAGTGAAAATGTGTTTTTTAATTCATTCTCTCCCCTCACTTTTTAAATACATTGGAATATTAATAATGTGATGATAATATAAAATGAGGATGTACTTTCTGGGTGACATTCAGGTTAAAACAATAGCATGGCATTTACTATTTTTTTCCTGCTTAATGCACAGAGTTAGGAATATAAATTCTTACTATTTTTTAGCATTTTAAGTATATATATATATATATATATAGAGAGAGAGAGAGAGAGAGGTCTTGAAATTTTCACAGTTTTACTAACTATAATGTAATAGTGTGTGCACTCAGCTCCATATGACAATTGAGCTAAATCATCTCTTTGTGGTACATTTCTAGTGTGGCTTTCGGAGAATAAACACATAATAATCTGAAATAAATGAGGCTTTACTGCTTTAATCACAATAGTCAGATTTTCAAGTTAGAAAAAATAGAACCTTCAATTCTGATAGAACTCTCACACAAAACTTAATACATTTTCTACTAAACTGGGAGGAAATGTACACTCAATTCACTCCATTTCATACGACAATTCAGAGTAATTTCAGGAATAAGTCTCGAACCAAGGGTTTCAGGTAAAGCAGTTAGAAGAACAAAAGAACAACAAAAAAAATCCTATTCTAATTAAATCATTATGGTGTTTTTTGTGATGGCTAATTAAAATAAATTATATGCAACACCTCTAAAATGCATGATGCTTTCCATATGTGCTTAGTGAGATATTTGCAAAACTGTCTGAAAGTAGAGCTTTCATTTTACAAATAGTTCAAAATGCTTAGGAAAAGATGGCATTCTCCTGAGTTTTATAAATGCAAATTATTTTACTTTGTCAGTGTACAAAGTGTCTTAAGGTCTCAAAGCTATTGACAAAATATGTCCTTATGGCCCTTCTTATGTGAAAAAAACTTTAGTGATTTTTCACAATATGAACATACCCTACAGATTCTAGAGGTCTTTGTTTCAACTAGCTTGCTTAACAAAAAAGTAAATTGAATGCAGCAACTGGTTTTTGGCAGAGGATTAATGAGTTAAACAAATGTGTGTAAATATATTCCTTTACATTTTCCCATTCAAAATGAGCATATTTGTAGGTAGACGGGAATCAACTTATAATAGTTTCCTTACATTTAACTTATTGAGATATGGGTAACGTTTTCATGGACTATGATCACTTTAAATGTTTAAAATGTTTTTAAAGCTTCACTAAATAGTTCTGACATAACTCACATTATACTACTTCCACAGAGGCATATTGTTTATGTTCTCCTTAGGGTGAACAAAATCAGTTCAACAGTTAAATGCTGACAAATACTGGAACAAAATAATGAGCTATTTTGTGCCTCTCCACCCCCCCTCCCCAAGCTAGACCAGCTCAGACCCTCCAGGATCTTATGTGCTTTATTTTAACAATGTGTTTGGAAATCCAGTTTCCAAGAAAGTGATTAAAAATGAAATGTGAGAGTAACATTAGTTGCAAGTTATGTAATTTATCTCAACCAAAAATACTTTCAGAAACACAATCCTCAAATGGTAACTTTATTGCCATTATCACACTATCTCACAAATCAAGTACATTATAAATCCTGAAGGAATTTCTATCTCATGTGGTGCATTTCCATGGGAATCTCTGTTTTTAAAAAGGTTGTTCAGTATAACAAATAAAAGTTTTACATTTTGTTAGTTACTTCACATGGTGAAAAAAGTAGCTTCCTTATTCCTCAATAGCCACTCTAAATTGCAAATGCTCATAACTCATATGTATCATTGGTTCTACTCAGAGCAATGCTAATTTTTTTGAATATACCCTTTCCAACATGCCACAAAGTGCCCTTTTTAGAGTTACATTGACAATACTCTAAGATCTACTTTCTCTATAAAAATATTCAGGAATTTACAGTTAGATCCATGTTTTATCTCAAAAAATTTCATGGCATTTTCAGGTATTATATGGCTCTACAATCAGAGAAAAGATATTTGATATGGCACTTTTTCTTTCACTCCAACTAATAAATGCTGATGTTTTGACTAATTGATTTATTATTTTAACCTTAACTCTTTTTAAAAATCCTCAAACTGGGGCGCCTGGGTGGCGCAGTCGGTTAAGCGTCCGACTTCAGCCAGCTCACGATCTCGCGGTCCGTGAGTTCGAGCCCCGCGTCAGGCTCTGGGCTGATGGCTCGGAGCCTGGAGCCTGTTTCCGATTCTGTGTCTCCCTCTCTCTGCCCCTCCCCCGTTCATGCTCTGTCTCTCTCTGTCCCAAAAATAAATAAAAAACGTTGAAAAAAAAAAATCCTCAAACTTTGGACATTTGTTCAAGTTGTGATTCATCCATTTTACCCATTTTATACTAAATTTAAGGGTGAAACAATTTTGTTAGAAAGTCACTAGCACCATCTACTGTTTGTATATGGAACTATTTTTAAATATTTATAATTATTGTTCCAAAAAATATTTTAAACAACAGTTGTACAATAATTGCTAAAGATTTGGAATTTACAATGATTGAGAGCAATTTTTAATTTTAATAAAACAGAATAGAAAAATTTAAATGGTAAATGAAACATAAAGTTTAGAGTCTGGGTTCATCAAAACACACACACACACACACACACACACACACACAGAAAACATTAATCTTCATATAAAGGATTACATACAAATAAATTGCTAATAAAATGTAATTCTTTTCAGGGGCCCAAAAGAAAACAAAATAATCATATTAATCAAAACCATGTGTATGTAGTTTTCTGAAATGGTTTTAATATTCTAGGATTTCATGGCCCAGTAAATTTTTTTTTCCTAAATTATACTAACAAATATAAGGTTGACAAATTTTAATATTACTTATTAAGATCATTGTAAATATAATTGACTTTTATTATCATATTAAAGCATAAAAAGTGACACAATTTTAAAATAGAGAAGCAGCCTATTTAGAGGAGGAGTTAAGACGGAGTAGTAGGAGGACCTTATGCTTGCTTCATCACTCGAACACAGTGAGATAATTATCAAATTATTCTTAACACCAAGGAAATAGATCTGAAGATTGAGAGAACAAACTGCATAATAAGAGAAAAAAGGCCAACCCATGGAAGTTAGGAAGTACAGAGATGTGATTTGGTGGAGAAAAGGTGTTGCAGAAGGGAAGTAGCACTGATCACGGAGAGAAAGAGAGGGATAAAACAGCACACAAGGGATTGCACACACACACACACACACACACACACACACACACACAAACAAGAAAACACTTCACCAAAACCATTGACTGGAAAACAAGAAGGGCTTTTTATTGCGAGATTTTACAAGAAGTGGGGTTGAAAGTCTAGTTTTAGAAGTCTGCTGCATTGCCAAGATTGAGCATGTCAGGCATAGTAGTTGTCCCATGGAGAAGGAGGGCAGAGGCCCAGGAGTGGACAGTGTGCTCTGAAGATCCCCTGGGTTGTGCTGAGAGAGACAGTTCCTCTTCTTGGAGTGCATTTGGGAGAGGTAGAACTGCCTCTCGGGGGACAAAAGAGCCAGCAAATGCCATGGAGCTGGCCCATTCATTAGCATACAATCAGGAGTGTCTGCTGAGGGCAGATAACCTTGATGCCAGCTTTTTGGTATGCTTTACCATAAAATCTGAGCCCATGCATGTTTGTGTGGCTGCTTTTCTGGGACAAATACATACTAGCCACAGCATGGCATAACTCTCCCCCAGTGGAACAGCATGAGTCTGCATGACACTGGGCCCCTAAAATTTGGAGTTTTGAAACCCAGCTGCACTGCTGAGATAAAACACAGGAACACTGCACCACCAGACCTGCAGATGGCTCAGACACAGACAGGGTGAAGGCAAGGGTATAACAGAAGCCTGGGTCACAAGAAGGGAGCTTTTTCACTGTTTTGTGGGGGCTTCCTGAGCAGCAGTGTGCTTGAACTCCACTCATTATGGAAGAGAGCAGGCCTCGCCATTTTTCATCCCTCCCATCAGCACCAGCAGACTACAACAAGCAACACAGTGCACACAGTGGAGGCATGAGTCTCGTTCACCAAGCCCCAACACCCTGAGCTGTGTAGGTGCCTTTTGTTTTTACTAGGGTAAGTGTGATTGAAAGCCAGAACAGCAGCAGGCCCCTTCCCCAGATTACTAGCACACACCCTTATGTCTACTGATAATACAGTGGTGCAAAGCTTCAGTTCTAGTGGAAATAGGTCAGGTATAGGTTTCCTAACACACAAAACACAAAGGCCTAGATTAAATGCCAAGATGGAGGAATTCATCTCAAAAGAAAGAATAAGAAGAGGTCATGGCCAGGGAACACATAAAAATAGATATAAGTAATATGCCTGAACCAGAATTTAAAGCAACATTCATAAGAGTACTATCTGGGCTTGAGGGAAACATAGAAGAAAACAGAGTCACCCCCTTACTGAAGAGACAAAAGACCTAAAAACAAGCCAGGCTGAACTAAAATATGCTCTGGCCAAAATACAAACTGAAAAGGAGGTAATGACCATAAGGATGAAGGAAGCAGAGGAAAGAATCAGTGATATAGAAGATAAAATTGTGGAAAATAATGAGGGTGAAAAGAAGAGGGAAAGGAAAATATTGGATCACAAATGTAGAATTAGGAAACTCAGCAGCTCCACAAAGCATAATAACAATCCAATCATAGCAGTCTCAGACGAAAAGAGGGAGAGGGAGAAGAAGGTTTATTTGAGCAAATTATAACTGGAAATTAAACCCATAATCTGGGTAA
Source organism: Panthera onca (assembly GCF_046562875.1). NCBI lineage: Eukaryota > Metazoa > Chordata > Mammalia > Carnivora > Felidae > Panthera > Panthera onca. The sequence continues at coordinate 58,235,370 of NC_138357.1, read as the reverse complement.
AGAAACAGACATCCAAATCAAGGACACACAGAAAACTCCATTGAAAATCAACAAAAGCCAGCTAACACCAAGACATACTGTAGTAAAATTTGCAAAATACAAAGATAAGGAAAGAATCCTGCAAACAGAAAGGAAAAAAAAATCCTAGCATACAAGAAAGATAAATCAAGTAGGCAGCAGATCTATCCACAGAAACCTGGCAGGCCAGAAGAGAGTGGCATGATATATTCAATGTACTGAATGGGAAAACGATGCAGCCAAGATTACTTTATCCAGCAAGGCTGCCATTCAGAATAGAAGGAGAGTTAAAGAGGTAACACCTTGGTGGCTCAGTCAGTTGAGTGACCAATCCTTGGTTTTAGCTCAGGTCATGATCTTAGGGTTCATGGGTACAAGGCTTGCATCAGGCTCCACACTCTAAGTGTGGAACCTGCTTGTGATTGTTTCTTTCTGTCTCTGTCTCTTTCGCTCTAAAATAAATAAATAAACTTTAAAAAATATATTTAAAAAAGTAGAGATAGAGTTTCCCAGACAAATGCAAACTAAAGAAGTTTGTGACCACTAAACCAGCCCTGCAAGAAATATTGAAAGGGACTCTGAGTAGGAATGAAAGACCAAAAGCAACAAAGACTAAAAAGAAACAGGGAAAATCTCCAAAAACTTTGACCTTACAAGTAATACAATGGCACTAAATTCCTATCTATCAATAATCACTTTTAAGATAAATGGACTAAATGTTCCTATCAAAAGACATAACATCCAAATCTATAATAAAATAAGACCCATCTATATGCTGCCTACAAAAGACTCATTTTACACTTAATGATATCTCTAGATTAAAACTGAGGGAGTGGAGAATCACCTGTCACACTAATGGATGCAAAAGATAGCACACATAGCTATACTTATATCGGACAAACTAGATTTTAAACCAAAGACTGTAACAAGAGGTGAAAAAGTGCACTATATCTTGATAAAATAACTTATCCAAGAAGAAGATCTAACAACTGTAAATATTTATGCCCCCAAGATGAGAGCACACAAATATTTGTATCAATTAATAACAAACATAAATAAACTCATTCATTATAATAAAATAATAGTAGGGGAATTTAACACCCCATTTATGGCAAAGGATAGATCATACAAGCAGAAAATCAAGGAAACAATGGCTTTGAATGACACACTGGACCAGACAGACATAAAAGATATATTCAGAATGTTTTATGCCAAAGTACCAGAATACCCACTCTTTCTGAGTGCACATGGAATGTTTTCCAGGATAGATCACATACTACGTTCACAAATCAGGCCTCAGCAAGTGCAAAAAGATTGACATCATATCATGCATATTTTCAGACCACAATGCTATGTAACTTGGAGTCAGTCACAAGAAAAAAATTGGAAAGATCACAAATACATGGAGATTAAAGAACATCCAAAGAATGAATGGGTTAACCAGGAAATTATATATGTATACATGAAAATGAAAACACAACATTCCAGAACATTTGGGGTACAGCAGAGGAGATCATAAGAGGGACATATATAGAAATTCAGGCCTATCTCAAGAAGCAAGAAAAGTCTCAAATACACAAACTAACCTTATACCTAAAGGAGTTAGTAAAGGAATAGCAAATGAAGCCTAAAGCTAGCAGAAGGGAAATAATAAAGATTAGAGTACAAATAAATGATATAGAAACAAAAATGTAGAACAAATCAAAGAAAGTAAAAGCTGGTTCTTTGAAAGAATTAATAAAACTGATTCAAAGAAACTAAAATCTGGTTCTTTGAAAGAATTAATAAAATTGATAAGCCCATTGCCAGCCTTATTAAAAATAAAAGGAAAAGGATCCAAAGAAATAAAAGCATGAATGAAAGAGGAGAGATACAAACAACACCACAGAAATACAAACAGTTATAATAGAATATCATGAAAAAGTATACGCCAAAAAATGGGCAATCTGGAAAAATGGATAAATTCTTAGAAATATCCAACCACCAAAACAGAAGCAGGAAGAAATAGAAAATTAGAACACACACCTAACCAGCAAAGAAATTGAATAAGTTATCAAAAATCTTCCCACCAAAAAAAAAAAAAAAAAAGCCCAGGGCCAGATGACTTCCCAAGGGAATTCTACCAACCATGTAAAGAAGAATTAATACCTATTCTCCTTAAACTGTTCAAAAAAAAAAAATAGAAATGGAAGGAAAACTTCCTAACTCCTATGAAGCCAGCATTAGCTTGATTCCAAAATCCAGCAAAGAAGCCACTAAAAAGGAGAATTATAGGCAATATCCCTGATGAAATTCTCAACAAAATACTAACAGATTGAATCCACCTTTAATGGAAAGAATTATCATCATCAAGTCAGATTTATTCCTGGGCTACAAGTGCAGTTCAATATTCACAAATCAATGTGATACATAAATTAATAAAATAATGCTTGAGAAAGATATGATCCTCTCAATACATGGAAAAAAAAGCATTTCACAAAATACAGCACCCATCTTGATAAAAATCCTCAAAAAAGTAGGGATAGAGGAAGAATACTTCAACATCAAAAAGGCCATATAAGAAAGAACCACAGCTAACGTCATCCTCAATGGACAAAAAAAGAGAGGTTTTCTTTTACAATCAACAAGACAGAAATTTCCACTCTCACCATTGTTATTTAACATAGTACTGGAAGTCCTAGCCTCAGCAATCAGAAAACAAAAAGAAATAAAAGGCATACAAATTGGCAAGAAAAAATTCAAATTTTCACTATTCCCAAACAACATGATACTCTATGTAAAAAAAAAAACATAAATGATTCCACCAAAAAATGGCTAGAAGTGGTACACAAAATTCAGGAAAGTCTCAGGTTATAAAATCAATGTACAGAATTATGCTGCATTTCTATACATCAGTAATGAAGCAGCAGAAACAGAAAGCAAGGAATCATTTCGATTTATAATTATGCCAAAAACCATAAGATACCCAGGGATAAATGTAACCAAAGAGGTAAAAGATCTGTACTCTGAAACTGTAGAACACTTATGAAGGAAATTGAACATGAAAGATAGGGATGGAAAAACATTCCATGCTCAAGGATTGGAAGACCAAATATTTTTCAAATGTCTATACTACCCAATGCAATCTGCACATTAAAAAAAAATTAATGTTTATTTATTTTTGAGAGAGAGAGAGACAGAACACAAGCAGGGGAGGTGCAGAGAGTGAAGGAGACACAAAATCTTAAGCAGGGTCCAGGCTCCAAGTTGTCAGCACAGAGTCCAACATGTGGCTCGAACCCATGAGCCATGAGATCATGACCTGAGCCAAAGTCGGATGCTTAACCAACTGAGTCACCCAGGTGTCCCAGAAATCTGCACATTTAATGCAATCCCTATCAAAATATCACCAACATTTTTCACAAAGCAAGAACAAACAATCCTAAAAATTTGTATGGAACCACAAAAGACCCAAAATAGCCAAAGCAATCTTGAAAAAGAAAAACAATGTTGAAGGCATCAAAATTTTGGACTTCAAGCTACATTACAAGGCTGTTGTCATGAAAACAGGATGCTATTGGCACAAAAACAAACACATAGATCAATGAAACAGAGTAGAAAACCCAGAAATGAACCCACAACTATATGGTCAAACAAACAGGAAAGAATATCCAATGGAAAAAAGACAGTCTCTTCAACAAATGGGGCTGTGAAAAGTGGACAGCAATATGGAAGACAATGAAACAGGAGCACTTTATTCCTACACAATACAAAAAACTAAATTCAAATTGGATGAAAGACCTACATGTGAGAGAGGGAACCATAACATTTCTAGAAAGAATACAAGTTGTAATCTCTTTGACCATGGCCATAGCAAACTTCTTACTAGATATGTCTCCTGAGGCAAGGGAAACAAAAGCAAAAGTCACCTATTGGAACTTCAAAGTAAAAACTTCTGCACAGCAAAGGAAACAGTCAACAAAATGAAAAGGCAGTCTATGGAATGGCAGAAGATATTTGCAAATGATATATCTGATAAAGGGTAGCATCTAAAATCTATAAAGAACTTATCAAACTGAACACCCAAAAACCAAATAATCCAGTTAAGAAATTAACAGAAGACATGAATAGACATTTTTCCAAAGAAGACATCCAGATGGATAACAAACACATGAAAAGAGACTCAACATCACTTATCACCAGGGGAATATAAATCAAAATTAAGATGAGATACCACCTCACACTTCTCAGAATGGCTAAAAATTAACAACACAAGAAGCAACAGGTGTTGGTAAGGATTCAGAGAAAGAGGAACGCTCTTACACTGTTGATGGAATGCAAACTGGTGCAGGCACTTTGGAAAACAGTATGGAGGTTCCTCAAAAGTTTAAAAATAGAATTACCCTAAAACCCAGTAATTGCACTATGAGGTATTTTCCCTACAGGATACAAAAATACTGATTTGAAAAAGCACATACAACCCGATGTTTATAGCAACATTATCAACAATAGCCAGTCATGAAAAGCACTTGAAGTCCATCAACTGATGAATGGATAAAGAAAATATATGATATGATATATATATATATATATATATATATATATATATATATATATATGAAAAAATATATTTTATATATATGTGTATATATATATACATATATATATATACATATATATATGTGTATATATATATATATATGTATATATATATACACATATATATATAATCTTGTTCATGATGGATGAATGGGTTAAGAAAATGTAGCATGTATATAAAACGGAACATTATTCAGGCACAAAAAAAAAATGACATCTTGTTATTTGCAACAACATAGATGTACCTTGAGGGAATTATGCTAAATGAAATAAGTCAGAGAAAGACAAATACCATATAATTTCACTAAAATGAAGAATCTAAAAATTAAAACACACACATACACACAAGCTCGTAGATACAGAGAACAGTTGAATGACGACTGCCAGAGGTAGGAAGTGGGGGATGGGACAAATGGTGAAGGGAATACAAAGGTACAAACTTACAGTTATAAAATAAGTTCTGCGATTTAATACACAGCATATCAACTATAGTTTTTAAACATAATTTATTGTCAAATTGGCTTACATACAACAGCCAGTGCTCATCCAAAGTGCCCACCTCAATGCCCATCACCCATTTTCGCCTTTCCCCCAAACCCGCAATCCACTCTCAGTTTGTTCTCTGTATTTAAGAGTCTCTTTAGTTTGCCTCCTTTCCTCTGTAATTATTTTCCCCCTCCCCTACCCCATCATCTTCTGTTAAGTTTTTCAAGATCCACATATAAGTGAAAACATATGATATCTGTCCATTTCTGAGTGACTTATTTCACTCTGCATAATACTTTCCAGTTCCATCCACATTGCAGCAAATGGCATGATTTCATTCTTTCTCATGGCCAAGTAGTATTCCATTGTGTATATAAACTACATATTCCTTATCCATTCATCAGTTCATGGACATTTAGCCTCTTTTCGTAATTTGGCTATTGTTGAATGTGCTGCTATAAACATTGGCGTACATGTGCCCCTATGCATCAGCACTCCTGTATCCCTTGGGTAAATTCCCAGTAGTGCTATTGTTGGGTCATAGAGTAGTTCTATTTTTAATTTTTTGAGGAAACTCCACACAGTTTCCCAGAGCGGCTGCACCAGTTTGCATTCCCACCAATAGTGCAAGAAGGCTCCCATTTCTCCACATTCTCACCAACATCTATAGTTTCCTGATTTATTCACTTTAGCCACTCTGAGTGTGAGGTGATATCTTGGTGTGGCTTTGATTTGTATTTGCCTGATGATGAGCGACTTTGAGCATCTTTTCATATGTCTGTTGGCCATCTGGATGTCTTCTTTGGAAAAGTGTATATTCGTGTCTTCTGCCCAGTTCTTCACTGGATTATTGGTTTTTTGGGTGTTGAGTTTGGTAAGTTTTTTATAGATTTTGGACACTAGTCCTTTATGCGATATGTCATTTGCAAATATCTTTTCCCATTCTGTCGGTTGCCTTTCAGTTTTGTTGATTGTTTCTTTTGCAGTGCAGAAGCTTTTTATCTTGATGAGGTCCCAATAGTTCATTTTTGCTTTTAATTCCCTTGCCTTTGGAGATGTGTTGAGGAAGAAATTGCTGTGGCTGAGGTCAAAGAGATTATTGTCTGCTTTCTCCTCTATCGATTTGAAGCTTTCGGGTCTCACATTTAAGTCTTTCATCCATTTTGAGTTTATTTTTTGGGTATGGTGTAAGAAAGTGGTCTAGTTTCTTTCTTCTGCAGGTTGCTGTGCAGTTCTCCCAGCACCACTGCTAAAGAGATTGTCTTTTTTTTTTCCATCTTTCTTGCTTTGCCAAAGATTAGCTGGCCATACATTTGTGGGTCCAGTTCTGGGTTCTCTATTCTATTCCAGTGGTCTATGTGTCTGTTTTTGTGCCAATACCATACTGTCTTGATGATTATACCTTTGTAGTAGAGGCTAAGGTCTGGGAATGTGCTGCCTCCCGCTTTGGTTTTCTTCTTTAATATTAACTTGGCTCTTTGGGGTCTTTTGTGGTCCCATACAAATTTTAGGATCGCTTGTTCTAGCATTGAGAAGAATGCCGGTGCAATTTTCATTGGAATTGCATTGAATGTGTATACTGCTTTGGGTAGTATTGACATTTTAACAATGTTTATGTTTCCAGTCCATGAACATGGAATGTTTTTCAATTTCTTTGTGTCTTCTTCAATTTCCTTCATAGCATTTCTATAGTTTTCAGCATACAGATCTTTTACATTTTTGGTTAAGTTTATTCTTAGGATTTTATGGTTTTTGGTGCAACTGTAAATTGGATCAGCTTCTTTATTTCTCTTTCTGTTGCTTCATTATTGGTGTATAAAAATGCAACCAATTTCTCTACATTGATTTTGTACCCAGCGACTTTGCTGAATTCATATATCAGTTCTAGGAGTCTTTTGGTGGAGTCTGTCAGGTTTTCCATGTAGAGTATCAAGTCATCTGCAAAAAGTGAAAGTTTGACTTCTTCTTTGGCAATTTTGATGCCTTTTATTTCATTTTGTTGTCTTATTGCTGATGCTAGGACTTACTATATTAAACAACTCTCAGTGGTGAGAGTGGACATCCCTGTAATGTTCCTGATCTCAGAGGAAAAGCTCTCAGTTTTTCCCCATTGTGGATGATAACAGCTGTGGGCTTTTCATATATGGCTTTAAGATGTTTAAATATGTTCCTTCTACCCAAAATTTCTTGAGGGTTTTTATTAAGAAAGAATGTTGCATTTTGTCAAATGCTTTTTCTGCATCTATTGACAGGATCATATGGTTCTTATCCTGTCTTTTATTAATGTGATTTATCATATTGACTGATTTGTGAATATTGAACCAGGCCTGCAGCCTGGGAATGAATCACATTTGATTACAGTGTATAATTCTTTGTATATGCTGTTGAATTCAATTTGCTTGTATCTTGTTGAGAAATTTTGCATCCGTGTTCATCAGGGATATTAGCCTGTAGTTCTCTTTTTTTGTTGGGTTTCTATCTGGTTTGGGAATGAAGGTAATGCTGGATTCATAGAAGGAGTCTGGAAGCTTTCCTTCCATTTCTATTTTTGGAACAGCTTGGGAAAGATAGGCATTAATTATGCTTTAAATCTAGTAGAATTCCCCCAGGAAGACATCTGGTCCAGGACTCTTATTTGCTGGGAAATTGAACTGATTCAATTTCTTCACTAGTTATGGGTGTGTACACATTTTCTATTTCTTCCTGTTTGAGTTTTGGTAGTGTGTGGGTGTATAGGAGTTTGTCCATTTCTTCCAGGTTGTCCAGTTTGTTGGCATATACGTCTTCATAGTATTCTCTTACAATTGCTTGTATTTCTGAGGGATTGGTTGTAATAAATCCATTTTCATTCATGATTTTATCTATTTGGGTCTTCTTTCTTTTCTTTTTGAGCAGTCTGGCTAGTGGTTTATCAATTTTATTTTTTCAAAAAACCAACTCTTAGTTTCATTGATCTGTTCTACTGTGTTTTTGGATTCTATATTGTTTATTTATGCTCTAATCTTTATTATTTCTCTTCTCTGTTGGCCTTGGGCTTTCTTTGCTGTTTGCTTCTAGTTCCTTTAGGTGTGTTGTTAGATTTTGTATTGGGGATTTTTCTTGTTTCTTGACATAGACCTGGATTGCAATGTATTTTCCTCTTAGGACTGCCTTTGCTGAATCCCAAAGGTTTTGAATTGTTGTGTTTTCATTTTCATTTGTTTCTATATATTTTTTTAATTTTTTAATGTTTATTTATTTTTGACAGAGAGACAGACAGAGCATGAGCAGGGGAGGGGAAGAGAAAGAGAGAGACACAGAATCCGAAGCAGGCTCCAGGCTCTGAGCTGTCAGCACAGAGCCCGATGCGGGGCTCGAACTCACAGATGGTGAGATCATGACCTGAGCTGAAGTCGGATGTTACACTGACTGAGCCACCCAGGCAACCCATATTTCCATATATTTTTTAATTTCTTCTTTAATTGCCTGGTTGACTCATTGAATCTTTAGTAGTATGTTCCTTAGCCTCCATGCTTTTGGAGGTTTTCCATACTTTCTCCTGTGGTTGATTTCAAGTTTCATAGCACTGTGATTTGAAAGTGTGCATGGTATGATCACAATTCTTTTATATTTATTGAGGGCATTTTTGTGACCCAGTATGTCATTTATCTTGGAGAATGTTCCATGTGCACTCGAGAAGAATTTGCATTCTGTTGTTTTAGGATGAAAACTTCTAAATATATCTGTCAAGTCCATCTGATCCAGTGTATCATTCAGGGCCATTGTTTATTTATTGATTTTAGATGACCTGTCCATTGCTATTAGTGGAGTATTCAGGTCCCCTGCAATTACCACATTCTTTTGAATAAGATTGCTTATGTTTTGATTAATTGTTTTATATATTTGGGTGCTCCAAATTTGGTACATAAACATTTATAATTGTTAGCTCCTCTTGATGCATAGGCTCCATAATTGTTATATAATGCCCTTCTTCATCTCTTGTTACAACCTTTAGTTTAAAATCTAGTTTTTCTGATATAAGTATGTCTACTCCAGCTTTATTTTGACCTCCAGTAGCATGATAGATAGTTCTCCATCCCGTCACTTTCAATCTGAAGGTGTCCTGAGGTCTAAATGAGTCTCTTGTGGACAGCAAATAGATGAGTCCTGTTTTTCTATCCATCTTTATATCCTATGTCTTTTCATTGTAGCATTTAGTCCATTTACATTTAGTGTTATTATTGAAAGATACGGGTGTAGGGTCATTGTGTTATCTGTAGGTTTCGTGCTTGTAGTGATGTCTCTGGTCCTTTTTGGTCTTTGCAACCTTCCACTCACAGAGTCCTCATTAGGACCTCTTGTAGGGCTGGTTTAGTGGTGATAAATTCCTTCAGTTTTCGTTTGGGAAAATCTTTATCTCTCCTTCTATTCTGAATGACAGGATTGCCTGATAAAGGATTCTTGACTGCAAGTGTTTCCTATTCAGCACATTGAAAATTTCCTGCCACTCCTTTCTGGCCTGACAAGTTTCAGTAGATAGGTCTGCTACTACCCTTATGTGTCTACCCTTGTAGGTTAAGTCCTGTTTATCACTAGCTGCTTTCAGAATTCTCCATCTTTGTATTTTGCCAGTTTTACTATGATATATCATGAAGAAGATTATTTCAAGTTACATCTTAAGGGAGTTCTCTGTGTCTCCTGGATTTCAATGCCTGTTTCCTTCCCCTTTGGGGAATTTTTCAGCTGTTATTTGTTAAGGTATACCTTCAGACCCTTTCTCTCTCTTTTCTTCTTCTGGAACTCCTATGATACAGATATTGTTCCTTTTCATTGAATCACTTAGTTCTATAATTCTCCCCCTCATGATCCAGAATTTTTGTATCTCTCTTTTTCTCAGCTTCATCTTTTTCATAATTTTATCTTCTATTTCACCTATTCTCCTCTCTGCCTCCTCAATCAGTGCTGTCACTGCCTCTAGTTAATTTGCCACCTTATTTACAGAATTTTTTAATTCATCATGACTATTTTTAGTTCCTTGATCTCTGCTGCAATAGATTCTCTGCTGTCTTCTGTGTTTTTTTTTTCAAGTCCAGTAATTAATCTTATGACTATTATTCTAAATTCTTATTCAGTTATATTGTGTATATCTGTTTTGAGCAATTCTTTTGCTACCATTTCTCCCTGGAATTTCTTTTGTGGAGAATTCTTCCATTTCATCATTTTGGCTAGTTTTCTGTCCCTTATGTGTTTTAAAAGCTTATTATGTGCCCTGCATCTGCAAGCAGATGCAAGCAGATTAAAGAAGGGTCCTACATTGTCCAGGGCCTGGACATTCAGGGCGTGTTTTTTGGGCAGTGTTACTTGCTCTGTTGTTGTGGCTTGTTACTTTATCTCCCTACTGTAGTGACGTTTTGGAAACTCCACCAAGTGTGCTTTGATTAGTTTGTTGAAGTAGCCCTGGAAAGGTAAACAAACAAACAGACAAAAAACAAACAGAAAATGAAAACATGCAAGGACACAAAAACAAAAACAAAACAGAATCACCAGCTACAAGTACACAACAGGGTGGAGGCTTTTCGGATGGAAGAGGCCTTATCCCATACAAAGAGAGAATTGACAGGGGTGGGAAAAAAGAAAAAAAGATAAAAATTGACCAGGTAGAGAAACTATATGGCTTAATGCAGAGGGACAGTAAGGACAATAAAGAGGGAGGCAGAGAAAAAGAAAAGAAAAGAAAATTGACTAGACAGAGAAACTATATGTTTTAATCCAGAGAGAGAGAAAGTAAACTAAAGAAGGAGGTATAGAACATGTATCAAGAGAATGTATTAAATATGTCTGCTTAAACAAACCAACAGCCAGAGTAACTGAGGAGAGGAGGGAAGGATAAGAAGGAGATAAGGAAGGAAGAATGTATCTATATAATAAGAATTGTCCAATAATTAAACCAGACAATGCAAAAGCGCTGGTCTGGAAGAGGGGCTGTCTGGTTCATCAGTGTCATTCCTGCTTTAGTAGATACACAGTTACCAGGTGTGGAGAGGTGTGGTTTGGTGTAGGCGGGTTCCACCTCCACTGTGGGCCTGCTATCCGTTCCCTGAAGCCCCACCTTGTTGGTGATAGTGTAAGGGTTAAATTGTAGTGTAGGGCTAACGCTTAGCTTGAAAAATAACAGCTTTGTTCTGACACTGAAGGTCAAAAGATAACAGCCTCGCTTTTACTCTTGTAAATTAGGCTTTACCAATGGAGGAAACAAAAGTTCAAAGAAAAGATCATCAAAGGCAAGGTCAAGGAGATCCACTGGTTGCAACTTAGAGGCAGAAAATCTAAAATAAACACCTCATTAGGCAACTGTTTCTAACTCATCTGGCAACTGTTTCTAACTCACCTGGGAACTGTTTCTCTGTTCTGTTCCCAGGTGATGATAAAACGATGTGATAGGCTTTAAAAACTCTGTACCCCAGCTGTTCAAGGCTGCACTCTTATCAAGAGTATTGGTCCTGATCGGCCAGCCTTGCCTCTCCTTGTAACAAACTTTGTTGTGACTGTCACTGATGCCCATAGCATTCTGTTTCAGGAGTCGTGTGGATGCAACAATAGAGAGAAAAATGGCGACCACCCCCCCCACACAGCATCCCTCCTCCACGGACTGGTGTCCCAAACCACTCTGTTCAAGTTATCCTCACTGTGCTGTGGGCACACAAGGTTGTCCCACTCCGTGGGCTCCTGTGTCCTGCGCTTGGCTGGGATTCAAACTCCCCCTCTGTGCACTATGGTACTGGGGGAGTGCCACTCCTCGCCTTCCGATATATGGTCTCTGGCTGGTGGGCGCAGGCAGTCTTTGTCTTTTTGAGTGGATATAACCCCTCTTCTTATGGCCCTCCAAGGAAGGGATAACTTTCTCCTACTGCAGACTGCGCCCCTGACCTAGCCACCGAGCCCAGGGCTGGCTCCACTCCCCAGTTGTGTGATCAGGGCAGGCAGCCCAGTCCAGAGAAAGTCCCTCAGTTAGAAATTGAATCTTTCTCTATCCCAGTCAGTGGCTTTTCTCTTGTCCAGATACAGTCCTATGCTTCCCCAGCCTCTCTTTCTCTTCCCTTTGTTTCTCCCCAGAAGAGGATACCTCCCCTCCATTCGTTTTATCTCTCCCAATTCACAATCATGCACCTATAGCCTGTCAGTTTGTCCTGGTTGGCCCCTGGAATTAACTCTGTCTCTTTGCCTCCCAGACTCTTAGACTTTAAAGTCTCTTGCCTTCAACACTGCTTTGTTTGAGAAATGAGGGGACTTCAGAAACCCCTACTTCTCTACCATGTTGGCCCCTCCTCCTCCAAAAAATGAAGACTTTAAAGAAAACTGCTGTGAGACTCTTGCAGGAAAGGGGAGTACAAAGGACTAGCTTTGGGCAGGCCCTCTGCTTCAGAAAGGGTCTGGCAGCCTTAAAGGGTCCAGAAGGAAGTTAACTCAGGAAGAGCAGGCAGAGGAGTGTGTGGAGGTGGGAAAACACCATGTAGATGAGCAGTTAGAGAGGAGCCAGTGAGCAAACTCAGTGTTGGTTTCTTAGCACAGACACACAAAGAGGGCCTCCTAAAGCTGAGCCCAAGCTCGCTCAACTATAGTTAATAATACTCTATTGCATGCTTGAAAGTTGCTAAGAGAGTAGATCTTAAAAGTTCTCATCACAGAAAAAATATATATACATAACTATGTATGATGATGGATGTTAGCTAGGCTTATTGTGGTCATTTTGCAATATATAAAAATAGCAAATTATTAGTTTGTACCAACCATTATTATAGGATGTTGTATGTCAATTATACCTCAAGAAAAAGTTACATAAAAAGTAACAGACCAGTAAACAAACCAATAAAAAATAACTGGTATCAGAGTCTCTTTAGCTATCAGAGATATTAATATTACAAAATAGAAAGTATATTAATAAAGTGATTTATTAGAAAAGTGTTAGGTGATCTACCAGCAGTTAAATATATATTCAATCATTAAAATATTCTGAGGTAAACAAGTTCATCCTTGCTTTTTATTTACACAACTGAATTTTTTTGTTAAAAAATGACCATATTTATGCAGTTCAAATGTGTTCCCTAAGTGGATTTTTACTAAATCATCTGACATCCCTTTTATCATATTTTCATCAGGTTCTACAATGCTATAAATTAAACTTGTAGTTTTTAGTGTCCTAGAAAAATGTGATAATATTCCAATATGAAAGATAAACTGAATAAAGAAGAAAGGTAGATACTCGAGAGAAAAATGGTTTTTAAAAAGGCATAGAATGAAAATATTTGCCAACAAGTTTAACTACCTAAATTATCTGTAACAGATATTTTCAAATGAACTAACCTGCTTCCTATAATATACAAATATAAGTTCTAATAGTAAATAGTCTGAGCTTTGGCCTTGGTACAATTAATTATTTCTCTCTAAACCATGATTAATAATCACTATGTGCAAATTTTATTTTCCATGGACCAAATAGCAACAACATTTTAAATTATGGGACGGTAAGGGGTGCCTGGCTGTTTCAGTCAGTTAAGCGTTTGATTCTTGATTTTGGTCCAGGTCATGATCTCACAGTTCATGATATGGAGCCCCATATTAGACTCTGGGCTGATAGTAGGAAGCCTGCTTGGTATTCTCTCTCTCCCTCTCTCTCTCTCTCTCTCTGCCTCTCCAACACTTGTGCTGTCTTTATTTCTCAAAAATAAATAAAAACTTAAAAAAATAAATTATGGGGGGCACCTATGTGGCTCAGTTGGTTGAGCATCTGACTTCAGCTCAGGTCATGATCTCATGGTTTGTGAGTTCAAGCCCCATATGAGGCCTGATAGTGCAGAGCCTGCTTTGGATTTTCTGTCTCCCTCTCACTGTACCTCTACCCCACTAGTGCATGCTCTCTCTCAAAAATAAATAAACACTAAAATTTTTGTAAATAAATAAATAAATAAATAGAGTAGAAGAACTTGATGAGAGAAAGAGATCCAATGGTTTGGGAAATATAATACAGTTCCATTTGAATAACCAATTATTTTTACTGTTCAGAGTAAATCTTAGGACAATGTTGATAGATATAAAGTTCTTGTCTAAGTGATAAAGGAATACCAATTATATAAATAATCATTATTATGTAAATGTTCCTTGATTTTGAAAGAAACTTTCAAAACAAAGCCTTAAAAAGAAAGAATATTAAAAAAATATTAAAAAGAAGAATATTTTTTAAGATTAGCACTCCCACAAAGACACCATTATATTTAGATAAAAATTTGCAAATGAGCACTGATTTTTAAAAATTTGTCCCCAATTTTAAACACTGGGGTTTTCAGTAGTATGGTGACACATAGAGTTTGGATGAGATTCAAAGACTCCTTGAGGCACTATCTGCCTCTTAGGAACCTTGAAAAAGAATAGAATGTTTTCTTCCTAGAAAATGAGATTTAAAAGAATAAATAGGAGTGGAGATAAAAGCATGTTTCTTTTCCCCTATGACACAACCAGAATGACATTAAAAGAAATTCCTGGTATCTTTTTGGCTAATAAATACTTCTAAAAACAAAACATATAAGAATTTGATTGAGGAATTGCTCAGCTGAAATGAGTGCAAGATAGTAAAATTATGGTCAAAGAAAGTGATAGCGGGTTCATCTTTATGGTTAGACTACTTGGGTGTATAGTATGACTTGAGAAATACTTGAAAACGATTTCTCATCCCTTAACTCTCTCCCTTCCTGGATACTTCTTGTGGTACTTAAACTTCAACCTTTAGTAAATCATTCCTTTCAATTAATTAAACTGTCCAGAAAGTCTTCTTTTTAAATACTAGTTTTATATATATACTGATCCTGAGTAAGTGATAACATGAAGTAGTTTTGCCCATAGTGAAAATACATGGAATTCTAAATAGTAGGTACTAATGAAACAGATGGAATTAGAGCACTCAAAAATAAGAAGATAAAAACAGAAAAAAAAAGATGAGGTGAAATTATGACTACAGTTTTGCCTAGGGATAGTTCTTGGTGCTAGGTAAATTTGTTGATGGATTTTTTAAAAATTAGAATGTTCTAGGCAGTGATTAAAAAAAACTGATTTTGTCTTCACAGTGTTTTACCTTGCATTAGGTCTTTGCCAACTTATTTGGTGCAAAATTTTCTGATTAGAGTTAAAAGTTTTTCTAGTTTATGTAAGTCAGAAGTAATTCAAATAGAAGGTTATTTAACATTAGTGAAAATACTTTGCAATTGATGGAGAAATCATCATTTGGCTTTCAAAGTGGGTAGTAGACAATTTTGGACCCAAGCTATACACTGTTTTCAGAGAATGCTTCAGGCCAATACCAGGAGCCATAGAGTTGGAAAGAGCAAATGGCATTCATGAGAAAATCCAAAATGACGTCTATCAGATATGACCAGTGCTACAAAATATAAAATGTCAATTTTCATTCTAGCTGAGATAGGTTCTTTGCCAATGACTTTTAGAACACCACATGGCTCTGACAGAAGGCATTTATTTGAGTCTCGGTGGCAAATGAGGTCTTCTTTCACATCCCACTGCTAACCCTCTCCCTTCTGCTACTTTCAAGGATCTTTTAAGTTTCTCAGCTGAAGGGATTTAAGAGGGATAACTTTATAATTTTTTATAGTTTTTATTCACTTATTTTGAGACAGTGTGTGTGTGTATGTGGACAGGGCAGAGAGAGAGGAAGAGAGAGAATTCCAAGCAGGCTCTGCACCCTCATCAGCATAGAGCCTGACGTGGGACACAAAGTCATGAAATGTGAGATCATGACCTGAGGCTAAATCCAGAGTTGGATGCTTAATCAACTAAGCCACCCAGGCACCCCTATGAGGGGTAACTTTAGAACAGTGATTCCTAAACATCTACTTATTTCAAAATCATCAAGGGAGTGTCTCTTTCACTGGCATTAAATAGATTGTTGTGCAGCCATCACTACAATTAATCCCAGAAAATTTTCATCTCTATACTGAAATTCTATACCCATTAAACAATAGCTCCCATTTCTCCTTACCTCTAGTCTCTGGAAAACACTATTTTACTTTCTGTCTCTATGAATTTGACTACTCTAAGTACAGGTATATGTTGTTTCATTGTGTTTCACTTTGTTGCACTTTACAGATATTGCATTTACAAATTGGATGCTTCTGCAACCTTGTTTTGAGCAAGTCTATCAGCATAATTTTTCCAACCACATTTGCTCATTTCATGTCTCTGTGTCACATTTTAGTAATTCTCACAATATTTCAAACATTTTCATTACTGTATGTGTTATGGTGATTTGTGATCTTTGATATTAACATTGTAATTGTTTTGGGCTCCATGAACTGCACCCATATAACACAACAAACTTAATACATATTGTCTGTGTTCTCATGAAAAGGTGCCCAACATCACTAATCTTCAGGAAAATGTAAATCAAAACCACAATGAGGTATCACCTGATACCTGTAAAAGTGGCTAAAATAAAAAGGACAAGAAATAACAAGTGTTAACAAAAATGTGGAGAGAAAGGAACACTCATACACTGTAAGTGGCAATGTATACCTACACAGTCACTGTGTAAAATAGTAGGGAGATTCTTCCAAAAATACTATTGGGTATTTAAACAAAGAAAATAAAAACACTAATTTAAAAAGATATATAGACCCTTGCTTTATTGCAACATTATTTACAAGAGTAAGATATGGAAGTAACCCAAGTGTTCAACAATGAACAAATGTATACAAATACTAAAATACTACACAGCCATAAAAAAGAGCAAGATTGTGCCACTAGAGACAACATAGATGGACCTCAAGGATATTATGTTAAGTGAATAAGTCAGAGTAAAAAGATTCTATATATTTCACTCATAAGTGGAATCTAAAATTTGAAAAATCAAATGAACAAAAAGAAAAAGAAAAGGCAGAATCAGACCTATAAATAGAACAAACTGATAGTTGTCAGAGGGGAGGGGATTGAGGGTAAAGGGAAAATAGGTGAAGGGGTGTGGGAGATACGGGTTTCCAGGTATGGAATAAATAAATCATGTGAATAAAAGGCACAGCATGGGGAATATGGTAAGTGATATTGTAGTAACAATGTATGGGGACAGATAGTAGCTACACTTGTGGTGAACATAACATGAAATATAAACTATAAACTTGTCAAATCACTATGTTGCACACCTGAAATTAATGTAACATTGTGTGTCAAAAGTACTCAAAACAAAACAAAACAAAACAAAAGGTTGTGTATATGCTGACTGCTCCACTGACTGCATGTTCCATCATCTTTCTTCCTCTCCTCAGACCTCCCTATTCACTGAGACACAACAATATTGAAACTAAGCCAACAAATAATCCTACATTGGCCTCTATGTTCAATTTGAAAGGAGGAGTCACATGTCTCTCAAATTAATCTTTTATGACTTTTTTATTATTTAAAATCTTAAAGTTGTTTTTCCTTCATTTGCTATGTTTTTGATTTCAGGAGTAGAATATAATGATTCATCATTTACATATAACATCCACTGGTCATCACAACAACTGCCCTCCTTAATAGACATCACCCATTTGACCCATCACCACCCTACTCCACTCCAGAAACCTTCAGTTTGTTCTCAATAGTTAATAGTATCTTATGGTACGCCTCCCTCTTTTTTTTTTTTTTCCCTTCCTTCACCTATGTTCATCTGTTTAGTTTCTAAAATTCCACATATGAGAGGCACCTGGGTACTACAGTCAGTTGAGCATCCAACTGTGCTGACAGCTGAGAGCCTGGAGTCTGCTTCCGATTCTGTGTTTCCCTCCATTGTCCCTTCCCTGCTTGTGCTTTGTCTCTCAAAAATGAATAAATGCAAAAAAAATATTTACTTTTTAATATGAAATTTATTCTCAAATTGGTATCCATACAACACCCAGTGATCATCCCAACAGACGCCCACCTCAATACCCACCCGCCCCTCTCTCCCACCCCTTATTCAACCCTCAGTTTGTACTCAGTTTTTAACAGTCTCCTATGTTTTGACTCCCTCTAACCTTTTTTTTTTCCTTTCCCTCCCCAATGATCTTAAGTTTCTCAGGATCCACATAAGAGTGAAAACCTATGGAATCTGTCTTTCTCTCTATGACTTATTTCACTTAGCATAACACTCTCCAATTCCATCCACGTTGCTACAAAAGGCCATATTTCATTCTTTCTCATTGCCAAGTAGTATTCCATTGTGTATATAAACCACAATTTCTTTATCCATTCATCAGTTGATGGACATTAGGCTCTTTCCATAATCTGGCTATGGTTGAAAGTGCTCCTATAAACATTAGGGTACAAGTGCCCTATGCATCAGTACTCCTGTATCCCTTGGGTAAATTCCTAGCAGTGCTATTGCTGGGTCATAGGGTAGATCTGTTTTTAATTTTTTGAGGAACCTCTAGACAGTTTTCCAGAGCGGCTGCACCAGTTTGCATTCCAACCAACAATGCAAGAGGGTTCCCATTTCTCCACACCCTCGCCAGCATCTATAGTCTCCTGATTTGTTCATTTTAGCCACTCTGACTGGCGTGAGGTGGTATATGAGTGTGATTTTGATTTGTATTTCCCTGATAAGAAGTGATGTTGAGAATCTTTTCATGTGGCTATTGGCCGTCTGAATGTCTTCTTTAGAGAAGTGTCTATTCATGTTTTCTGCCCATTTCTTCACTGGATTATTTGTTTTTCGGGTGTGGACCTTGGTGAGTTCTTCATAGATTTTGGATACTAGCCCTTTGTCCGATATGTCATTTCCAAATATCTTTTCCCATTCCGTTGCTTACCTTTGAGTTTTGCTGATTGTTTCCTTTGCAGTGCAGAAGGCTTTTATCTTCATGAGGCCCCAAGAGTTCATTTTTGCTTTTAATTCCCTTGCCTTTGGGGATGTGTCAAGGAAGAAATTGCTATCGCTGAAGTCAGAGAGGTCTTTTCCTGCTTTCTCTTCTAGGGTTTTGATGGTTTCCTGTCTCACATTCAGGTCCTGTATCCATTTTGAGTTTATTTTTATGAATGGTGTAAGAAAGTGGTCTAGTTTCATTCTTCTGCACATTGCTGTCCAGTTCTCCCAGCACCATTTGTTAAAGAGACTATCCTTTTTCCATTGGATATTCTTTCCTGCTTTGTCAAAGATTAGCTGGCCATACTTTTGTGGGTCTAGTTCTGGGGTTTCTATTCTATTCCATTGGTCTATGTGTCTGTTTTTATGCCAATACCATGCTGTCTTGATGATAATAGCTTTGTAGTAGAGGCTAACGTCTGTTATTGTGATGTCTCCCGCTTTGTTCTTCTTTTTCAAAATTACTTTGGCTATTCGGGGTCTTTTGTGGCTCCATATGAATTTTAGGATTGCTTGTTCTAGCTTTGAGAAGAATGCTGGTGCAGTTTTGATTGGCATCGCATTGAATGTGTAGAATATTTTAGGTAGTATTGACATTTTAACAATACTTATTCTTCCAATCCATGAGCACAGAATGTTTTTCCATTATATCTTCTTCAATTTCCTTCAGAAGCTTTCTCTACTATTCAGCATACAGATCTTTTATATCTTTGGTTAGGTTTATTCCTAGGTATTTTAAGATTCTTGGTGCAATTGTGAATGGGATCAGTTTCTTTATGTGTCTTTCTGTTGCTTCATTATTAGTGTATAAGAATGCAACTGATTTCTGTACACTGATTTTGTATCCTGCAATGTTGCTGAATTCATGTATCAGTTCTAGAAGACTTTTGGTGGAGTCTATTGGGTTTTCCATGTATAATATCATGTCATCTGCAAAAAGTGAAAACTTGACTTCACCTTTGCCAATTTTGATGGCTTTGATTTCCTTTTATTGTCTGATTCCTGATGGTAGAACTTCTAACACTATGTTAAACAACAGTGGTGAGAGTGGACATCCCTGTCGTGTTCCTGATTTCAGGGAAAAAGCTCTCAGTTTTTCCCGATTGAGGATGATGTTAGCTGTGGGCTTTTCATAAAGGGCTTTTATGGTGTTTAAGTATGTTCCTTCCCTCCCGACTATCTCGAGGGTTTTTATTAAGAAAGGATGCTGAATTTTGTCAAATACTTTTTTCTGCATCAACTGAGAGGATCGTATGGTTCTTTTCTTGTCTTTTATTAGTATGATGTATCACATTGATTTATGAATGTCGAACTAGCCCTGCAGCCCAAAAATGAATCCCACTTGATCATGGTGAATAATTCTTTTTAAATGCTGTTGGATTCGATTTGCTAGTATCTTATTCAGAATTTTTGCATCCATATTCATCAGGGATATTTGCCTGTAGTTCTGATTTTTTTTTGCTGGGTCTCTGTCTGGTTTAGGAATCAAAGTAATGCTGGATTCATAGAATGAGTCTGGAAGTTTTCCTTCCCTTTCTGTTGTTTGGAACAGCTTGAGAAGGATAGGTATTAGCTCTGCTTTAAATGTCTGGTAGATTCCCCAGGGAAGCCATCTGGTCCTGTACTCTTATTTGTTGGGAGACTTTCGATAACTGATTCAATTCCTTTGATGGTTATAGGTCTGTTCAAGTTTTCTATTTCTTCCTGTTTGAGTTTTGGAAATGTTTGGGTGCTTAGGAAATTGTCCATTTCTTCCAAGTTGTCCAGTTTGTTGGCATATAATTTTTCCTAGTATTCCCTGATAATTGCTTGTATTTCTGATGGATTGGTTGTCATAATTCCATTTTCATTCATGATTTTATCTATGTGAGTCATCTCCCTTTTCTTTTTGAGAAGCCTGGCTAGAGGTTTATCAATTTTGTTCATTTTTTCAAAAAACCAACTCTTGGTTTCATTGATCTGCTCTACACCTTTTTTAGATCCTATATTGTTTATTTCTGCTCTGATCTTTATTATTTATCTCCTTCTACTGGGTTTGGGGTGTCTTTACTGTTCTGATTCTCTATCCTTTAGGTGTGATGTTAGAGTTTGTATTTGGGATTTTTCTTGTTTCTTGAGATACACCTGGATCACGATATATTTTTCTCTCAGGACTCCCTTCGCTGCATCCCAAAGCGTTTAGATTGTTGTATTTTCATTTTGATTTGTTTCCATATATTTCTTAATTTCTTCTCTAATTGCCTGGCTGACCCATTGCTTCTTTAGTAGGGTGTTCTTTAACCTCCATGCTTTTGGAGGTTTTCCAGATTTTTTCCTGCAGTGGATTTAAAGTTTCATAGCATTGTGGTCTGAAAGTGTACATAGTATCATCTCAATTCTTTTATACTTGTGAAGGGCTGTTTTGTGACCCAGTATGTGATCTATCTTGGAGAATTTTCCATGTGCACTCGAGAAGAAAGTATATTCTTTTGCTTTGGGATGCAGAGTTCTAAATATATCTGTCAAGTCCATCTGGTGCAATGTATCACTCAGGGCCCTTGTTTCTTTATTGATCCTGTGCCTAGATCTATCCATTGTTGTAAGTGGAGTATTAAAGTCCCTTGCAATGACCACATTCATATCAATAAGGTTGTTTATGTTTGTGATTAATTGTTTTATATATTTTGGGGCTCCCGTATTCGGCACATAGACATTTATAATTGTTAGCTCTTACTGATGGATAGACCCTGTAATTATTATATAATGCCCTTCTTCATCTCTTGTTACACCCTTTAGTTTAAAATCTAGTTTGTGTGATATAAGTATGGCTACTCCAGCTTTCTTTTGACTTCAAGTAGCATGATAGATAGTTCTCCATCCCCTCACTTGCAATCTGAAGGTGTCCTCAGGTCCAAAATGAGTCTCTTGTAGACAGCAAATAGTTGGGTCCTCTTTTTTTATCCATTCTGATACCCTATGTCTTTTGGTTGGAGCATTTAGTCCATTTACAGTCAGTGTTATTTTTGAAAGATATCGGTTTAGAGTCATTGTGATGTCTGTAGATTTCATGCTTGTAGTGATGTCTCTGGTACTTTGTGATCCTTGCAACATTTCACTCACAGAATCCCCCTTAGGATCTCTCGTAGGGCTGCTTTAGTGGTGATGAATTCCTTCAGTGTTTGTTTGTTTGGGAAGACCTTTATCTCTCCTTCTATTCTGAATGACAAACTTGCTGGATAAAGGATTCTTGGCTGCATATTTTTTTCTGTTCATTACATTGAAGATTTCCTGCCACTCATTTCTGCCTGCCAAGTTTCAGTAGATAGGTCTTACCCTAGTCTTATGGGTCTCCCTTTATAGGTTAGAGCCTGTTTATCCCTAGCTGCTTTCAGAATTTTCTCTTTATCCTTGTATTTTGCCAGTTTCACTATGATATGTCATGTAAAAGATCGATTCAAGTTATGTCTGAAGGGAGTTCTCTATGCCTCTTGGATTTCAATGCCTTTTTCCTTCCCCAGATCAGAGTTCTCAGCTATGATTTGTTCAAGTATACCTTCAGCCTATTTCTCTCTCTCTCTTCGTCTTCCGGCATTCCTATGGTACGGATATTGTTCCGTTTGATTGCATCACTTAGTTCTCTAATTCTCTCCTCATATTCCTGGATTTTTTTTATCTCTCATTTTCTCAGCTTCCTCTTTTTCCATAATTTTATCTTCTATTTCACCTATTCTTTCCTCTGCCTCTTCAATCCGTGCTATGGCTGCCTCCAATTTATTTTGTACATCATTTATAGCATTTTTTAGCTCCTCATGACTATTTCTTAGTCCCTTGATCTCTGTAGCAAGAGGTTCTCTGCTATTCTCTATGCTTTTTTCAAGCCCAGTGATTGATTTTATGACTATTATTCTAAATTCATGGTCTGTTATATTGCTTAAATCATTTTTGATAAATTGGTTAGCTGTTGCTACTTCCTGGAGTTTCTTTTGAGGAGAGTTCTTCCGTTTTGTCATTTTGGGTAGTCCCTGGGGTGGTGTCAAACTTCAGGACACTTCCCCTGTGCTGTCTGGAGTAACTTTTATTGGTGGGCTGGGCCACAGTCAGACTGGTGTGTACCTTACCTTTCCCTTTCCCAGGGGCAGGACTCACTGTGGGGTGGTATGGCCCCTGTCTGGGCTACTTGCACACTGCCAGGCTTGTGGTGCTGATTTGATGGGATCTGGCGTATTAGCCAGGGTGGATCCAGGGTGGGAGGGGCAGGCTTAGCTAGCTTTGCCATCCGTTTTCCCCTGTGGGAGGGGCCCTGCAGCACAGGGAGGGGGGCAGACCCGTCAGTTGGATGGATCCACAGAAGCACAGCTCTGGGTGTCTTCGTGGTGCAGGCAAGTTTGGTGATGGAAACTGGTTTGCTTTGGGATTTCAGCCTGGGAATGGGAGAGGGAGATAGCGCTTGCCAGCGCCTTTGTTCCCCACCGAGATGAGCCCTGTCTTCCAAGGCCTAACACCTCTCCCTCCCATTTTCCTCTCGCCCTCTTGCTCTCCGAGCAGAGCTGTTGATATAACATTCCTGATGTTAAGTCCCGCCGCCTGTCAGAACTCATGGAATCCAGCCTCTCCACTTTTGCAAGCCAGACTCGAGGATTCCGCCTTGCTGGGCGGGCTGCCCCTCCACCGCCCCAGCTGCCTCAAACCAGTCCATGTAGCTTGCACTGCCTCGCCCTTCCTACCCACTTCTGTGGGTCTCTTGTCTACACTTGGCTCCAGGGAATTCGTTCTGCTAGTCTTCTGGCGGTTTCCTGGGTTATTTAGACAGATGTGGGTAGAATCTAAGGGATCAGCAGGTCAAGGTGAGCCCAGCATCCTCCAATGCCACCATCTTCTGGGCCACCAATCTAAAATTTTTTTTTTAATTCCACATGTGATTGAAATCATATTGTATTTGCTTTCTCTGACTGACTTTCTTTGCTTAGCATAATACACTCTAACTCCCTCTGCCTCTTGAAAATGGCAATATTTCATTCTCTTGATGGCTGAGTAATATTCCATATGATGGAATGAATATATGAATTAATTATAATATATAATTATAATAACTTATAAGTATAGATATATTATATTTATTATATGGTTATTTATTATTGTGTAATAAATATATAATGTATAAAGAATTACATATATAGAATTCTTTATTCATCTGCTAATGGACATTTGGGCTCTTTTCATAAGTTGGTTACTTTTGACAATACCAATATAAACATCAGGATGCATTCACTCCTTTGAATCAGCATTTTTGTATCCTATGTATTAATACCTGGTAGTGCAATTGCTGTATTGTAGGGTAGTTCTATTTTTGACTTTTTGAGGAAATTCCACACTGTACTCCAGATTGGTTGGACCAGTTTGCATTCCCACCAACAGTGCTGGAGGGTTTCCCCTTTCTGTGAATTCTTGCCAAGGTGTGTTGTTTCCTGTGTTATTAATTTTAGCCATTTGATAGATGTGGTGAGGTATCTTGTCTTAATTTTGATTTGTATTTCCCTGATTATGAGTGATGTTGAGCATCTTCCCATGTGTCTGATAGTGACCTGTTTATCTTCTTTGGAAATGTGTCTATTCATGTTTTCTGGTCATTTCTTAACTGGATCATTTGTTTTATGGGTGTTGAATTTGATAAGTTCTTCATAGATTTTAGATACTGCCTCATTATTAGGTATTTATTTGCAAATATCTTCTCCCATTCTATAGGTTCCCTTTTAATTTTAATGATTGGTTCCTTCACTGTGCAAAAGTTTTTATCCTTAATTTTTTAATGTTTATTTTTTTTGAGAGAGAGAGAGAGCACAAGCAGGGGAGGGGCAGAGAGACAGGGAGGCACAGAATCCTAAGCAGGCCCCAGGCTCTGAGCTGTCAGCATAGAGCCCTACGTGGGGCTCAAATTCATGAGGTGTGAGATCACGACCTGAGTCAAAGTTGGAAGCTTAACTGACTGAGCCACCCAGGAGCTTCCAAAAGCTTTTAAACTTAATGAAGTCCCAATAGTTCATGTTTGCTTTTGTTTCCTTTGCCTTCTGAAAAGTGTCTAGTAAGAAATTGTTATAGCCAAGTTTACTGTCAGTATTCTCCCTTAGGATTTTGATGGATTGCTGTCTCACATTAAAGTCTTTCATTCACTTTGAATTTATTTTTGTTTATGTTGTAAGAAAGTGGTCCAGCTTCATTCTGGTGTATGTTGCTGTCTAGTTTCCCCAACACCATTTGTTGAAGAGACTGTCTTTTTTCCATTGGATATTCTTCCCTGCTTTGTCAAAGATTAGTTGATCACACAGCTGTGGGTCCATTTCTGGGTTTTCTATTATTTTCCATTGATCTATGGTCTGAAAGTATGCATGGTATAATATCAATTCTTGTAAACTTATGAAGGGCTGTTTTGTGACCCAGTATATGATCTATCTTGGAGAATGTTCCATGTGCACTCGAGAAGAAAGTATATTCTGTTGCTTTGGGATGCAGAGTTCTAAATATATCTGTCAAGTCCATCTGATCCAATGTATCATTCAGGGCCCTTGTTTCTTTATTGACCGTGTGTCTAGATGATCTCTCCATTGTTGTAAGTGGAGTAATAAAGTCCCCTGCAATTACCACATTCTTATCAATAAGGTTGCTTATGTTTATGAGTAATTGTTTTATATATTTGGGGGCTCCGGTATTCAGCGCATAGACATTTATAATTGTTAGCTCTTCCTGGTGGATAGACCCTGTAATTATTATATAATGCCCTTCTTCATCTCTTGTTACAGCCTTTAATTTAAAGTCTAGTTTGTCTGATATAAGTATGGCTACTCCAGCTTTCTTTTGGCTTCCAGGAGCATGATAAATAGTTCTCCATCCCCTCACTCTCAATCTAAAGATGTCCTCAGATCTAAAATGAGTCTCTTGTAGACAGCAAATAGATGGGTCTTGTTTTTTTTATCCATTTTGATACCCTATGTCTTTTGGTTGGCACATTTAATCCATTTACATTCAGTGTTATTTTTGAAAGATATCGGTTTAGAGTCATTGTGATGTCTGTATGTTTTATGCTTGTAGTGATGTCTCTGGTACTTTGTCTCACAGGATCCCCCTTAGGATCTCTTGTAGGGCTGGTTTAGTGGTGACAAATTCCTTCAGTTTTTGTTTGTTTGGGAAGACCTTTATCTCTCCTTCTTTTCTAAATGACAGACTTGCTGGATAAAGGATTCTTGGCTGCATATTTTTTCTGTTCAGGACATTGAAGATCTCATGCCAATCCTTTATGGCCTGCCAAGTTTCAAAGGAGAGATCAGTCACGAGTCTTATAGGTCTCCCTTTATATGTGAGGGCACGTTTATCCCTTGCTGCTTTCAGAATTTTCTCTTTATCCTTGTATTTTGCCAGTTTCACTATGATATGTTATGGAGAAGATCGATTCAAGTTCCGTCTGAAGGGAGCTCTCTGTGCCTCTTGGATTTCAGTGCCTTTTTCCTTCCCCAGTTCAGGGAAGTTCTCAGCTATTATTTCTTCAAGTACCCATTCAGCACCTTTCCCTCTCTCTTCCTCCTCTGGGATACCAATTATGCGTATATTATTTCTTTTTAGTGTATCACTTAGTTCTCTAATTTTCCCCTCATACTCCTGGATTTTTTTTTATCTCTCTTTTTCTCAGCTTCCTCTTTTTCCATAACTTTATCTTCTAGTTCACCTATTCTCTCCTCTGCCTCTTCAATCTGAGCCGTGGACGTTTCCATTTTATTTTGCATCTCGTTTAAAGTTTTTCAGCTCCTCATGACTGTTCCTTAGTCCTTTGATCTCTGTAGCAAGAGATTCTCTGCTGTCCTGTATACTGTTTTCAAGCCCAGCGATTAATTTTATGACTATTATTCTAAATTCACTTTCTGTTATATTATTTAAATCCTTTTTGATCAGTTCATTAGCTGTTGTTATTTCCTGGAGATTCTTCTGAGGGGAATTCTTCCGTTTGGTCATTTTGGATAGTCCCTGGAGTGGTGCGGACCTGCAGGGCGCTTCCCCTGTGCTGTGGTGTATAACTGGAGTTGGTGGGCGGAGCCTCAGTCAGACCTGATATCTGCCCCCAGTCCACTGCTGGGGCTACAGTCAGACTGGTGTGGACCTTCTCTTTTCCTCTCCTGGGGGGGGATACACTGTGGGGTGGCATGGCCCGTCTGGGCTACTTGCACACTGCCAGGCTTGTGGTGCTGGGGATCTGACGCATTAGCTGGGGTGGGTAGACAATGTGCACGGGGGCAGGAGGGGCAGGCTTAGCTTGCTTCTCCTTAGGTGATCCACTTTAGGAGGGGCCCTGTGGCAGCGGGAGGGAGTCAGACCTGCTGCTGGAGGGTTGGCTCCGAAGAAGCACAGCATTGGGTGTTTGGAGCGAGCAAGTTCCCTGGCAGGAACTGGTTCCCTTTGGGATTTTGGCTGGGGGATGGGCGGGGGAGATGGCGCTGGCGCCTTTGTTCCCCGCCAAACTGAGCTCTGTCATCCTGGGGCTCAGCAACTCTCCCTCCCTTTGTCCTCCAGCCTTCCCGCTTTCCGAGCAGAGCTGTTAACTTATGACCTCCCAGATGCTAAGTCGCGCTTGCTGTCCGGAACACACTCCGTCAGGCCCCTCCGCTTTTGCCAGCCAGACTCGAGGGCTCTGCTTGGCCGGCGGGCCTCCCCTCCGCCCAGGATCCCTCCCACCAGTCCGTGCAGCACGCACCGCCTCTCCGCCCTTCCTACCCTCTTCCGTGGGCCTCTCGTCTGTGCTTGGCTCCGGAGACTCCGTTCTGCTAGTCTTCTGGTGGTTTTCTGGGTTAGTTAGGCAGGTGTAGGTAGAATCTAAGTGATCAGCAGGACGCCCAGTGAGCCCAGCGTCCTACTACGCCACCATCTTCCTATTCCTCTCTATGTGTCAGTTTTTATGCAAGTACCATACTGTCTTCATGATTACAGCTTTGGAATACAGCTTGAAGCTCAGAATTGTGAGGCCTCCAGCTTTTCCAGCCAAGGATTGCTTGGCTACTCAATGTCCTTTATGGTTCCATACAAATTTTACAATAGTTTATTCTGCTCTGAAAACTACTAGTGGTATTTTCATAGGGATTGCATTGAATGTATAGATTGCTCTGGGTAGTATAGGCATTTTAACAATATTTATTCTTCCAATCCATGAGCATGGAATGTTTTTCCATTTCTTTATGTAATCTTCAATTTCCTTCATAAGTGTTCTACAGTTTCCAGAGTAGAAATCTTTTACCTCTTTGCTTAAGTGTATTCCTAGGTATTTTATGGGTTTTGGTGCAATTTTAAATGGGATTGATTCCTTGCTTTCTCTTTCTGCTGCTGCACTATTGGTATACAGAAATGAAACAGATTTCTGTATATTAAATTCGCATCCTGCAACTTTACTGAATTCATGTTATCAATTCTAGCAATTTTGGGGGGTCTTTCAGGTTTTCTACACAAAGGATCTTATCAGCTGCAAATAGGGACATTTGATTATTCCTCAGTGACTTTGATGCTTTTTATTTATTTTTGTTGTATGATTGCTGATGCTAGGACATCTAATACTATGGTAAATCACTATAGTGAGAGTGGACAGCCCTATCTTGTTTCTGACTGTAGAGGAAAAGCTCTCAGTTTTTGCCCATTGAGAATATTACCTCTGGGTCTTCCATATATGACCTTATAATGTTGTGGTATGATCCCTGTATCTTTACTTTTTTATCAAGAATGGATGCTGGAGTTTGTCAAATGTTTTTTCTGCATCTATTGAGAGGATAATATCATCCTTTCTTTTATTAATTGGTATATCACCTTGATTTATTTGCAAATATTGAATCACCCTTGTAGCTCAGGAATACATCCATGTGATTGTGGTGAATAATTCTTTTAATGTGCTGTTGCATTTGATTTGCTAGTACCTTGTTGAGAATATTTGCATCCATGTTTATCAGTCATATTTGCCTATAATTCTCTTTTTTATTAGGTTCTTTGTCATGTTTTGGAATCAAGGTAATGTTGGCCTTGAATGAGTTTGGAAGTTTTCCTTACTTTTTTTTTTCTTTTGGAAAAGTTTGAGAAGAATAGTTATCACCTCTTCCTGAAATATCTGGTATAATTCCCCCTGGGAAGCCATTTGGCCCTGGACATCTGTCTTCGGGAGATTTTTGATAAGTGATTCAATTTATTTGCTAGTTATGGGCATGGTCAAATATTCTATTCCTTCCTGTTTAAGTTGTGGTGGTTGGATGTTTCTAGGAATTTATCCATTTCTCCATGATTCCCCAATTTTTGGCATAAATTTTTTCATTATATTCTCTTATAATTTTTTGTATTTCTATGGTGTTTGCTGTGATCCCAACTCTGTCATTTGTGAGTTTGTTTATTTGGGTCCTTTCTCTTTTTTGATAAGTCTTGATATAGATTTATCAATTTTATTAATTCTTTAAAAGAACTAGCTCCTAGTTTCATTGACCTGTTCTATTGTTTTTTTTTTCTATATACTTATTTCTATTCTAATCTTTATTATTTCCCATCTTCTTCTGGCTTTGGCTTCTTTACTATTCCTTTTCTAGCTCCTACAGGTGCAAGGTTAGGTTGTTTATTTGAGATTTTTCTTGCTTCTTGAGGTAGGCCTGTATTTCTAATACATCCCTCTTAGGAGTGTTTTTGCTGCATCCTAAAGGTTTTGGACCATCGTGTTTTCATTTTCACTTGCTTCCATGTATTTTTTAATTTCTTCTTTAATTTTCTGGTTAACTCATTCATTCTTTAGTAGGATGTTCTTTAATCTCCATGTACTTGTGGTCTTTCCTAATTTTTTCTTATGGCTGCTCTTCGTTGCATAGTGTTGTTGTCAGAAAATATGCATAGTATGATCTCAATACTTTATATTTGTTGAGTCCTGATTTGTGACCTATTTTGGAAAATGTCTCATGTGCATTCAAAAAGAATACTTATTCTGCTGCTTTAGGATGACATGTTCTGAATATATCTGTTAAGTCCACATAGTCCAGTGTGTAGTTAAATGCCATTGTTACCTTGTTGATGTTCTCCTTAGGTGATCTATTACTGTAAGTGGGGTGTCAAAACCCCCTACTATTATTGTATTATTACAAATGACATTCTTTATGTTTATTATTAATTTATTTAAATATTTGGACTCTTTCTTCCAAGACAGGGGCATAAATGTTTACAATTGTTAGATCTTCTTGTTGGATATACCCCTTTATTATGATACAGTGCCCTTCTTCATACCTTGTTACATTCTTTCATATAAAATCTTACCTGTCTGTTATAAGTATGGCTTCTCTGGCTTTCTTTCAACATACATTATTGTGATAAAATTTTCTCCATCCCTTCACTTTCAATCTGTAGGTATCTTTACGTCAAAAATGAGTCTCTTGTAAGCAGAATATAAGTGAGTCTTCTTTTCAATCCATTCTCATACCCTATGTCTTTTGATTGGAGCATTTAGTCATTTACCTTCAGAATGATTATTGATAGATATGAATTTACTGCCATTTATTACCTGTAAAGTTGGTGTTTATACAGATTCTCTCTCTTCATTTCTAGTCATTGTTGTTTTGATATTTCTTTCCCACTCAAAGTGTCCCCTTGAATATTTCGTGTGTGGCTGAGTCAGTGTTCACAAAATTCTCTAGTTTTTGATTCTCTGGGAACATCTTTATCCCTCCTTCTGTTCTGAATGATAACCTTGCTGGATGAAGTATTATTGGTGAATATTTTTCCCATTGAGTGCATTGAATATGTTATGCCACTCAATTCTGGCCTGCTAACAATGTGTGGATAGATATGCTGCTAACCTTATTTGTCTTACCTTGTAAGTTAGGGAATTCTTTTCCCTTTCTGCTACTAGAATTTTTTATTTATTTCTGTATTTTGCAAATTTTATTGATAGGTCTTGGTGTTGATATGTTTTTGTTTATTTTGATAGGAGTTCTCTGTTCTTCCTGGATTTGGATGCCTGATTCCTTCCCCAGGTTAGGGAAGGTTTAACTATAACTTGCTCAAACTTTCTCCCCCTTTTCCCTCTTTTCTTCTGGGATTCCTATAATACAAATGTTATTATGCTTTATGTATTCAATGAGTACCCTACATCTACCTTCATGATCCAATGTTTTTCTTTCCCTCTTGTTTTTAGCTTCTTTATTTGCCATAACTTTATCTTCTATATCACTGATTCTTTCCTCTACTTCTTCCATCCCTGTGATCATTACATTTATTTGATTTCACATCTTGGTTATTGCATTTTTTATTTTTACCTGACTCATTTTTAGCTCTTTTATCTCTGCATTAAGGGACTCCTAGTGTCTTCTAGGATTTTCTGAAGCCCAGTCAGTACCCTTATGAATGTTGCTTTAAATTCTGGTTCAAGCATATTACTTATATCTGTTTCAATTCGAGCCCTAGTTGTGACCTTTTCTTATTCTTTCTTTTGGGATTAATTATTCCACATTACATTTTTTTCTAGGTCTGTGTCTTCTGTGTGTTCAGAAGGCCTTTTATGTTTCCTGTTCCTGAGAGTAATGGGTTTATTAAGAAGAGGTCATATACTGTCTAGGTGCTGATGCTTCAGGAATTGTTTCTGCTGTATGTTGTGTGCACTCTCCTGTTGTATTTTGGCTGCTTGTTCCCTAATATCAGTCCCCACAGAATTTCTCCTTGCCTGCATTGGAGAATGTTTGGGTCTTGTCCAATGTGTGGTGAGTTATAACAAGGTCTACTTTAGTCAGCTTGTTGAAAGAGTACAGATCCCATTTCTTTTAGAGCTGTAGCTTTCCAGCACTCTATGGTCAGTAGACTTGTTTGTGTGGGAGATTTGAACTGGTCTTCTGGGAGAAGGTCCCAGGGCATCTCTGGCTCTTAAGCACACTTACCCTAGTAAAAAACACCTGCAGAACACAGTAGGGCAGGGTTGGTGTAAGTGGCTCAATCTTCCACTGTGGGCGCTGTGCTGTCATTGAAGTCCTTCCATGCTGATGGGTGGAGGATAAAAATGGTGTCAGCCAACTCTCTAGTCTCCAAAGAGGGGAGTTCATGCCCACCACTCTTCAGGAAGTCCTCACGTAAGAGCAAACAACCTCCCCTCCAGTGTCCCAAGAGTGCCTCAGATCCTTGTTTTCACCCTATCTGTGCCTGAGAAGTCTTTTCACTCGGTGACCCAACATTCCAATGTTTCATTCCAGACATGCTGCCTGTTTCAATACCCCAAATTTTAGGGACCTGGCATGGCACAGACCTGCTCTGGTCCTCTGGGGAAGGGTTTTGTCACACTGCTCCTGGTACTGATTTGCCCCAGAAGGGCAGTTCCACAAGTGTGCAGGGGCTTGGAGTTTATGGTACAGTGCTGTCAAAAAGTTGCTTCCAGGTTAGCTGCTCTCAACAGATGTCTCTGCCCCCATGCTAATGAATGGGGAAACACAATGGTGTCCACTGCCTATTTTGTCCCCTGAGAGGCAGTGACACCTCTTCCAAATGCACTCCAAGAAGGGAACTGCACTCCCAAATGCACTCCAAGAAGTGAGACCCAGGGGAACCTCAAAGCACACCTTCCACTCCAGACCTCAGCCTTCCTTCTCCACAAGAACATCACTACACCAACCAGACTCCACAGAGACAATATTGTGAACTTATAAAACTTCAGTCTTTGAGCTCTGCTGCTTGTAGAAACTCTCAGTGATCAGCCCCTATTGTTTTCCTAGTCAATGGTTTGGGGAAAGTGTTTTTCTTTTGTAATCCCTTGTGGACTGTTCTCTCTCTCTCTCTCTCTCTCTCTCTCATTCTCTCTGTCTTTCTCCCTCTCCCTCTCTCTTTCTCTCTCCTCTTGCTATGATTAGGGAGGGCTCCCTCCCTTCCAAACACCTGTGATTCTTTTATCTCACAAATCATGTCTCCACACCTCCTACCTTCCACAGTGTAGCCTCTTCTTTCTCTGTAGTTATGCAGTTTGTTGTCTCAGCCCTCAGATTGATTTCTTGGGTGTTCAGAATGACTTGATATTTATCTAGCTGTGTTGAAGGAAGGAGACAAACATAGGGTTCCTCTACTACTCTGCCATTTTAATTTTTCCTTTTAAGTTTTTATTTTAATTCCAGTTAGTTAACATATAGTGTTTTTAAAAGTCTTTACTTAAATTTATTTAGTTAACATATAGCATAATATTAGTTTCAGATGTACAATACAGTGATTCAACACTTCCACACATCACCTGGTGCTCATCAAAAGTGCACTCCTGAAGCACTATCAGCTATTTAACCCATCCCCCACCTGACTTTCTTCTGGTAACCAACAATTTGTTTTATATAGTTAAGAACCTGTCTCTTGGTTTGGCTCTCTCTTTTTTCCTTTTGCTTGTTTGCTTTGTTTCTTAAATTGCATATATGAGTGAAATCATATAGAATCTGACTTTCTCTGATTGACTTATTTTGCCTAGAATAATGCTCTCTGGCTTCATCTTTGTCGTTGTAAATGGCAAGATTTCATTCTTTTTTATGGCTGAATAATATCACATTGAATTTTTCTGCCACATCTATTTGGTCTACTCATTAATCAATGGACATTTGGACTGTTTCATAACTTGGGTATTGTAGATAATGTTGCTATACACATCGGGGTGCATATATCTTTTAGAATTAGTATTTTTGTATTCTTTGGGTAAATAGTAGTATGATTGATAGATCCTAAGGTACTTCTATTTTTTTTTAATTTTTGAGGAATCTCCATAATGTTTTCCAAAGTCGTTGCATCAGTTTGCATTCAACCAACACTACAAGAAGGTTCTCTTTTCTCCACATCCTTGACAGCACCTGTTTTTTTCTTGTGTTCTTTTTTCTTTGTTTGTTTTTATTTAATTCTAGTTACTTACCATATAGTGTAATATAGAGTAGAATTTAGTGATTTATCAGTTACATATAGCACTCAGTGTCCATCACAACAAGTTCCCTGCTTAATAACCATCACCCATTTAGCCCATCCCCCACCCATATACCCTCAAGCATCCCTCAGTTTTTTCTCTATAGTTAAAAGTCTCTTCTAATTTGCCTCCCTCTGTTTTAATCTTATTTTTTCCTTTCCTGCCCCTATGCGCAACTGTTTTGTTTCTTAAATTCCACACATGAGTGAAGTTATATTATATTTGTCACTGTGACTGACTTATTTCACTTAGCATAATATACTCTAGTTATACCCATGTCAATGCAAATAGTAAAATTTTATTCTTTTTTGATAGCTAATATTCTATTATATATAATATATATAATATTCCATTGTATATAATATTCCATAATATATAATTTATTATACATATATGTATGTATATATGTATATATGTTATATATGTATATATACATGTATGTATGTATATATGTATGTATATATATGTATTATATATACATATAATATCCTTCTTCTATATATCTTCTAATATCTTCTTCTATATCCATTCATATGTCAATAAATATTTGGACTATTTCCATAATTTGGTTATTGTTGATAATGCTGCTGTATATCAGGGTGCATATGTCCCTTCCAATCATTAATTTTGTATTCTTTAGGTAAACACTTAGTTGTGCAATTGCAGGGATGTAGGATAGTTCTATTTTTAACTTTAAAAAATTTTAATGTTTATTTACTTTTGAGAGAGAGACAGAGTGCAAGTTGGAGGTGACAGAATGTGAAGCAGGCTCCAGTCTCTGAGTTGTCAGCACAGAGCCTGATGAGGGGCTCGAACTCAACAACCATGAGATCATGAACTGAGCCAAAGTTAGATGATTAACTGACTGAGCCACCCAGGCGCCCCTATTTTTAACTTTTTGAGGAACCTCAATACTCTTTCCAGAGTGGCTGCACCAGTCTTTATTCCCACCAATAGTGAAAGAGGGTTACCCTTTCTCTGAATCCTCGCCAACATCTGTATTTTCCAGTATTGTTAATTTCAGTCATTCTCACAGATGTGAGGTGATATCTCATTGTAGTTCTGACTTGATAATAAGTGATGTTGAGCATTTTTTCATGTGTCTGCTGGCCATCTGAATGTCTTCTTTGGGAAAGTGTCTATTCATGTGTTCTGCCCATCTCTTAACTAGATTATTTGTTTTTTGGGTGTTGAGTTTGGTCAGTTCTTTATAGATTTTGGATACTAGCCCTTTATCAGATATGTCATTTGCAAATATCTTCTCCAGTTCTGCAGATTACCTTTTAGATTTGTTGATTGTTTCCTTTGTTGTGCAAAGACTTTTTATCTTAGTGAAGTCCCAATAGTTCATGTTTGCTTTTCTTTCCCTTGCCTCCTGAGAAGTGTCTACTAAGTAGTTGCTATGGCTGTTGTCAAAGTGGTCGCTAACTGTTATCCTTTAGGATTTTGATGGATTCCTGTCTCACATTAAAGCCTTCCATCCATTTTGAATGTATTTTTGTGTATGGTGCAAGAGTGGTTCAGTTTCATTCTAGTGTATGTATGTTGCTGTACAGCTTCCCCAACACCATTTGTTGAAAACACTATCTTTTTTTCCATTGAATATTCTTCCTTGCTTTGTAGAAGATTAGTTGGCCATATAATTTTGGGCCCATTTTTGGGTTTTCTATTCTGTTTCCACTGATTTGTGTGTCTGTTTCTGTGCTAGTACCATACTGTCTTAACAACTACAGCTTTTTAATATAACTTAAAGTCCAGAATTGTGATGCCTCCAGCTTTGCTTTTCTTAATCAAAATTGCTTTGCCTATTTTGGGTCCTTTGTGGTTCTATAAAATTTTTTAGGATTGTTTGTTGTAGGTCCATGAAAAATGCTGTTGATATTTTGATAAGGATTGCATTAAATGTGTAGATTTCTTTGTATAGTGTAGAAATTTTAACATTTGTTCTTCCAATCCATGAGCAAGAAATGTTTTTACATTTTTTTTCTGTGATCTTCAATTTCCTTTATAAATGTTCTATAGTTTTCAGAATAGAGATATTTTACCTCTTTCCTTAGGTTTATTCCTAGGTATCTTTTGGGTTTTCTTTGTGCAATTGTAAATGGATCAATTCCTTGTTTTCTCTTTATGTTGCTTCATTATTGATATATAGAAATGCAGTCAATTTCTGTATGTTGACTTTGTATCCTATGAATTTGCTGATTTCATGTAATATTACTAGAAATTTTTGGTGGAATCCTTTGGGTTTCTAAATAGACTATCATGTCATTTGCAAATAATGAATGTTTGAATTCTTCCTTGAAAATGTAGACACATTTTGTTATTTTTTCTTGAACAATTACTAAGCTAGGACTTTGAGTACTATGTTAAATAATGATGGTGAGAGTGGACATCCTTGTCTTATTCCTCACCATAGAGGAAAAGCCCTCAGTTTTTCCCCATTGAGGATGATATTAACTCTGGGTCTTTCATATATGGCCTTTGTGATTTTGAAGTATACTCCCTCTCTATATACTTTGTTGAGGATTTTTATCAAGAAGAGATGCTATATTTTGTCAAATGCTTTTTCTACATCTATTGAGTGGGTCATGTGGTTCTTATCCTTTCTTATGTTAATGTGGTGTATCATGTTGGTTGAGAATATTGCACCACCCTTGCAGCCCAGGAATAAATCCCTCTGGATTATGGTGAATAATTCTTTTAATATACTCATGGATTCAATTCGATATATTGTGTTGAGAAGTTTTTCATCCATGTTCATCAGAGATATTGGCCTGTAAGTGTCCTAATTTTTAGTGAGGTATTTGTCTGGTTTTGGAATATTGATAATATTGGCCTTGAAGAATGAGTTTGGAAGTTTTTCTTCCATTTCTATTTTTTGGAACAATTTGAGAAGAATAATTATTAATACTTCCTTAGTTGTCCATTAGAATTCCTCTGGGTGCCATCTGGCTCTTGACTTTTGTTTCTTGGGAGATTTTTGATTACTGATTCATTCAGTGTCTTGCTGGTGATGGGTCTTTTCAAATTTTTTTCCTGTATCAGTTTTGGTAGTTTATGTTTCTAAGAATTAAACCATTTCTTTCAGATTGCCCAATTTGTGGCTTA
This sequence comes from Panthera onca, assembly GCF_046562875.1. Lineage (NCBI taxonomy): Eukaryota > Metazoa > Chordata > Mammalia > Carnivora > Felidae > Panthera > Panthera onca. The sequence goes on along the minus strand of NC_138357.1, from coordinate 58,198,393 downwards.
TAATTTTTCATAACATTCTTTTATTATTTGTGTTTTTGTGGTGATAGATGTAATCTCCTGTCTTTCATTCATGGCGTTATTCATTTGGGTCCTTTATGTTTTCTTTTTTTTTTTAATGTTTATTTATTTCTAAAGCAGAGAGAGACAGAGCATGAGCGGGGGAGGGACAGAGAGGGAGGGAGACACAGAATCCGAATCAGGGTCCAGGCTCCAAGCTGTCAGCACAGAGCCTGACGCGGGGCTTGAACTCACAAACCATGAGATCATGACCTGAACTGAAGTCAGTAGCTCAACCGACTGAGCTACCCAGGCGCCCCTATCTTTTCTTTTCAATAAGTATGGCTGGGGGGTTTAACAATTTATTAATTCTTTCAAAGAATCAGCTCTTTGTTTCATCATTCAGTTCTACTGTTTTTTTAATTGTTTCTTTCTGTATCATTATTTCTGCTCTAATCTTTATTATTTCTTCCATTCAGCTGGATTTGGGCTTTATTTGCTGTTCCTTTTCTATCTCCTTTAAGTGCAAGATTAAGTTGTGTATTTGAGATTTTTCTTGCTTCTTGATATAAGCCTGTATTGTTTTATACTTATCTTCTAGGACTTCTTTTGCTGCATCCCAAAGGTTTGGACTGTCATGTTTTCATTTTATTTTGTCTCCATGTTTTTTTTTAAATTTATTATTTAATTTATTGGTTAAATCATTCATTCCTTAGTAGAATGTCCTTTAACCTCCATATATTTGTGACCTTTCCAAATTTTTTCTTGTGGCTGCCTTCCAGTTTCATAGTGTTGTGGCCAGAAAATATGCATGGTATGTACTCAATCTTTTTGTACTTGTTGAGGCCTGACTTGTGACCAAGTATGTGATCTATATTAGGTAATGTCCCATGTTTGCTCAAAAAGAATGTGTATTCTTCTGTTTTAGGATGAAATGTTCTGAATATATCTGTTAAGTCTATCTGGTCCATTGTGTCATTCAAAACCATTGTTTCCTTGTTGGTTTTCTGCTTAAATGATCTGTCCATTGCTGTAAGTGGGATGTTGAAATCCCCCATGATTATTGTATAATTATCAATGAGTTTTTATATTTGTTGTTAATTTATTTATGAATTTGAATGCCTCCAAGATGGAGGTATAAATATTTGCAATTCTTAGATCTTCCTCTTGGATAGACCCTTTTATAGTGATATAGCTCCTTTCTTCATCTCTTGTTACAGTCTTTGGTTTAAAATATAGTTTGCCAAATATAAGTAATGCACCTTTGGCTTCCTTTTCACATCCATTGTCATGATAAATATTTCTCTGTCTCTTGACTTCCAATCATCAGGTGTCTTAAGGTCCAAAATCAGTATATTTTAGGCAGCATACAGATGGGTCTTAATTTTTATCCACTTAGATATCCTATGTCTTTTGTGTGGATCCTTTATCCATTTACATTCAGAGTGATTATTGATATATATGAATTTAGAGCCATTGTATTACCTGTAAAGTCGGTGTTTCTGGAGATTTTTTTCTGTTCCTTTCTAGTCTTTGTTGTTTTGGTCTTTCCCACTCAAGGAGTCCCCTTTAATATTTCTTGCAGTGCTGTTTCATGGACTCCTTTATTTTTTGTTTTTCTGGGAAACTCTTTATCTCTTCTTCTATTCTGAATGATAACCTTGCTGGATAAAAGTGTTCTTGGCTGCATAGTTTTTCCATTCAGTACATTGAATATATCAAGCCTCTCCCTGTGTCCTGCCAAGTTTCTGTGGAGAGGTCTGAGGCAAACCTTGTTTTCCTTCTGGTTTAGGGATTTCTTTACCTTACTGCTTTAAGGATTCTTTCTTTAACTTTGCGTTTTGGATATTGTAATGTGATATGTCTTAATGTTGGCCTGGATTTGTTGATTGTGATGGGAGTTCTCTGTGCCTCCTGGATTTGGATGTCGGATTCCTTCCCCGAATAGGGAAGTTTTCAGCCAGAATTTGTTCAAATAAGCCTTTTGTCTCTTTCCTCCTCTCTTTTTCTTCTGGGACTCTTATTGTATGAATGTTATTCTGATTTATGGATCCACTGAATTTCCTAATTCTACATTCTGATCCAATAATGTTCTTTCCCTCTTCTTTTAAGCTTAATTATTTTCCATAATTTTATCTTTCTTTCTTTTGCATGTTGCTGTCTAATATTCTAACCACCATTTGTTGAAGAGACTGTCTTTTTTCCACTGGATATTCTTCCCTGCTTTGTTGAAGATTAATTGACCATATAGTTGTGGGCTCATTTCTGGGTTTTCTATTCTGTTCTGTTGATCTATATACCTATTTGGTTGCCAGTACTATATTGTTTTGATCAGTACAGATTTGTAATATAACTTTTAGACCAGAATTGGTGTGACTCCACCTTTGCTTTTCTTTTTCAATATGGTCTAATTGGAGTCTTTTGTGGTTCCATAAAAATTTTAGGATTTTTTTTTGTAGCTCTGTGAAAAATGTCATTGGTAGTTTGATAAGGATTATATTAAATATGTATATTATTTTGGGTATTGTAGAAATTTTAACAATGTTTGTTCTTTCAATCCATCGTCATGGAATATCTTTCCATTTCTTCGTGTGATCTTCATTTTTTTTTTCATCAGTGTTTTATAGTTGTCAGAGTACTGGACTTTCTCCTATTTTGGTTAAGTTTATTACTATGTATTTTTGGTGCAATTGTAAATAGGATTGATTAATTAACTTCTTTCTGCTGCTTCATTATTGGTGTATAGAAATGAAACAAATTTGTGTATATTGATTTTGTATCCTGCAACTTTACTGAATTTATTGATCAGTTTCAGCAGTTTTTTGATGGAGTCTCTCAAGTCCTGTATACAAAGTATCATGTAATATGCATATATTGAACATTTGATTTTTTCTTTGCCCATTGGATGCCTTTTATTTATTTTTGTTGTTTAATTGCTGTGGCTAGAACTTCCAGTATTATGTTGAATAAAAGTGGTGAAAAGGGACATGCTTGTCTCTTTCCTAACCTTTGGGGAAAAGTTTTCAGATGGAAAGAAGATGTTAACTGTGGGACATTCATATATGGTCTTTGTTATGTCAAGGGATTTTCCCTCTAACTCTACTTTATTGTGAGTTTTATCATAAATGAATGCTGTACCTTGTAAAATACTTTTTCTGCATCTATCAAAAAGATCATATGGTGCTAATCTTTTCTTTTATAAATGGGTGTATCACACTGATTGATTTGCTAACGTGGAAACACACTTGCAGCCCAGGAATAAATCCCACTTGATCATGATAAGTGATTCATTTAATATATTCTTGGATTTGGGTTGCAAGTATTTTGTTGAGAGGATTTTTCCATCTATAGTCACCAGAGGTATTGGCTTGTAGTACTCTGTTTTTGTGGTGTCTTTATCTTGTTTTAGTATCAGGGTAATGCTGACATAATAAAATGAATGTAGAAATTTCCTTCCTTTTATATATTTTGAAATAGTTTGATTATTGGGTATTAACTCTTCAGTAAATATTTGGTAGAATTTCCCTGTAGAGCCATTTGGCACTGGACTTTTGTTTTTTTGAGAGAATTTTTTATTACTGATTCAATTTCTTTGCTGGTAATTTCTTCCAGTTTCAGCTGATAATTTTTACTTCTCTAGGAATTTATCCATTTCCTCCAGGTTCTCCAATTTGTTGGCTAATAGCTTTTCATAATATTTTCTTTTTTTCTTTTTTTTATTTTTCTCTTGTTTTTAGAGGGAGAAATCCTGAGTGGGGGCAAGGGGCAGAGGGGGAGAGAGAAAAAAATCCTAAGCAGCCTACATTCTCAGCAAGGAGCCCAGCATGGGGCTTGATCTCACTACCCTGGGATGATGACCTGAGCTGAAATCGAGTCAGAGCTCAACTAACTGAGCCACTTAGGTGCCCCCATAATATTTTCTTTTTTTAAATTTCTTAAATGTTTATTTTTGAGAGAGGGATAGAGTGCAAGTAGGGAAGGGGCAGAGAGAGGGGGAGACTCAGATTCCCAAGCAGGCTCCAGGCTCTGAGCTGTTAGCACAGAGCCTGACGCAAGGCTCAAACTCACAAACTGTGAGATCATGACCTGGGCTGAAATTGAATGCTTAAGCGACTGAGCCACCTAGGCGCCCCCATAATATTTTCTTATAATTGTATTTCTGTGCTGTTGTTTATTATTTCTCTTCCTTATGATTTTTAATAATATTTTATTTTCTCTAGTTTTATTATAAGGATGGAGTATAGAATACATATAACATAAAAATATGTGTTACTCAACAGTTCATGTTATCAGTAAAGCTTCCAGTCAACAGTAGTCTATTAGTTGTTAAGTTTTAGGGAGTCAAAGTTATACATTGAGTTTTGGCTATGTGGGGGGTTGATGTTGTACCCCTGTGTTTGTTCAAGGGTCAACTGGATATTCAATGTGAGGCAGACTTGTCTCAAGTCTCTTGTCATGTTTGGTATTTGAGCCTTATGATCAAATGTACTGTCCTTTATTTATATTTCAATTGACTTTCTAATACTTAGAAATTTCTTCTTTGATTTGCTCATTGACCCATCCATTGTTTAGTAGCCTGCTATTTAACCTCCATATATTTGTAGTCTTTCCAGATTTTCTTCTCATGGTTGATTTCTAGTTTCACAGTGTTGTGGTCAGAGAAGTGCATGGTGTGACTTCAATATTTTGTATTTGTTAAGGACTGTTTTATGACCTAATATATGATCTCATTGGGAGAATGTCCAATGCCCACTTGAAAAGAATGTGTATTCTGTGGTTTTAGGATGGAATTCTGAATATATCTGTTAAGTCCTACTGGTCCAGTGCATCATTCAAAGCATTGTTTTCTTATTTATTTTCTGTTTAGTTGATGTGTCCATCATTGTAACTGGGGTGTTAAAGTCCCCTAACATTATTGTGTTATTATCAATTAGTTCCTTTTTGTTTGTTATTAACTGTTTTATATATTTGGATGCCCCATGTTAGGTGCATAAATATTTACAATTTTGATATCTTCTTTTTGGATTGTCCCCTTTTTGATTATATACTATTCTTCTTTGTCCCTTGTTACAGTCTTTGTTTTAAAGTCCACTTTGTTTGATATAAGTATTGCTACTTGGACTTTCTTTGAATAACCATTTGCCTGATAAATATTTCTCCAACCCCTAACTTTCAATCTTCAGATCTCTTTAGATCTAAAATAAGCCTCTTATATGTAGCACATGGGAGTTTTTGGAGGTGGTTTTTTTATTGATTCATGGGTGTTCTTTTTTTAATCGATTCTGACACTGCATGTCTTTTGAATGGAGACTTTAGTCTATTTACATTCAAAGTTATTATTGATAGATATGTATTTATTGCCATTTCATAACGTGTTTTGTGCTTGTTTCTGGAGATTTTCTCTGATCATTTCTTGTCTTTCTCTGTTTCATGTTCAGCTAATTTTCTTTAGTGACATATTTAGATTTCTACCTTTTTATTTTTTTGCAAATTTATTAGTGGGTTTTGATATACTTAGAAAGTTTCTTTTAACTTTTTTAAGATTTTGTTTAATTTCCCATTAGTTGGCATACAGTGTAATACTAGTTTCAGGTGTACAATATGGTGATTCAACACTTCCATACAACACTTGATGCTCACTAGAAGCGCATTCATGTAAGACAATTTCTAAGTATTGATTCTCCATCCTTCTTATTAGTCTTTTCAGATTTTCTATTACTTCATGAGTTAGTACTGGGAAGTTGCATGTTTCTAGGATTTGTCTGTGTCTTCTAAGTTATCTAATTTGTTGGTATATAATTGTGCACAGTAGTCTGTTACGATTTTTGTACTACTGTGATATCAGTTAAAATGTCTCTTCTTTCATTTGTAATTTTATTAATTTGAATAATATTTTTGTTATTACTTTTGTTAAAGATTTGTAAATTTTATTTATCTTTTGAAAAACCAGTTGTTATTTTCATTTATCTCTTATATTGTCTTTCCAGTGTCTGTTTCATTTATTTCTGCTATAATATTTATTATTCCTCTCCTGCTGACTTTGTTCTTTTTTTCCTAGTTGCTTGAGGTGGAAAGTTAGGTTATTTTTTTCAGTCCTCTTTTTTTCATAATGTAGGTGTCTATCACTATAAAACTATCTCTTAAAATTATTCTGACTGAATCCCTTAAGTTTTGGTATGTTGAATTTTCATTTTCATTTGTCTCAATATATTCTTTGATCTGCTTTTTGATTTTTTCTTTGGCTCATTGGTTATTCAGGAGTATGTTGTTTAACTTCCAACTATTTGCGAATTTTTCAGCTTTCTTCTTTTTGCTCATTTCTGGTTTCATACCATTGTGCTCAAAAAATATCTAGATATAATTTCAATATTAAATTTGTTGACTTGTTTTGTGACCAAAATATGATTTATCCTTAAGAATGTTCCATGTGCACTTGAAAAGAATGTGTATTATGCTGTTGCTGTATAGAATGTTCTGTATATATCTCTTAGATCCATGTGTCCTAAAGAGTAGTTCAAGTCCAATATCTTGTTACTACTTTACTGTCTTAATGATTTATCAAGTATTGGAAGTGGTGTATTGAGGTTCTCTTTTGTTATTGTATTGCTGTCTATTTTCCCCTTCAGATCTGTTAATATTTGTGTAATATATTTAAGTGCTTTATAGATGTATGCATATTTACAGTTAATATATCCTCTTAATGAAGTGACCCTTTTATTATATAATGATCTCTTTGTCTCTTGTTCCAGCTTTGGAAATAAAGTTTATTTTGCATCATATAAGTATAGCAATAGCTTACCTCTGCTTTCTCTCTTAGTATCCATTTTCATGGAATATGTTTTCCCATCCCTTCACTTGCAACCTATGAGCATTCCTAAATATTATGTGAATATATTCTATGCAACATAAAGTTGGGTCTTGTTTTTTTTTTTAGTTACCCACTGAGTTTCATTTAATTGGAGAATTTAAACCATTTACATTTAGAGTAATTATTGATAGGTGAAGAGTTCCTATTGCCATTTTGTTCATTTTTCTCTCATTGTTTTATAGTTCCATTGTTCCTTTATTTTACTCTTGATGCTTTCTTTTTAAATTGATAAAATGTTTTGCAGTAGCATTTTTTTTAATTTTTTAAGCTTATTTATTTATGTTTGAGAGAGACAGAGACAGAGAGAGTAAGTAGAAGAGGAGCAGAGAGAGGGAGAGAGAGAATTCCAAGCAAGCTCTGCACTGTCAGCACAGATCCCAATGTGTGGCTAAAACTTATGAACTGTGAGATTATTACCTGATGCAAAACGAAGAATTGGACACGTAACTGACTGAGCCACCCGGGCACCCCAACAGTGATATGCTTTTATCCTTTTCTCATCATCATTTGTATATCTGTTATTTTTTACCTGTGTGATTACTGTGAGGTTTTCATAGAATATCTTATATTTACAGCAGTCTTTTTTAGGCTGATAACAATTTAACTTCAATTGTATGGCAAAGCTATACACTTTTACATGACTCTCCCCACATTTTTATGTTGCTGATGTCACTATTTACATCTTTTTATACTCTATAACCATTGACAAAATATTGTAGCTATACCAATTTTTAATACTTTTTCCTTTTAACTTATATGATGGCATTCAAAGTAATTTACACATCACCATTGCAGTATTTGAATATTTTTAATTTGACTATATACCTACCTTTATCAGTTAATTTTATACTTTTATGTTTCCATGTTACTAATGAATATCTTTTTTTTTCAAGTTGAAGAACTCTCTTTAGCATTTTTTGTTAGGCAGGTATAATGGTGATAAGTTCCCTTAGTTTTTGGTTGCCTGGGAGTTTTTATCATTCCTTCATTTCTGAAAAACAACTTTGCTGGGTAAAGTATCCTCAGTTTTTTTTTTTCCTTTGAGCACTTTGAATGTATCTTTTTTGGCCTGCCAGGTTTCTGCTGAGAAATTTTCCAATAGTTTTATTGTGTTTCTCTTGTATGTGGTAAGTCTTTTTCTCTTGCTGCTTTCAAAATTTTCTTCATCTTTGATTTTTGAGATTATAATATATATATATTTTTAAATGTTTATTTATTTATTTTTAGAGTGAAAAATAGCACACATGCACAGGGGAGGGGCAGAGAGAGAGAATCCCAAGCAGGTTCCACACTGTCAGCACAGAGCCCGACGCAGGGCTTGATCCCATGAATGGTGAGATCATGACCTGATGCTGAAATCAAAAGTTGGACATTCAACCAACTGAGCCACTCGGGTGCCCCAATTATCATATATCTTGAACATCTCTTTGGGTTGACCTGTTTAAGCATCTTTAAGCTTCTTGCACCTAGATGGTCATATCTTCCTCAGATTTAGAAAGTTTATTTAAATAGATTTTATGTCCCTTTCTCTCATTATTCTCCTTCTGAGACTTCCATAATGTTAATATTATTTTACTTAACATTATTTAGCCCCATAATTCATGTAAGCTTTCTTCACTCTGTTTATTTGTTTGTTCTTCTGTTCAGATTGGATAATATCAAGAGATCTGTCTTCACACACACAGATTCTGTTTTCTTCTTGGTTGAGCTTGCTGTTGAAGCTCTTTAATTCATTCATTATTCATTTCATTCATTGTATTCTGCAACTCCAGAAATTAAATTTAATTAAAAATTAAATTTTTATTTATTTTTATGCAAATATAATTAACATATATCTTATATTAGTTTAAGGTGTACAAGACATTGTTTCAATAATTCTATACATTACTCAATGCTCATCATGTTAGGTTTAGTCACAATCTGTCACCATATGTTATTACAATATTATTGACTTGTGTTGTTGTTTTTATCTATGACTAATTTATTTTGTAACTAGAAGTTTGTGCCTTTTAATGCCCTTTATTTCACCCATTTCCCCACCACTTGCCCCCTGGAAACCACCAGTTTATTCTATAAAATTAAGAGCCTTTTTTTTTTGTTTTTATTTTTAAGACTACACATATAAGTGAAATCATATGGTATTTGTCTTTCTGTGCCTGATGCATTACACTTAGCATAATACCCTCTAGATCTATCCATGTTGTCACTAGTGGTAAGATCTTATTCTTTTTATGTCTGAGTAATATTCTGTTGTATTTATATATCACATCTTTTTTATCCACTCATCTATTTATGGACACTTGGGTTGCTTCCATTTCTTGGCTATTGTAAATAATGCTGCAATAAACATTAAGGTGTATATATCTTTTCAAATTAATGTTTTCATTTTCTTTGGGTAAATTCTCAGGAGAGAAATTATTGGATTATATGGTATTTCCACTTTCAATTTTTCACAGCTACATGGAAAATAATTAAATCAAACGACTTTCTTACACCATACAATACACAAAAATAAGTTCAAAAAGGATTAAAAGCCTAAACGTGTGGCCCGAAACCACAGAACTCTTATAAGAAAACATAAGCAGTAATCTGTTTGATATTGACCTTAACATTTCCTAGATATGTCTCCTCAGACAAGGGAAACAAACGAAAAAAATAAGTAATTGGAGATGCACCAAAACATAAAGCTTTTTCACAGTGAAGGAAACCATCAACAAAGTGAAAAGGCAGCCTACTAAAGGGGAGAAGATATTCATAAATGGTATATCTGATAAAAAGTTAATATCCAAAATATATAAAGAACTTATACAGCCCAACACGAAAAAAAAAAAAACCCGGATAATCTGATTAAAATGGGCAGAGGACCTGAATAGACATTTTTCCAAAAAATGCATAGAAATGCCCAACAGACACATGAAAAGATGCTTGACATGACTAATCAGGGAAGTGCAAATCAAAACCACAATGAGATATCACGTGACTCCTATCAGAATGGTTAGAATCAAAAAGACAAGAAATAGCAAGTGTTGGCAAGGATGTGGAGAAGAAGGAATCCTAGTGCACTGTTGGTAGGGTTGTAAATTGGTACAGCCACTATGAAAAACAGTATGGAGTTTCCTTTATCTGTTTTCTCTTGAATCTCGCTGAATGTCCTTAAAATAATTATTTTAAATTTTTTTCAGGTAAGTCTCAGGTTTCCATTTCTTTGGGGTCAGTAACTGGGAAATTATTGTGTCCCTTTGTTGGTGTCACATTTCCTTGCTTTTTTGTGTTTCTAATGGCTTTGCACTGATGTCTGAACATTTGAGTGAGCAGATACCTCTTTCAGCCTTTCAATCTCATTTTGGTGGAAAAAGACCTCCATTTGAACATGGCTGCAGGACACTATGTAATGCACAGTCTCTGGTTCCTGAGAGGGCATGGTTGTGTAGTCTTTGTGAATCTCCATCAGTTGAGGTCAACTCAATGAAGATTGCAGAGATCCTTTAGGTAGCAGTGGTGGCTAGGCCTACTGGGTCCTCAGAAGAAAAGACTACTGAGATTTTCCTGTTTTCCTTTTTGGTCTGTGGGTTGAATTTCTAGCTAGGATATCCCTTTTGGCACCAGGTCTTGTGTGCTTGCATTATGAATGACTGTGGATGTGGGGTCTTGGGAATCAGGCACACATATAACTACCACAACCCCTTGGTCCTGGAGCACAGGTGCACTTGTTACATTAATGGTACCAGCGTCTGATGTGCAAACATGTACACATCTCCCATGGAATTGGGGCCTTGATCTCTGGGTTTCACCAAAGTAGCTCAGTCTCAGGGGTGGGGTGTTAGGATGCAGCAATAGCAGAAACCCTGTGATGATAAGGTGAAATGAGAACTTGGGCTCAGGGTGCAATAAGAGTATTCCCTGGGGAAAGTGGGTCAAAGTCTGACTCTGGCCCCAGGGGCCAGTCATAAAACAGTAGCAGCTATGCCCTGGTGATGACAGATAAAAGGTGGAACTTAGAACCCCAGAGCAGCAGTAGTCCAGTCCATTGATGGTAAGTCAAAGCTATGATTTAGGACCCAGGCAGCAGTCACAGAACAACAACAGCTTGACCCAATGATGACTCATTAAAGCTGCATGTTGACAGCTCTCGGGTGATGGGGTGCAAAGCAATAGCAGCGTGGTTTCAGTAATGGCAGGTTATAACCTTGACTTCATACTTAGGGTCAGGGTGCAATGCAGCAGCAGGGCAGCCTTGTTATAGTGGATCAAAGCTACAACTTGGGACCAAAGAGTGGGACAGAATGGATGAAGGCTTTTACAAATGATATATGTGATAAAGGGTTAGTATCCAAAATATATAAAGAACTTAACAAATTGAATACTCCCCCCAAAAAACAAATAATCCATTTAAGAAATGAGCAGAAGACATGAATAGACACCTTTCCAGAGAAGACATCCAGATAGCTAATGGACACATGAAACGATGGTCAACATCACTCATCAGCAGGGGAATACAAATCAAAACCACAATGAGATACAATTTCATACCTGTAAGAATGGTTAAAATGAACAACTCAGGAAACAACAGATATTGGCGAGGATTGGAGAAAGGGGAAACCTCTTGCACTGTTGACAGGAATGGAAACTGGTGCAGCCATTCTGGAAAACAGTATGGACATTCTTAAAAAAAACTAAAAATAGAACTAGTCTACAATCCATAAGTTGCACTACTATGTATTTATCCAAAGAAAAAATCATTTTTCCTATCTGCAAAAATTAATGTAAAAATAAACTCTTCTTCTCTTTCATCTGATTAAATGAAAATAAGTATGTTTGTGGTTTTAAATATATTTATTGATGTGATTTGGGAAAAAAGTATTTTTCCTTGATAGAATTTACCAAAGCAGGGGCGCCTGGGTGGCTCATTTGGTTAAGCATCCAACTGCAGCTCGGGTCATGATCCCATGGTTCATGAGTTTGAGCCCCGTGTCAGGCTCTGTGCTGACAGCTCTGAGCCTGGAGCCTGCTTTGGAATCTGTGACTCCTCCTCTCTCTCTGTCCCCTTCCAAGCTCATGCTGGGTCTCAGTCTCTCAAAAAATAAATAAACGTTAAAAATTAAAAAAAAAAAAAGAATTTACCAAAGCAACTTTGTGTGGTTCACAGGTTAAAGAGGACGTTGTTTTGATGTGGGGTTTTTGTTTGCATCCTGTGAACACACACTTCACTGTGTAAAGAGTGAGTGGTCTGTGCTCCCTCTACTGTCGCTGGTTTTTTAAAGGAAAGTGAGTGGCTTCAAAGAAAGTTAGAATTCATTCTTAATGCTGAGGGTTTTTTTTTTTTTTAATATCAAGTTGCTCTTTCATTATTAGGTTGCATGAGATTGGCATCTACTCCAAGGTGAATGCTTAGGGTGACTTTAACCACTTAAAGCTAATAGCACTTTTCTTGATATCTTGAACTTCATTTTAAATTGCAAACAGTACATGTAGACTTTTTTATAAATAAATGCCATTTTCAACCTAAAAAAGTGCTGATTCAAAAAGACACATGCATCCCAATGTTTATAACAGCACTACAACAATAACCAAATTATGGAAAGAGCCAAAATGGCCATCGACTGGTGAATGGATAAAGAAAATGTAGTGTATTATCCATATACACTATGGATCCACACACAGTATGGAATATCCACACACACTATGGAATATATATATATATATATATATATACATATATGTGTGTGTGTGTGTGTATACATTTATATACGGAATACTACTTGGTGATAAAAAAGAATGAAATATTGCCATGTTCAACAATGTGAATTGATCTACAGGGTATTAAGCTAAGTGAAATAGGTCAGTCAGAGAAAGACAAATATCATATATTTTCACTCATATGTAGAATTTGAGATAAACAACAGATGAACATAGGGGAAGGGAAGGAAAAGTAAGATAAAAACAGAGAAGGAGGCAAACCACAAGTGACTCTTAAATACAGAGAACAAACTAAGGGTTGCTGGAGGGGAGGTGGGTATGAGGGTGGGTTAAATTGGTGATGGGCATTAAGGAGGGCACTTGTTGAAATGAGTACTGGGTGTCATATGTAAGAGATGAATCACTGTGTTCTACTCCTGAAGCAAGACTATACTGTATGTTAACTAACTTGAATTAAAAAAATATTTTGAGGATAAAGCATGTAAATTAATACTATGTGAGAGCACTTAATTTTTTTTATTTATATTTGGCTATGTCTAAAGATTTTACTATGCACTTTGCACAGTGGTATTTGTCCATGTTATGCTATTCTTCAAATTTATTTGAATCAATTTTTTTTCTTTTCTTTTCTTCTCTAATCGTTCAATGATGTTCTCTGTATATTTTTCCTCAACTGGAAAATTGGGATGATTTAATTAGACTATCTCACAGAGCACAATGAGATAGGCACCCAAAATTTGTTCCCACAGTTATAGGAAATTAATTCCAGTGCTGCTTGGTCCTTATCTGGTGCTTACTTAGCATGGTATGAAAGCCATAGAGTAAGGGCTCAGTTTCTAACCTAGAAAATAGGAACAATTACACTTAAAAACATTATTTTGAGGATTATATAAAATAAGGCATGTAAAGTGCCTGGCATATGCTTAATCAATGTTTGTTATCATTATTGAAAGATACCACTCAAACCTGAAAAAGTCTTTCTTTTCCCAGAATCAATGCCACTCCTTTACTTCAAAATTCTAAACAGAACCATTCTTTTAGAGACAAAGCTCTCAAAGTAATTATTGCATCAACCTATCCTGCTAAGCAAAGCAAGAGCCTGTTTAAAAAAAAATCCCATATGTAAGGCAACGAGGATAGGGAGAGTAATCCATTTCATTGGCTAAAAAGAACAGGTCTTCAGTGAATATTTTTCAAATGAACAACCAAATTTATTTTTTTAATTGGGAAAGGAGCCAAGAGTTTGACAAATGTGGTCCTCTGTCAAAAAAGATATGCAAATCTTATAGAAAAACATTCATAAATTTTGTGGCAAAACCCAGAATCCAAGATGGGAAGTGAATTTGAATAAGTAAATTTCTTTATTTAAAAAATATGATTACTATTCAATTATTATATACATAATCCATCCTCATTATTGAAAATATAGAAAATACAAATAAGCAAAAGAAAATCTCCAATAATTACTTAATCAAGAGATTATCCATGTCAGCAATTTGGTATATGTATTTCCAGATGTTTTGTGTGTATGTGTGTGTGTATGCATGTGTGTATACGTTGCACAAATAGATATTTTTGAACAAAATGGGATTATATTTTTCATGGTTCTCTGGTATTTTTCCACTTATATCTTAAAGATATTTACATGATAAAAGTTCTTTAAAGTTTATTTTCATAGAGTTCCTTTCCAGTGCAACTTTTATTTTCATGCAATGCTTCAGTCTGGAGGAGTTCTTTCATAATGCCTGCTGGAAACTTCATTCTTGTGTCAGCTACAATATCTGCAATCAGCCAATTATGATACTTAATAAGGGGGTCACTATAGAACTGATTTTGATCAAATGAAAAATATAAGTATTAAAGAAATATGAGATTCCCAAGTGCAAGCGGTCTTTCTGCTGCTCTCAGCAGTCCTGAAATAAATTTCAAAAGTAAGCATAAAGAAATAGAATTTGCTTCACCCCTTCGGGGGTTATGACTTTGTTAGGAAACATCACTCTCATCAGTAGTTATGTTGAAGATGCTCATCATAATTTTCTGCTCTGTAATAAAACTTCACTTAGGAATAGCTAAAAAGATTTCCACTTCTGTGGAGCTGAGGATGGGCAGAAAGCAGAACCTTTGAAATGGTGGATGTGTTGAATGACATCCATGTTAACTGCCCAAAGAGGACCGATGCTCTTATGAAACACTCAATTACCCATACTATTTTGGGGGGTTCTGTGTATACTGACTGTGATTCTCTGAGGCCTTGGTAGAGAAACATTTTTCAAATCTGGGACTATCTTTGTTCATGAGATACTGCACGTGGGTTCTCATTCAAAAGAACTCTTCAGAAGACCTGAGGCTTCTGGAATATGTTATTAACTTCCTTAGTCTGTATGTGGTGCTTTCATGTTTGCTGCACTTGAATCTGAATGTATATGATTAATTAATATTATTTTTCAAGATATTTCATGCTCTTTCAAATTAGAAAAAAGTACACTCATAGTTCTTTCCTGTGTATAGAGCTGTGCTATTGAAAACAGAAAATTCCTAGAGAATTTCTCAGTGGCAGGGCTTACCTTTATGGCTTTTGAATGATTTCTAAATTGGGATTTGCAACCACCATGTCAAAAGGAAAAGTATCTTTTTTCTTCTGCTAGTTTCCATAAAATCTACAAAATGTTTATGCTGGTTTTTTTTTTTTTTTTGGAGTCCCTGTGTCTTACTATTTTTACGGATAATGTTTCATTTTCTTTCTGAACACTACAGTATTAATGACTTTACAAAGTATTAGACTGAATATTAATCCACACATAACTTATTGAAAAGTTTGTTTTATTTCAACTCATAGACACAACTACCTGTCCTCATTAGTAGTGATAAGAAGAAGGAGAAAATAAACCATAATTTTCTGGGTGGTTATTAAACTGTAGACACTATACTGGGAAATTTGCATATGCTACCCAGATGTCAGTTGATATTACCCTGTGGTTTGAGATTTCCATAATTTTGGCACAAGTCTTCTAGCACATATTGTGAGGAAGTCCAATGCTTTCCCTGTAATTTCCATGAATCTTCAGGGAATTATGGTCTAATAATCACATCTGGTTTTGAGTTTCTGTTTTTACTAATCTCTCTAACAGTTTTTCTCTTTATTTCTGTTTGATACGCAGCCACTGAAGAAACTCTATTTTTTCCCTTGATTTTATCCCAAAGTGCTTACATGAGCAATGTATAGAAGAGTATCTTTTATTAGCAATTTGGAGCAAAAGAGAGACTTTACACTGATGCAAAATGAGCAACTTAGAACTGAACTTTAGACATGAATCCTGCTCCTGCTTCCATAAGAAAATACCACAACCTGGATAGCTGAAACAACAGAAACTTATTTTCTCACAGTTCTGGAGGTTGGAAGTCCAAGATCAAGGTATGAGCAGGGTTGGTCTCTCTCTTCAGCTTCCAGATGGCTACCTTCTTTTTGTGTCCTCACATGGTCTTTTCTCTGTGTTCACATGATCCTGGCATCTCTTCCATCTTTAATAAGGACACGAGTCATATTATATTATGGCCCACCTTATGACCTAGCTTACTTTATTTACCTCATTAAAAACCCTATCTCTACGTAGAGTTACATCAAGAGTTACAGCTTTAACATATAAATTTTGGGGAGGCACAATTCAGACTATAACATTTATAAGGCTTACTATTTTGTATCCCCAAACACATTAACATAATCTGCAAAGTGTGGGTCTACACATGCTGGAGGCTCACCCTTCAGAAGCACCTGCAGATTAGTAGATATTCTGAGCTTTTGATTTCTTTCTCCTTCTCTCTCCCCAATTTAGAAATGGATGATGTAATAGAATGAATAATGGGCACCCAAAAGTACCAGGTCCTAATTCTTGGAGCTTGTAAATCTTACCTTACTTAGAAAAATACACTTTGCAGATGTGGCTGTTTATAATTTTGAGATGGTGAAATTATCCTGGATTATCCAGGTGGGCCATTAATGCAATTACATGTATACTTATAAGAGGGATGCAGAGAGTTGACACACATAAAAGAAAAGGTGATATGAAGATGGAACACAGAGATTTTAAGATTAGAGTGATACAGCCACAAGGCAAAAATACCAGCTGCTATCAGAAAATTAAAGGAGCAGGAAATTGATTCTCCTCTAGAGCTTACACAAGGAGCAAGGCCCTGCTGTCCTCTTGATTTCAGTCCAATGATACTGATTTTGGACTTCAGATATTCAGAACTGCAAGAGAATAAATGTGTATTGTTTTAATCCATCAAGTTTGTGGTGATTTGTTACAAGGGTCACAGAAAACCAATACAGATGGGATAGGAATAAAGATGAATTTTCTTATGGAAATTTATTCCACCACCAGCTTTCCATTCCCACCACATATACCTTGGGAAGCAAGAGAAGCTATATTAAGGGTGAAGTTTAATTTTTTAACCCAGATATACATGCATTATCTTATTCAATTTTTATAAAAATCCTTTGAAGTAAGAATAATGATCCCACTTCTACTGATAATGAAGCAGACTTGGAAAGTTTAAGTAATTTCCCAGAGGGCACACAACTAATAAGTGGTAGAACCAGGATTTAAATTTAGAGGAAGAAAAAATAAATACACTTAGAAGAAGAAATTTCAAGATATTAAATTAATTCACAAGGATATACAATGATAGCACCATGAACTGATATAGAAACTGTCCTAAAGCTTAAAAAAAAGAAAAGCCTGGCCTTTTTAGTAGTTTGATGACAGGATTGTAGACATTGCCACTAATACAGATGATATATATGAGTAGTGAATCTTCCAAACTGAAAACTTGCACCGGGACGCAACAAAGGCGGTCATAAGAGGAAAGTATACATAAATCCAAACCTTGCTAAAGAAGGAAGAAAGATCTCAGATACACAACCTAACCTTAAGCCTTAAGGACCTGGAAAAAGAACAACAAATGAAACCCAAAACCAGCAGAAGACAGGAAATAAAGATTAGAGCAGAAATTAATGCTATCAAAACTAAAAATAACAAAAACAAAAACAAAACAGTAAAACAGATCAATGAAACCAGAAGCTGGTTCTTTGAAAGAATTAACAAAACTGATAAACCACTAGCCAGTTTGATTAAAAAAAAAAGAAGGAAAAGACCCAAACAAATAAAATCAAGAATGAAAGAGGAGATCTCACAACCAACACAGCAGAAATAAAAACAATAATAAGAGAATATTATGAGAAATTGTATGCCAATAAAATGGGTAATCTTGAAGAAATGGACAAATTTCTAGAAACATATACACTACCAAAACTGAAACAGGAAGAAGTAGAACATTTGAACAGACCCATAACCAGTAAGGAAATCGAATTAGTAATCAAAACTCTGCCAACAAACCAGAGTCCAGGGCCAGATGGCATTCCAAGGAAATTCTACCAAACATTTAAGGAAGAGTTAATACCTATTCTCATGAAACTGCTCCAAAAAAATAGAAATGGAAGGAAAACTTCCAAATACTTTCTATGAAGCCAGCATTACCTTGATTCCAAAACCAGAGACCCCACTAAAATGGAGAACTATAGACCAATTTCCCTGATGAACACGGATGCAAAAATCCTCAACAACATATTAGCCAACCGGCTCCAGCAGTACATTAAAAAAATCATTCACCACGACCAAGTAGGATTTATACCTGGGATGCAGGGCTGGTTCAATATCTGCAAAACAATTAACGTGATTCATCACATTAATAAAAGAAAGGACAAGAACAATATGATCCTCTCAATAGATGCAGAGAAAGCATTTGGTAAAATACAGCATCCTTTCTTGATAAAAACCCTCAAGAAACTAGGGATAGAAGGAGCATACCTCGAGATCATAAAAGCCATATATGACCCAATGCTAATATCATCCTCAATGGGGAAAAACTGACAGTTTTCCCCCTAAGGTCAGGAGCAAGACAGGGATGTCCACTCTCACCACTGTTATTCACCATAGTATTGGAAGTCTTAGCCTCTGCAATCAGACAACACAAAGAAATAAAAGGCATCCCAATCAGCCAGGAGGAGGTCAAACTTTCACTCTTTGCAGATGGCATGATATTCTATATGGAAAACCCAAAAGATTCCACAAAAAAAAACTGCTAGAATTGATTCATGAATTCAGCAAAGTGGCAGGATATAAAATAAACACACAAACATTGGTTGCATTCCTATACACCAACAATGAAGTGATAGAAAGAGAAATTAAGGAATCGATCCCATTTACAGTTGCACCAAAAACCATAAAATACCTAGGAATAAATCTAACCAAATACGGGAAAAATCTATACACTGAAAACTATAGAAAGCTTATGAAAGAAATTAAAGAAGACACAAAAAATGGAAAAACATTCCATGCTCCTGGATAGGAAGAACAAATATTGTTAAAATGTCAATACTACCCAAAGCAATCTACATATTCAATGCAATCCCTATCAAAGTAACACCAGCATTCTTCACAGAGCTAGAACAAATAATCCTAAAATTTATATGGAACCAGAAAAGGCCCTGAATAGCCAAACCAATCTTGACAAAGAAAACCAAAGCAGGAGGCATCACAATCCCAGATTTCAAACTATACTACAAAGCTGTAATCATCAAGACAGTATGGTACTGGCACAAGAACAGACATTCAGATCAATGGAACAGAATAGAGAATCCAGAAATGGACCCACAAACATATGGCCAACTAATCTTTGACAAAGCAGGAAAGAATATCCAATGGAATAGACAGTCTCTTCAGCAAGTGGTGCTGGGAACACTGGACAGCAACATGCAGAAGAATAAACTTGGACCACTTTCTTACACCATACACAAAAATAAACTCAAAATGGGTGAAAGACCTCAATGTGAGACAGGAAGCCATCAAAATCCTCGAGGAGAAAGCAGGCAAAAACCTCTTTGATCTTGGCTGCAGCAAAATCTTACTCAACACATCTCTGAAGGCAAGGGAAACAAAAGCAAAAGTGAACTACTGGGACCTTATCAAAATAAAATGCTGTCCACAGCCAAGGAAACAATCAGCAAAACTAAAAGGCAACTGACAGAATGGGAGAAGATATTTGCAAACGACTTATCAGATAAAGGATTAGTATCCAAAATCTATAAAGAACTTATTAAACTCAACACCCAAAAAACAAAGAATCCAGTGAAGAAATGGGCAAAAGATATGAATAGACACTTCTCCAAAGAAGGCATCCAGATGGCCAACCGACACATGAAAAAATGCTCAATATACTCATCATCAGAGAAATACAAATCAAAACCACAATGAGATACCACCTGACACCTGTCAGAATGGCTAACATTAACAACTCAGGCAACAACTCAGGTGAGGATGCAGAGAAAGAGGATCTCTTTCTCATTGTTGGTGGGATTGCAAGCTGGTGCAGCCACACTGGAAAACATTACAGAGGGTCCTCAAAAAACTAAAAATAGAACTACCCTACAACCCAGCAATTGCATTACTAGCCATTTATCCAAGGGATACAGGTGTGCTGTTTTGAAGGGACACATGAACCCCATGTTTATAACAACACTATCAACAATAGCCAAAGTGTGGAAAGAGCCCAAATGTGCATTGATGGATGAATGAATAAAGAATATGTGGCATACACACACACACACACACACACACACACACACACACACAATGGAGTATTACTCAGCAATCAAAAAGAATGAAATGTTGCCATTTGCAACTACGTGGATGGAACTGGAGGGTATTATGCTAAGTGAAATTAGTCAGAGAAAGACAAAAATCATATGACTTCACTCATATGAGGACTTTATGAGACAAAACAGATGAACATAAGGGAAGGGAAACAAAAATAATACAAAACAGGGAGGGGGACAAAACAGAAGAGACTCATAAATATGGAGAACACCTCACGCCAGTCAGAATGGCCAAAATGAACAAATCAGGAGACTATAGATGCTGGAGAGGATGTGGAGAAACGGGAACCCTCTTGCACTGTTGGTGGGAATGCAAACTGGTGCAGCCACTCTGGAAAACAGTGTGGAGGTTCCTCAGAAAATTAAAAATAGACCTACCCTATGACCCAGCAATAGCACTGCTAGGAATTTACCCAAGGGATACAGGAGTACTGATGCATAGGGGCACTTGTACCCCAATGTTTCTAGCAGCACTCTCAACAATAGCCAAATTGTGGAAAGAGCCTAAATGTCCATCAACTGATGAATAGATAAAGAAATTGTGGTTTATATACACAATGGAGTACTACATGGCAATGAGAAAGAACGAAATATGGCCCTTTGTACCAACGTGGATGGAACTGGAGAGTGTGATGCTGAGTGAAATAAGCCATACATACAGAGAAAGACAGATACCATATGTTTTCACTCTTATGTGGATCCTGAGAAACTTAACAGAAACCCATGGGGGAGGGGAAGGAAAAAAAAAAGAGGTTAGAGTGGGAGAGAGCCAAAGCATAAGAGACTCTTAAAAACTGAGAACAAACTGAAGGTTGATGGGGGGTGGGAGGGAGGGCAGGGTGGGTGATGGGTATTGAGGAGGGCACCTTTTGGGATGAGCACTGGGTGTTGTATGGAAACCAATTTGACAATAAATTTCATATATTGAAAAAATAAATAAATAAATAAATAAATATGGGGAGCAAACTGAGGGTTACTGGAGGGGTTGTGGGAGGGGAGATGGGCTAAATGGGTAATGGGCACTAAGGAATCTCCTCCTGAAATCATTGTTGCACTATATGCTAACTAATTGAGATGTAAATTCTAAAAAATAAAAAATAAAATTAAAAAAATAAAATAAAATAAAATAAAACTTTAAAAAAAAGAAACCAAAAAGTAAAAATAAAACAAAAAATCCCCAAACATTTAGAGCATAAGTCAGGTACCTATGGACCCTATTTAATCTTAACCTTATGAGATAGCTTATTATTCTCATTTCAAATATAAGGAATCTGAGCTGCAGAAAAGTAAAATAAATGAGATTTAGAATTGAGCATGTAAGAAAAATAAAAAATAAAATATCATCTGTGCTAGTTTTTTATGCTATACAACAAATCACCACAAATGAAGTGGCTTAAAACAAGAGGCATGTATTTTATCACTGTTTCTTGAGTCAGGAATCTGGGCATAGCTTATTCTTTCAAAGCTGCGAACAAGATGTTGTCTAGGCTATGTTCTCATCAGAACATTTGACTGGGGAAGAATCAACTTCCAAACCCATTCATGTTTTTGGCAGAATTCATTTTCCTTAGAGCTGTGTGACTGAGATTCTTATTAGTAGCTGAAAGAGACTGCTCTCAGCTCTTAGGGGCTGCCCTCAGGTCTTTGTCATGTGTTTCCTTCCATATTCAGTTCACAACATGGTTGCTTGCTTCTTCAAAGCCAGGAAGAGAATTCTCTCTCACCTCAGGTGGAGTCAAGTTCCTCCTTTAAGGGCTTTTACCCTATTCAGTCAGGCACATCTTGGATAATGTCCCTTCTGATTAGCTCAGAATCAGCTGATTTGGGAACTTAATTGCACTCTCAAAATCTCCCTACCTTTGCCATATAACATCACCTAATAATAATATTGCTCACTGCCATTTTTCTGGCAACTACAACAGCGTCTGGCTCAAAGCTCAAAAAATATTTCTTGGATGAACAAATGAATGAATTAATTTAAAAATAAATATCTTTGACCCTTTATCATCCCAGGAATTCTGGGATGTGCGTTATTTCTCTAACAGAGCCTGGTCACATGCAAGTCAGCTTCAGTGAATATTTATTGAGCACTTACTCTTTACCAGCCACTGGAACACACTGTAGGTAATCCTCACAATAATCCTCTTTAAATCACACAATCTCTTCTGAGTCTGGTTGGTAGAAAACTGAATTTCAGGCATACTTTTGGGAGTCCTATATTCCTGTAGTAGCTACTAAGAATTTATTCTTTCTCCTGTTTAATAGTAAAAGTACCTAATTTTAGCCAGGCACACAGCCAGCCCACAGACAGTTTCTCTTGAAACATAGTTTCTCTTGAAACCATAAGACCAAGTTCAAGTCAATGGACTATGAGAAGTGATGGACACACTTTCATCTCCATAAAGACAAGATTGCTGTCTATTAACTTTTCTTTTTCCCTTTTATTAGTGCTAGAGAATAGACATGCAAGTGAGCCAGCTTCAACACTCCATGACAAGACCCTCAGCCTGGGGTTGACAGGATAGAAAGGGTCCATGGATAGAAATCAGGGGATCCAGAAACTTGGGTGGGAAATTACATCTTTGTTTGTAGAAACCTCTAACTGAAATTCAGTTTTTTCTCCCATTACAAACATTAAGCAATAAACCACAATAGTGTACACAGTGTCTGTGACCCTGTCACCCATAGAAACCAAAGATATGTTCATATCACACTACATTTATACAGATATAATGAAATAACAATTTTTGTTCATCACTGTTCCAAAACTAAAATATTGGACACACTGATACACCTTGTTAATGATCAATAAAGGAGCATATGCATTATTATATCACACAAAAAAAAGGAATCACTTAGAAATTAGGCTCTGACTGAAGCACATTAAGGAATTAAAAAAAAAGTTCACAATGGTGATAATGACACAGTCTTGGAACTCAAGCAGCACATATTCTAGTGTATTGTAAGGTGGTGGGGTATGTAATTAACCACTTAATGCAAAACAGCTTATATGTTATATGATATACTATAATACATGGATAGATTTCTTTATTCTCCTTCCATCTGCATTAGTTTCCTGTGACTATTGTAACAATTTGCCACAAACTTGATGGCTTAAAACACATTCATTCTCTTACAGTTCTGAATATCTGAAGTCCAAAATCAGTATCACTGGGCTGAAGTCAAGGGGTCAGCAGGGCTTTGCTACCTGTGCAAACTCTAGAGCAGAATCAAATTCCTTCTCCTTTAATTTTATGATAGCATGTACTATTCTTTGTTTCATGGCCATATCACTCTAATCTTCAGATCCATGTGATATATACCTTTTCTGTCTCTCAGAATTTCTCTTTAGTTATATTCTGTGTATATGCGTAAGGGTAGGCATAGGGTTACAAGTATGTTCTCTCCTAATATATTTAACATAAATAATTTCTGACACCTTAAAGTGAATCTTCTCCCCCCAAGCCCTATATAGCTTATATGACAAACTTGAATGCTTTAAATATACATAATGTAAACTATTAACTCTGACTTTATTATACTAAGAGATCTTTGTCCTACACTCTGCTTTGTAATTAATTGTGAAGGACACCAGGATCAAATCACTTTTTTCAATCCCTCATTTTCCTCCCAGACTTTTATTTAAAAAAATAGCAAAGACAATCCCATTTTACTGCATCATACAAGGTAAAATGAGGGGTAAGATTCTTAGAAGAGTTCTAAGAAGTTGAATTCCAACATTAACAAATAGAGAAAGGGAAAAATAATTTCAGACAGAAGGGATAGTGTGAGACTAGACATGCATGTGAGACATTATTGAGAAAACATAATTTTCCATGTGTTTAGAAATAGAAGAGAGGTATGGATTGGGTGTGGAGTGTGGAGGGCAACAGAGGCTTAGGAAGAGCAACCAATTTAGAGGTCAGTTTAGCCTCATTTCCTTTTGTTTTTGTTTTGTTTTTTTTTTTTATAAGGTCACTTGACAGAATAGGTGATAAGAATGCTATAGATTTTTTTTTAATCTGGATTTTAGCAAGGTATTTGATAAGGTGCTGGAAGAATCTGATCTGGGTAATAGCATTGCCCAAGAGGTTAATAACTGGAAGGATTTTACCAAAGTTTGGTGATTAGTGGATTGATGTTAAACTTAGAGAATGTGTCTTGTAGTGACACATTACTAAAAAGAATGTAGATCAGATTTGCAGGTTATACAAAACTTGGAAAGGAAGCTAAAATGTAGTATGAAAGAAGTAGGATTCATAAAGCTCTTCACAGGGTAAAAGTTTAATGAGATTAAGCAAAGTATGAGAAACTTTTCTTAATTCATTCATGTTGTAAAATATTTATTGAGCACCTACTATATATAGGACACTAAGCTAGGTGGTGGGTGTTCAAAGACAAACAAGACTGTTGTTCCTCAAAGAACTCACTGTCTCACCGGGGAAGGCAGATAAATCAATTTTGTCAGTACAGTGTGATAAGTAATATGATAGGGGTAAGATCAGAGTGCTATGGAAGACAGAAAAGGAATTTAAATAAGAAAATTATTCATGAGGATATGATGTTTAGGTTGAATTTTAAAGGGGCCAAGCAGAATCTGAAGAAACAAGGATGATATTTTAGGTAGAAAAAGGCAAAGGACATTGAAGCAGTAAGACATATTTCAAGAACCCTAAGTTTAAAGAGATGACTATGGGGTGCCCGGGTGGCTCAGTCGGTTGAGTGGCTGACTTCTGCTCAGATCATGATCTCATGGTCTGTGAGTTTGAGCCCCGAGTGGGGCTCTGTGTTGACAGCTCAGAGCCTGGAGCCCATTTCAGATTCTGTCTCCCTCTCTCTCTGCCCTTCCCCTACTCGCGCTCTGTCTCTTTCTCTCTGTGAAAAATAAATAAACATTAAAAAAATTTTAAAGAGATGACTATAAGTAATGATAGTTATTAAAGAGTGGTATAGAAATAAAATTGGACTGGGAACTCACTGAAACTGAGATCACGATGTATCCATTTTGGTGTTACCAGCAAATAACATGGAGTTAGGAACAGAATAGGCCCCCAAGAAATATTTTTTGAAAGACTAAATGAACGAACAATATAAGTCATATCTTGAAGGACCTTAGATGTTAAACGTGAGAGTTAGATTTTACCTTATTGGTGATAGGGAGCCATTGAGGTCCTTTAAACAGAATGATGTGCTCACATTTTTGGTTTAGAAAGTCCAATCTGGTAGCAGTGGGATCAATGTATTATAGAGGAGATAGTCTAAAGGCAGGTGGGCTACTGTTATAATCCAGAAGATAAATTAGAGGGAACTAAATCATTACAGAGGTGACAGTGAAGCTGTACTGGTAGAACCAACAATATTTTGGTAACTGATTACTTGTACAGATTCAGTGGAGAGTGGGGAGTATGGATTGGGGGAGTTTGAGGAAAGATGTAAAATGGAATAATGAGAATAAGGATGTATGAAAAGATGCCTTGAAGTTTTCGGGGTCCAGCTCAAGTTGAAGGCCATGAATATCTGATGGTATCAATCAGCATGATTGTTTTTTTTTTCTACAAGGTCTAGCAGCTCAGATATAGAAACAGTGTTAAAATACTTGATTACCCTAAGATTTTAGTTTGTGGGTGGCATCAATGGAAAGGCCTGGAAGTAGAAAGAAATTAATCTCTTTTCTCCGGTCCCTTTTATAGTACAAGTCCTTGAATAAATTTTCTATACTGACTGTCTTCATTTCCTCTCTTTCAATTTTCTCTTAAACCCTCTCCAATAAAGCTTTGTACCTACTTACACATTGAAATTGTTCTTGTCAAGGTCTTCATATTGTTAAACCCAAACCAATTTTCAGTCCTCATTTTGCCTAAAAATTAGCAGCATTTGAGTCATTTGTTTCCTCCTTCCTCCTTGAAATAGTTTCTTCACTTGACTTCCAAGGTAATGCAGTCTCCTGGTTTTCCACTGACTTCTCTACCCACTGTTATTTATTATGATGGCCTCTAAATGTTGCAGATTACCAATTATTTGTATATCTTCTCTTTTCTCTATGTATTTATTTCCTTGAAGAGGCATCCAGTTAGTTGCATGGCTTTAAATATCATCTAAATCCTTATGATTCTCAAATTTATATCTGTAGTATAGACCTCTTCCTTGAACTCCAGACTTAAACATCCAGCTTACTTATTACTAAACATTTCCACTTGGATATATTATAGGCATTATATAATAATTAACGTCTTGAAACAGCTCCAGATCCACCCAATACTTTACTTTTACATTTTCTCAAATTCTTGTTACTTTTAAGCAAGTCTTTCGCATCTCAATGGTAATCTTATTCTTCCTGTTAAAGAAAAAAACTTTAGTATCATTTTTGACCACTTTCTTTCACTCTCCAATTTCAAGTGTATTCTCTCTGTCTCTACCTCTCACAATCAGAGAGTATAATGGTGGTTTTCAGGAGCTGGAGGTTTGGAAAAATGAGATGTTGTTCAACAAATACAAACTTTCAGTTATAAGATGAATAAGTTCTGGGGATCTATTATACAACATAGTGACTATAGCTAATAATAATGCATACTTGAAATTTGCTAAGAGATTAATTAAGGGTTCCTACCACACACACCAAAAAAATTAACCATATGAGTTAATGAATGTGTCAATTAACTTGATTGTGGTAATCATTTCACAATTGTATACATATATTAAATCATCACATTGTACACCTGTAAAAACACCATGTTGTACTACCTAAATATACATAATTTTTCATCAATCATACTATAATAAAGCTGGAAAAAAGTGCAATATATTTATTTAAATTTTATTTTAATAATGTCATCTTTGAAATACAAAATATTTGTGGCACTATCTTTCAAGTCTTAAATGATTTCTATTTGGCATTTTTGTGCTAATGTTACTTTCTTTTAATATTTTCTGTTATCAGTCATCTATATCAGGTAGACATAATTTTTACATGTAATTGAAATATATAATCTTTTTATTATATGTCGTTTATAATAATAAACCATACATATATTATTATACTGGATTTTATTTTACAGGTGTCAGATAAAAACAATCTACTATTTATTATTATAAAAAATCATAATTAGAAAAATTCAAGTAAATTTTATGAAAAATACTGAGTATCTTATGACTTTAGAAATTTCTGAGAATGCCCAGGAATTCCAATTTATTGACCGTGGATTGCAAATATTAATATCTGTCAGGAATTTGGAAACACTACTCCCTCATTTCCTTTAAGATATCCTCAAATGTCACCTTGCCACATTCCATATTAAACATTTCTGTTTTATTTTCTCCATAGCACTTATTTTCTGATACAATACATTATCATTTGTTTTTTTCTTTGTTTCCTTTCTCTCACTAGAATGCAAGCTCTATGAGGCTGTGGGTTTTACTGCTATATGCAAAGTTCTTACAGAAGAGCTTACCACACAGTAGGCACCTTTAAAATATTTACTTAATAAATTAATCAATGACAGATGATGGGATTTATACTGGAGAGAGATGGAAGTGCATCTGGAAGTGAGCTGATCAGCAGGGGCCAAGCCCAGGGAAAGGAAAGTCAGGTAGAAGCTTAGATGAGATGGCAACAAAGGAATGAGATGACTGGAAGAATAAAAGATTATGGTCAGAACATGGGATACTGGAGTTTAAAATTTCAGAGATGAAGAAATATCAGGTTACAAGATTTAAGTTATAGTTATGGAAATGGATGAATGATGAGGAGTGGTGATAAAAGTCTTTGGTGTTGAAGTTATGAAGGCTAAAGTAAGGCTGATTGGAATAATCTACCTAGGTGTTGACTTGCCCTGGATGACACCAAAAAAAGATGTGGAAAGAAGGTCGATGTCTTCAATGAATGTTAGGATTGGATTAGAAATCTGAGGATGACAGTAAGAAGAACTCTCATGTTCATTGCAGCTATGTTTACAAAATCCAAGATAGGGAAACAACCTAAATGTCTATCAATGGATAAATGGATAAAGAAAATGTGGTAGAGAAGGGGAGCTAAGATGGTGCCATTGTAGGAGGATCCTGGGCTCATATTGTCCCTTAAAAACAACTAGATAACTATCAAATCATTCTGAATACCCAAGAGATCAACCTGAAGACTGACAGAACAAACTCCACAACTAGAGGAAGAGAAGGGGTCACACTGAGGAAGGTAAGAAGTGAAGAGACATAGTTTTGGGGTGAAATGGATCACCCCATTTGGAGTGGAGGGTA
The DNA here is from genome assembly GCF_046562875.1 of Panthera onca. Taxonomy (NCBI): domain Eukaryota; kingdom Metazoa; phylum Chordata; class Mammalia; order Carnivora; family Felidae; genus Panthera; species Panthera onca. The sequence continues at coordinate 58,169,873 of NC_138357.1, read as the reverse complement.
GGAAGCCATGGTCATGGAGAACGATGACAGAAAAAGAAACTCATACATGGGGATGCACAAGCATAACACTTCCCCAAAGTCATTCACTGGGAAAATGAGTGGGGGCTAATTTTCATTCGTTTTTTACAACAAGTAGGGCTTGAAGACTGGAGTTTTAAGGGTCCACAGGTCTGGCCTGGATAGAGCCCTGGAGAGAAGGCAGGCAAACAACCTGGGGGCAGACAGCATGGAGGCACAGATCTGAGTAACACCTGGGACAAACAAGGGGGAGATTGTTCACTCTTCTTGGAGCATACCACTGACATGTGGCATTCATAGAGACACCTCTCTAGAGACAAAGGAGCTGGAAGGAGCCACTTCCTTCACCTGTTCCTCAGCATAAATACAGAGACACCTAGGAAGGGCAGCTCACCCTGACACTGGCTGCCTAGCCTGCTTGCTCCAACAAGGCTATCACTTATAATAAAAGGAGACATAGAGAATTCCCCAAACAAAAACTAAAGAAGTTTGTGACCACTGAATCAGCTCTTCAAGAAATATTAAAGGGGACTCTGTGAGTAGAAAGGAAAGTCCAAAAGTGACAAAGACAAGAAAGGAACAAAAAAGTCTCCAGAAACAATGAAAAACAAGTAACAAAATTCCACTAAATACATACCTATCAATAATTAATCTGAATGTCAGTGGACTACATGCTCCTATCAAAAAAACATAAGGTATGAGAATAGATTTTAAAAAGATCCATCTATATGCTCCCTACAAGAGACTCATTTTAGACCTAAAGACACCTGCAGATTGAAAGTCAGGAGATGGAGAAACATACATCAGGCAAATGAACAACAACAACAAAAAGCCAGAGTGGCAATACTTATATCAGACAAACTAGATTTTAAGACGAAGACTGTAACAAGAGATGAAGAAGGACACATAATAATAAAATGCAGTATCCAACAAAGAAGATCTAACAATTGTAAATATGTATGCATCCAATATGGGAGCACCCAAACATATAAAAATAATAAATAACAAACATAAAGGAATTGATTGATAATAATACAAAATAGTAGGGGACTTTAGCACCCTACTTATAACAATGGACAGATCATCTAGGGAAAATCAACAAAGAAACAATGGTTGTGAATGATACACTGGACCAGATGAACTTAACAGTTATATTCAAAACATTTCACCCTAAGGTAGCAGAATACACATTCTTTTCAAGTTCACATGGGACAGATCACATACTAAGTCACAAATCAGGCCTCAAAAATACAAAAGGATTGAGATCATGCCATACATCTTTTCTGACCACAACTCTATGAAATTTGAAGTCAACCACAAGAAAAACTTTGGAAAGACCACAAATACATGAGGATTAAACATTCTACTAAACAATGAATGAGCTAACCACGAAATCAAATAAAACATTAAAAAAATACATGGAAACAAATGAAAATGAAAACGCAGTGATCCAAAACTTTTGGGATGCAGCAAAGCAGTTCTAAAAGGGATGTATATAGCAATCCAGGCCTACATCAAGAAGCAAGAAAAGTATCAAATATGCAACCAAACCTTCTACATAAAGGAGCTAGAAAATGAACAACAAACAAAGCCTAAAGCTAGCAGGAGGGAAATAATAAAGATTAGAGCAGAAATAAATGATATGCAGGTTAAAAAAAACACCCAATAGAAAGATCAATGAAACCAGGAGTTGATTCTTTGAAAAAATAAAATTGATAAACCCTTAATCAGTCTTATCAAAAAGAGAAAGGACCCAAATAAATAAAATCACAAATGATAGAGGATAAATAACAACCAACATCACGGAAATACAATTATAAAAGAATATTATGAAAAGTTAAAGATCAACAAATTGAGCAATCTGGAAGAAATGGTTAAATTCTATGTACCAACATAGAAACTACAAAAACTGAAACAGGAAGAGAATTAAAACTTAATCAGACTGATACAGAAAAGAAATCGAATCACTATTCAAAAATATTCCCACACAAAAAAAGTCCAGGGCCAAATAGATTCACAGGAGAATTCTACCAAACATCGAAGGAAGAGTTAATATCTGCTCTTCTAAAACAGTTCTAAAATATAGGAATGGAAGGAAAACTTCCAAATTCTTTCTATGAGAACAACATTACCCTGCTTCCAAATACAAAGACTTCACTAAAAAAGAGAACTACAGGCCAATATTATTGACAGACATGGATGCAAAAATTCTCAACAAAATACTAGCAAATTGAATCCAACAGTACATTAAAAGATTCATTCATCATGATCAGAGGGAGGAGTTAAGATGACAGGGAAGTATGGAGACCCTGGCTTTCCTTGTCCCTTAAACACAGCTGTATTGAAGTCAGATCACTTGGGACACCCAGGAAATCAATCTGTGGAGTGGCAGAAAGATCTCCAAAGTTGGAGGGAGACAGCTTGGCAGGTGCGAGCTGCATGGAAGTGAATTAGTGGAGAAAAAAATGGTGGTGCCATGGAAGAAAGGGAACCTTTCTGTGAAGAGACAAAAGGGAGAGAAAGAGACAGGGGTTGAGAAAGTACAGCATTGAGTTCACACAAGAGGAAAATCTCTCTGAACCATGGATTGGGGAGTGAGAAGTACAGAGTATTCCAATTTTGTGTTTGTTTGTTTGTTCGTTTGTTTGTTTGTTTTTGCAAACAGTGTTTGGAGCTCAAACCCTGAGGTTTTGAAAGTGCGTGACCTTCTAAGGAGTGAAGCTGCGGTATGAGCTTCTGGAGAGAAGGGAGCTGGCCTCAGAATGCATAGTGTGGTGTAGGGATCTCTGGGGCACACTAGGAGAGAATATTCCCCTTCCTGAAGTACTTTTGGAAGAGGGTTTATTACCTCTCAAGGACAAAAGTCCCTCAGGTCCCAGACAAAGGCTTTTCATCAGCAGGGGATTGGGAGGGTCCAGAGGGAAAATAACCTTTGCTGCTTTTAGAGGTGCTACACCATAGATTCCACGCACTGTGCAGACATGGGATTGTTTCTCATGGACAGAGGACTTCACAAGTGTGGAAAGGCTCTACTTCAGAGGAAGGGAGTGGATATTTGAGATGCCAAGGTACTTTAAGACTTTGGGTTTTCAGGACCCACATAAGAGTGAAAGCATATGGTATCTGTCTTTTTTGTATGGCTTATTTCACTTAGCATAACACTCCCCAGTTCCATCCATGTTGGATCCTGAGAAACTTAACAGAAGACCATGGGGGAGAAGAAGGGAAAAAAAAAGTTAGAGAGGGAGGGAGCCAAACATAAGATACTCTTAAAGACTGAGAATAAACTTAGGGTTGATGAGGGGTGGGAGGGAGGGGAAAGTGGGTGATGAGCATTGAGGAGGGCACCTGTTGGGTTGAGCACTGGGTATTGTATGGAAATCAATTTGACCGTAAGTTTAATATTAAAAATAAATAAATAAATAAATATTTAAAAATAAATAAATAAATAAAGGTATTCTCCTGCCCTCCCAAAAAAAAGAAAAAAAAAAAGACTTTGGGTTTTGAATCCCAGCTATATGTCAAAGAAATAACAGAAGAGCTGTGGCACAGGGTGAACTGACTCCCCTTGTTATAATGTGAGGGCTGCCTGAACAGCGAGGGGTGTGAGATACCTGGTCTGGGGAGGAGAAATTGGGGTAGTGCCATTTTCATCCCAAAAGCAAGGTTGGACTTCAGAGAGCAACACAGTGGCCCCAGTGGAGGTGAGACTTGCTTACACCAAAACCCACCCCTGTGTGCCTGACAACTGCTTATTTACTGGGGTAAGACTGACTCTGAGCCAAAACAGCATCCTCTCCTCTAGAAGACCAGCACAGCCAGCACAAGCCATGCACCAAGTGCCCTGAAAATCTAGTGCTTCAAAATGACACCTACAGTTCTTTTTTCATTGTTTCTTTCTTCTTATTTTTCTTTTTCTTTTGGAATCAGGCTCATAGTATCTTGTTTGCTTTTTTTTTTTTTTTAATTTCCTTTTCTCTTTTTTGGATCAGGCTTTTTCATTCTTTTCCTTTTCTTTTATCCTTCTTTTGTTTTTTTCTTTTTTTCCTTTTTCTTTTAAATCAGCCTTATAGTTTTTTGATTCTCTTTGGGTTTTTTTTGTTTTTTTTTTTTTGGTTGTTGTTGTTGTTCCCTTACTTTTTCTCTTTTTCTTGGTTTCAGGTTCCCCCCCTTTTTTTCCAGGTTTACTTCAACAAAAAATCAAAACACACCTAGATAAAGGTCCAAACACTCCACCACAGCAAACAAGAAGGAGGTCTGCAGAGGACGGACCAGAGGGAAAGAGCAGCCAAAATGCAACAGCAGAGTGCACATAACATACACCAGAAAAACTTCCTGAAGTGCCAGGCCCTGGACGATGTATAACCACTTTTTTTTTAAATTTTTTTTTCAAAGTTTATTTTATTTTTTGGGACAGAGAGAGACAGAGCATGAACGGGGGAGGGACAGAGAGAGAGGGAGACACAGAATCGGAAACAGGCTCCAGGCTCTGAGCCATCAGCCCAGAGCCTGACGCGGGGCTCGAACTCACGGACCGTGAGATCGTGACCTGGCTGAAGTCGGACGCTTAACCGACTGCGCCACGCAGGCGCCCCAATATAACCACTTTTTAATATAGGATTACTCTCAGGTGCAGGAAACATAACAAGCTTTTAAAACACACAAAAGACAGAAACTTAGCAAAAAAGACAAGATGGAAGAATTCTCCCCAAAAGAAAGTTCAAGAAGAAATCACAGCCAGGGACTTGCTCAAAACAGATATAAGCAAAATATCTTGAAAAATAATTTAGAACAGCATTCAGAAGAATAATAGCTGGATTTGAAAAAAGTATAGAAGACACCAAAGAAACCTTTGTTTCAGAAATTAAAGAATTAAGCTTGCTGAAAAAAGGCAATCACCAAAAGTTATACATTGCATGATTCCATTTATATAACATCTTGAAATGATGAAAATATAGAACTGCATAACACGTTGGTGGTTGTCAAGATTAAAGAGGGGGTTGAGGAAGGAGGGAAGTGGGTGTGGCTGCAGAAGGACAACATGAATGATTCTTGCCTTAATAGAAATGTTTTGAATCTTGACTGTATCAATGTCAATATCCTGGCTGTGATATTGTACTATAGTTTTGCAAGATGTTGCCATATAGAGAAAGGGTAAGAGTATATGGGATCTCTCTGTATGTAGATCTACAATCATCTTAAAATAAAAAGTTAATTAAAAAAAGACCTAAAATCTAGTCAGAATGAAATAAAAAATTATATAACTGAGATTCCAAACAACTGGATACAGTCACCATGAGAATTGAAGAAACAGAGGAGAGAATAGGTGACAAAGAAGATAAAATTATGGAAAATAATGAAGCTGAAAAAAAGAGGGAAAGAAAATTATTAGATCATAATAGGAGACTTAGAGAACTAATTGATTCAATGAAATGAAACAATATCCATATCATGGGAGTCCAAGAAGAAGAAGAAGAGTGGTAAAAGGGGCAGAAGGTTTATTTGAACATATATAGCTAAGAACTTCCCTAATCTGGGGAAGGAAACAGTCATCCAAGTCCAAGAGGCACAGACAAATGTCTTCAAAATAAACAAAAACAAGTCAACACCATGACATATCATAGTGAAACTTGCAAAATAAAAAAGAGAGAATTCTGAAAACAGCTAGGGACAAAAGTTCTTAAACTGCAAGGGCAGACACATAAAGGTAGCAGCAGACCTGTCCTCTGAAACTTTGCAGGCCAGAAGGGGATGGCAGGAAATTTTCAATGTGCTTAATGGGAAAAATACTCTTCCAAGAATTCTTTATTCAGCAAAAATATCTGTATGCTGAAAACTATAGAAAGCTTATGAAAGAAATTGAAGAGGACACAAATAAGTGGAAAAACATTCCATATGCATGGATTGGAAAAATAAATATTGTTTAAATGTCTATACTACCCAAAGCAATCTACATTCAATGCAATTCCTAACAAAACAACACCAGAATTCTTCACAGAGCTAGAAGAAACAATTCTAAAATTTGCATATAACCAGAAAAGACCCTGAATAGCTGAAGTAATGTTAAAAAGAAAAACAAAGCTGGAGGCATCCCAATTCCAGAGTTACATTAAAATAAATGAATGATGTACTTTAAAAATATAAAATAAAATAATCATTTACTATGATCAAGGGCGATTTATTCCTAGGCAGATTTGCAAATCAATCAATGTGATACACGTGACACACCACATTAATAAAAGAAAGAATAAGAACCATATTATTCTCTCAATACATTATTCCCAATGCAGAAAAAGCATTTGAGAAAGTGTAACATCCATTCATGATAAAAACTCTCAACAAAGGAGGCTTACAGGGAATACACCTCAACATAATAAAATCCATATATGACAACCCCCCAGGTAACATCACCCTTAATGGGGGAAAACTGAGTATTTCTTCTACAGTCAGGAAGAAGACAGGGATATCCATTCTCACCACTGTTATTTAACATAATTCTGGAAGTCCTAGCCACAGTCATCAGACAACAAAAAGAAATAACATATATTCAAATTTGCACAGAAGTTTCACTATTTGCAGATGACATGCTAATCTATACAGAAAACCTAAAAGACTCCACCAAAAAATTGCTAGAACTGATACACGAATTCAGTGAAGTCACAGAACAAAATCAATGCACAGAAATCTGTTGCATTTCTATACACCAATAATGAAGCAGCAGAAAGAGAAATCAAGGAGTCGATCCCAGGCATAATTTCATCAAAAAAACCCACAAAACATAAAATACCAAGGAATAAACCTAGCCATAGAGGTAAAAGATATAAACTCCAAAAACTATAAAACACTGATGAAAGCAATTGAAAATGAAACCAAAAAATGGAAAAACATTCCATGCTCATGGATATGAAGAATAAATATTGTTAAAATGTCTATAATGCCCAAAGCAATCTACACATTTAATGCAATCCCTATCAAATACCAACAGCATTGTGCACAGAGTTAGAATAAATAATTGTAAAATTTATATGGAACAACAAAAAAACCCAAATAGCCAAAGCAATCGAAAAGAAAAGCAATGTTGGAGGCATTACAATACCAGACTTCAAGTTATATTACAAATGTGTATTCAAGAAGACAGTATGATAGTGGCACAAAAATAGACACACATATCAAAGGAAAAGAATAGAAAACCTATGAATGAATGCCCAACTATATGGTCAATTAATCATCAACAAAGAATGAATATCTAATGGGAAAAAGACAGTGTTTTCAACAAAGTATTGAGAAAACTGGACAACATGCAAAAGGATGGAACTGTACCACTTTCTTACACCATACACAAAAATAAATTCAAAATGGATTAAAGTCCTAAATGTGAGTCGGGACACCATTAAAATTCTGGAGTAGAGGGGGAAAGACCAGAAGATGGGGGTGTAGGAGGACGCTGGGCTCACCGCGCGTCCTGCTGACCACTTAGATTCCACCTACACCGGCCTAACTAACCCAGAAAACCACCAGAAGACTAGCAGAATGGAGTCTCCGGAGCCATGCGCAGACGAGAGGCCCACAGAAGAGGGTAGGAAGGGCAGAGACACGGTGCGTGCTGCACAGACTGGCGGGAGGGAGCCGGGGCAGAGGGTCAGCCTGCCGGCCAAGCAGAGCCCCCGAGTCTGGCTGGTAAAAGCAGAGGGGCCAGACGGAGTGTGGTCCGACAGCAAGCGCGACTTAGCATCTGGAAAGTCATAAGTTAACAGCTCTGCTCCGAAAGCGGGAAGGCTGGAGGACAAAGGGAGGGAGAGTTGCTGAGCCCCGGGATGACAGAGCTCAGTTTGGCGGGGAACAAAGGCACTCGCCAGCGCCAAATCCCTCGCCCATCCCCCAGCCAAAATCCCAAAGGGAACCAGTTCCTGCCAGGGAACTTGCTTGCTCCACGCAATTACCCAACGCTGTGCTTCTTCGGAGCCAACCCTCCGGCAGCGGGTCTGACCCCCTCCGGCTGCCACAGGGCCCCACCTGAAAAAGATCACTTAAGGAGAAGCGAGCTAAGCCTGCCCCTCCTGCCCCCGTGCACCTTGCCTACCCACCCCAGCTAATACGCCAGATCCCCAGCACCACAAGCCTGGCAGTGTGCAAGTAGCCCAGATGGGCCACGCCACCCCACAGTGAATCCCGCCCCTAGGAGAGGGGAAGAGAAGGCACACACCAGTCTGACTGTGGCCCCAGCAGTGGGCTGGGGGCAGACATCAGGTCTGACTGCGGCTCCACCCACCAACTCCAGTTATACACCACAACACAGGGGAAGTGCCCTGCAGGTCTGCTCCACTCCAGGGACTATCCAAAATGACCAAACGAAAGAATTCCCCTCAGAAGAATCTCCAGGAAATAACAACAGCCAATGAACTGATCAAAAAGGATTTAAATAATATAACAGAAAGTGAATTTAGAATAATAGTCATAAAATTAATCCCTGGGCTTGAAAACAGTATAGAGGACAGCACAGAATCTCTTGCTACAGAGATCAAGGGACTAAGGAACAGTCACGAGGAGCTGAAAAATGCTTTAAACGAAATGCAAAACAAAATGGAAACGACGACGGCTCAGACTGAAGAGGCAGAGGAGAGAATAGGTGAACTAGAAGATAAAGTTATGGAAAAAGAGGAAGCTGAGAGAAAGAGAGATAAAAAAAATCCTGGAGTATGAGGGGAAAATTAGAGAACTAAGTGATACACTAAAAAGAAATAATATACGCATAATTGGTATACCAGAGGAGGAAGAGAGAGGGAAAGGTGCTGAAGGGGTACTTGAAGAAATAATAGCTGAGAACTTCCCTGAACTGGGGAAGGAAAAAGGCATTGAAATCCAAGAGGCACAGAGAACTCCCTTCAGACGTAACTTGAATCGATCTTCTCCATGACATATCATAGTGAAACTGGCAAAATACAAGGATAAAGAGAAAATTCTGAAAGCAGCAAGGGGTAAACGTGCCCACACATATAAAGGGAGACCTATAAGACTCGTGAGTGATCTCTCTTTTGAAACTTGGCAGGCCAGAAAGGATTGGCACGAGATCTTCAGTGTGCTGAACAGAAAAAATATGCAGCCGAGAATCCTTTATCCAGCAGGTCTGTCATTTAGAATAGAAGGAGAGATAAAGGTCTTCCCAAACAAACAAAAACTGAAGGAATTTGTCACCACGAAACCAGCCCTACAAGAGATCCTAAGGGGGATCCTGTGAGACAAAGTACCAGAGACATCACTACAAGCATAAATCATACAGACATCACAATGACTCTAAACCCGTATCTTTCTATAATAACACTGAATGTAAATGGATTAAATGCGCCAACCAAAAGACATAGGGTATCAGAATGGATAAAAAAAACAAGACCCATCTATTTGCTGTCTACAAGAGACTCATTTTAGATCTGAGGACACCTTTAGATTGAGAGTGAGGGGATGGAGAGCTATTTATCATGCTACTGGAAGCCAAAAGAAAGCTGGAGTAGCCATACTTATATCAGACAAATTAGACTTTAAATTAAAGGCTGTAACAGGAGATGAAGAAGGGCATTATCTAATAATTACAGGGTCTATCCACCAGGAAGAGCTAACAATTATAAATGTCTATGTGCTGAATACTGGAGCCCCCAAATATATAAAACAATTACTGATAAACATAAGCAACCTTATTGATAAGAATGTGCTAATTGCAGGGGACTTTAACACTCCACTTACAGAAATGGAGAGATCATCTAGACACACGGTCAATAAAAAAACAAGGGCCCTGAATGACACATTGTATCAGATGGACTTGACAGATATATTTAGAACTCTGCATCCCAAAGCAACAGAATATACTTTCTTCCCGAGTGCACATGGAACATTCTCCAAGATAGATCACATACTGGGTCACAAAACAGCCCTTCATAAGAATACAAGAATTGAAATTATACCATGCACACTTTCAGACCACAATGCTATGAAGCTTGAAATCAACCACAGGAAAAAGTCTGGAAAACTTCCAAAAGCATGGAGGATAAAGAACACACTACTAAAGAATGAGTGGGTCAACCAAGCAATTAGAGAAGAAATTAAAAAAATATGTGGAAACAAACGAAAATGAAAATACAACAATCCAAACGCTTTGGGATGCAGCGAAGGCAGTCCTGAGAGGAAAATACATTGCAATCCAGGCCTATCTCAAGAAACAAGAAAAATCCCAAATACAAAATCTAACAGCACACCTAAAGGAAATAGAAGCAGAACAGCAAAGGCAGCCTAAGCCCAGCAGAAGAAGAGAAATAATAAAGATCAGAGCAGAAATAAACAATATAGAATCTAAAAAAAACTGTAGAGCAGATCAACGAAACCAAGAGTTGGTTTTTTGAAAATATTAACAAAATTGACAAACCTCTAGCCAGGCTTCTCAAAAAGAAAAGGGAGATGACCCAAATAGGTAAAATCATGAATGAAAATGGAATTATTACGACCAATCCCTCAGAGATACAAACAATTATCAGGGAATACTATGAAAAAGTATATGCCAACAAATTGGACAACCTGGAAGAAATGGACTAATTTCTAAACACCCACAGGCTTCCAAAATTCAATCAGGAGGAAATAGAAAGCTTGAACAGACCCATAACCAGCGAAGAAATTGAATCGGTTATCAAAAATCTCCCAACAAGTTTAAGAGTCCAGGACCAGGTGGCTTCCCAGGGGAGTTCTACCAGACATTTAATGCAGAGATAATACCTATCCTTCTCAAGCTATTTCAAGAAATAGAAAGGGAAGGAAAACTTTCAGACTCATTCTATGAAGCCATTATTACTTTGATTCCTAAACCAGACAGAGACCAGGTAAAAAAAGAGAACTACAGACCAATATCCCTGGTGAATATGGATGCAAAAATTCTCAATAAGATACTAGCAAATAGAATTCAACAGCATATAAAAAGAATTATTCACCATGATCAAGTGGGATTCATTCCTGGGATGCAGGGCTGGTTCAACATTCGGAAATCAATCAACATGATACATCACATTAATAAAGGAAAAGATAAGAACCATATGATCCTGTCAATCGATGCAGAAAAGGCATTTGACAAAATCCAGCACCCTTTCTTAATAAAAAACCCTTGAGAAAGTCGGGATAGAAGGAACATACTTAAACATCATAAAAGCCATTTATGAAAAGCCCACAGCTAACATCATCCTCAATGGGGAAAAACTGAGCTTTTTCCCTGAGCTCAGGAACACAACAGGGATGCCCACTCTCACCGCTGTTGTTTAACATAGTGTTGGAAGTTCTAGCATCAGCAATCAGACAACAAAAGGAAATCAAATCCATCAAAATTGGCAAAGATGAAGTCAAGCTCTCACCTTTTGGAGATGACATGATACTATACATGGAAAATCCGATAGACTCCACCAAAAGTCTGTTAGAACTGATACATGAATTCAGCAAAGTTGCAGGATACAAAATCAATGTACAGAAATCAGTTGCATTCTTATACACTAACAATGAAGCAACAGAAAGACAAATAAAGAAACTGATCCCATTCACAATTGCACCAGGAAGCATAAAATACCTAGGAATAAATCTAACCAAAGATGTAAAAGATCTGTATGCTGAAAACTATAGAAAGCTTATGAAGGTAATTGAAGAAGATATAAAGAAATGGAAAGACATTCCCCACTCATGGACTGGAAGAATAAATATTGTCAAAATGTCAATACTACCCAAAGCTATCTACACATTCAATGCAATCCCAATCAAAATTGCACCAGCATTCTTCTCGAAACTAGAACAAGCCATCCTAAAATTCATATGGAACCACAAAAGGCCCTGAATAGCCAAAGTAATTTTGAAGAAGAAGACCAAAGCAGGAGGCATCAGAATCCCAGACTTTAGCCTCTACTACAAAGCTGTAATCATCAAGACAGCATGGTATTGGCACAAAAACAGACACATAGACCAATGGAATAAAATAGAAACCCCAGAACTAGACCCACAAACGTATGGCCAACTCATCTTTGACAAAGCAGGAAAGAACATCCAATGGAAAAAAGACTGTCTCTTTAACAAATGGTGCTGGGAGAACTGGACAGCAACATGCGGAAAGTTGAAACTAGACCACTTTCTCACACCATTCACAAAAATAAACTCAAAATGGATAAAGGACCTGAATGGGAGACAGGAAACCATCAAAACCCTAGAGGAGAAAGCAGGAAAAGACCTCTCTGTCCTCAGCCGTAGCAATCTCTTACTCGACACATCCCCAAAGGCAAAGAAATTAAAAGCAAAAGTGAATTACTGGGACCTTATGAAGATAAAAAGCTTCTGCACAGCAAAGGAAACAACCAAGAAAACTAAAAGGCAACCAACGGAATGGGAAAAGATATTTGCAAATGACATACGGGACAAAAGGCTAGTATCCAAAATCTATAAAGAGCTCACAAACTCCACACCCAAAAAAAAACCAAATAATCCAGTGAAGAAATGGGCAGAAAACATGAATAGACACTTCTCTAAAGAAGACATCCGGATGGCCAACAGGCACATGAAAAGATGCTCAACGTCGCTCCTTATCAGGGAAATACAAATCAAAACCACACTCAGATATCCCCTCACGCCAGTCAGAGTGGCCAAAATGAACAAATCAGGAGACTATAGATGCTGGAGAGGATGTGGAGAAACGGGAACCCTCTTGCACTGTTGGTGGGAATGCAAACTGGTGCAGCCACTCTGGAAAGCAGTGTGGAGGTTCCTCAGAAAATTAAAAATAGACCTACCCTATGACCCAGCAATAGCACTGCTAGGAATTTACTCAGGGGATACAGGAGTACTGATGCATAGGGGCAATTGTACCCCAATGTTTATAGCAGCACTCTCAACAATAGCCAAATTATGGAAAGAGCCTAAATGTCCATCAACTGATGAATGGATAAAGAAATTGTGGTTTATATACACAATGGAGTACTACATGGCAATGAGAAAGAACGAAATATGGCCCTTTGTACCAACGTGGATGGAAGTGGAGAGTGTGATGCTAAGTGAAATAAGCCATACAGAGAAAGACAGATACCATATGTTTTCACTCTTATGTGGATCCTGAGAAACTTAACAGAAACCCATGGGGGAGGGGAAGGAAAAAAAAAAAGAGGTTAGAGTGGGAGAGAGCCAAAGCATAAGAGACTCTTAAAAACTGAGAACAAACTGAAGGCTGATGGGGGGTGGGAGGGAGGGGAGGGTGGGTGATGGGTATTGAGGAGGGCACCTTTTGGGATGAGCACTGGATGTTGTATGGAAACCAATTTGACAATAAATTTCATATATTGAAAAAAAAGAAAAAAAAAGAAAGTACTTGATATAGGAAAAAAAAAATTCTGGAGTAGAATATAGGAAGTAACCTGTTGGACATCAACCATAGCAACTTCTTACTAGATATGTCTCCTGAGGCAAGAGAAAGAAAAACAAAAATAATATTCCAGTGTATACATGTTTGTATTCCATATATACATACATATATATTTGGACTTCATCAAAATAAAAACTTCTAAGGGATAATAAAAACGTAGCAAAATAATAATAATAAAATAATAGTAAAATAAAAACAGCAAAGGAAACAATTAACAAAACTAAAAGACAGCCTTCAGAATGAGAAAAGATATTTGCAAATGCTTTATCTAATAAGGGCTAGTATCCAAAATATACAAGTAACTTCTAAAACTGAACACCCAAAACAAGTAATCCTGTTTTAAAAAAATGGGCAAAAGATATGAATAGACCTTTTTCCAGAGGAGGCATACAGATGGTCACAGACACATAAAAAGATGTTCAATATTACTTATCATCAAGGAAATGCAAATCAAAGGCACAATGAGATATCATCTCATACCTGTTCAGAAGAGCTAAAATTAATAACACAGGAAACAATAGATGTTGGTGAGCATGCAGAGAAAGGGAAATCCTCTTACACTAATGTTGGGAATGCAAAATGGTTCAGCCACTCTGGAAAAACAGTATGGAGTTTCCTGAAAAAGTTAAAAATATAACTATCCTACAATCCAGCAATTATGCTATAAGTATTTACCCAAAGGATGCAAAAATGCTACTTCAAAGGGATACATGTGCCCTGATGCTTATAGCAGCATTATTAAAATTATTTAAATTATGGAAGGAGCTCAAATGTCCAATGACTGATGAATGCATAAAGATGTATGTATATAGACACACACATATATTTATTTATTTACTTATTTATTTATATTTATATTTATATTTATGTTATATATATGTATGTATATATGGAATAAAAACATATATACACTGGAACATTACTCAGCCTTATAGAAGGATGAAGTCTTGCCATTTGCAATGATGTGGATGGAGCTAGAGAGTATTATACTAAATAAAATAATTCAGTCAGATAAAGTCAAATGCCATATGATTTCAGTCATATGTTGCATTTAAGAAACAAACATAGAAAGAAAGAGAGGCAAACCAAGAAACAGACTCTTAACTATAGAGAGAAAACTGATGGTTACCAGAAGAGAATTGGGTGGCGGGATGGGTTAAATAGGTGATGGGGATTAAGGAGGGCAGGTAGAGATACACAGACAATTGTCAATGCCTTTTTCTGTAGTTACAGGCCCCATGAGTTTTTTGAGCGGGAGATGACACATAAGGAGTATTTCTCATGTATCAGCTTGTTACACTGTGTTTGGGCATGGGTCCATGTATAGTGAAGTGGACTTTATGTGGACTTGGACTTTAGAAACTTGAACAGCACCCCCCAGAACTAGGATATAAATTAGAAATTATTGTCAGATATTAAGTAGTTGTCAATGGTATTAATGAAAAAGATAGTGATGTCTAATGTAGACCATGAGGCAGTGTAGGGGATGAAGTCTCTCATTTGGGTAAGATTATCCACCAGCCTTAGAGGAGGGTTTTAGGGAAGGTATGTATGTGTGTGTGTGAAGGGAGGGAATGGATTTCACTCCATTCGTGTGTGTGTGAAGGGAGGGAGAGTGAGAAAGTAAGGGATAAAATATAGACCCAGAATATGTCCTAAGACCACTGAGAGTCTGGGAGATGAAGAAGCCAACTGTCTGGAATATGAAATCATATTGTAAACTTTTTGATGGTGATTAAGGAGTGCACTTGTGATGAGCACCAGGAGTTGCATGAAAGTGTTGAATGACTATATTGTACGCCTGAATCTAATTTTACACTGTATGTTAACTAACTGGAATTTAGAAAAAAATTTTTGAAAAATCAAGTTGTACACCTTAAATATATATTTTTTTAATTGTCAATTACATCTCAATAAAGCTGGGAGGGTGGGGAATAAGCCAAGCTTCTCCTGCAAGTGGTCTCCTATTGAAGGTGTCTTGTTTGATGTAAGGTGTTATAGGTTCAATTGTGTCCCCAAAAGATATGCTGAAGTCCCAACCCTTAGTACCTCAGAGTATGACCTTATTTGAAAATAGGGTTGTTGCAGATGTAATTAGTGAAGATGTGGTCATACTGTAATATGGCAGACCTTTAATCCAATATAAATGGTATCCTTATTTAAAAAAAAAAAAGAAGACAAGGGTGGGGGATAGAATCTCCTGGGATTACAAAGGTGGAGATTGAAGTAATCAACTGTAAGCCAAGGAGCACAAAGGATGATGCCACTGCCTGAAGCTAGGAAGAGGCAAGAATGAATTCTACCTAGAGTCTCAGAGGAAGCATGGCTCTGCTGATACCTTAATTTTACACTTCTAGCCTCCAGAACTGAGAAAATAAATTTATGTTTTTTTAAGCCACCCACTTTTTGGTACTTCGTTATGGCAGCTCTAGGAAACTAATAGGTAGAGCCATCAAAGTCCCTGTGAATTGAGTTCAATTTAAGAAAAAAATTAATGTTTATTTATTTTTGAGAGAGAGAGAGAGAGACACAGAGAAACAGAGCGCGAGCAGGGGAGGGGCAGAGAGAGAGGGACACAGAATCCGAAGCAGGCTCCAGGCTCTGAGCTGTCAGCACAGTCTTATGCAGGGCCCTGAACTCACGAACCACAATATTATGAGCTGAGCCAAAGTCAGATGCTTAACTGAAATGAGCTACCCAGGCGCCCCAATTGAGTGCAACTTTTTGAATGAGGTGTAGTGTCCAACAAGAGAGGCTGTGCATTAGTGGATGCTGTCAGCTACAAACCTGGCTTGGACGTAGTAGCCCTTAACATGTAACACACATCTTCTCAGTGCTGCCCCCTGGTGGCTATGAAGTTCAGCTACATAGTCTTAACATAGATTTATTGGTCTCCTGCCCATGTTAGATAGTAGGGTTGGATAGTTGTAATTGTTTAGGACATGATGACTTTAAAAAATAAGGTATTCTTCATTGTTCCTGGCATTCTAGTGTCTCTTTCCTTTCACATTCAAACTTCATTAAATGATAATTATTTGTACTCACAATCTTGACCACTCTAACCTCTTCCACTAGCTGACTATGGTCATCCCCCTCCCCTCCACTCTCAGACTTCATAGTCCAATGTCCCAATTCCATTAGAACCCTGTTTTGTTAAAGAAATGATAAATAATCTCAAAATAAGGCTTCAGTGAATGATAAAGTCTTCATGTCCATGTTAGCAAGCATGTTTTATCAGGGTCTAACAAGGTTTCAACCCACAGGTCTCGTAGATCTGTGACCCCCATATTTTGCCTCCTAGTTGGCTATTAATGTATAAACTGACCTGTGTTTAAATACCAGCACTGGGGCTTCTGATATTAGAATGCAACAAAAAAAGGTAGGAACATCTAAAAAGAATCAGAAAACTTGTATTTGACATATGATGTAATCACAATAAAATTTCATACATACAGCCATTTTCATCAATAACTTTTCTTTCAATAGAAGTTATGGGCAAACCTACATATGTCACTTTCTCCATCCCACTAAGACTGCTGCAACACCATTTGCATAACTCAGTCTACTTCCATTTGGATATGATTAATCACAATGCCATCTTGATCTTTCATAAAATTGCAGAATGTGAGATCCTGTAATGAACTTATATATCACCTAGTTCCACTCTTATTTCACAATATGTAAAAATTGAGGCCCAGAAAGAGGAATTGGCTTATACAGGACTATTAGCTATTAAGATAAGACCTAGAATTGCAGTCTCCTGACTCCCAGTCTTAACATTCTTCTACTTTGTCATACTGCTAATAAGGATCATCATCCAAAAACAAGACCCAATGGGATGACCATTTAGTTTCCCATTTCAGTAAGAGTGTTCTTCCCCCAATGATCTTTGAAGGAAATTATCTACCATAGTTTAGCTGCATTAAGTTTGATAATATATAAAATTACATTTGTCTTACTAGGCTTATAACCAGCTGAAATTGCTATAGAAAAAAAACAAACTCAATCTTTATTGACCATTTTCTTTTGCAACACCTCTGTTAATTTTACTGACCAAAGATGAAGTCCTGAGGCACTCCAGAAAATCCGCATGTTTATAGTTCAGTGTTTAGTCAGAGAACAGTCTAAAAGAAAAAAACACTAGGGACATCAAAACCAACATGTAGACCCTGATATCTAATAACAAGCAAGCCACAGACCAGCAAAATACCCTTATATACATTGAGAAATTGTTCAAGACCAGACACTTCCAGGAGATGGCAGTATAAGGCAGGTCTGGGTTCAGAGGAAATGGAAAATTGAAAAAAAGGAAACAAAAAGTAAGTTTTCATTGCCTAAGAATAGTTTTAATATGGGATCATGCCACCAACTGAAACCTGTATACAAACAAGAGGCACTTAAGTGACAAGGTCATGTAGGTCACCAGTCTGAAATCTACCAGGCAATGGCTACATTGCATTTTAAAGGAGATACTGAGAGAGCACTGGGTGTTATATGTAAGTGATGAATCATTAAATTCTACTCCTGAAACCAATACTACATTATATGTGAAGAACTTGAATATAATTTTGAAAAAAGAAATACTGAGATTAAATACACCCCAAAAACTTTGTTCAAAATACTTCTAAGAAGTCAACACTCTGTGGTTAGCAGTGAGATGGCTTACATTTTCAAAGGAAGGCTCTAATCATTATGTGTAAGAAGACTTGCATGAAGCTTGTAATAGTCACCTTTTATTGATTTTCTGACATATATCAAGCACTGTGAGCTAGACATCATTACAAATTATTTTATTCAGTCTCCATCCTAAGAAGTACCTACCATTATCCAAATTTTATATATGAGGAAACTGAGATTTGGAGAGCTTAAGTAACTTGCTTAGCAGACAGTATTTATGCATAAGATACAAAATCTCATGTAACATTTAAATAATTTTTGAACTTTTCCCTTTGTCCTTTTTTCCTTGATTCTTGATTACTTCAAAATATATTTACTTAAGAAAGTGTAGAGACAGCATAGAGTTTTGCAGCATTGCCAAGAGAAAGATATGCTCTTCATTCTAAGATGAAAGGAAAAACAATTCTGAGCTCCCCAAACTCACCAATTAACAATATTATTTTTTTCTGAGTTTCAATCCAATTGTGATTTACATTTCTCTGGCCTGGGCTCCTGACCTTTCAATTTGACTGGAGACCTCATAGGCAGATGTTAAAAAGCAAACATAAACTACATGTATGAACATACTGGGTTTACTCCTTGTCAATCACACATAATTGGCTCTAGATGCAGTATTTCTAGTATTAATCTGTGTCAAGCTATTTGCTGTATTTATTGAATTGAAGTTGGGTTCCTCCTCACTTTGTGTACATCTTGGTGAGCAGAATCGCTGCATTTAGTTGGTTCCACATATAGAAAGCAGCACTCATATCTCTTTCATTCAGTTTGCCTTACCCCCACCCCTTTTTCCAGCTTCTATAGTTTGAAGTGCAAAAGAAAATTATGTCAGGCCTTACCAGAAGTCTTTTGACTGCCTAGAAATATTTTGTGCTGATAGTTATCAGAGTATAGCGTCTGTCAATCTGTTTTTCAAAGTCAAACTTTCAACCCTGTCTGTATTTCTAAAGCTGGTTAGTTTCCAAAGAGCTAACAAACTCACCAACTTCACCAAAGACTGGCATCTAAACCAGAACATTGACCCATTATTTTATGATAGTTATATTTGCCAAAAAGATCAAATTACTCATCTTCTGATCAGTCCATTCTCTCTCAGTAGCTTACATAGGAAATCAAAACATAATCAGAAGCTTGTTTGTTGAGCACAGATATAGAACAAGTAGGGTGAGATACATGATTTAACTGGTTAATAGCATCAATCCCTGGGTCTTCTAGTTCCTAGCTATGGGACTTTGGGTAAATTATTTAACATCTCAGTACTTCAGTTCTCTCCTCTGTCAAATGGAGATAGCAAATAATGCTTACTATTTTGTGGGATTGCTGTTAGAATTAATTAATAAATGTAAAGTGCTCAGAACAATGCCTGTCACATATTAAGTGCTCAAAAATGTAAACTGTTGTTATTTTTATTACTTAATGTACTATTAACCAGCAGAAATACCTTGAATTCACTCCATTGGACTTCTCTGACTGGTCATTTGTAGACTATTTCCTGTGTATCTCTTCACCTTAGCACTTCCCTGATTTTAATTAGCCTCTGTGTGTGGATTATACCCAAATCTATATCTTAATCCTTGATAACTCTACTGAGTTTCATACTTTTGTATTCAACAGCCAACTGGCACAATCATCTAAACTGTTGCTTCCAAATTTTTTTATGATATGACACATATAGAAAACAGAAATAATTATGCAACACATTGGGTTTAACGCATGAGGTAGCACCCATGAGTTACACATGTAGTACACATGAGGTAGTGCAGCCTGACCACTGGGAACTCTAGTTGCTCTAAAAATATACAACCATGATGAAAGCTGAAAGGAACAACATCTCCATATCTTGTAACCTATGTGGGTCAGACAAAGCTTCAACCTTCAAGTCTTGCCAGGCATCTCTCACTCATTACGTTCAACATAAAGAGGTTATCTTTTCCTTAAAGCCAGATCTTCCACCTATGAACTCTATCTACCCCAATATTCAAGACAGAAATTGGAGTATTTTCTAGATACTCCCTCTTCATAACTTCCAATATTTCATTAAATTCTTCCAATTTTACCTATAAAATCTTTCTTATCTCTGTACCCTCTTTTCCATCCATCATGACCCCTCCCTGATCTCCACTGTTGTAATAGACCTCTAAGCTATCCACTTGCCTTGCTCTCCTATCCCTGGCCAAATCCACCCTTCACACAACTGCCATGGCAATCTAAAACATAGGTCTCACCTTGCCATTCCTCACCTTGCACAAAATCCTTCAATGACTGCCCATAGTTTAGAGCTGTAAATCTAAAACTTCTGAAATATCATGCAAGAAAGAAAAACCTTTACACAAACTCTAAAATAAAGGTAGGGTGGAAGGTGATGACAAGGACTAGAAGTTTGAAAATTCTTTGAAGTCTTGTGTTTTATCTTTAACTTGTTCACTGGTAATTTAAACTAAAAAATGATAATATATGTTTATTTTAATATAGAAATAATGTTTCAAATTATTTAACTTCAAATAAAATGGATGCCTCATAAACACACACTATGTTTGCCCTGTGCCTTTTTTCTAAATATAATTTATTGTCAAATTGGTTTTCATACAACATCCAGTGCTCGTCCCAACAAGTTCCCTGTGCCTTGGCATATGTGTTAACTAGTCTTGAAAAACCCCAGTGTAACAAATTGTCAGAGGATAAAATCCAAGCTTCACAACCTGGCCTCCAAGGCCTTCATGATATAGTCTCTGCTCATGTCTTTTTCACCTTCTTTCTGTTCCAATAGAACCGATCTGAGTGTACTTCTGTGCCCATACCATACTATTTCTGAACTCTCTACCAAGAAACTTTTTGTCTACTCCTTTCATCACACCTTACAATTAATTCCTAGATAGTGCTAACTCTTCCTTTGAGAGATAGTGTATGTGTCTCATCCTAACATTTATCAAGATATCTCCCATGCTATGTCCCAGCCTGGGTTAGGTACTGTTCCTCTGTATTCTCTTAGGACTGTGGGCTTGTTTTAATCATAACACTTAACCCACTGCATTAACATTCTTTGTTTTTAATTTTACATCTTTTGATTCCTCACTAAAACATAAACTTCTTAAGAACAGACTCTGTATGAAAATCACTTTCTAGGTGCTTCATAAAATTTTTTGTTTACTTACTGAAATATCATTAACATACAATGTTATATTAGTTTCAAGTTCTTAAAAATGTAACTAAATTCTGGTAATCTCAGGCTTCCATTTTGGACCAATTCCCTCTTTGACTGATGAATCCTTTCCTTAGAATTGTAATATCATCAATGACTTTATAAGCAATACTAACTTTAAAACACAGTTGTGTCTATCTGATCCATAACGTATTTCATACTGGACTTGTTAGAGAAAACCCTGAATTATTTGTAGACACTGGATATAGTCCACAAATATCATCCCATTTTTGTTCTATACTGATTTTTTTTAAATCAAAGCCACTTATTGACTATCTGGGTAGAAATATGAAGAATTAGAAATATCACAAACAACTAAGAGAAATACTAAACAAAGAAATATCAGACAATGACAGAGGAGAAAAGTAAAGCTATAAATTTAAGACTATCAGACTAAAACTAGTTCTAGCACTAAATGGGCTCCTTGCTTGTAATCGAGACATCATCTATTCATAATTTATCTTACTTGAACATCATTTCAGAAAGAAATGCTTCTACACACATGACAAACTGTAAGGAGGTTTCTGTACAAACAGTAGATTATTGTATTTGGCCACTTGTCACACTGTTAAGACTGGATTCATCTAAACTCAATATATAAAGCATGATGATGGTAATGATGCTTATACATCAGGAACTCCAGAGCTATCTGTTTCTTTGTAATTTTAAACTTCTCTCCTATATTTGTTTATTTCATCTTTTAGATGTTTGACATTTGTGTGCTATAGAATAAATTAAAACCATAGAATCTCCGGTCTTTTCTATCTTTGAAACCTAATGTACCTCCAACGTAATTTATATGAAAGATTCTCTGAAAATAAATCTACATTGTGGTCTATACTGGAATATTAATCTGTTAATTTTAAGCTATTGAAAGCTAGAATTTTATCTAGAAGAGCAGGATTTTTCTTCCCCATTGTTAGTGGCATGTTGCAAAATGCCATTAAATTTATTCTCCTGTCCCTGTAGGTGATACTTGGGAGAAATGGTCCCAGTTCAGCAGGGCTCCTCAGTTTTTGAAGTATGTCACACGCTACATTTTCAAAGAAGAGTGGGTAATAAGATTTGCTGGCATATTTGTTGAATTATAAATGCAGATCTGTGTACTATGTAATTAACATATTCCTGAAACAATAAATTATCTCTGTGAGTTGAAAATGAAAACATTAGGTAAATAATAAGTATTTTTATTTGAGAAAGTATTTGGAGGATATTTTGAGGGCCCAATTTCAGAATAAATAACATAAAATTGCAAATACTTTTACTTTTTAAAAACATAGTCCATCGCAGACTAACATGATGGCTTTCCAAATTTCCTCAAAAAATTTATAATGAATATCCATGACTATTTTGCAGGAAGTACAGACCATCATTTTCTCCCCAGATACTCAGAATTTCCTTTAGAAGAGGAGGGATGGGGAAAGTGAGTGATCTACACATGCTCCACAAATTAGAACATTTGGTCCCTCAGTGACAGCTGCCATTTGCCTCCATATTATTTAAAAAACATGTTCAGATGCAAGTTACAAACTAACCAATTGGAGTTTAAGGAAATAAATGACCTATTTTTCCACATAAAAGCAAATCTTAAAATCAAGTCTAGACGTAGGTCATTGCTGGTGTTTATTTTGTTGTTCAACAATGGGCCCAAGGTTGTTCCCAATGGACCCAAGGAAATTCTATTTTTTTTTTCTGACCCACTATTCATACCATATAGACTTTATCTTCATGCTGGTCATCCTATTGTTATAAGATGGCTGCTGAAGCTCCAGATATGTTTACATTTAAGGCAGAGAGAAGAAAGAGTCAGTGTCAGCAGACTTCTGCTTGATGTCTCACTACTAGAACTGAGTCACATTGCCCCTCCTATCTGCAAGTGAGTGTAGGAAATTGAGTTTTCTACTTTCTAGTTTCTATAATGGAAAGTAGTAGCAAGGGAGAAGGGGGTTAGAAATGGAATAAGAATACCTAATTAATGAGATGCCTCTCCTTCTTAGGCCTGATATGGTATGTCTCTTGTCACCACGAATGACAGTGCTATTAATCTACTCAGATAGATTGGTGCTCACTAATGTTTGCACTGAGAGTAGTTCCCTCACCCAGGGATTCAGGAGGAGTCCAAGGTTACCGGTCTAGAAGATATTTGATATTCCCATCCAGTGCCTTCCTCTGACCTTACTTTATTGCCTTGGGTGAACTTGGTAAATCTTAATGGTCTCTCTTAGGATTAATTCTCATGTAAATACCACATTTAATCAGTTCTAAGACACACTATTTCACATAGTTTCTCCATAACAAATCTCTGAAATTAAGATTGACTTCCAACAAATTATATATTTCTGACATTAGGATTTACTTTCAACAATTGTGTCTTATAACTAATATTGGCCAGGTAGCTATTATGATATAGTTGTCATTGCATGTACATGTGGAAACCTGGTCATAGCTGTTCATGATAAAAACACTTCAATTGAGTTATACGCACTGTTGGTACTACATGTGTTAATTGCCATTTAAAATATCTTCAAAAAGATTACACTGCCTGTAATCATCAGAACAAAATGTTATTGTGTAAGCAGAAAGGTATGAAAATGGAACAGTGGGGTGTAATTTGACATTAGGAAACAAATATGTACCACTGGAAGAGTAAATGCCAGCATTAAGACTTGCAGAATGAGGGTCAGTGAGTTAGAGGAAAACCTCAGAGACAACAGTGGACCACTTCCCCTTGGTTTTTGGTTTTTGTTGTTTTTAAATGATTCATCATCAATGTTCTTAATTATATAGAGAATGATTCTTTGTAAAAATACAAGGACATCAATAACTCTGAGTCAAACTATGACTGAAAAAAAGCTAGACTGAATGTGAAGAAGTTTTAGGAATCCCTCACTTACGTGTTTTGCTTATATTTTCACTCTTATGCATTTATAAGAGTGATATATACTAATAACCTATCTAAATGGTTCTAATCAAGTTCTTAAAATAAGTGTAAAATAAAGCCTCTAGTTGATTTTTAAAAACCATTGTATCACAGATTAATTGGCAGCATTTTTTCTTTCTTAGTGGAACCTAAAATAACAGTATGTCTTATAGTCAGTGACATATTACAGTAATGAAGCATGTTATATTCCTAGAAGTACAGCTTTTCCATTTCTCTACACTTGCCAAATTATACGAAAGAGAAAGCTTAGGAAAGGATAAGCTGGAAACTGCTACACGGACAGTAAAGAAGACTATCATTGAGCAAATTTTAGAAAAAAAAGATAAAAAATCAGAAGGAAAATTGATTCATTTCCATTAAGATGATTGTGAAATAATGTTTTAGTATTGTAAATAGGAGGTGTTAGCAAGAGAGTTTATTGGATAACAGGGTTTTCTCTGACCTGGTGAATAATCATCCCTAACAATCCATGCTGCATTCATTTCAACTCTTTTTGGGCCTAAAAAAATAATTCCTCTCAAACTTTTGGTTTGGTCACTGAGGAAAAGCTACAGACTGATGCCTAAGTCACAGCCAAATAGACTCATTAGTCCTCTGATACCAGATGGCTCTCAGATTATACTTGTCAGGAAC
Organism: Panthera onca; assembly: GCF_046562875.1. Lineage (NCBI taxonomy): Eukaryota > Metazoa > Chordata > Mammalia > Carnivora > Felidae > Panthera > Panthera onca. Next base: position 58,144,988 of record NC_138357.1, on the reverse strand, counting down.
TTAATTAACCCAAAATACATCTTAGTAATCATATTTGACCAGTGATCCAGATACGAGCCCTCTAAAGGCATTTCCCTTCTACCTATCCTCTTTTCTTGCTCTTCTCCTTGACTCATCTTCCCCACTGCTGTCTTCCCTCCCAATGCTTCTATTGTGCTCTGGAATCCTCTTTCATTATAAACCAAATTCCCTTGTCTTTTCTTCCTCTTCTCCAAACTCCCTCTCTGCCTCCTCATCTTGACTGAAGCCTGGCTATTACTAGAGGACATCACTCTCACTTCCACCCTCTTGCATTAAAGCTGTTTATTCTCATAGGGTACACATATCGCATAGCTGCAGACTGGGTTAGCATTCTCCCTGTTGCCACCTCTACATGACTATTCTTCCACATTTCTGGAAAAGCCTTTCTTTCTACCTTTGAAACTCCTGCCATCTAGCTATAGTATCTTGCCCCACCTTGCTTCTGTCCCTTTATCAACTGCCTGATTAATTTCTCACATTCACTGGAGACTGTGGCACCTGGTTCACATTCTTTCTCTCTGTCCTCATTATTGTGATCATCATGGACACACTGAAGGCAATTTATCCAATACTTTAACTCAGATATTTTTTTAACTGCATGACTCAAACCATCCACATCTTCACTTCATTTTAATAGCCCATTACCATGACCACACCCTGAAATTTGTTGCCTAGAACTATGTTCATCTTGAACGATAAATTCCTAAGTCTTATGCTCTACCCACAGTGACCTTTTAAAATCCTGGACTGGAAAAACTAGAGGGACTACTATATCAGCTCCTGATCCCCAAACATCCATGGTATGATGTTACGATGGATTTCATTAATTAATTCAATACATGTTTATTAATCACCTCCTATGTTCTAAGCACTGTTCATGGCACTGTGTTTACATAAATAAGCTAAAAACACATTGCTTCTGATCTCATGGAATTACAATCCACTGGGAGAAGTAATTACTTAATGAAATAATTACACAAATATAAAATTGCAAACAAATAAATGTTATGAAGTAAAAACTAAAAGTACTATGAAACCATATAATGGGAGATATATGATCCCCACTACCCCCTTAGGTAGTGACCTTTAATCTGAGATCTAAAAGGAAAATAAGGGTTGGCTAAAGGAAGTAGCTAGAGGGAAAAGCATCCAAAGCAGAGAGAACTGCATGGGCAAAGGTTGTGAGGCAAAAGATTCCATAGCATGGTTGTAAAACTTAAATACAGAGTGGCTTGAGTGCAAAAAGCAAGATGAAAAAGAGAGGTAGAAGAATCTAGAAAAGAAGTGATATCAAGGCAATATAGGGTTTTTGACACCATGATGCACCATGTGTAAGGAAATGGGTGAATTTAATATGTGTTTCAGAAAATGCTTTGGTTGCAGTTTGAAGGAAGCAAGAGTACATGCAAAAGGATGGGAATGACTGCTGGTTGCCTACCTCATCATTTCTTCCCCACCTTTTTTTTTTAGTAACAAGACCATATTTTTAAGGTGGGCATAACATCTCTCTGAAGAGAGGATATTTTGCAGCCTCTTTACATCTCTGAGTAGTTATGTAACTAAATTCTGGCCAATGAGACAAAGGAAAATGTATAGGTTTTCCAAGAAGTGTCCTTAAACAGCAGATCTCATACTTCTTGTCCTTTTTCACCTTCTTGCTGTCTAAAATGCAAACAGACTACACGCCATCGGGAGATGTGGAACGAAATCGCCCTGTTGGGAAGAACGGAGTTGGTGCTGTTATTTGGAACCATTCATGCAGCATATCATAGCATGTAGAAATGTGCTACAGATGGCAAAGCAATGCAGCAAACAACAACAACAACAACAACAAACTTGGGCCTGATGATGATGGAGTAAATATACCAGCACCAGAGGGTAAACCTCTGTATTTCATTTACGAAATAAAAAAATAAATTTCATGATGTGCCATTCCATATAGTTCATTGTTACCAAGTACGATAGCTCCAAACTGCTCTCTGATAACTCGCCAATACAGTTAAAATATATAATGTAAGAAAAGATTCATTTTATTTAAAAATTTTTAATATTTGTTTATTTTTAAGAAGAAGAGAGAGGCAGAGCGTGAGTGAGGGAGGGGCAGAGAAGGAAACACAGAATCCAAAGCAGGCTCCAGGCTCTGAGCTATCAGCACAGAGCCTGATGCAGGGTTGGAACCCACAAGCCATGAGATCATGACCTGAGCTGAAGTTGGTCGCTTGTGGTGACCAACCCACCCAGGTGCACCAAAAAGATTCAGTTTATAAAGCATTTGCCATTTGCAACAATATGGATTGAGCTATAGAGTATAATGCTAAGTGAAATAAGTCAAAGAAAGACAAATACAAAATTATTTCACTCATATGTGGAATTTAAGAAAAGAAAAACAATGAGCAAAGTAAAAAAAGAAGGGGAGACAAAGAAACAGATTCTTAATGATAGAGAACAAATAAATTTATAAAGTAACCAAAAAGATAAAATACCCAGGCAGTAACTAAACAAGTAATGTGAATGAACCATATGAGGAAATCTTAAAACTCTATTAACATATAAAAGAAAATATAAATGGATGAAAAAGGATCACAGTGTTCATGGTTAACACTAAAAGCGGTAATCATCCAACATCGCAGAGAAGTAAGAGGATCTGTACTTTCCAGGTCTCTCAAAGAAAGGTTGAAGTCAAAGGATTTGAACCACAAGAGTCTGGGAGGAAGAGACTGAGTCTATCAGGGAGACACCAGGACAACCTGATGGGCCATAGGTGGATGATTGCGAATGAGGAGAGATGAAATGGGCCAAGTAGGCACGGAGGGGAGGAATCCCCTTCTGGGGAGAGACAAAGGGAAGAGAAAGAGTGGCTGGGGAAGCATAGGACTGTATCTAGACAAGAGAAAAGCCTCAGATCAGGACGGAGAGGGATCCTATCTCTAACAGAAGGGCTGTCTCCTGACTGGGGCTGGCTGCCCTGTTCACATACCTGGGGAGGAGGGGAGCAACCCCGGGGTTTGGTGGTAGGTCAGAGACACAGTCTGCAGTAAGAGAAAGCAGCTCCCTCCCTGAAGTGTGGTGGAACAGGACAAAACAAGCCAGGACCACATATCAGGCAGCATAGAGAAGCACTTCCCCAGTGCCAAGGCAAACAGTGCGGGAGTTTAAATCCCAGGAAATACCAGGGCACGGGGGTCAGCAGAGTGAGACAAACCACCTCATCTGTGCTCTTGGCACAGTGAGGATGGCTCAAATGGAGTGATTTGGGACACTGGGTCCGTGGAAAAGAGTCTGGGGTGGTCACATTTTTCTTCCCACCACCACCAAGGCAGGACCTCAGGGATCTTCTGTGGGGCCCAACATGGAGGCAGACCCACCTACCCCAAACCACACCCCTCCTCACCAGGTAACTGCAAATCTACTGGAGCTGGATAGACGCTAAGGAACAGATAGCCCACTCCTCCAAATCAGCTCTGCTGCATTGCTTGGATTAATCCTAGGACAATTCTTGTTATTTAGATATGTTCTTCCTTCCTTTTCTCCTTCTTATCTCTTCCCTCCTCTAGGCTGGTTATTCTGGTTATTGGTTTGTTTAAGCAGACCTATTTAACCCATTCTCTTGATACATGTTCTACACCTCCTTCCATTTCCTTTCTCTCTCTTTGGAATAATCAAGCCATATAGTGTGGGTACTCCATCTTCATTTCTTTTTCCCTGCCTCCTTCTTTATTTTCCTTTTTCTCTCTGGATTGTGCCATTTAGTCTCTCTGCCTGGTCGATGTTTATTTTTGTTCTTTTCCCCTTGTCCCTGTCATTTTTCTTTTTTTGTGTGTTCTTCCATCAACACTGCCTCTACCCTATTTTTTACTTGTAGCTGGTGTTTCTGCTTTTTTTACTTTTGGATTTTTGTTGTTGCTTTTGTTCGTTTGTTTGTTTTTTTGTTTTATTTCTTTGTGTGTTAGCATGGTTTTGTTTCCTGTTTGTTTGTCTGTTTGTTTTCCTTTCGAGGGTTACTTCAAGTAACAAATCAAAGCACACCAGGTGGAGGGTCCAAAACGTTACTATGAATAGGGAGATAAAATAATCAAAATCACAACAACAGAAAGCAAGTAAAACTTTCCAAAAAACACCTCCTGAAGGATCAGGCCATGGACAGTGTAAGATCTCCCTCCCCCTTTATTATAGCAGTGATTGCAGGTGCAGAGCACATAACAAACTTAAAACTCATGAGGGACAGAAATCTAGCCAAAATGATGAAAAGGAAGAATTGTCCTCAAAAGAAATTCCATGAAGAAGAGACAGCTAAAGAATTGATCAAACAGATATAAGCAATGTAACTGAACAAGAATTGAGAATAATAGTCATAAGATTAATCGCTGGGCTTGAAAAAGGCATAGAAGACAGTAAAGAATCTATTGCTGCAGAGATCAACGAATTAAAAAACAGTCATGATGAACTAAAAAATGCTATAAATGAGGTGCAAAATAAAATGGAGGCGGCCACAATGCAGATTGAAGAGGCAGAGGGGAGAATAGGTGAATTAGAATATAAAATTATGAAAAAAGAAGAATCTGAGAAAAAGAGACATAAAAAAATACAAGAGTATGAGGGGAGAATTAGAGAGCTAAGTGATGCAATCAAACAGAACAATATCTGTATCATAGGAATTCCAGAAGAAGAGAGAGAGAGAAAGAGGTGTACTTGAACAAATCATAGCTGAGAACTTCCCCAATCTGGGGAAGGAAACAGGCATTGAAATCCGAGATGCACAGATAACTCCCTTCAGACGTAACTTGATCTTCTGCATGACATATCATAGTGAAGCTGGCAAAATACAAGGATAAAGAGAAAATTCTGAAAGCAGCTAGGGATAAATGGGCCTTAACATACAAAGGTAGACACATAAAGGCAGTAGCAGACCTATCTACTGAAACTTGGCAGGCCAGAAAGGAATGGCAGGAAATCTTCAATGTGATGAACAGGAAAAATATGCAACCAAGAATCCTTTATCCAGCAAGCCTGTCATTCAGAATAGAAGGAGAGATAAAGGTTTTCCCAAGCAAACAAAAACTGAAGGAATTCATTACCACTAAACCAGGCCTACAAGAGATCCTAATGGGGACTCTAAGTGAAATGTTGCAAGGACCACAAAGTACCAGAGACATCACTACAAGCACGAAACCTACAGATAACACAATGAATCTAAACGGATATCTTTCAATAACAACACTGAATGTACATGGACTAAATGCTCCAACCAAAAGACATAGGGTATCAGAATGGATAAAAAAAACAAGACCCATCTATTTGCTGTCTACAAGAGACCCATTTTATACCTGAGGGCACCTTCAGATTGAAAGTGAGGGAAGTGAGAAATATCTACCATGCTACTGGAACTCAAAGGAAAGCTGGAGTAGCCATACTTATATCAGACAAACTAGACTTTAAATTAAAGGCTGTAACAAGAGATGAAGAAGGGCATTATATATTTACAGGGTCTATCCATCAGGAAGAGCTAACAATTATAAATGTCTATCCACCGAATTCGAAAGCACCCAAATACATAAAACAATCACAACCATAATCTATTTTATTGGCAAGAATGTGGTAATAGCAAGGGACTTTAATACTCCACTTACAACAATGGACAGATCATCTAGAAGAAAATCAATAAACTATGGCCCTGAATGATGCACTGGACCAGATGGACTTGACTGGTATATTTAGAACTCTACATCTTAAAGCAGCAGAATATAATTTCTTCTTGAGTGCACATGGAACATTCTCCAAGATAGATCATATACTGGGTAACAAAAGAACCCTCAATAAATATAAAAGAATGGAGATCATACCATGAACACTTTCAAATCATAATGCTATAAAACTTGAAATCAACCACAGGAAAAAGTCTGGAAAACATCCCAAAGCATGGGGGTTAAAGAACATCCTACTAAAGAATGAATGTGTCAACTAGGCAATTAGAGAAGAAATGTAAAAATATATGGAAACAAATGAAAAAGGAAACACAAAAATGCAAACCCTTTGGGATGCAGCGAAGGCAGTCCTAAGAGGAAAATACATTGCAATCCAGGCCCATCTCAAGAACAAGGAAAATCCAAAATACAAAATCTAACAGCACACCTAAAGTAACTAGAAACAGAACAGCAAAGACATCCCAAACCCAGCAGAAAAAGAGAAATAATAAAGGTCAGAGTAGAAATAACCAATATAAAATAAAAACAAACAAACAGTATAACAGATCAATGAAATTAGAGCTAGGTTTTTTGAAAAAATAAACAAAATTGATAAACCTCTAGCCAGGCTTCTCAAAAAGAAAAGAGAGAGGACCCAAATAGATAAAATCAGGAATGAAAATGTATTTATCACAACCAATCCCCCAGAAAGACAAGCAATTATCAGGGATTACTAGGAAAAATTATATGCCAACAAACTGGACAACCTGGAAGAAATGGACAAATTCCTAAACACCTACACACTTCCAAAACTCAAACGGGAAGAAATAGAAAATTTGAACATACCCATATCTAGTGAAGAAACTGAATCAGTTATCAAAAATCTCCCAACAAGTAAGGGTCCTGGACCATATGGCTTCCCAGGGGAATTCTAACAGAGATTTAAAGCAGAGTTAATATCAATCCTTCTCAAGATGCTCCAAAAAATAGAAATGGAAGGAAAACTTCCAGACTTATTCTATGAAGTCAGCATTACCTTGATTCCCAAATGAGACAGAGACCCAACAACAAAAAGAAGAGAACTACAGACCAATATCCCTAATGAACATGGATGCAAAAATTCTCAACAAATTACTAGCAAATCAAATTCAAGAGAATATAAAAAGAATTATTCACCATGATTAAATGGGATTCATTCCTAGGCTAGAGGGCTGGTTCAATATTTGCAAATCAATCAATGAGACACATCACATCAATAAAAGACAGAATAAGAACCATATGATCCTGTCAATAGATGCAGAAAGAGCATTTGACACAAAACAGCATCCTTTCTTAATAAAACCCTCAAGAAAATTGGGATAGAAAGAACATACTGAAACATCAAAAGCCATTTATGAAAAGCCCAGAGCTAATATCATCCTCAATGGGGAAAAGCTGAGAGCTTCCCCCCTGAGATCAGGAACACGACAGCAATGTTCATTCTCACCGCTAATGTTTAACATAGTGTTGGAAGTCCTAGCATCAGCAATCAGACACCAAAATGAAATAAAAAGCATCAAAATCAGCAAAGAAGTAGTCAAACTTTCACTTTTCACAGACAGCATAATACTCCACATGGAAAACCTGACAGACTCCACAAAAAGGCTGCTAGAACTGACACATGAACTCAGTAAAGTTGCATGGTACAAAATCAATGTACAGAAATCAGCTGTATTATTATACACCAGTAATGAAGCAGCAGAAAGAGAAATCAAGAAACTGATCCCATTTACAATTGCACCAAGAATCATAAAATACCTAGGAATAAGCCTAGCCAATGAGGTAAAAGATATGTATGCTGAAAACTATAGAAAGCTTATGAAGGAAATTGAAAAAGACACAAAGAAATGGAAAAACATTCCATGCTTATGGATTGGAAGAATAAATATTGTTAAAATGTCAATACTACCCAAAGCAATCTACACATTCAATGCAATTGCAATCAAAATTGCACCAGCATTCTTCTCAAAGCTAAAACAAACAGTCCCAAAATTTGTATGTTACCACCCAAGACCCCAAATAGCCAAAGTAATATTGAAGAAGAAAACCAAAGGGGGAGGCATTAAAATCCCAGACTTTAGCCTCTACTACAAAGCTGTAATCATCAAGACAGTATGGTATTGCTACAAAACAGATACATAGACCAGTGTAATAGAACAGAGAGCCCAGTATTGCACCCACAAATGTATGGCCAACTAATCTTTGACAAAGCAGGAATGAGTATCCAATGTTAAAAAGACAGCCTGTTTAACAAATGGTTCTGGGAGAACTGGACAGCAACATGCAGAAGAATGAAACTAGACCACTTTCTTACACCATACACAAAAATAAACTGAAAATGGATGAAAGACCTAAATGTGAGATAGGAAACCATCAAAACTCTAGAGGAGAAAGCAGGCAACAACTTCTTTGACCTCAGCCGCAGCAATTTCTTACTCGACACATCTCCAAAGGCAAGAGAACTAAAAGCAAAAATGAACTATGGAGACCTTGTCAAGATAAAAAGTTTCTGCACTGCAAAAGAAACAATCAACAAAACTAAAAGGCAACTGACAGAATGGGAAAAGATATTTGCAAATGACATATCAGATAAAGGGCTAGTTTCCAAAATCTATACAGAACTCAACAAACTCCACATCTGAAAACAAATAATACAGTGAAGAAATGAGCAGAAGACATAAATAGACGCATTTCCAAAGAAGACATCCAGATGGCCAACGGACACATGAAAAGATGCTCAACGTCACTCATCATCAGGGAAATACTAATCAAAGGCTCATTGAGATACCACTTCACGCTGGTCAGAATGGCTAAAATGAACAAATCAGGAGACTATAGATGCTGGCAAGGATGTGGAGAAATGGAAACCCTCTTGCACTATTGGTGGGAATGCAAACTGGTGCAGCCACTCTGGAAAACAGTGTAGAGGTTCATCAAAAAATTAAAAATAGAGCTACCCTATGACCCAGCAATAACACTGCTAGGAATTTATCCAAGGGATACAGGAGTACTGATGCATAGGGGCACATGTACCCCAATGTTTATAGCCGCACTTTCAATAATAGACAAATTATGGAAAGAACCCAATGTCAATCAACTGGTGAATGAATAAAGAAGATATAGTTTATATATACAATGAAATACTCCTTGTCAATGAGAAAGAATGAAATCTGGCCATTTGCAGCAATGTGGATGGAACTGGAGAGTATTATGCTAAGTGAAATAAGTCAGTCAGAGAAAGACAGATACCATATGTTTTCACTCATATGTGGATTTTGAGAAACTTAACAGAAGACCATGGGGGGGGGTAAGGGGGAAAAAAGTTACAAGCAGAGAGGGAGGGAGGCACACCATAAGAGGCTCTTAAATATTGAGAACAAACTGAGGGTTGATGGGGGTAAGGGGGAGGGGAAAGTGGGTGATGGGCATTGAGGAGGGCACATGTTGGGATGACCACTGGTGTTGTATGGAAGCCTATTTGACAATAAATTATATTTAAAAATAAATAAAAGCTGATATCTTTTTACAATATATATCAAATCAACACATCATGCACCTTAAATTTATGCAATGTTGTATGATAAATATATCTCTATTAAGCTAGAAAAAAGTAATAATTCCAGCCCAAATTAATCCACCTAAATTAAAGTCTAAAATTAAATATAATCCCAACTAAAATATCAACAATATCTTTTTTTATTTTTACTTTTTATTGTTTTTAATTTTAATTCCAGTATAGTTAACATATAGTGTCATATTAGTTTCTAGTGTACAATACAGTGATTCAACAATTCTATATATTACTCAGTTCTCATCCATGATAAGTATATTCCTTAATCCCCATCATCTATTTAATCCATCCCCTCCCACCTCCACTCCAGTAACCATCATTTTGTTCTCTATATTTAAGAATCTGGTTTTTTGTTTTTCTCCCCCTCTGTTTTTACTTTATTTGTTTTCTTTTCTTAAATTCCACATATGAGTGAAGTCATATTGTATTTGTCTTTCACTTATTTCACTTAGCATTATACTCTATGGCTCAATCCATAATGTTGCAAATGGCAGGATTTGCCATATATGTACATATATAGTGCCTCTTCTTTACCCACTCATCAATTGATGGACACGTGGACTGCTTCCATATCTTGGCTATTGTACATAATGTTGCGATAAACTTTATCCTCTTGACTTTATGTTTTTGTATTTTCTTGGGTAACTACACAGTAGTGCAATTCCTGCATCAAAGTATAGTTTTATTATTATCTTTTTTGAGAAAACTCCATATTGATCCAGTTTGCTCTCCCACCAACACTGCAAGAGGGTTCCTTTTTCTTCACATCCTTGCCAACACTTTTTTTTTTTTGGTTTTTGATTTTAGCCATTCTGATGAGTGTGAGGTGATAGCTCCTTGTAGTTTTGATTTGTATTTCCCTGATGATAAGTGATGTTGAACATCTTTTCATGTCTCCATTGGCCATCTGGATGTCTTCTTTGGAAATGTTTATTCGCATCTTCTCTCCATTTTTAAGTGGATTTTTCATTTTTTGCATGTTGAGTTTTATAATTTCTTTATATATGTTGGATATGAACCCTTTATCAGATGTCATTTGCAAATATCTTCTCCCATTCTGTAGGTTGTCTTTAGTTTTATTGATTGTCTCCTTTGCTGTGTAGAAGGTTTTATTTTGATGTAGTGCCACCATTTGAATTATACTTTTAAATTCTTTGTTTCAGGAGACATATCTAGAAAAATGTTGCTATGGACAATGTCAGAGAAATTACCACCTGTGCTCTCTTCTAGGATTTTTATGGTTTCAAGTCTCATGTTTTGATCTTTAACCCATTTTTTAAAGTTTATTTATTTATTTTTTAGAGAGATATCAGGAGAGAGGCAGAGAGAAAGGGAGAGAGAGAATCCAAAGCAGGCTCTTCATTGTCAGTGTGGAGTCCAATGCAAGGCTTGAACTTATGAACCGTGAAATCATGAGCTGAGCCAAAGTCGAATGCTTAACTGACTAAGCCACCCAGGCACCTCATCTTTAACCCATTTTGAATTTATTTTTGTGCATGGTAAAAGAAAGTTATCTCGATTTATTCATTTGCATGTTTCTGTCTAGTTTTTTCAACACCATTTGTTTATGAAACTTTCTGTTTTCCATTGGATATTCACTTCTACTTTATCAAAGATTAATTGACCATATAATTGTAGGTTTATTTCTGGGCTCTCTATTCGGTTCTATTGACATATGTGTCTATTTTTATGCCAGTAACATATTATTTTCTTTACTATAGCTTTCTAATATAACTTGAAGTCTGATGACTCCAGCATTGCTTTTCTTCTTCAAGGTTGCTTTGGTTATTTGGAGTCTTTCATGGTTCCATACAAATTTGTGGGAGCTCTGTGAAAAATGCTGTTGATATTTTGATAGGTATTGCATGAAATGTGTAGATTGCCAGGGTGCCTGTGTGGCTAAGTCAGCTAAGCATCTGACTCTTGATTGCGGCTCAGGTGTTGATCTCACAGTTTCTGAGATCAAGCCACACGCCTGGCTCTGTGCTGTCACCATGGAACCTGCTTGGAATTCTCTCTCTCTGCCCCTCGCCCCCTCTCAGAAATAAAAAACATTAAATTTTTAAATGTGTAAATTGCATTAGGAGTAAAGACATTTTAACAATATTTGTGCTTCTGAACCATGAGTGTGAATTGTCTTTCCATTTATTTTTGTCCTATTCAATTTCTTGTTTCTGATGGTAGAGGAGAAGCTCTCAGTGTTTACCCATTGAGGATGATATTAACTGATTCTTTCAAAGTATTTTTGGATTTGTTGTGCTAGTATTCTATTGATGATTTTTGCATCCATATTCAGGGATAATGGCCTGTCATTCTCTTTTTCAGTGGTGTCTTTATGTAGTTTTGGTATCAGTGTATTGCTCACCTCATAGAATGGGTTTGGAGGTTTTCCCTTCGTTTCTATTTTTTGGAGTAGTGTTAGAATAGGTATTAACTCTTATTTCAATGTTTGCTGGAATTCATCTATGAAACCATCTGGCACTGGACTTTTGTCCAGGTTGACTTCAAGTTTCATGGCACTGTGGTCAAAAAAGTTGCAAGGTATGGTGTCAGTCTTTTTGTGTTTGTTGAGGCCTGATTTGTGAACTAATATGTGATCTATTCTGAGGAATGTCCCATGTGTACTTGAAAAAAGAACATATTCTGCTAATCTAGGATGAATGTTCTGAATATATCCATTAAGTCCATCTGATCCAGTGTGTCATTCCTTGTTGATTTTCTGCTTAGATGATCTATCCTTTGATGTAAATTGGGTGTTTAAATCCCCTACTATTATTGTATTATTATCAATTAGTACCTTAAAGTTTGTTATTAATTTCATGTTGGGTGCATAAATATTTACCATTGTTAGATCTTCTTTTTGGATTGTCCCCTTAATTATGATAAGATGCCATTCTTCATCCCTTGTTACAGTCTTTTTTAAAGTCTAGTTTGACTGATATATATATTGCTACTCTGTTTTTCTTTTGAAATTCATTTGCATGATAAATGTTCTCCATCTTCTCACTTTCAATATTCAGGTGGCTGCCTACAAGACAGCATATAGATGGGTCTTGTTTTTTTTTTTTTTAATCCATTCTGACACCCTATGACTTTTACTGGAGCATTTATCCATTTATATTCAGACTAATTATTGATAGATATGTATTTATTGCCATTTTATTAGTTGTTTTGTCATTGTTTCTGGAAGTCTTCTCTGATCCTGTCTTGTTTTTGTCTCTTTTTGTCTTTCCTTCCCACTGAAAGAGTCCCCTTTAATATTTCTTACAGGGTTTGTTTAGTGGTCTGAGCTCCTTTAGTTTTTGTTTGGGACACTTTTTATCTCTCCCTCTATTCTGAATAGAAGCCTTAATGGATAGAGTATTCTAGGCTGCGGCTTTTTCCCACTTAGCACTTTGAATGTGTCATGCTACTCCATTCTGGTCTGCAACATTTCTGTTTGGAAATCTGTAGCTAGCCTTATGGGTCTTCCCTTATATGTAAAGGACTTTGTCTTGTAGCTTTTAGGATTTTTTTTCTTTATCACTTTATTTTGCAAATTTCACAACAATATGTCTTGGGTTGGCCTACTTTTGTTGATTTTGATGGGGGTTCTCTGCTTCCTGCATCTGAATATCTGTTTCCTTTCCCAGATTATGGAATGGTTCTGCTATTATTTCCTCAAATAAACCTTCTGCCCATTTTTCTCTCTTCTTCTTCTGGAATTTCTATAATATGCATGTTACTATGGTTGATAGAGTCATTGAGTTCCCTAAGTCTTTTCTCATGTTCCATAATTCTTTTTTTCTCTGTCTTGTTCATCTTTAATGTTTTTAATTATTTTGTCTTCTATATCACTAATTCTTCCCTCTGCTTCTTTCAGCCTGGTATTCATTGCATAAAGCCTGTGTCCAATCCCAGTTATTGCATTCTTCATTTCTGATTAGTTCTCTTTTAACTATTTTATCATTGTGGTATCTCCCAGAAGTCTTCCACTCTTTCTTCAAGTCCAATGAGTATCCTTATGATTGGTGCTTTAAATTTTCTATCTGGCATGTAACTTACATCTATGTCACTTGGAATCTAGCTGTGGACTTATTTTGTTGTTTAATTTAAGATGAATTCATTCCAAATTGGCATTCTGTCTGTCTGCTTTCTTCTCTGTGTGAGAAAAGCTATTTATGTTTCCTGCTCCTGAGAATAATGGCTTTAGGAAGAAGAGTTCATGTAGTGTCCAGGTCCTGGTGGTTCAGGGAGTGTCTCCAGTGAGTGCTGCATGTGTTATACTGTTGTGTTCTGGGTGCTCTATCTTTCATCCAGTTGTCAGAAGAGGCTCTCTTTGCCTGCCATGGTCAGTGTTTGGTCCTTGCACAGACTATGGTGAGTTTTAACAAGGTGTTCTCTTGTCTGCTCATTAAATATGACCTGATACTACTTCTACTAGAACTTAAGCCCTGCAGAACTCTCTGGTTGGGAGACATGGTGTGGGAAGGGCTTAATGCTGTTCTTCTAGGGAAGGGGTCCACTGCACTGGGACTGAGGCTGGCTTGACTGAGAAGGACAATTCCACCCAAGAACAGGAATGTAGGACTTGGTGTAAGCAAGTTCATTAGCCAGTGTCAGCACTGCGGTGCTTCCTGGATGTTGCTCTGTGTTTATGCTGAGGGGCAAGTTAGGGAAATGGTACTGACCAACTCCTTTGCCCTCAGATAGGCATCTCCATGAATGCTGACTCTTAGGGACATGCTCAAAGAAGAGCAAGTAACCTCACCCCTGTGTGTACCCAGGTGTTGCTCAAATTTCTGTTTCCATGCCATCAGCCTCCTGGGTTGTTTGCATGCCTTCTCTCTAGTAGAAGGGCAGTGTCCTCAGGACTCTAAACTATCTTAGACAAGCCCACTGACCTTGAAAACTATAGGCTTTAAGTCCTCCCAAGCCCCCCTGCCACTGGTTTCAAAAGTTCACAAACATCTGCCTCTCTCATTTTCCCAGCAAATGGCTTTCAGGAAATGTCCTCCTTTTGCATTCCCTTGTGTTCTCATTCTCTCTAACCCTTCACAACCACAGCTGCCTCCCATGCAAAGTGCCTGTGATTCATTTCTCCACTAAACCATGTCTCCACACTTACTACCTTCTTTGATGTGGTCCCTTCACTCCCTTTAGTTGTGGAGTTTGTTCTTTCAGTCTTCAAATTGATTTCTGGGGTATTTAGAATGATTTGAATGTCATAATTTTTTAATGTTTATTTTTGAGAGAGTGAGAGAGAGAGACAGAGACAGAGCAAGAGCAGGGTAAGGGTAGAGAGAGAGGAAGACACAGGATCTGAAGCAGGCCCCAGGCTCTGAGCTGTTAACACAGATCCCGACGTGGGGCTTGAACCCACCAGCCATGAGATCATGACCTGAGCAGAAGTCAGACACTTAACTGACTGAGCCACCCAGGTGCCCCTGATTTGAATGTTATCTTAATGGGAAAGATGAGCCTAGGGTCCTCCTACTCTGACAATATATTCTACCAATTCCTTCAAATCTATCTCTCTATATTTAAAAAATCCTACTAATGTTATATAATTGTTTTTAATGTTCCATAATATATCAGGGATTTCCACCAAGTGAGTACAGGACAGCCCTAATTTCTGTTCATCCAGGAAAGATGTTAAAAATATTAAAATAAGTGTGTTGCTCTTACATCTGACCCTTCAAACCAGGCTGATGCAACCACTGATCTTGACCTCACTGGACTGCAAAAAAAAGTAGCAAATACTGTTAGGTAATTATTCAGTACTCTCCCAGTTTGAACTGGACCTGACTATACTTGTTCTGATTTCTCTCTTGCCATACTCTTGGTTTTGTCTTTACTTTGCATTAAAAACTACTTCTGACCACACTGGAATATGATACACTTGTTTATGCTCTTTCTGACTATTTGGAATGCAGTCTGGTTTTAGACTTAGCTTGTCCTCTGACCCTGGCATCACTCACTATCTTGGTTTTGTCCTTCCATCCCAGGGCTTCTTTCAACTCCAACCACTGACTCCATCCTAACAAGATGTCCGAAGAGCTGGCTCCAGACTATCTGCAAAGGATATAGAACACCAGATTTTTAAAGTTAAGTGGCCATTCAGATGTTTCTGAGTTTATTTGGTGAAATAAGGGGATTTCCTGACATAAGAGCATTTGCAGAGGAACCTAAGTATCTTTTGGGTAATTCTGCATAGAAAAATAGAAAAAGGGCAAAAATTTTTAATCCAGAATGAATCATTAATCCTTGAAAGAGGATAACAATTCTGAGTATAATATTGTGCTTCTAATTCTGATTTGTCTCTTCTCTTGGCCCCTAAAAATACTTATGTATGGGGTCTATGGAGAACAAGAGGGATATATACAAAACTGAAAAGTCTATTTCACTAAAAACACCTGCAAGACAACTGGGGCAAAACAGCACTGTGTCTTCCTTTTGAAATTATGACAGGAAAGAAGAAAAGTATTCTTTACCTCATAACCAACTTTTGTAGAACTTTGGCACTGTGAGTATTGTATTTTTTTTTTAGCAATGGTGTCTAGGGGAAGCTGTAGTGCCTGGCAGAATTAGCACTAACACCTAGCAAGGACCACATGGCCAAGTCAAGACTAGAGTCTCCAGCATCAGCCCAGTGGACTGGCTGAGTGGTGATGGTGCGAGGAGGGAGCATATGTATTTATGAGCACCAGGTGAAACATACCTAGACACTTCTATAAATGGTTTGGAGAGTAATTGGTGGTAGCACTTTAGAGAGGATTGAGGCCATACATCAGTAGATGGGTCCAAAAGCCAGTAGATTTCAAGTATTATGGTTAATATGCATCATTTATACACATAATTGGTGGAATCTTGTATAAATTCAGGTTGAATTGGAAATTTCTTTCTTTGTGACTTTAATTCCTAGTTTGTTTAATTCTTCTTTTCACTCACTCCTGAATCTGATATTTGTTCTCATCATGAATTTTGTTCCAACAACACCTTCTTGGTCTAAAAATAATTCTAACTTTACGGGCTTGGAAAAGAAGGACAAAAATGTAGGTATAACAATCCCAGATTTCAGTATATATTACGAAGCTGTAGTAATGAAAACAACATGATACTGGCACAAAAATAGACACATATATCAATACAACAGAATAGGGAGCCCACTAATAAACCCACACTTATATGGTCAATTAATCTTCAACAAAAAAAAAGAGAATATACGATGGGAAAAAGCTTGCCTCTTCAACAGATGGTTCTGAGAAAACTGGACAGCTACATGCAAAAGAATGAAACTGGACCACTTTCTTACATCATACATAAAAATAAACTCAAAATGGATTAAAGATGTAAATGTGAGACCTGCAACCATAAAATTTCTAGAAGAAAACATGGGAAGTAATTTCTCTGACATCAGCCACAGAAACATTTTTCTAACTATGTCTTCTTTAGCAAGGTAAGAAAAGCAAAAGTGAACTATTGGGGCTACACCAAAATAAAAAGCTTTAGCAGAGTTGAGGAAACCATGAACAAAACAAAAAACAACCTGCTGAATGGGAGAAGATATTTGTAAATAATATATTCAGTAAGGAGTTAATATGCAAAATATATAATGAACTTATACAACTCAACACCAAAAATCAAATAATCCAATGAAAAAATATGCAGAAAACATGAATAGACATTTTTCCAAAGAAGGCATAAAGATGGTCAACAGACACATGAAGAGATGCTCCACATCTGTAATCATCATGGAAATGAATGTCAAAACCACAATGAGATATCACCTCACATCTGTCAGAATGGCTAAAACCAAAACACAAGAAACAACAAATGTTGACAAGGGTGGAGAAAAAGGAACTTTTGTGCACTGTTGGTAGGAATGCAGACTGGTGCAACCACTGTGGAAAACAGCATGGAGGGTCATCAAAAAATTTAAAAAAAAAGAATTACTGTATAATCTAGTAATTCCACTACTGGGTATATACCCAAAGAAAATGAAAACATGGGGCGCCTGGGTGGCTCAGTCGGTTAAGCGTCCGACTTCAGCTCAGGTCACGATCTGGCGGTCCGTGAGTTCGAGCCCCGCGTCGGGCTCTGGGCTGATGGCTCAGAGGCTGAAGCCTGCTTCCGATTCTGTGTCTCCCTCTCTCTCTGCCCCTCCCCCGTTCATGCTCTGTCTCTCTCTGTCTCAAAAATAAATAAACGTTAAAAAAAATTTAAAAAAAAAAAAAGAAAATGAAAACACTAAATCCAAAAGATATATGCATCCCTACGTGTATTTCCCCCCTATTTACACTAGCTTAGATTTGGAAGAAACTCAAGTGTCCATCCATAGATGAATGGATAAAGAAGATGTATTTATATATAATGGAATATTAGTCATAAAAAATGTAATCTTATCATTTGCAGCAACATGGATAGATCTAGAGGGTATAATGATAAATAAGTCATTCAGAGAAGATAAATACCATATGATTTCACTCATATGTGGAATTTAAGAAACACAACAAATGAACAAAGAAGAAAGAGACAAAAAAACAGACTCAAATATAGGAAACAAACTAGTGGTTGCCAGATGGCACTTGGTTGGGGGCTGGGTAAAATAGGTGAAGGAGATTAAGGGTACACTTATGATGAGCACTGAGTAATGTATAAAATTGCTGAATCATTATATCATACACCTGGAAGTAATGTAACATTGTATGTTAATTATACTTGAATTTTTAAATAAATAAATAATAATTAAAATAATAATAATAATTCTGGCTCTAATTGCTTTCCTATTCAATATGAATCCACCATCATCAATAACTATAATAATGACAATAATAATAGTAATAATAAATACATCAAAAACAAAAGTTACCACTTATTATTTACAATGTGCCAAACATATTTCATATTTATCTCATTTAATCTTCACTATTCCAACAATGATAAGAGAAACTACCTTTTACCGAGTACCTATTATGTGTAAATCACAGTGTTAGGTATCTTATATGCATTGTTTAATTTAATTATCTAAACACTATGAGGTATGTACTAATATTATTTTTATTTTAAAGATTAAGGAATTTACATTCAAAACAATAAAATAACTCTATATTGCCTCACTCTCATAATTGCTATCACATCCCCTTTAAATTCTGGTTCACCAACTTTCTAATATATAAATGTATTTGTTGTCACAGAAAGCCAAAATAACAGCAACTTAAAAATTATAGAAGTTTATTTCACCTTTATTTTAAAATGTAACGTTGTATGTTTTTTTTCCAAGTTTTATTGAGAAACATATATATATATATATATATATATATATATATATATATATATCACTGTATATATCACTGCATATAAGAGGTTGATTTACATATATTGTGAAATGATTACCACAATAAGTTTAGCTAACACCCATAATATAAAGATACAATAAAAAGAATGAAGAAAGGAATACAGAAAAAAATTCACATTGTGATGTAAACTTTTTGAATTTACTTTCTTAAAAACATTCTGTATATCATACAGCAGTGTTACCTATATTCATCATATCATACATTACATCCCTAGTACTTTATAACTTTTACTATTTACTTTACAACTTTTGACCACCTTCCTCCAATAGAACCTCTCCTCACCTTCCATTTCTGGTAACTAAAAGTCTAATCTCTTCTTCCATAAGTGTGTATTTTTAAAAAGTTTTTAAGGTTTTTTAAAAGTTTTTTAAGTGAAATCATACAATATTTATCTTTCTCTTTCTGACTTAATTCACTTAGCACGATGCCTTTAAGTTACATCCATAAATGACATGATTTCCTCATTTTTATGGCTGAATAATATTCCATTGTGTATATGTACCACAATTTCCTCCCATTTATCTATTGATAGAGACTTGGGTTGTTTCAGTGTCTTGGCTATTGTAAATAATGTTGCTATGGACATGGAGGTGCATATATCTCTTTGAGTTAGTATTTTTATTTTCTGTGTATATATTCCCAGAAGAGAAATTGATTGATTACATGGTACCAAATTTTTCATTTTCTGAATAACTTCTGAAACGTTTTCCATAGTGGCTGTACCAATTTACACTCCCACCAACAGTGCAGAAATGTTCCCTTTCTTGCTTCCATCTTTTTAAGATTTTATTTTAATTCCAGTTAACACACAGTGTTGTAATAGCTTCAGTTATAAAATATAGTGATTCAACACTTTCATAAAATAGCCAGTGTTCATCACAAGTGCACTCCTCAATAAACATCACCTATTTAACATATCCCCCACCCAACTCCCCTCTAGTAAACATCAGTTTGTTCTCTATAGTTAAGTGTATGTTTCTGGCCTTCTCTCTCACTCTC
Source organism: Panthera onca (assembly GCF_046562875.1). NCBI lineage: Eukaryota > Metazoa > Chordata > Mammalia > Carnivora > Felidae > Panthera > Panthera onca. The sequence continues at coordinate 58,125,339 of NC_138357.1, read as the reverse complement.
TCTTATTTTCCTTCTTTTTGTTTGTTTGGTTAATTTCTTAAATTCCACATGTGAGTGAAATCATATGGTATTTGTCTTTCTATGACTGACTTATTTCACTAAGTATTATAATCTGTAGTTCCATCCATGTCATTGCAAATGGCAAGATTTCATTTTTTATGACTGAATAATATTTCTTTGTGTGTGTGTATATATATATATATATATATATATATATATATATATATATATATCACATCTTCCTTATCTATTCCTCTATCAATGTAGACTTGGGCTGCTTCCATATCTTGGCTATTGTAAATAACTGTGCTATAAACATAGGGGTGGATGTATTTCTTTGAATTTGTGTTCTTGTATTCTTTGATAAATACCCAGTAGTGCAATTTCTGGATCACAAGGTACTTCTATTTTTAAGTTTTTGAGGCAGCTACATATTGTTTCCAACACTGGCTGCACTAATTTGAATTTATTTTTAAATATGAAATTTATTGTCAACTTGGTTTACATACAACACCCAGTGCTCATCCCAACAGGTGCCCTCCTCAATACCCATTACCCACCCTCCCTTCCCTCCCACCCCCCATCAACCCTCAGTTTGTTCTCAGCATTTAAGAGTCTCTTATGTTTTGGCTCCCTCCCTCTCTAACCTTTTTTTTTCCTTCCCCTCTCCCAGGGTCTTCTGTTAAGTTTCTCATGATCCACATAAAAGTGAAACCATATGGTATCTGTCTTTCTCTGTATGACTTGTTTCACTTAACATAACACTCTCCAGTTCAATCCATGTTGCTACAAAAGGCCATATTTTATTCTTTCTCATTGCCACATAGTATTCCATTGTGTATATAAACCACAATTTCTTTATCCATTCATCAATTGATAGACATTTAGGCTCTTTCCATAATTTGGCTATTGTTGAAAGTGCTGCTATAAACATTGGGGTACAAGTACCCCTATGCATCAGCATTCCTGTATCCCTTGGGTAAATTCCTAGCAGTGCTATTGCTGGGTCATAGGGCAGATCTATTTTTAATTTTCTGAGGAACCTCCACACTGTTTTCCAGAGTGGCTGCACCAGTTTGCATTCCCACCAACAGTGTAGGAAGGTTCCCGTGTCTCCACATCCTCGCCAGCATCTATAGTTTCCTGATTTGTTCATTTTAGCCACTCTGACTGGCGTGAGGGGATATCTGAGTGTGGTTTTGATTTGTATTTTTCCTGATGACGAGCAACGTTGACCATCTTTTCATGTGCCTGTTGGCCATTCGGATGTCTTCTTTAGAGAAGTGTGTATTCAAGTTTTCTGCCAATTTATTCCCTGGATTATGTATTTTTCGGGTGTGGAGTTTGGTGAGCCCTTATAGACTTTGAACACTAATAATGAAGCAACAGAAAGACAAATAAAGAAACTGATCCCATTCACAATTGCACCAAGAAGCATAAAATACCTAGGAATAAACCTAACCAAAGATGTAAAAGATCTGTATGCTGAAAACTATAGAAAGCTTATGAAGGAAATTGAAGAAGACATAAAGAAATGGAAAAAAATTCCGTGCTCATGGATTGCCAGAATAAATATTGTTAAAATATCAATAGTACCCAAAGCTATCTACACATTCAATGCAATCCCAATCAAAACTGCACCAGCATTCTTCTCAAAGCTAGAACAAGCAATCACAAAATTTGTATGGAACCACAAAAAACCCGAATAGCCAAAGTCATTTTGAAGAAGACCAAAGCTGGAGGCATCACAATCCCAGACTTTAGACTCTACTACAAAGCTGTAATCATCAAGACAGCGTGGTATTGGCACAAAAACAGACACAGAGACCAATGGAATAGAATTGAGACTCCAGAATTGGACCCACAGAAGTATGGCCAACTACTCTTTGACGAAGCAGGAAAGAATACCCAATGGAAAAAAGACAGTCTCTTTAACAAATGGTGCTGGAAGAACTGGACAGCAACATGCAGAAGAATTAAACTGGACCACTTTCTTACACCATTCACAAAAATAAACTCAAAATGGATAAAGGACTTGAAGGTGAGAAGGGAAACCATCAAAACCCTAGAGGAGAAAGCAGGGAAAAACCTTTCTGACCTCAGCCACAGCAATTTCTTACTTGACACATCTCCAAAGTCAAGGGAATGAAAAGCAAAAATGAACTATTGGGACCTCATGAAGATAAAAAGCTTCTGCACTGCAAAGTAAATAATCAACAAAACTGAAAGGCAATGCATGGAATGGGAAGAGATATTTGCAAATGCCATATAGGACAAAGGTCTAATATCCAAAATCTATAATGAACTCACCAAACTCCACACATAAAAAGCAAATAATCCAGTGAAGAAATGGGCAGAAGACATGAATAGAAACTTCTCTAAAGAAGATAACCAGATAGCCAACAGGTACATGAAAAGATGCTCAACGACACTCATCATCAGGGAAATACAAATCAAAACCACACTGAGCTATCACGTCACATCATTCAGAGTGGCTAAAATGAACAAATCAGGGGACTATAGATGCTGGTGAGGATGTGGAGAAACGGGAACCCTTTTGAACTGTTGGTGGGAATGTAAACTGGTGCAGCCACTCTGGAAAACAGTATGGAGGTTCCTAAAAAAATTAAAAATAGATCTACTCTATGACCCAGCAATAGCACTGCTAGGAATTTACCCAAGGGATATAGGAGTGCTGATATATAGGGACACTTGTAACCCAAAGTTTATAGCAGTACTTTCAACAATAGCCAAATTATGGAAAGAGCTTACATGTCCATCAATTGACAAATGGATAAAGAAATTGTGGTTTATATACACAATGGAATACTAGGTGACAATGAGAAAGAATGAAATATGGCCCTTTGTAGCAACGTGGATGGAACTGGAGTGAAATGTTAAGTGAAATAAGTCATACAGAGAAAGACAGATACCATATGTTTTCACTCTTGTGTGGATCCCGAGAAACTTTACAGAAGTCTATGGGGGAGGGGAAGAAAAAAGAAAGAGGTTACAGAGGGAGAGAGCCAAAGCATAAGAGACTCTTAAATACTGAGAACAGAGGGTTGATGGGGGGTGGGAGGGAAGGGAGGGTGGGTAATGGGTACTGAGGAGGGCACCTTTTGGGATGATCACTGGGTGTTGTATAGAAACCAATTTGACAATAAATTTCATATTTAAATTTAAAAAAAAGAAATAAGTCATACAGGCAAAGACAGATACCAAATGTTTCCACTCTTATGTGGATCCTGAGAAACTTAACAGAAGACCATGGGGGAGGGGAAGGGGAAAAAAAAGTTAGAGAGGGAGGGAGCCAAATCATAAGAGAGTCTTAAAAACTGAGAATAAACTGAGGGTCGATGGGTGCTGGGAGGGAGGGGAAAGTGGGAGATGGGCATCAAGGAGGGCACCTGTTGGGATGAGCACTGGGTGTTGTATGGAAACCAATTTGACAATAAATTTCATATTAAAATAAATAAATGAAATATAATATAATAAGCCTCTTGTAGGCAGCATTGCTGGGTCTTGTTTTTTTTTTTTTTTTTTTTTTCGTTTTAAGTAGGCCCCATGCCCAATGTGAGGCTTGAAATTAATACCCTGAGATTGAGTCACATGATCTATTTACTCATTGAGCCAGACAGGTGCCCCTTATTGGTCTTTTTTTTAAATCCATTTCCTCTACCCTTTGTCTTTTGATTATAGTGTTTAGTCCATTTATGTTCAAAGTAGTTATTCTTAGATATGTATTTAGTATCATTATTACTTATGTCATTGATTCTGGAGATTTTCTCTGTTCCTTTCTAGTCTTTTGCACTTTGGCCTTTCCTTCCCACTCAGAGTCCCCTTTAATATTTCTTGCAGGGCTGCTTTATTGGTGACGGCGTTCTTTGTTTTTGATTGTCTGGGAACTCTTTATCTCTCCTTCTAGTGTGAATCATAGCTTTGCTGGGTAGAATATTTTAGTTTGCAGATTTTTCCCATTCAGTACATTGAATACATCATGACACTCCTTTCTGGCTTGCCAAGTGTCTGTGGAGAGATCTGCTGCTAAACGTATGGGCTTTCTCTTGTAAGTTAGAGACTTCCTTTGTCTTGCTGCGTTTTGGATTTTTTTCTTCATCACTATATTTTGCGAATTTAACTACAATATCTTTTGATGTTGATCTGCTTTTCTTTATTTTTGATGGGAGTTATCTGTACCTCCTGGATTTGGATGTCTATTTCCTTCCCCAGGTTAGGGAAGTTTTCAGCTATTATTTCCTCAAATCAACTTTTGCCCCTTTTTTCTCTCTTTTCTTCTTGGACTTATAAGATATGAATGTTACCACATTTGATGGAGTCACTGAGTTACCTAAGTCTATTCTTCTGATCCATAATTCTTCATTCTCTCCTTTGCTCAGTGTCATTATTTTCCATTATTCTATCTTCTATATCATTTATTTATTCCTCCACTTCTTTCATCCTTGGGTCATTACACCATTCAGTTTCCCATCTCAATTATAACATTTTTTTTTTATTTCAGCTTGATTTTTTAACATTTTAATTGTGGTAAGTGCCTTCCGAAGTTTTACATTCTTTTTCAAGCCCAGTGAGTATTCTCATGATTGTTGCTTTAAATTTTCCCCCAGCCATATGACCTATATATGTTTCAATTAGATCTCTGGCCATGACATTTTCTTGTTCCTTCTTTTGGGATGAATTCCTCCACCTTTGCCTTTTGTCTAGGTCTATGTTTTCTTCTCTGTGTTAGAAAAGCCTGTTATGTTTCTTGCTCCTGAGAGTAATCCTTTATGAAGAAGAGGTCATATGATTTCCAGGACCTGGCACTTCATGGAGTGTCTCTGGTGAATGCTGTGTGCACTCTGCTACTATGTTTTGGCAGCTTTGTCCTTCAGGTCAGTTGTCTGCAGAGGCTCTCCTTGCCTTCAATGGGCAGTGTTTGGTCCTTAACCAGAATGTGGTGAGTTTCAACTAGGCATGCTCTGTTCTACTTGTTAAATGAGACCTGATGCTACTTCCACTAGAACTGAAGCCTTGCAGAACTCTATGGTTTATAGATGTGTTGCAGGTGTCTGCTGGCCTTCCTGGAATGAGACCCACTGCACTGATTCTTAGGCATATTTGCCCAAGAAAAGCAGTACCATCTGAGTGCTAGGGGCAGGACTTGGTGTAAGCCGGTGAGGCAGCCAGTGTTGGCACTTAGTTGCTTACTGCAGTTGTTTTATGCTGAGGGGGAGGAGAGGGAAATGACACCAACCAGCTCCTTTGTCACCTGAGAGGGGTCTCCGTGCTTTCTGCTCTCAGGGATGCCCTTCCAAAAGTGCGATTAATTTCCCCTCATGCATTCCAGGTATTTTTCAGATTGCTGTTTTTAAATTGTCTGTCTCTGGGTAGCCTGCCTGCCTGCCTGGAGCAGTGCAGTGCCCTTTAGGATTTATCCCAGCCATGCTTGCTGACTTTTAAAATCCCATACTTTTGGTATGTGGTGTTGTGGGGACTTGCACTAGTCTTCTTGAGGAGGTACTTACTGCACTTTGTCAGATGCAGGATTGACTGAGAAAGGCAGTACCCCCAGAGTGCAGGGGCACGGGATTTGGAGCAAAGGAGGCTAAATAGATAGTGTCCGGGTTAGCCACCCTCAGCAGGTGTCTTTGCACATATACTGAGGGGCAGGAGACGGAAATGACATCCACAGGCTTTTTTGTCCCCAGAGAGGTGTCTCTGTGAATGCCATCTCTCACAGATAATCTCCAAGAAGAGCAAACAATCACTTAGGTGATTGTGAGATCGCACTCTGCCCTGGGGTTGTTTGCTCCATGTTTGTTTACCTGCCTTCTCTCCAGTAGGGCAGCACCCTCAGGGTTCTGTTGCAGCCAAACCTGCCAACCTCTAAAACTCAAGTCTTTAAGCCCCACTAATTGTAAAAACCCACCAAAACCAGCCTTTCTCATTTTCCCAGCCAATAGCTTTGGGGAAATATTCTCTTTGTGCATATCCCTGCATGCTCCGCTCACTGTCACTTTTCTCTGAGACCAGGGCTCCCTTCCCCTCCTCAGCATTCATGATCCATTTCTCCCCAAACCACATTTATGCACTTCCTTTCTTCATTGTGGCCTCTTTTCTTCCTACTTTCCTCATTGTGGCCTCTTTTCTCTCTCTAGTTGTGTAATTTGTTCTGTCAGTCTTCAGGTCGATTTCTTGGGGATTCAGAATGATTTTGATAATTATCTAGATGTGTTCCAGGGACTAGGTAGACTTGAATCCTCCTACTATATCTTAGCTTCCCCTCCCCAAAAAGTGCATTTTTTTATTTCATTTGTTGTGTTCTTCATCTCTTTTTTTTTACCCTTTTTTAAGGGTCTTACTGATGACCTCCACTCTTTTTTTAATGTTTATTTATTTTTGAGAGAGAGAGACAGAGCATGAGCAAGGGAGGGGCAGAGAGAGAGGGAGACACATAATCTGAAGCAGGATCCAGGCTCAGAGCTGTCAGCACAAGCCCAAAGCATGGCTTGAATTCATGAACCGTGAGATCATGACATGAGCTGAAGTTGGACGCTTAACTAACTGAGCTAGCCAGGCACCTGTGATGACCTCCACTCTTTTCTCAAGTACTGGGATTATATTTATGATCATTACTTTAAATTCTCTATCAGGCATATTATTTATATCCATTTCACTCTGGTGTCTTGCTGTGGTTTTATCCTGATCATTCAGTTGGGACATATTCCTGTTTCTCCTCATTTTGCCTAGCTCTGCCTCTGTTTCTCTGTTAGAAAAGTCAGTTATATCTTGTGCTTTGGATGCAAATGGCTTTATGAAGAAGTCCTTTCATGCCCTGAAGTGCAGTATCCTTTACTCTCCAGGACCTGGTGCTTCAGGGAGTGTCTCCTGTGTGTGTGTGTTGTGTGCCCTGAGGTTGATTCCTGGCTGTTTTTCTCTTCATTCCAGTCATCTACAGAGGCTTTCTTTGGTTGTTGATGCCTTGTTTGGTCCCCAACTGAGTGGGGTGAATTTTAACAAAGTGTGCCCTGCTCTGCTTTTGAAATGAGACCTGCTATCACTACCACTAAAACTCAGGCCTTACAAAATATAGAGGTCAAGAGATACAATGATGGCGCATTTTGCACCAACATCTTCTGGGGTCGGGGACACATAGCCTTGGGACTGAGCCAAACTTAACTGTAAGGCCAGGTGTGCTGAAACATGGGGGTTCAGGGCTTGATTGAATCAAATTAGGGAGTGTGTGTCCATGCTGGTCTTGCAAATGGTCGTGTTTTTATGTGGAAGGGTGGGAGAGGAAAGTGGCATGTGTCAGCTCCTTTGTATCTAGAGGGGTCTTCCTTTCATCCCTGCCTGTTCAGGATATGGTCTGATATGAGTAAATCACTCTTTCTCCCTTATGCCCAGGTATTTTTTTTTTAATTTTTTTTCTTTAAAGTCAAGAATACAATTCAGAAATGAGTTGATCTTTTTTTTTGAAAAATATTATTTATTGTCAATTTGGTTTCCATACAACACCTAGTGCTCATCCCAACAAGTGCCCTTCTCAATGCCCATCACCCACTTTCTCCTCTCCCCCACCTCCCATCAACCCTCAGTTTGTTCTCAGTATTTAAGAATCTTTTATGGTTTGCCTCTCTCTCTCTCTCTCTCTCTCTCTCTCTGTATCTGTAACTTTTTCCCCATTCCCCTCCCCCATGGTCTTTTGTTAAGTTTCTCAGGATCCACATATGACTGAAAACATGATCTGACCATTTGCACCAACATGGATGGAACTGAAGTGTGTTATGCTAAATGAAATCAGTCAGAGAATGCCCATGTATTTTTTAATCTACTGCTTCTAAGCTGTATTTCTGTGGCCTATTTGTTGTCTGTCTTTTTAAGAGTGTGAACTCAGGTTTCTAATGTACTCCAGACTACCCCAGAGATGAGCCCATTGATTTTTAAAATTCCAGAAGTTAAGTCATGCTGGTTGTAAGACCTCATGAAATCAGCCTGTCACTTTCAAAGGCAAATGTTATGGGAATTCATATTCCCCACGAGGGCTTTCCAGTGTTACTGTGCATTTCTTGCTTTTCACCATGCTCCTAGCTATCTCCTAATCATGGAAAACCATGGTACTTTTTCTCCCAAACTGCATCTCCACCTTTATTATATTCTGTGTGGCCTCTTCTCTATCTTTAGTTGTGGTGTTTGTTCTGCCACTCTTCAAGTTGTTTTCGGGTTATTTATGCTGATGTGGGTGTTATATAGTTTTATCCATGGGAGGAGGTGAACTTAGGGTCCTCCTATTCCACCATCTTCCCAACCTCTTCCTCCCACTTAGAGCACATCTTAATTAAGTACATTTCAAGAGTATAGTAGCCTTAAGTGGAAACCATACTGTTCTGTTAAGGTATAGAACATTATGGTAATGTCCTATTCATGACCTCGCTTTATCCTAGCAATTCTATGAAAGCAGGTAAGGCAGATATCATTTTACCAATAGTAAATCTAAGGACCAAAAAGTGCTAATGATTTTTCAAGGTCATATAATTAGCAAGTGCTAAATAAAGATATGTGAAATAATCATCTATTATTTATCTGTGAATTATGCAGTACTAAGTATTATTAAGATGTTGCAGCCACATAAACATGCCACTCAAATCTCCTGCTATAAGAATCATAATTGACTTATGGTTCAAACTATACCTATCTGGGTTCACCACTACATTTATGATGACTCGTTATTTTTTGTGAGTTGCTCCAAATCAATAACTAAGCACCAATAACTTGTGAGTTGCTCCCAACCAATAACTAATATTTAGTGGGAATACTAAAGCAAGACAATTCTTGAGAGATACAGGACTCCTTCAATGGAGATTTTGGCTTAAGGACTCCTCACTGGACTGGCTGAACCACACTCGGAACTGTGATACAGTTGAAGACTCTTCTTACCCAATCTCCCTTCCTCCTCTTCTTTCACAAGTATCAAGCCTAGATTGTGGTTTGAAGTCTTTCCTCTCCTTTTCCTGTTCCCAATAAATCTACTGTACATATAATCCCTTCTTGATATCAGCTTGTCAGCATATCTGAACTAATGAATCAAATAATGATACCAACATATTTGTTCACACCTTGAAGGAACTGTCAGATGAATTGCTTTTTGGAAGTGAGAGACTTTTTTGAGTGAAAAATTAATAGAATAAATAAAAAGAAAGATAAAGTCATATAACTAAATAGTCAAACTATAAACACATAAACATAGATACACATCTATAATTTGACTTTGAGGGGAAAATGATAATTATACCAGATTTCAAGTGATCTTTGGAATATTTAACTAAAGACAATGTTTCTTTTCTGCTTTGTGTAGTATTACTTTAAGACAATGTTATAATTAAAGAGTATGAGCAATTACATAATTGAGTGGTATTTGAGACACACTCTTTAACCACTTTGTTAGTGTACAAGTTCTGCCCTGGAACCTTTCCCTTCCTCTATGTACTAAGTGATTTCATGCACAACTATAGTTTTGTTTGTTTTATTTCAATGAATTAAACATGAAGGTATTCCCACATGCTTCTTTTTTTTCTCCAAGTTTTTTTTTTAATTCCAGTTAGTTAACATACAGTGTAATATTGGTTTCAGGTGTAGAATTTAATGATTCAGCACTTACATACAACACTGGTGCTTATCACAAGTGCCCTTCTTAATACCTATCATCTATTCTTCCCACCCACTTCCCCTTCAGTAACTCTCAGTTTGTTCTCTATAATTAAGAGTCTGTTTCATAGTTTGCCTCTCTTTTTTCCTTCACCTATGTTCATTTATTTTGTTTCCTAAATTCCACATGTGAGTGAAATCATATGGTATTTGTCTGTATCTGACTTATTTCGTTTAGCAAAATACTCTTTAGCTCCATCCACATCATTGCAAATTGCAAGATTTCATTATTTTTTATGGCTGAGTAATATTCCAGTGTATACCACATCTTTCTTATCCATTCATCAGCCAATGGATATTTCAGCTTTTTCCAAAATTTGACTGTTGTTGATAATACTGCTACAAACATCAGGGTGCAGATGTCCCTTCAAATTAGTATCATTGTATCCTTTGGGTAAATAACTAGTAGTGCAATTGCTAGACCGTAAGGTAGTTCTATTTTTAACTTTTTAAGGAATCTCCATACTGTTTCCCACAGTGGCTGCACCAGTCTGCATTCCCACCAACAGAATCCCTTTCTATTTTTTTTCATGATAACACTTTTCACCACTTGATACTTCATTATTTATTTTTACATATGTTTACTTCAATGTAAGTTTCACAAGAGTAGGGACATTGTCTACTCTTTAACACTTTTCCTCAACAAATAAAACTATCTGGCACATGTAATATACTTAATTTTTCTTGTTGTTGATAAAAGGACTGAGTAGCAAGTAAATGTATAAATGAATACTTCACACAGCAAAAATAGTGTTTTGCTGTCAGAGTAATCTTATTCTTACCAACTGCAGTTTTCTTCAGCTACATACTTCTGAATGTGTTTCCAAATTCTGGAAAATATCCGCTTAACATTTAGTAGAGGTATTCTAGAAAAGATTCATATGTCTTATATTGTGTCAGTATATGTTAGAGTGTTGGGGGAAGAGACAACAAAAAAACTAACACTTTTATTTCTCACAGGTGTTCTAAATCTATTGAGACATAAGTCCGAAGATGGGAATCTAAAATATTGCTGCACTACTGATAAAGTTGATATTGAAACATGTTACTTATACCTATGGGCAAGTGGGCTTCTTAATACTCACCCTAGAAATAAAATTAGCATCCCATTCACCAACAGCAAGATTTAGGAAGACTTCCTCTAACAGAGGCAACTATAAATTTTAGAGAATGAATTTGCAGGACAAGACACAGGTATTTGCTATTTGGACAGTGGTTCTCAAAGTGTACCTTCCTACCCCTCCACATGAGCACAAATATAATCAGAATCACTTGAGAATTTGTTACAAATGTTAATTCTCTGACCCCACTCCAAAACTAATCAATCAGAAACTCGGGCTGGGGTCCAGCAATATATTTCAACAAACCCTTCAGTGATTCTAACGCAAACACAAGTTGAGAATCACTAGCCTAGGACTTACAGAAAAGAAAGGCTTCCTTTTATCTTTTAGAGGTAAGCTTACCTCATAGCCAAGACCAGAGTCAGTACTAGGATGAGGCAAGCATGGTGCCTAGAGCACAAAATTTAAAGAAGCAGTTATTCTCATGGTGTTCAAGTATTCCAATACTTTTGCTTATTGAATGAGTAGACTACATTGTTTCATTTATTAAAGTGATAGGTAATTTCAATTAAATTATTAATGTAGTGATAATATAGAATTTTTAATGTATTTTATTTAAATATGTTTAAAATGGCACAAAATTGGCAAAAATCAAACAACTAGGATTGTGATTGGCTTAATCTTTTATGTTAAAATCTTGTTTACAAATGTGGTTTCTCTATAATGGAATTAGGAATCAAGACAAAGTTAGAACTGGATGGTACCTTAGAGGTCATCTAATCAACAGCCAGCCTTTGAAGGCAAAGAGTTACCAATACCCTTAGGGTACTTCTATCTATCCCACATTACCTGATTTATTTACATTAATTTGTCATTTAAATCCCTAGAGTTTTGTCTCTGAATTTTTAAAGTCTTCTTTTAAAATGCAACACATTTAGTGGATTACAAGACAATGTATTATTGATCATTTACTCAAGTGTGATTTGGTTCATCATTTTCCTTCTGAAATACAGTAACTAATATAATCAACCTGAGGAAATAAACCAATATTTGTGGAGCACATTGTGACAGATGCTATATTATGAATGGTAATTGTGAAATCAGTAGAAAACTCTATTGATGATGGAGCAGTTTGGGGAAGGAAATACAGACTTTAGAGAGCATCCAGAGAGCAGTAAAAAGGCATTGAATGCCTTAGATGCCAGGAAGAGGGAGTCAGAAAAGTAAAGTATCAATGGTACAATATGACTTCTTTGAATGAAGCTTAGCCATTTACCATTAGAGGGACTGGTTAAATAAATTGCAATAGATAACTACAATGAAATATCATGCAACCACCAAAAACTGAGGTAACTCTATGCCAATATTCAACAATTCTCAGGGTAGCTTAAACAAGTGAGATGTTATGTTATCTTGTAATTTGTATGAAGAAATTAAATATGTATAGATCATGTTCAGGAAATATATTCAGGAAATTGCTAAAAACTCTTAACCTCTGAAGAGAGAAATTGTGTGTGTGGGTGAAAGAGAGACTTAATTTTCACTGTATACCCATTTGTTTATTTTGGAATTAAAACCATGCATATGTTTTACTTATTTCAATAAACTAATGGAATTTAGATTTTAGAAATGATCCTAGTTAATAATACTGTATTGTATACCTAAAATTTGTTGAGAGTAGATCTCAACCATTTTTATTTTTAAAAAAAGTAACTATATGAGGTGAAGGATGTGTTAATTAACTTAATTGTAAGGATTATTTCACAATGTATACATGTATCAAATAAGCACATTGTACACTTTAAATATATTGTAAATTTATTTGTCATTTACACCTCAATGAAGCTGGAAAAAAATGTATCACAGAATGGGCCTTGTTGTTTTGAGTAGAAAGAAGATAGTATTGACTGTCTACGAATGGGTCTTCGTCTCAACTTACGTTTTTTTTTCCATTAACGAAGTTGTACTTAAATAGAAGGATGAGCATGTTTTCACATTTGTCATCCCATTAATCAGTAGGATCAATGTAGCAAACCCATCTCACTCAACCTTTTCTTTGCCCAAATTTGCTTTCAGTCGAAGAGGATAGTTTTTTCAGAGAGGATAACTATCACACATATCAAAATCATTGACCTAGCTTTACACAAAGTTAACAGGTGTTGGCAGCTGTGTTGTGTTTCCTACACAAATCTTTTAAAATGGATCATGAACTTCCTTTGTAGGCACACCTGTTGTGAAAATAGTCTAAGCTAAATTGTACATTCATTTACCCTGTGGCTATGCTTCTAAAAATGTCAGCAAAAGTACCAGTCCATGCCAACTGCTGCTAGAGCATCTGTTGGTTAGTTAGGAATGGGATAACAATTTTTATATTGGCTTATTCATTTGGAGCAAGCAAAGGAAAATGTAGATTTTTACAGTCACATCCTTGCTTCATTAAGGCAGATGTGTACGTGTTGTTTGTATGTCATATAATCCCAAAACAGTACTTGAAAATGAAATTGTCCTTTGTTTAAAAACCTCATCACAAAGGCCAAAAGAGAAAATTGTCCAGCAATAGGAAACTTCACAAGGTTGTGAACAAACATCTCCTAAATATTCAAGATACACAACATTTTAAGAAGCAAAAAAAGCAGTCAATGAAAAAAAGCCATACTTTTATTGAAAAGGGAACCTTGAAAGAAATGTTAAAAGTTCAGTTTGTAGAATAAGTATCATAAAGTGAAAAGAAAGTAAGGAATTGATGTCAATACCTTGCTAAGTTAGCAACATTGAATGTCTAAAAAACATCTAAAACAGTGCTCAAACAAGCATTGGATTACTTGCAGATCTTGAAAAATCTATCAATATGATAGACATGGTACACTTTCAGATATTATGTATTGAAGTTCAATGGCAAACTCTAGAGTTAAGATTATGAATTTGCACTGAAGAGAACCTTCTGAAATGACCATCTTAAAAAGTGGAAAGTCTAGACTGAAGATGTTGTTGCATGATTTCAAAGAATACTGAGAGAACTTACAAACAACAGAGACAAATTTTGGATCATTAAAATAAGAGCAATAATCAAGTAACTAAGAATCTGTAAAGAGGAATTGTAATAAAAATTACTATCATTTCAATTATGTCATGTAGAATAAACCAAATCACAAAAGTAATAAATACTAGGTGGTATTTATTTTAGGTTATGGCCACCTAACTGTTTCTCCAAGTGTACTCTGTGACAAGCTGTTCTCAACATCCATAATTATATGCCTATAAGTATTAATAGCTTTTTATAAAAAAGAAAACACAATTTTTAATATACTAAATGTATTTTATAATAAAGAGGAATGCATCTTCACACTATAGTAGTTTTCAAGTCAATAGAAAAGACAAGTAATGTACCTATGATGAATCAGTGGGATAAACAAGTCCCTCCCCATTAGGGAAAATAGTATGAGAGCAAAATAATAAGTTATACAATACAGGGTATGACATCCATGAAATGATGTATCAAATATGGACATAAATTGCTAAAAGCATTGAAGATTGGATTTCCAGGTTTCTTGTTTGGATAATATTTAAATTTCTGGCATTCTGAGTTATTTCCTACTAAGAAAAAAAGGAAACTCTGATTTTTCAGGAATGTAAATTATTAAATGCTTATTCAAAAACGTGTTCAAAACAATGTTTCTAAGAATTACACATAAAATACATACTAACATTTATTTCACCTATAAAGCTCAAATTGATTTGAAAAATTCATAGAAAATAGGCATTTCAGATTTTTCTTAATAGAAAAGCTGTTCATGACAAAAAGAATTGAGTTGTTTCTTCCTTAAATCTATCTCCCACTTGTCCACCCTCACCAATAAGCAGCTCACTACATTGAGATACATTACATTTTAAGATTAAATATTATTGCATTATAAGATTTTCACTAAATTTGCAGGAGAAGCAACAACAAGAGGTGTAACATAAAATTTCTTCTTTAGAATATATCTGATAAAATCTAACCAAACTGCTTTGGAAAAAAAAAACTACATGTAGACATTTGCACTAAGATAAGAAGCAATTTTGACATAAAAGGGAAAGCAAAATGTGCTACATTTTTTAGCAGAAATGGGATAATGATTTTAATGCCTACTCAGTTTTCTTGATTATTTATGCTCTTTTTTTTTAAATTTTTTTCAACATTTATTTATTTTTGAGACAGAGAGAGACAGAGCATGAACAGGGGAGGGGCAGAGAGAGAGGGAGACACAGAATCTGAAACAGGCTCCAGGCTCTGAGTGGTCAGCACAGAGCCCGACGCGGGTCTCTAACTCACTGACCTGAGCCGAAGTCGGACACTTAACCGACCGAGCCACCCAGGTGCCCCTATTTATGCTCTTTTAAACTCTGTAAAGATAATTGTGTTCTGATATATAAGGAGTTGTTATACAGATGGTACCATGGAGGCCCATAAGCCACCTCCAGCCTATGTTATTTGGCCAACACAGTGTTTTTAAACTGAATTTATTGCCAAAAGTTAATCAGGAGATATTATATTACACCTTGGATGTCTAAGTACTCTTGCAAAGTCAGAGGTCTGGCAACTGTGGTCTCTATCCCTGCATGGGAAAAACCACATTGCCACAGGTGGCAGTTGTTAAATAGATGATGCTTAGTTTAGGAAAGATCTGTGTTCTCTAGTTGGCCAAAGTCCACACCAGAACCTCTTTATTCATTTAGATCATCTGCCTGACCCCTATAGGTTTTGTGACCTCTGTTTAAGAGGTCTTGGATTGTTGGTAACTATACTATATCTCACTGCCATAAAGATTACAGTTGTCTTTGGGGCGCCTGGGTGGCTTAGTCGGTTAAGCGGCCGACTTCGACTCAGGTCATGATCTCATGGTCCGTGAGTTCGAGCCCCGCGTTGGGCTCTGTGCCGACAGCCTGGAGCCTGTTTCAGATTCTGTGTCTCCCTCTCTCTCTGCCCCTCCCCTGTTCATGCTCTGTCTCTCTCTGTCTCAAAAATAAATAAATGTTAAAAAAAATTTTTTTAAACATTAAAAAAAGATTACAGTTGCCTTTGAATTAAATGCATTGTGATACTTGACTAACTCATTTTATTTTGCCAATATAATAAGTAGAAGCACATTATAATTCTGTTGAAGTGATAATGGCAAGCTGGACATATATTATACACCTTAATCACTTTCACATGTTTTCATACAATAACAAACCAATTGACTGTGTGACACCACAAAAATGCTATAAAATAGGCATCCATCTCCATTTTCTAATTGAAAAAACTGAGGCAACAAGTCAATTACATAACTTGCTAGTAAGTCGTGGATCTAGGATTCTAAGCCAGATCTGTCTGACTCCATGGTTTCCTGTGCTTAATACATTACCATACACTAGCCTAGTGAGTCGTGTGGTTCTAGACACATAACAAAGTGAATTTCACTAATATTATGTCCCATTCTTTGGTAACATGAGACCCTTAAAATGGGAGGGAGTGTTACTTGGAATATGAAGATGTGAATATTGTGTCCTGCAAAATTCAAAGCCACCAAAAATGATTTTGGAATCTAGTTAAAGGAATGTTAGCAGAACTTGTCTAGGTGCAAAATAAATAAAAAACCAAAAATTAAATTTTCCCTGAAAGTGTTCAATGTCTTTTGATAATTTTTTACCATAGTAAAAATATTTTAATTATGATCTCAATATTCCTAAAAGTTATAAATATTTATGTTTTCTTGTCAAATCAGAAAAAGATTATTCACACTTCCCTTTTCTCACACATGCAAGACTAAAGACTCCACAACTTTCTTAAAATCTTGCTTGTAAAAAAGTATCTTGGGCTTTTTATTTCACTTAAAATTAACAATATTAATATTACTCTATTGGGAAGTTATATGGAATTTAGGTTTGGGGATGATATAAGTGAACTGAAGCTTCATCCAGAATAACAGAAAGCTAATAAAACACTATATAGAGGTGTAAGCATATAATTTAGACTTATGGAGGTAAATACTGAAGAAGTAAAAACAAAATTGGTTAATAGTGTTGGCATCTGGGGAACAAGAGGTGGGGAGGGGCCTCTCTGGAGGCTCCTGATTTTAATTGTAGACGTTTCTATACTATCTGGTGATTTGACTATGTGTTTGTATTACTTATTAGATATATTAAAATGTTATCAGAAGCATTGGCAGAAATGACACTTCATCAATATCTACTTTGGCAAAAAGGAATAACTTTCAAAATTTGCATACAAAATGTCAGCTTTGAGGTTTATTTTTATTTTTTTATTATGAAATTTATTGTCAAATTGAATTCCATACAACACCCAGTGCTCATCCCAACAAGTGCCCTCCGCAATACCCATCACCCACCAACCTCTCCCTCCCACCCCCCATAAACCCTCAGTTTGTTCTCAGTTTTTAGCAGTCTCTTATGTTTTGGCTCCCTCCCTCTCTAAATATTTTTTTTCCTTCCCCTCCCCCATGGTCTTCTGTTAAGTCTCAGGATCCACATAGGAGTGAAAACAAATGGAATCTGTCCTTCCCTGTATGACTTATTTCACTTAGCATAACACTCTCCGGTTCCATCCACGTTGCTACAAAAGGCCATATTTCATTCCTTCTCATTGCCACGTAGTATTCCATTATGTATATAAACCACAATTTCTTTATCCATACATCAGTTGATGGACATTTAGGCTCTTTCCGTAGTTTGGCTATTGTTGAAAGAGCTGCTATAAACATTGGGGTACAAGTGCCCCTATGCATCAGTACTCCTGTATCCCTTGGGTAAATTCCTAGCAGTGCTATTGCTGGGTCATAGGGTAGATCTATTTTTAATGTTTTTAGGAACCTACACACTGTTTTCCAGAGCAGCTGCACCAGTTTGCATTCCCACCGACAGAGCAAGAGGCTTTCCATTTCTCCACATTCTTGCCAGCATCTATACTCTCCTGATTTGTTCATTTTGGCCACTCTGACTGGCATGAGGTAAGATCTGAGTGTGGTTCTGATTTGAATTTCCCTGATGAGGAGCAACATTGAGCATCTTTTCATGTGCCTGTTGGCCATCTGGATGTCTTCTTTAGAGAAGTGTCTATTCATGTTTTCTGCCCATTTCTTCACTGGATTATTTGTTTTTCGCATGTGGAATTTGGTGAGCTCTTTATAGATTTTGGATACTCGCCATTTGTCCAATATGTCATTTGCAAGTATCTTTTCCCATTCCGTTGGTTGCCTTTCAGTTTTGATGATTGTTTCCTATGCTGTGCAGAAGATTTTTATCTTCATAAGGTCCCAAAGGTCCATTTTTGCTTTGAATTCCCTTGCCGTTGGGGATGTGTCAAGTAAGAAATTGCTGCGGCTGAGGTCAGAGAAGTTTTTCCCTGATTTCTCCTCTAGGGTTTTGATGGTTTCCTGTCTCACATTCAGGTCCTTTATCCATTTTGAGTTTATTTTTGTGAATGCTGTGAGAAAGTGGTCTAGTTTCATGATTCTGCATGTTGCTGTCCAGTTCTCCCAGCACCATTTGTTAAAGAGACTGTCTTTTTTCCATTGGATGTTATTTCCTGCTTTGTCAAAGATTAGTTAGCCATACGTTTGTGAGTCTAATTCTGGGGTTTCTATTCTATTCCATTGGTCTCTGTGTCTGTTTTTGTGCCAATACCATGCTGTCTTGATGATTACAGCTTTGTAGTAGAGGCTAACATCTGGGATTTTGATGCCTTCCACTTTGGTCTTCTTCAATATTACTTTGGCTATTCAGGGTCTTTTGAGGTTCCATACAAATTTTAGGATTCTTGTTCTAGCTTTGAGAAGAATGCTGGTGCAATTTTGATCGGGATTGCATTGAATGTGTAGATAGTTTTGGGTAGTATTGACATTTTGACAATATTTATTCTTCCAATCCATGAGCAGGGAATATCTTTCCATTTCTTTATATCTTTCTCAATTTCCGTCATAAGCTTTCTATAGTTTTCAGCATACAGATCTTTTACATCTTTGGTCAGTTTTATTCCTAGGTATTTTATGATTCTTGGTGCAATTTTGAATCGGATCGGTTTATTTGTCTTTCTGTTGCTTCATTGTTAGTGTATAAGAATGCAACTGATTTCTGTACACTGATTTTGTATCCTGAGACGTTGCTGAATTCATGTATCAGTTCTAGCAGACTTTTGGTGGAGTCTATCGGATTTTCCATATATAATATCATGTCGTCTGCAAAAAGTGAAAGCTTAATTTTTCTTTGCCAATTTTGATGGATTTGATTTCCTTTTGTTGTCTGATTGCTGATGCTAGAACTTCCAACACTATGTTAAACAACAGCGGTGAGAGTGGACATCCCTATCGTTTTCCTGATCCCAGGGAGAAAGCTCTCAGTTTTTCCCCATTGAGGATGATGTTAGCTGTGGGCTTTTCATAAAGGGCTTTGGTGATGTTTAAGTATGTTCCTTCTATCCCAACTTTCTCAAGGGTTTTTATTAAGAAAAGGTGCTGAATTTTGTCAAATGCCTTTTCTGCATCGATTGACAGGATCATATGGTTCTTATCTTTTCTTTTATTAATGTGATGCATCACATTGATTGATTTGCAAATGTTGACCCAGCCCCGCATCCCAGGAATGAATCCCACTTGATCATGGTGAATAGTTCTTTTTATATGCTGTTAAATTCGATTTGCTAGTATCTTATTGAGAATTTTTGCATCCATATTCATCAGAGATATTGGCCTATAGTTCTCTTTTTTTAACTGGGTCTCTGTCTGGTTTAGGAATCAAAGTAATACTGGCTTCATAGAATGAGTCTGGAAGTTTTCCTTCCCTTTCTATTTTTTGGAATAGCTTGAGAAGGATAGGTATTATCTCTGCTTTAAATGTCTGGTAGAACTCCCCTGGGTAGCCATCTGGTCCTGGACTCTTATTTGTTGGGAGATTTTTGATAACTGATTCAATTTCTTCGCTGGTTATGGGTCTGTTCAAGCTTTCTATTTCCTCCTGAGTGAGTTTTTGAAGTGTGTGGGTGTTTAGGAATTTGTCCATTTCTTCCGGATTGTCCAGTTTGTTGGCATATAATTTTTCCTAGTACTCCCTGATAATTGCTTGTATTTCTGAGGGATAGGTTGTCATAATTCCATTTTCATTCATGATTTTATCTATGTGGGTCATCTCCCTTTTCTTTTTGAGAAGCTTGGCTAAAGGTTAATCAATTTTGCTTATTTTTTCAAAAAACCAACTCTTGGTTTCGTTGATCTGCTCTACCGTTTTTTTTTTAGATTCTATATTGTTTATTTCTGCTCTGATCTTTATTATTTCTCTTCTTCTGCTGGATTTGGGGTCTCTTCTGTTCTGCTTCTATTTCCTTTAGGTGTGCTGTTAGATTTTGTATTTGGGATTTTTCTTGTTTCTTGAGATAGGCCCACATTGCAATATATTTTCCTCTCAGGACTGCCTTTGCTGCATCCCAAAGCATTTGCATTGTTATATTTTCATTTTCACTTGTTTCCATATATTTTTTAATTTCTTCTCTAATTGCCTGGTTGACCCATTCATTCTTTAGTAGAGTGTTCTTTGACCTCCATGCTTTTGGAAGTTTTCCAGACTTTTTCTTGTGGTTGATTTTAAGCTTCATCCCATTGTGGTCTGAAAGTATGCATGGTATGATTTCAATTCTTGTATACTTATGAAGGGCTGTTTTGTGACCCAGTATGTGATCTATCTTGGAGAACGTTCCATGTGCACTCGAGAAGAACGTATATTCTGTTGCTTTGGGATACAAGGTTCTAAATATATCTGTGAAGTCCATCTGATCCAATGTATCATTCAGGGCCTTTGTTTCTTTATTGATCTTGTGTCTAGATGGTCTATCCAATGTTGTAAGTTAAAGTCCCCTGCAATTACCACATTCCTCTCAATAGGTTGCTTATGTTTGTGATGAATTATTTTATATATTTGGGGTCTCCCATCATCGGCGCATAGACATTTATAATTGTTAGCTCTTCCTGATGGATAGACCCTGTAATTATTATATAATGCCCTTCTTCATCTCTTGTTACAGCCTTTAATTTAAAGTCTAGTTTGTCTGATATAAGTATGGCTACTCCAGCTTTCTTTTGGCTTCCAGTAGCATGATAAATAGTTCTCCATCCCCTCACTCTCAATCTAAAGGTGTCCTCAGGTCTAAAATGAGTCTCTTGTAGACAGCAAATAGATGGGTCTTGTTTTTTTATCCATTCTGATACCCTATGTCTTTTGGTTGGAACATTTAGTCCAGTTACATTCAGTGTTATTATTGAAAGATATGGGTTTAGAGTTATTGTGATGTCTGTAGGTTTCATGCTTGCAGTAATAGCTGTGGTACATTGTCTCACAGGATCCCACTTAGGATCTCTCGTAGGGCTGGTTTAGTGGTGATGAATTCCTTCAGTTTTTGTTTCTTTGGGAAGACCTTTATCTCTCCTATTCTAAATGACAAACTTGCTGGATAAAGGATTCTCAGCTGCATATATTTTCTGTTCATCACATTGAAGGTCTCCTGCCATTCCTTTCTGGCCTGCCAAGTTTCAGTAGACAGATCCATCACGAGTCTTATCAGTCTTCCTTTATATGTTAGAACATGTTTATCCCTAGATGCTTTCAGAATTCTCTCTTTATCCTTGTTTTTTGTCAGTTTCACTATGATATGTCATGCAGAAGATCAATTCAAGTTATGTCTGACACCTTCAGCACCTTTCCCTCTCTCTTCCTCCTCAGGAATCCCAATTATGCGTACATTATTTCTCTTAATTATGTCACTTAGTTCTCTAAGTCTACCCTCATACTCCTGGATTTTTTTATCTCTCTTTTTCTCAGCTTCTTCTTTTTCCATAATTTTATCTTCTAATTCACCTATTCTCTCCTCTGCCTCTTCAATCCTAGCTGTGGTTGCCTCCATTTTATTTTGCAGCTCATTTATAGCATTTTTTAGCTCCTCCTGACTGTTTCTTAGTCCCTTGATCTCTGTAGTAATAGATTCTCTGCTGTCCTCTATACTTTTTTCAAGCCCAACGATTAATTTTATGAGTATTATTTTAAATTCATTTTCTGCTATATTGTTTAAATCGTTTTTGATCAGTTCGTTAGTTGTCGCTATTTCCTGGAGTTTCTTTTGAGAAGAATTCCTCTGTTTTGTCATTTTGGATAGTGCCTGGAGTGGCTGGGAACTGCAGGGCTCTTCCTCTGTGCTGTCTGGAGTAACTTGTGTTGGTGGGCGGGGCTGCAATCAGACCTGATATCTGCCCCCAGCCCACCACTGGGGCCACAGTCAGACTGGTGTGTACCTTATCTTCCCCTCTCTCAGGGGCAGGACTCACTGTTTAATGGTGTGGCGCCTCTCTGGGATACTTGCACACTGCCAGTCTTGTCGTACTGCTTCAATGGGATCTGGCAGGCTCAGCTCGCTTTGCCTTCAGTGGTCTGCTTCGGGAGGGGCCCTGCAGCACCAGAAGGGAGGCAGACCTGTCGGAGGGATGGATCCACAGAAGCACATCATTGGGTGTTTGCACGTTGCATGCAAGTTCCATGATGGGAACTGGTTCCCTTTGGGATTTTGGCTGGGGGATGGGCAAGGGAGAAGGTGTTTCCCAGTGCCTTTGTTCCCTGCCAAGCTGAGCTCTGTCCTCCAGGGCTCAACAACTCTCCCTCCCACTCTCTGAGCAGAGCTGTTGACTTACAACATTCCAGATGTTAAATCCCACTGGCTGTCAGAACACACTCCGTCCAGCCTCTCCACTTTTGCAAGCCAGACTCAGGGGGTCTGCCTTGCTGGGTGGGCTGGCTGCACCTCCACTGCCCTGTCTCCTTCCTGCCAGTCCATGTAGTACGCACTGCCTCTCCGCCCTTCCTACACTCTTCCATGGACCTCTTGTCTATGCTTGGCTCAGGAGAATCCGTTCTGCTAGTCTTCTTGTGGTTATCGGGGTTAATTAGGCAGATGTGGGTGGAATCTCAGTGACCAGCAGGACGCGGTGAGCCCATCATCCTCCTACACCGCCATCTTCCTCTCACCAGCTTTGAGGTTTATTACATATATTTTTAAATAATTCTACATGTTTCTGATAAACTTGTAAATATTAGCAAAAGTCTATTTCAGGCATAAAATACAATGTTTCAAAAATTCTATACATTATTTAGTGCTCATAATTATAAGTATACTTTTAATCTCCTTCATCTATTTTACCCATCCTCCTACCTTCCTCCCTTCCTGCAATCACAAGGTTGTTTTCTATATTTGAGTCTATTTTTTGGCACTTTTTGTTTTCTTCGTTTTTGTTGTTTTGTTTTGTTTGAGAGAGAAAGTGTGTGATCAGGGGAGGAGGCAGGTGGAGAGGAGAGAGACAATCTTAAGCAGGATCCATGCCCAGCACACAGTACAATGCAGGGCTCAATCTCATGACAATGAGATCATGACCTGAGCTGAAATCAAAACATAGAGGCTTAACTGACTTAGCCACCCAGGCACCCCTGTTTCTTAAATTCCATATGAGTGAAATTATATGGTATTTGACTTTCTCTGGCTGACTTATTTCACATTATATTGTACACCTGAAATGAATGTAACAATGTATGTTAATAATACTTGAATTCTTAAAAATAAATAAATAAATAAATAAATAAATAAATAATTTAAAAATAAGACAATTCAAAAATTGAAAACAAAATGCTTCAGATAAGGTCTGACTTTTATTTTGAGCATTCTCAGGACTGATGAGAAGGAGGAAGCAGAATATGCCAGGAAAAGCAATATTTTATGAAAATCATGCCCCAAGAACTAGTTGGGGTATGCAGTTACAGATAGTTGTAATATTTGATAAGTGTGAGGAGATAAAAAGAGCAGTAACATATTTACATCAAATCATCCATGGAAATAGACAAAAGTTTACAGGAATAAATAGAGAATTCAGTAAATACGTGAATAAACAAGCAAACCAAGAGACACAGAAATGTAATGTGATTGAGCAATTCTTAAAAATTATGTTTAAAAATACAGGCTATATGCCTAATAAGGTATTTTCCCTTTCTTTTCTCCATTTTATTTTTTTAACATTTACTTATTTATTTATTTTTAATGTTAATGTTTTTAATTTACATCCAAATTAGTTAGCATATAGTGCAACAATGATTTCAGGAGTAGATTCCTTAGTGCCCCTTACCCATTTAGCCCATTCCCCTCCCACAACCCCTCCAGCAACCCTCTGTTTATTCTCCATATTTATGAGTCTCTTCTGTTTTGTCCCCCTCCCTGTTTTTATATTATTTTTGCTTCCCTTCCCTTATGTTCATCTATTCTTTGTCTTAAAGTCCTCATATGAGTGAAATCATATGATATTTGTCTTTCTCTGATTGACTAATTTTGCTTAGCATAATACCCTCCAGGTCCATCCACGTAGCTGCAAATGGCAAGATTTCATTCTTTTTGATTGCCAAGTAATACTCCATTGTATATATATACCACATCATCTTTATCCATTCATTCATTGATGGACATTTGGGCTCTTTCCATACTTTGGCTATTGTTGATAGTGCTGCCATGAACATTGGGGTGCATGTGCCCCTTCAAAACAGTATACCTGTATCCCTTGAATAAATGCCTAGTGGTGCAATTGCTGGGTTGTAGGGTATTTCTATTTTTAACTTCTGAGGAACCTCCATACTGTTTTCCAGAGTGGCTGCACCAGTTTGCATTCCCACCAGCAATGCAAAAGAGATTTTCTTTCTCCACATCCTCGCCAATATCTGTTGTTGCCTGAGTTGTTAA
Organism: Panthera onca; assembly: GCF_046562875.1. Taxonomy (NCBI): domain Eukaryota; kingdom Metazoa; phylum Chordata; class Mammalia; order Carnivora; family Felidae; genus Panthera; species Panthera onca. Next base: position 58,100,784 of record NC_138357.1, on the reverse strand, counting down.
TGTTAGCCATTCTGACAGGTGTGAGACAGTATCTCATTGTGGTTTTGATTTGTAATTCCCTGAAGATGAGTGATGTTGAGCATTTTTTCATGTGTCAGTTGATCACCTGGATGTCTTCCTTGGAGAAGTGTCTATTCATATCTTTTTTCCATTTCTTCACTGGATTATTTGGTTTTGGGGTGTTGGGTTTGATAAGTTCTTTATAGATTTTGGATGCTACACCTTTATCTCATATGTCGTTTGCAAATATCTTCTCCCATTCTGTGGATTGCATTTTAGATTTGCTGATTGTTTCTTTCACTGTGCAGAAGATTTTTATTTTGATGAGGTCCCAATAGTTCATTTTTGCTTTTGTTTCCCTTGCCACTGGAGACATGTTGAGTAAGAAGTTGCTGCAACCAAGATCAAAGAGGTTTTGCCTGCTTTCTCCTCAAGGATTTTGATGGCTTCCTGTCTTACATTTAGGTCTTTCATCCATTTTGAGTTTATTTTTGTGTATGGTGTAAGAAAGTGGTCCAGGTTGATTCTTCTGCATGTCGCTGTCCAGTTTTCCCAGCACCACTTGCTGAAGAGACTAACTTTATACTATTGGATATTCTTTCCTGCTTTGTCAAGAATAGTTGGCCATATATTTGTGGGTCCATTTCTGGGTTCTCTATTCTGTTCCATTGATCTGAGTGTCTGTTCTTGTGCCAGTACCATACTGGTTGATAGTTACAGCTTTGTGGTATAGCTTGAAGTCCGGGATTGTGATGCCTCCTGCTTTGGTTTTCTTTTTCAATATTGCTTTGGCTATTCGGGGTCTTTTCAGGTTCCATACAAAAATTTTAGGATTATTTGTTCTAGCTCTGTGAAGAATGCTGGTGTTACTTTGATAGGGATTGCACTGAATATGTAGAATGCTTTCAGTAGTATTGACATTTTAATAATATTTGTCCCTCCTATCCAGGAGCATGGAATCTTTTTCCATTTTTTTTGTGTCTTCTTCAATTTATTTCATAAGCTTTCTTTAGTTTTCAGTGTACAGATTTTTCACCTCTTTGGTTAGATTTATTCCTAGGTATTTTATAGTTTTTGGTGTAATTGTCAATGGGATAGATTCCTTGATTTCTCTTTCTGTTGCTTCATTGTTGGTGTATAGGAATTCAACCAATTTCTGTGCATTGATTTTATATCCTGCGACTTTGCTGAATTCATGGATCAGTTCTAGCAGTCTTTTGGTGTAATCTTTTGGGTTTTCCATATAGAGTATGATGTTATCTGTGAAGAGTGAGAGTTTGACCGCCTCCTGGCCAATTTGTATGCCTTTTATTTCTTTGTGTTGTCTGATTGCAGAGGCTAAGACTTCCAATACTATGTTGAATAACAGTGGTGAGAGTGGACATCCCTGTCTTGTCCTGACTTTAGGGGGAAATCTCTCAGTTTTTCCCCTCTCCATTTTAAAGAAGAAAAATTTCTAAATGTAAAAGCTAGAACTGTAAAACACTTAGCAGAAAATATAGGGGGAAATATTCATGGCATTGGATTTGATAATGATTTTCTTGAGTATGACACCAAAAAGTATGGACAACAAATAAAAAATAGATAAATTGGATTTGATCGAAATGAAATCCCAAAATGGAAGAAAATGTGAATAACACATCTGATAAGGGATTAATATCCAGAAAGTACAAAGAAAAAAATGAGAAAAAATAACTCTTACTACTCAACAATAACAAAAATCAAGCAACTGACTTCAAAAATGGGCAAAAGATTTGAATAGACATATCTCCAAAGAGGAAAAAGAAATGGCCAATAAGCACACGAAGAAACGGAAATTAAAACCACGGAAAGATATCACTTCAGAACTGCAATAGACATACTATTTATGCCCCCCCACCCCATTACAAGTTGAAATGTTGACCGCCAATGTGAGGGTATTTGGAATAGGACCTTTGGTAAGTGATCAGGTCATGAAGCAGATCCTTCATGAATGAGATTAGTGCCATTAGAAAAGAAACCTACCTCTTTTTTAAAAAACATTTTCTCACCCTTCCACCATGTGAGATTACAGTGAAAAGAGTACCATCTATGAATCAGGAAGTAGGCTCCTGCCAGACATTGACCATCTAGCAACTTCATCTTAGACTTCTCAGGCAGCAGACATGTGAGAAATAAACCTAAGTGGTCTAAAACTACACAATTAATAGTGCTTTGGGTTTTCTAGCTTTATTGAGATATACTTGACATATAAAATTGTGAAGTTTAAGGTGTACAATTGGATGATATAATACAATACTACTTTGATTACTACTGCTTTGTAACATTACTTGAAATCTGTAATTGTAATGCCTCCAACTTCAATTTTTTTCTTCAAGATCGCTTTGGCTATTTGGGGTCTTCTGAAGTTCTATACAAATTTTAGAATTGTTTCTTCTAGCACTGCACAAAATGCTGGTGGTATTTTGATAGGGACTGAATAAATATAGAGATTATTCCAGGTAGTATAGACATTTTATAATATTTGTCCTTCCAATCCATGAGCATGGAATATCTTTCCATTTCTTTTGGTTGTCTTGAATTTCTTTCATCAGTGTTTTATAGTTTTCATTTTTTTAATATGAAATTTATTGTCAAATTGGTTTCCATACAACACCCAGTGCTCATCCCAAAAGGAGCCCTCCTCAATACCCATCACCCACCCTCACCTCCCTCCCAACCCCCATCAACCCTCAGTTTATTCTCAGTTGTTAGGAGTCTCTTATGTTTTGGCTCCCTCCCTCTCTAACCTTTTTTTTTTCCTTCCCCCCCCCCCCCATGGTCTCCTGTTAAGTTTCTCAGGATCCACATAAGAGTGAAAACATATGGTATCTGTCTTTCTCTATATGACTTATTTCACTTAGCATCACACTCTCCAGTTCCATCCACCTTGCTACAAAAGGCCATGTTTCATTCTTTCTCATTGCCACGTAGTATTTTAGTGTGTATATAAACCACAACTTCTTTATCCATTCATCAGTTGATGGACATTTAGGCTTTTTCCATAGTTTGGCTATTGTTGAAAGAGCTGCTATAAACGTTGAGGCACAAGTGCCCTATGCATCAGCACTCCTGTATCCTTTGGGTAAATTCCTAGCAGTGCTATTGCTGGGTCATAGGGTAGATCTATTTTTAATTTTTTGAGGAACCTCCACACTGTTTTCCAGAGCGGCTGCACAAGTTTGCATTCCCACCAACAGTGCAAGGGTGTTCCTGATTCTCCACATTCTTGCCAGCATCTATAGTCTTCTGATTTGTTCATTTTAGCCACTCTGAATGGAGTGAGGTGGTATCTGAATGTGGTTTTGATTTGTATTTCCCTGATGAGGAGCGATGTTGAGCATCTTTTCATGTGCCTGTTGGCCATCTGGATGTCTTCTTTAGAGAAGTGTCTATTCATGTCTTCTGCCCACTTCTTCACAGAATTATTTGTTTTTCGGGTGTGGAGTTTGGTGACCACATTATAGATATTGGATACTAGCCCTTTGTCTGATATGTCATTTACAAACATCTTTTCCCGTTCTGTTGGTTGCCTTTTAGTTTTGTTGGTTGTTTCCTTTGCAATGCAGAAACTTTTTATCTTCATGAGGTCCCAATAGTTCATTTTTGATTTTAATTCCCTTGCCTTTGGGGATGTGTCAAGTAAGAGATTGCTACAGCTGAGGTCAGAGAGGTTTTTTCCTGCTCTCTCCTCTAGGGTTTTGATGGTTTCCTGTCTCACATTCAGGTCCTTCATCCATTTTGAGTTTATTTTTTGTGAATGGTGTGAGAAAGTGGTCTAGTTTCATGATTCTGCATGTTGCTGTCCAGTTCTCCCAGCACCATTTGTTAAAGAGACTGTCTTTTTTCCATTGGATATTCTTTCCTGTTTTGTCAAAGATTAGTTGGCCATACGTTTGTGGGTCTAGTTCTGGGGTTTCTACTCTATTCCATTGGTCTATGTGTCTGTGTTTGTGCCAATACCATGCTGTCTTGATGATGACAGCTTTGTAGTAGAGGCTAAAGACTGGGATTGTGATGCCTCTCACTTTGGTCTTCTTCTTCAAAATTACTTTGGCTATTTGGGGTCTTCTGTGGTTCCATACAAATTTTAGGATTGCTTATTCTAGCTTCAAGAAGCATGCTGGTGCAATTTTGATTGGGATTGCATTGAATGTGTAGATCGCTTTGGGTAGTATGACATTTTAACAATATTTATTCTTCCAATCCATGAGCACGGAATGTTTTTCCATTTCTTTACAGCTTCTTCAATTTCCTTCATAAGCTTTCTATAGTTTTCAGCATACAGATCTTTTACATCTTTGGTTAGGTTAATTTCTAGGTATTTTATGCTTCTTGGTGCAATTGTGAATGGGATCAGTTTGTTTGTCTTTCTGTTGCTTCATTATTAGTGTATAAGAATGCAACTGATTTCTGTACATTGATTTTGTATCCTGTGATTTGGCTGAATTCATGTATCATTTCTAGCAGTTTTTTGGTGGAATCTTTCAGGTTTTCCATGTAGAGTATCATGTCATCTGTGAAAAGTGAAAGTTTGACTTCTTCTTTGGCAATTTGAATGCCTTTTATTTCATTTTGTTGTCTGATTGCTGAGGCTAGGACTTCCAACACTATGTTAAACAATAGTGGTGACAGTGGACATCCCTGCCATGTTCCTGATCTCAGGGAGAAAGCTCTTAGTTTTTCCCCATTGAGGATGATATTAGCTGTGGGCTTTTCATATATGGCTTTTATGATATTAAGAAATGTTCCTTCTATCCTGAGTTTCTAGAGGATTTTTATTAAGAGAGGATGCTGTATTTTGTCAAATGCTTTTTCTGCATCTAATGGCAGGATCATATGGTTCTTACCCTTTTTTTACTAATGTGATGTATCACATTGATTGATTTGCAAATATTGAACCAGCCCTGCAGCTCAGGAATGAATCCCACTTGATTATGGTGAATGATTCTTTTAATATACTGTTGAATTCAATTTGATAGTATCTTATTGAGAATTTTTGCATCCATTTTCATCAGGGATATTGGCCTGTAATTCTCCTTTTTAGTGAAGCTTCTGGTTTGGGGATGAAGGTAATACTGGCTTCATAGAATGAGTCCAGAAGCTTTCATTCTGTTACTATTTTTTTGATAGAATGAGTCCAGAAGCTTTCCTTCTGTTTCTATTTTTTTGGAACAGCTTGAGAATGATAAGTATTAACTCTACTTTAAACATCTGGTAGAATTCCCCTGGGAAGCTATCTGGCCTGCCAGAATTTTATTGGGAAATTTTTGATAATTAATTCAATTTCTTCTCTGGGTATGGGTCCGTTCAGAGTTTCTATTTCTTCCCATTTGAGTTTTGATAGTGTGTGGGTGTCTTGGAATTTGTCTGTTGCTTCCAGATTGTCCAGTTTGCTGGGATATAATTTTCACATTATTTTCTAATAATTGTTTGTATTTCTGTGGTGTTGGTTGTGACCTCGCCTCTTTCATTTGTAATTTTATTGATTTGGTTTCTCTCTCTTTTCTTTTTGAGAAGCCTGGCTTGGGGTTATCAGTTTTGTTTATTCTTCCAAAAAACCAGCTCTTAGATTCATTGATCTGCTCTACTGTATTTTTTTCTTTTTTTTTTTTGATATTATATTTTTTTATTTCTGCTCCAATCTTTATTGTTTCTCTTGTTCTGCTGGCTTTGGGCTTTCTTTGCTGTTCTGCTTCTAGTTCCTTTAGGTGTGCTGTTAGATTCTCTATTTGGGATTTTTCTTGTTTCTTGAGATAAGGTTGAATTGCAATGTATTTTCCTCTTAGAGCTGCCTTTGTGCATCCCAAAGGGTTTGGACTGTTGTGTTTTCATTTTCACTTGCTTCCATGTATTTTTTAATTTATTCTTTAAGTGCCTGGTTGACCCATTCATTCTTCAGTAGGGTGTTCTTTAACCTCCATGCATTTGGAGGCTTTCCAAATTTTTTCTTGTGGCTGATTTCAAGTTTCATAACAATGTGATCTGAAAATATGCATGGTATGATCTCAATTCTTTTATATTTATTGAGGGCTGTTTCATAACCCAGTATGCAATTTATCTTGGATAATGTTCCATGTGCACTCGAGAATAATGTGTATTCTGCTGCTTTGGGATGAAAAGTTCTGAATATAACCGTAAAGTCCATCTGGCCCAGGGTATCATTCAAGGCGATTTCTTTATTGATTTTCTGCCTAGATGATCTGTCCATTGCTGTAAGTGGAGTGCGATTACTGTATTGTTATCAAGATTGCTTATGTTTAAATAGATAAAATCATGAATGAAAATGGAATTATTAAAACCAATCCCTCAGAGATAAAAACAATTATCAGGGAGTACTATGAAAAATAATATGCCAACAAACTGGACAACCTGGAAGAAATGGACAAATTCCTACACACCCACACTCTTCCAAAACTCAAGCAGGAGGAAATAGAAAGCTTGAACAGACCCATAACCAGCGAAGAAATTGAATCGGTTATCAAAAATCTCCCAACAAATAAGAGTCCAGGACCAGATGGCTACCCAGGGGAGTTCTACCAGACATTTAAAGCAGAGATAATACCTATCCTTCTCAAGCTACTCCAAGAAATAGAAAGGGAAGGAAAACTTCCAGACTCATTCTATGAAGCCAGTACTACTTTGATTCCTAAACCAGACAGAGACCCAGTAAAAAAAGAGAACTACAGGCCAATATCCCTGATGAATATGGATGCAAAAATTCTCAATAAGATACTAGCAAATCGAATTTAACAGCATATAAAAAGAATTATTCAACATGATCAAGTGGGATTCATTGCTGGGATGCAGGGCTGGTTCAACATTCGCAAACCAATCAACGTGATACATCACATTAATAAAAGAAAAGACAAGACCATATGATCCTGTCAATCGATGCAGAAAAGGCATTTGACAAATTCAGCACCTTTTCTTAATAAAAACCCTTGAGAAAGTCGGGATAGAAGGAACATACTTAAAGATCATAAAATCCATTTATGAAAAGCCCACAGCTAATATCATCCTCAATGGGGAAAAACTGAGAGCTTTTTCCCTGAGATCAGGAACACGACAGGGATGCCCACTCTCACCGCTGTTGTTTAACATAGTGTTGGAAGTTCTAGCATCAGCAGTCAGACAACAAAAGGGAATCAAAGGCATCAAAATTGGCAAAGATGAAGTCAACCTTTCACTTTTTGCAGATGACATGATACTATACATGGAAAATCCGATAGACTCCACCAAAAGTCTGCTAGACCTGATACATGAGTTCAGCAACGTCTCAGGATACAAAATCAATGTACAGAAATCAGTTGCATTCTTATACACTAATAATGAAATAACAGAAACACAAATAAAGAAACTGATCCCATTCACAATTGCACCAGGAAGCATAAAATACCTAGGAATAAATCTAACCAAAGATGTAAAAGATCTGTATGCTGAAAACTATAGACAGCTTATGAAGGTAATTGAAGAAGATATAAAGAAATAGAAAGACATTCCCTGCTCATGGATTGGAAGAATAAATATTGTTAAAATGTCAATACTACCCAAAGCTATCTACACACTCAATGCAATCCCAATCAAAATTGCACCAGCATGCTTCTCGAAACTATAACAAGCAATCCTAAAATTCATATGGAACCACAAAAGGCCCCGAATAGCCAAAGTAATTTTGAAGAAAAAGATCAAAGCAGGGGGCATCACAAGTCCAGACTTTCGCCTCTACTACAAAGCTGTCATCATCAAGACAGCATGGTATTGGCACAAAAACAGACACATAGACCAATGGAATAGAATAGAAACCCCAAAACTAGACCCACAAACGTATGGCCAACTCATCTTTGACAAAGCAGGAAAGAACATCCAATGGAAAAAAGACAGTCTCTTTAACAAATGGTGCTGGGAGAACTGGACAGCAACATGCAGAAAGATGAAACTAGACCACTTTCTCACACCATTCACAAAAATAAACTCAAAATGGATAAAGGACCTGAATGTGAGACAGGAAACCATCAAAACCCTAGAGGAGAAAGTAGGAAAAGACCTCTCTGACCTCAGCTGTAGCTTGACACATCCCCAAAGGCAAGGGAATTCAAAGCAAAATGAATTACTGGGATCTTATGAAGATAAAAAGCTTCTGCACAGCAAAGGAAACAACCAACAAAACTAAAAGGCAGCCAACGGAATGGGAAAAGGTATTTGCAAATGACATATCGGACAAAGGGCTAGTATCCAAAATCTATAAAGAGCTCACCAAACTCCACACCCGAAAAACAAATAACCCAGTGAAGAAGTGGGCAGAAGACATGAATAGACACTTCTCTAAAGAAGACATCCAGATGGCCAACAGGCACATGAAAAGATGCTCAACGTCGCTCCTCATCACGGAAATACAAATCAAAACCATACTCAGATATCACCTCACGCCAGAGTGGCCAAAATGAAGAAATCAGGAGACTATAGATGCTGGCGAGAATGTGGAGAAACGGGAACCCTCTTGCTCTGTCGGTGGGAATGCAAATTGGTGCAGCCACCCTGGAAAACAGTGTGGAGGTTCCTCAGAAAATTAAAAATAGACCTACCCTATGACCCAGCAATAGCACTGCTAGGAATTTCCCCAAGGGATACAGGAGTACTGATGCATAGGGGCACTTGTACCTCAATGTTTATAGCAGCACTCTCAACAATAGCCAAATTATGGAAAGAGCCTACTAAATGTCCATCAACTGATGAATGGATAAAGAAATTGTGGTTTATATACACAATGGAGTACTACTTGGCAATGAGAAAGAATGAAGTATGGCCCTTTGTAGCAACGTGGATGGAACTGGAGAGTGTGATGCTAAGTGAAATAAGCCATACAGAGAAAGGCAGATACCATATGTTTTCACTCTTATGTGGATCCTGAGAAACTTAACAGAAACCCATGGGGGAGGGGAAGGGGGAAATAAAAGAGGTTAGAGTGGGAGAGAGCCAAAGCATAAGAGACTCTTAAAAACTGAGAACAAACTGAGAGTTGATGGGGGGTGGGAGGGAGGGGAGGGTGGGTGATGGGTATTGAGGAGGGCACCTTTTGGGATGAGCACTGGGTGTTGTATGGAAACCAATTTGACAATAAATTTCATGTATTGAAAAATAAAAAAAATGATTGCTTGTGTTTGTGATTTATGTTTATGTTTATGATTTATGCTTATGTTTGTGATTTGCTTACGTTGTGATTTATATATTTTGGCCCTTCCAAGTTGGGAGAATAAACATTTACAATTGTTAGCTCTTCTTGATGGATAAGCCCCATAATTATTTTATAATTCCCTTTTTCATCTCTTGTTACAGTCTTTAGTTTAAAATCTAGTTTGTGTGATATAAGTATGGCTATTCCAGCTTTCTTTTGACTTCCAGTAGCATGATAGATGGTTCTCCATTCCTTCACTTTCAATCTGAAGGTGTCCTCAGGTCTAAAAATGGGTTTCTTGCAGACAGAATATATATGGATTTTTTTTATACATTCTGATACCCTATGTCTTTTTATTGGAGCATTTAGTCCATTTACATTCAGTGTTGTTATTGAAAGATATGGATTTAGTGTCATCTGTAGGTTTTGTGCTTGTGGTGATGTCTCTTGTCCTTTGTAGTCTTTACAGCATTCCACTCACAGAGTTCCCCCATAAGATTTCTTACAGGGCTGTTTAGTGGTCATGAACTCTGTAAACATTTTATGTCGGGGAAAGCCTTTATCTCTCTTTCTATTCTGAATGTCAACCTTGCTGGATACTTGTATGCATATTTTTCCTATTCAGCACAATGAATATTTCCTGCCACTCCCTTCTGGCTTGTCAAGTGTCAGTGGACAGGCCTGCTACTACCCTTATGTGTCCACCCTTGTAGGTTAAGTCCTGTTTGTCCCTGGCTGCTTTCAGAATTCTCTGTTTTGTATTTTTCCAGTTTCACTATGACATGACATGGAGAAGACCTATTCTTGCTAAATCTGAAGGGAGTTCTCTGTGCCTCCTGGATTTGTATGTCTGCTTTCTTCCTCAGATTAGGGAAGTTCTCAGCTATGATTTTTTCAAGTAAACCATCTGTCCCTTTCTCTCTCTCTTCTTTTTCTGGAACTCCTATGATACAGATATTATTATGCTTCATTGAATCACTTATTTCTCTGATTCTCCCTTCATAATCTAGCATTTTCTTATCTCTTTTTCTTGGCTTCATCATTTTCCATAATTTTATCTTCGATTTCACTTATTCTCCCCTCTGCTTCCGCCGTCCTTGCTGTCACTGTATCTAGTTTATTTGCATCTCATTTACAACCTTTCTTAATTTGTCGTGACTATTGCTTAGTTCCTTGATCTCCACAGCAGTAGATTCTTTGCTGTCTTCTATGCTTTTTCAAGATGAGCTATTAATCTTATGACTATTATTCTGAATTATTGCTCAGATATATTGTTTGTATCTGTTTTGAGCAATTCTCTAGCTCTCATTTCTTCCTGGAATTTCTTTTGAGAATTCTTCTGTTCCATCATTTGGGCTAGTTTTCTTTCCCTTATGTGTTTTAATAGCTTATGTTTCCTGCACCTGCAAGCACTTCTATATTGGAAAGGGTCATACATTATCCAGGGCCTGGCCCTTCAGGAGGTGCTTTTGGAGTGTGCTGCATGCTCTCTGTTGTGACTCCAGTACTTTATATCCCTACTCATAGTGGTGGTTTCAACCTTCCACCAGGAGTGCTTTATTTGTTTGTTGAAGTAACTGTGGAAAAAAAAAAGGGGGGGGGGTAATGTGGTACCTGTGTGGCTCAGTCAGTTAAGCATCCGACTTCAGCTCAGGTAATGATCTCATGGTTCATGGCTTTGAATCTCACGTCAGGCCCTGTACTGACAGCTCAGAGCCTGGAGCCTGCTTCAGATTCTATGTCTCTCTCTCTACCTCTTCCCCACTCTCATTCTGTCTCTGTCTCTGTCTCTCTCGCGCGTGCGCGCGCCAAGAAAAATAAACCTTAAAAAATAAAATTAAAATTAAAAAGGGGGTATTGGAAGAAGCCTTATCCCACACAAAGAGAGAAATGACAGGGGTGGGGAAAAAAAAGAAAAAAAATTGACCAGGCAGAATATCAGAGAAACTATATGGCTTAACACACACACACAGAGAGAGAGAGAGAGAGAGAGAGAGAGGAAAATAAAGAAGGAGATACAGAAGCAGTGTAAAAAGAATAGATTAAAAATGTATATCTGTCAAGTCCATCTGATCCAATGTATCATTCAGGGCCCTTGTTTCTTTATTGACCGTGTGTCTAGATGATCTATCCATTTCTGTAAGTGGAGTGTTAAAGTCCCCTGCAATTACCACATTCTTATCAATAAGGTTGCTTATGTTCATGAGTAGTTGTTTTATATATCTGGGGGCTCCCGTATTCAGCGCATAGACATTTATAATTGTTAGCTCTTCCTGATGGATAGACCCCGTAATTATTATATAATGCCCTTCTTCATCTCTTGTTACAGCCTTTAATTTAAAGTCTAGTTTGTCTGATATAAGTATGGCTACTCCAGCTTTCTTTTGGCTTCCAGTAGCATGATAAATAGTTCTCCATCCCCTCTCAATCTAAAGGTGTCCTCAGATCTAAAATGAGTCTCTTGTAGATAGCAAATAGATGGGTCTTGTTTTTTTATCCATTCTGCCACCCTATGTCTTTTGATTGGCACATTTAATCCATTTACATTCAGTGTTATTATAGAAAGATACGGGTTTAGAGTCATTGTGATGTCTGTATGTTTTATGCTTGTAGTGATGTCTCTGGTACTTTGTCTCACAGGATCCCCCTTAGGATCTCTTGTAGGGCTGGTTTCGTGGTGACAAATTCCTTCAGTTTTTGTTTGTTTGGGAAGACCTTTATCTCTCCTATTCTAAATGACAGACTTGCTGGATAAAGGATTCTCGGCTGCATATTTTTTCTTTTCAGCACACTGAAGATCTCATGCCAATCCTTTCTGGCCTGCCAAGTTTCAAAAGAGAGATCACTCACGAGTCTTATAGGTCTCCCTTTATATGTGAGGGCACGTTTATCCCTTGCTGCTTTCAGAATTTTCTCTTTATCTTTGTATTTTGCCAGTTTCACTATGATATGTCATGCAGAAGATCGATCCAAGTTCCGTCTGAAGGGAGTTCTCTGTGCCTCTTGGATTTCAATGCCTTTTTTCCTTCCCCAGTTCAAGGAAGTTCTCAGCTATTACTTCTTCAAGTACCCCTTCAGCACCTTTCCCTCTCTCTTCCTCCTCTGGGATACCAATTATGTGTATATTATTTCTTTTTAGTGTATCACTTAGTTCTCTAATTTTCCCCTCATACTCCTGGATTTTTTTATCTCTCTTTTTCTCAGATTCCTCTTTTTCCATAACTTTATCTTCTAGTTCACCTATTCTCTCCTTTGCCTCTTCGATCCAAGCCTTCGTCGTTTCCATTTTGTTTTGCATTTCGTTTAAAATTTTTTCAGCTCCTCGTGACTGTTCCTTAGTCCCTTGATCTCTGTAGTAATAGATTCTCTGCTGTCCTCTATACTGTTTTCAAGCCTAGCGATTAATTTTATGACTATTATTCTAAATTCACTTTCTGTTATATTATTTAAATCCTTTTTGATCAGTTCATTAGCTGTTGTTATTTCCTGGAGATTCTTCTGAGGGGAATTCTTCCGTTTGGTCATTTTGGATAGTCCCTGGAGTGGTGAGGACCTGCAGGGCACTTCCCCTGTGCTGTGGTGTATAACTGGAGTTGGTGGGTGGGGCCGCAGTCCGACCTGATGTCTGCCCCCAGCCCACCACTGGGGCCACAGTCAGACTGGTGTGTGCCTTCTCTTCCCCTCTCCTAGGGGGGGGATTTACTGTGGGATGGCGTGGCCAGTCTGGGCTACTTGCACACTGCCAGGCTTGTGGTGCTGGGGATCTGGCGTATTAGCTGGGGTGGATAGGCAAGGTGCACGGGGGCAGGCGGGGCAGGCTTAGCTCATTTCTCCTTAGGTGATCCACTTCAGAGTGGCCCTGTGGCAGCGGGAGGGAGTCAGATCCACTGCCGGAGGTTTGGCTCCGCAGAAGCAGTGTTGGGTGTTTGCACAGAGGGAGCAAGTTCCCTGGCAGGAACTGGTTCCCTTTGGGATTTTGGCTGGGGGATGGGCGAGGGAGATGGCGCTGGCGAGCGCCTTTGTTCCCCCACCAAACTGAGCTCTGTTGTCCAGGGGCTCAGCATCTCTCCCTCCCTTTGTCCTCCAGCCTTCCCGCTTTCCGAGCAGAGCTGTTAACTTATGACCTCCCAGATGCTAAGTCGCGCTTGCTGTCGGAACACAGTCCAGCCTCTCTGCTTTTGCAAGCCAGACTCCGGGGCTCTGCTTGGCCCGCAGGCTGCCCTTCCACCCCGGCTCCCTCCCGCCAGTCCTTGCAGTGCGCACCACCTCTCAGCCCTTCCTACCCTCTTCCGTGGTCCTCTCGTCTGTGCTTGGCTCCGGAGACTCCATTCTGCTAGTCTTCTGGTGGTTTTCTGGGTTAGTTAGGCAGGTGTAGGTGGAATCTAAGTGATCAGCAGGATGCGCGGTGAGCCCAGCGTCCTCTTACGCCGCCATCTTCCCTCCTCATAACAATTTTAATAATGTGCACCCATTATGGAAGCACCCAAATACATAAAACAATTAATACCAAACATAAAGGAACTAATCAATACAAATACAATAATGGAAGGATACCTTAACACTCCACTTACACCAAAGGACAGATTATCTAAACAAGAAAATCAACAGGGAACCAATGGCTTTAAATGGCACACTGGACCAGATGGACTTAAAATATTCAGAACATTCCATCCTAAAATAGCAGAATACACATTCTTTTCAAGTGGGCATGGAACATCCTCCAGAATAGATCACATATTAGGCCACAAAACAAGCCTCAATAAATTCAAAAAGAATTCAAAATCATACCATGCATTTTTTTCTGACCACAGCACTCTGAAACTAGATGTCAACCATAGGAAAAAATCTGGGAAGACTACAAATACATGGGATTAAATAAAATGCTACTAAACAATGAATGGGTTGAGCAGCAAATCAAAGAAGAAATAAAAAATTACATGGAAACAAATGAAGATGAAAGCGTGGTGTTCCAAAATCTTTGGGATTCAGCAAAAGCTGTCATAAGATGACTTTTTAGGAATAGAGGTTTACCTCAAGAAACAAGAAAAATCTCAAATAAACAACTTAACCTTACACCTAAAAGAGCTAGAAAAAGAACAAACAAAATCCAAAACCAGAAGAAAGAAGGAAATAAAAAGATTAGAGCAGAAATAAATTATATAGAAACTAAAAAAAAAATTCAACACATTAATGAAACAAAGAGCTAGTTCTTTGAAAAGATCAACAAAATTAATAAACCTCTAGCCACACTCATCAGAAAAAAAGAGAGAGAGAGTACTCAAAATCACTAATGAAAGAGGAGAAATAGCAACCAACACCATAGAAATACAAACACTTGTAAGGGAATATTATGAAAAATTATATGTCAACACACTGATCAAGTTAGAAGAAATGGACAAATCTCTGAAACATATTATATGTTATACTACCAAAACTGACATGGAAAGAAACAGAAAATTTGAACAGACCAATAACCAGCAAAGTACTTTAATCAATAACCAAAAAATTCTCAATAAGCAAAAGTCCAGGACCAGAGACGACTTCATGGGAAAATTCTACCAGACATTTAAAGAAGAGTTATTACCTAATCTTTTCACATTATTCCAAAAAATAGAAGAGGAAGGAATACATCCATAGTAATTCTATGAGGCCAACATTATTCTGATATCAAAACCTGATAAATTCACCACACACACACACACACACACACACACACAAAGAGAACTATAGGCCAATATCTTTGAGGAACATAGTTGCAGAAATCCTCAACAAAATATTAGGCAGCCAAATCCAATATATTAAAAAATCATCCACAATGATCAAGTGGGATTCATTCCCAGAATGCAAAAGTGTTCAATATTCACAAATCAATCCACGTGATACATCACATCAATAGGAGACGATAAAAATCATATGATCATTTCAATAAATGCAGAAAAAGCATTTGACAGTGTACTACATCCATTCATGAAAACACTCTCAACAAAGTAGGTTCGAGGGAACATACCTCCACAGAACAAAGGCCACACATGAAAATCCCATACCACACATCATACTCAATGCAGGAAACCAAGAGCTTTTCCCCTAAGATCAGGAACAAGATGTGGACTCTCATAACGTTTATTCAACAGAATACTGGAAGTCCTAACCAGAGCAATCAGACAACAAAATTTAAAAAAAGGCAACCAAATTGGTAAGGAAGAAATAAAACTTTTACTATTTGCACATGACATAATACTGTATACATAAAACCTGAAAAACTCCACCAAATAATTAGTATAAGTGATAAATGAATTCGGTAAAGTCAGAGGATACAAAATCAATGTACAGAAATCTGTTGTATTTCTGTACACCAATAATGAAATAGCAGAAAGGCATATTAAGAATCACATTTACAATTGAACCAAAAATAATAAAATACCTAATAATAAACTTAACCAGTGAGGTGAAAGACTTGTACTCTGAAAACTATAAAACATTCATGAAAGAAATTGAAGACAACACAAATGGAAAGATATCCCATTCTCATGGATTGGAAAAGTCTTTAGTACTCAAAGAAATCTACATATTTAATATAATATTTTATCAAAATACCAACAGCCTTCTTCACAGAACTGGAAGAAACAACCCTAAAATTCGTATGGAACCACAAAAGACCCCGAATAGCCAAAGTAATCCTAAAAAAAGAAACAAGAAACTGGAGGTGTCACAATTCCAGACCTCAGCTTATATTATAAAGCTGTAATAATCAAAACAGTATGGTACTTCCCCCCCGCCCCCAAAGACACAAAGATCAACAGAAGAGAATAGAAAACCCAGAAATAAATCCACAATTATATGGTCAAATTATCTGCAACAAAGGAGGAAAGAATATGCAATGGGAAAAAGTCTCTTTAAAAAATGGTATTGGGAATACTAGACAGCTACATGCAAAACAATGAAACTGGTCCACTTTATTACACCATATGCAAAAATAAACTATGAATTAAACACCTAAATGTGCGACCTAAAACAATACATATCCTAGAAGAGAGTGCAGGCAGTAATTTTTCTGACATTGGCCATAACAACATTTTTCCTGCCCTCCTCAGGCAAGGGAAATAAAAGCAAAAATCAACTATTGGGACTACATCAAAATAGAAAGCTTCTGCACAGCAAAGCAAATAATCAACAAAACTAAAAGGAAACATATGTAATGGGAGAAGATATTTGTAAATGACATATCCAATAAATGGTTAGCATCCAAAATATAGAAAGAACTTATACAACTCCACAACTCCCCAAAAATAATCCAACTTAAAAATGGGCAGAAGACGTGAACAGACATTTCTCCAAAGAAGACATACAGATGGACAACAGACACAAGAAAATATGTTAATCATCACTTATTACCAGGGATATGCAAATCAAAACTACAATGAGATATCACTTCACAAAAGTTAGAATGGCTAAAATCAACAGCACAAGAAACAGCAGGTGCTGGTGAGGATGTGAAAAAGGGGAACCCTCTAGCACTGTTGGTGGGAATGCAAACTGGTGCAGCCAGCATGGAAAACAGTATGGAGGCTTCTTAAAATGTGAAAAATAGAACTGCCCTACAATCTGGTAATCATGCTACTTGGTATTTATTCCCAAAATACAAAAACACTAATTCAAAGGAATTCATGCACCTCTATGTTTATTGTAGTACTATTTACAATGGCCAAGTTATGAAGTAGTCCAGGTGACCATTGATAGATGGGTAGATAAAGAAGTTGTGGTATAAATATACAATGGAATATTATTCAGCCATATAAAAGAATTAAAATCTTGCCATTTGTAACAAGATGGATGGATCTAGAGGGCATAACACTCAGTGAAAGACATATACCATATGATTTCACCCATATGTAGAATTTAAGAAACAAAACAAACAAGCAGAGGAAAACAAAGAGAGAGAGAAACATATCAGGAAACAGACTCTTAACTGTAGAAAACAAACTGATAGTTACCAGAAGGGAGGCAGGTTGGGGGGGGGGGGATGGGTGAAATAGGTGATGGGAATTAAAGTATACACTTATGATAAGCACTGAGTAATGTATAGTATTGTTGAATCACTATATTTTACCCATGAAACTAATATAACACTGTATGTTAACTATACTGGAATTAAAATAAAAAAAAAAAACTTAAAAAGTGATAATGATTGGTTAAATAGATTTTATACCATGGAGCACTAAGCAGCAATTAAAAAGATGGAAGAAAATTTTTGTGTAGTGGTGTTCTATGTCTCAGATATATCATTTTTTAAAAACTCCAGTTACAAAAAGAGGATCTCTTTTGCACTGCTGGTGGGAATGCAAACTGGTGCAGCCACTCTGGAAAACAGTATGGAGGTGCCTCAAAAAGTTAAAAATAGAACTACCCTATGACCCAGGAATTGCACTACTAGGTATTTATCCAAAGGATACATATGTGCTGTTCCGAAGGGGCACATGCATCCCAATGTTTATAGCAGTGCCATCGACAATAGCCAAAGTATGGAAAGAGGCCACATGTCCATCAACAGATGAATGGATAAAGAAGATGTGGTATATATATACAATGTAGTGCTACTTGGCAATCAAAAAGAATTAAATCTTGCCATTTGCAATTACGTGGATGGAATTAGAGGGTATTATGCTAAGCGAAATTAGTCAGAGAAAGACAAATATCATATGACTTCACTCATATGTGGAATTTAAGACGTAGGACAGATGAACATAAGGGAAGGGAAGCAAAAATAATATAAACACAAGGAGGAGGACAAAATATAAAAGACTCTTAAATACAGAGAACCAACTGAGGGTTGCTGGAGGGGTTGTGGGTTGGGGGATGGGCTAAATGGGTAAGGGGCATTAAAGAAGACACATGTTGGGATGAGAACTGGGTGTTGTACATAGGGGATGAATCATTGGAACCTACTCCTGAAATCATTATTGCACTATACGCTAACTAACTTGGATGTAAATTTAAAAATAAATTAATGAAATTTAAAAAAAATTAATAATATAAAAACTCCATTTATAGAACTATGATATAAGCCAATTAAGGTTTTTAAATATTTAAAAAAATATATACTCATTGTGTATAAAACAACAGTTTTACATCTGAAGAGGAGTGATATTAAGTGGTGAATGAATATCTCAAAAGTAGAAAATTCAAAAAAGTATAAAGAAAAATATTCATAAAATCACACAATTCAAAAATATATTATTACCATTTTATCTACACTCCTCTAGAATTTGTACATACATACACATATGCACACAGACTTGTTTTTCTTTTTTACACGAGATGGGATAATGCTATATACATACATCTTTTTGTAACTTCCTTCTTTTGTTCGACTATATATTGTGGATTTTTTACCATGACACTAATTCCCCACCTTTTTTATTTAACAAACATTTATAGTGCTTACTATATTTCAGGATTTTCCAAATACCATGCTTATAAACATCTGAATTCTTTAATGTTCTCTTAAGACATTATTTTTATTGCTGTAAAAATATGTTTTTTGTGTGTAACATCAACACTGCTCATTCAGATTAGGTATTTTGATATATGAAGGAGCAGTAGGGAAAGCGTGTCCATCACTGTGATTGAAGTGAGATAATTTTCAAAGAACTTTCTATAGAGAGGTTGAGGTTTTTATAGAAAATACCTGCAAAATGTTCTTTTGGTCTGGAGTGCAACATTAACAGGAAAACAAGTCAATTACTCTTTTTACAAAACTTTATTTAAACATACAGTACATTTTTGATATACATCCAAGTAGATTTCCTTACCACAAATATAATTGTTAGTCAAGTCTTTATTGTCTGTTCAAGTTATGGCACAAATAGTGTTTTCAGTTCAAGCTCTTTTTGATCATACCTCCTATGTAGGCAGACACTGCATCTGTTTGGATCTTTGTCAAGTCATGAATCCCAATTGCCACAGAGATTTACAGTATTTCCATGAAGTTCCCACTTCAGCCTGTGATGTACCAATCACTATTAGAATATGGGCCAAAAGCCTATAAATAAAGTTAGTGGTGGAATTCAATAATAAATACTTTTCCAATAACAAAAGCTTGAATTTTACATGTCTCCTAAATTTTCTGTCTTATGACTAAATTTCAGGTATTTAGAAAGTTTACTTGATAAAGTATAACTTAGAAAGTATGCTGTTCTGTTTCTCTTGGGATTGAATCTGAATGTTCAGATTTAATTATCTCCTGATGGAATCATAGATGTCACTATTCAATGTGTAGGTTAACATAGCTAAAACCACTAACACCCGGTAAAGAGAGGGACTGTGGTCTGATTAATGGAGTACAACTAGAAAGTATACGTTAAAATATTCTCTAGCACACTTGCTGTCGCAGTCATAGTGGAGAGAACAGTAACACGGAAATTAAGAAACCTAGGTCCTAAAACAATTTTTTTAAGGAAAAAAAAAAGAAAAAAGAAAGAAACCTGGGTCCTAATCTTGTCTCTGTCCTTAATTATGCAACAGTAATGCTGCTTTTTAATGAGTCCTTTTCTATGTCTCAGGCACTTTGTTGAGTGTTTCATGTGAATTTTTCTCATATTCATTCTTACAAAAATCCTGTAGAGTAGGTACTATTATCATTTCCATTTAACAAACAATGAAATAGATAACTAGAGAGGCTGAAATAACTTGCCAAGAGTTATAGCTAACAAGTGGAGAAACAACAATTCAAATCCAGGTCTCTCTGACTCCAAAATGCTAAAGTGTCCCGTGTTTCTAGCATTAAGGCTTTTGGACAAGTTAATTCCTGTCTCTCGGCCTCCAGAGATTGAACTAAAAGAAAATGGTCTCAAGCTTTCCTCCAGCTCATTCATTTTAGCCATTGTTTCTTCTTTCCACTATAATATAGTCAGGTTGTATCCCATATCTTTGGTCTTGTATATTAGTGATGTTCAGAAATCATTTTTCTGAATAAATATTTTGTAGCTATTTCTTGTAAAGTTTCCTTTCCATATACATACTTAATTTTAAAAAGTGTAATTTCCCTTAGGAGTATAATGCTAAATAGAGCTGAAATAGGATTATGGGTGGACTGGAGGGCTCTTGATCTTGGCATTGATATATCCTGCCAAGGTGCTCCTGCTGCTACACCCACATACTACTGACCATTTAGAGAGTGAAGGAGACAAAGGAAGGGATGTGGTGAGGCAGCAGAAGGCACCCCAACACCCCATCAGGAGAGGCAGTTTAGGGTCCTATGGCACAAGCCATAAATTTGAGATCCCACTCCTGGGTTTACTTAGCCCCTTCAAATTTAATTATAAGTAAATTTAACATATTCATGATATTTTACATTTCCAGGGGGTATTATTACCTTTTCTATTTCTGAGATATGTTTACACAGTCTTCCCAGCTTTATCAAAGATCAATATTTTCTCATTTATAAGGCCCATGCCACATTGTCAATTCGATGGTTTCAAAACTTACCCTTAGACATATAAGAAAAAAAAGACTATCCTCCATATAATCTTTTGGTCAAGAAGATAATGGCCATGTAGGATTAGTGTAAAATATGAATCAAGAATAAATGGATATTTTTGAATGGCATTTTCACATAGGCTTATTGAAGGCAATCTAATAGATGGATGGATCTACTATTGGGAGATCACTGTCCTCTTTAAATAATATTAATTTTCAGTGCAACACACTTTATGCCACAGATGTATTCCTGAAAAGTTGTGCTCAAACTGGACTTCTATTAATCCATATCTTCTCTTCTACTTCCACAATCATTTTAGAATTGCTATATTGTGAATTTAGTCTTCATTTGTCAGTGGTTCTACAGTAGCACACCTACCTTTCTCTGCCTAGAAGTTAATAGTGTATGCAGTGCTGATATGTACTACCTAGGAACTCCTAGGAACTCCTACTTAAAAAAAAAAAAACAAAACAAAAAACCTGAATTCATTGGTAAAGCAAAGAACCATTTTGTAACAGGCTCCAAAGTGTTGTGCTTTATAAATCTAGACATTTTGATAGTGTTAAGACAGGATGTGCCTTAAAATGGATTACCATCTCACATCTAGCAGCCAAATATTATTTTTCAAGAGATCTGAAAGACAAATGATGTTCAAGAGTTAGCTTACCTTTTCACACAATTTTCAAATCCAGATTTAGAAAATGAATAGCATTTCCTGTAGGTAACTTTTTCTAGTCATAATAAAGAGTAATAAAAAGTTTTAAGTTTTGTACAAATTTTTTTTTGTTATTACATAAGCTCAACCAAAGGAAATCACTTTCTGGTACATTGCCTATTTCCGATTTTTAAAATTCTAAGCTCCTTAGGGTATATCACTGAGATTATATCTCAAGCTTTGTCCACATACTTATCTGTAAAACTATTTTAAATGTTCACATATTATGTTAATATCTTCCATACTAAACAAAGGTGGATTTCTGCAAAACCTTAGAGCATATTTGAACGTTAGAGCCAGCATTTTAAGTCTTATTCCAGAGTATTATTTTGCAAACCTACTTCTAAAATAAATTCAAATAAAAAAGAACAATTTAAGATCACATGGCCAAAGGCACTAGGTTTGAAGTACCCTATTTTGATTGATTTCCATTATAACAGTTACATTTTACATTAAAAATCAAAATCTCACATTGGACACATGCATTTATATATGTACATACACATATATACACAGATAAAGTTGGTTTTGGAGGTTCTAACAATGAAATTTCCCAGATGTGTTCATTATTTTTTTCTTTTCTTTAAGTTTATTTATTGATTTTTGAGAGAGAGAGAAAGAGAGAGCATGAGCAGGGGAGGGGCAGAGAGAGGGAGAGAGAGGATCCCAAGCAGGCTCTGCACTGTAGGCATGGGGCCCGATGCAGGGCTCAGTCCCAGGAACCTTGAGATCATGACCTGAAATGAAATCAAGAGTCAGATGCTAAACTGACTGAGCCACCCAGGCATCCCTTTTTTCCTTCTTTAAAAGTTTTTAGGGGCGCCTGGGTGGCTCAGTCGGTTAAGCGTCCGACTTCGGTTCAGGTCATGATCTCACAGTCCGTGAGTTCGAGCCCCGCGTCAGGCTCTGTGCTGACCGTTCAGAGCCTGGAGGCTGTTTCGGATTCTGTGTCTCCCTCTCTCTCTGGCCCTCCCCCGTTCATGCTGTCTCTCTCTGTCTCAAAAATAAAATAAAAGTTAAAAAAAAGTTTTTATTTAAATTACAGTTATTTAACATGCACTGAAACATCAGTTTTAGGAGAATTTAGTGATTCATCACTTACAACACCCAGTGCTCTTCACAAGTGCCCTCCTTAATACCCATCACCCATTTAACCTATCCACCCACCCACCTCTCTTCCAGCAACCCTCATATTTGCATCCATGGTTAAGAGTGTGTTCTATGGTTTGTTTCTCTCTCTTTTCCCCCCTGTGTTTATCTGTTTTGTTTATTTTTTTAAAATTTTTTAATGTTTATTTATTTTTGAGAGAGAGACAGAGAATGAGCAGGGGATGGGCCGAGAGAGGGAGACACAGATCCTAAGCAGGCTTCAGGCTCTGAGCTGTCAGCACAAAGCCTGACGTGGGGCTTGAACTCATGAACTGTGAGATCATGACTTGAACCGAAGTTGGATGCTTAACCAACTGAGCCACCCAGGTGCCCCTCATCTGTTTTGTTTCTTAAATTCCACATATCAGTTAAATAATATGGTATTTGTCTTTGCCATATTTCACTTAGCATAATACATACTAGCTCCATCCACATCTTTGCAAATGGCAAGATGTCATTCTTTTTGATGATTAATATTCCATTGTGTATATATACCACATCATCTTTTTCCATTCAAAATTTGATGGACATTTGGACTCTTTCCATAGTTTCTCTATTGTTGATAAAGCTGCTATAAACATCAGGGTGCAAGAATCACTTCAAATCAATATTTTTGTATCTTTTGGGTAAATATCTAGTAGTGAAATTGCTGGATCATAGGGTAGTTCTATTTTTACCTTTTTTGGGAAACTCTATACTGTTTTCCAGAGTGGCTCCACCAGTTTGGATTCCCACCAATGGTGTAAGAGGGCTCCTATTTCTCCACATCCTTGTGAACATCAGTGTTTCCTGTGTTGTTAATTTTAGCCATTCTGACAGGTGTAAGGTAACATCTCATTGTTGTTTTGTTTTTCTCTGGTGATGAGTGACATTGAGCATCTTTTCATGTGTCTGTTAGCCATCTATACATCTTCTTTGGAAAAACATCTATTCATGTCTTCTGCCCATTTATTAACTAGATTATTTAATCTAGTTAGCACTAGATCTGGGTGCTGAGTTTGATAAGTTCTTTATTTATTTTGGATATTGACTCTTTATCAGATATATCATTTACAAATATCTTCTCTCATTCTGAAGGTTGCCTTTTAGTTTTGTTAATTGTTTCCTTCACTGTGCAGAAACTTTGTATCTTGATGAAGTCCCAATAGTTTGCATTTGTTTCTCTTGCCTCCAGAGACATGTCTAGTAATAAGTTGCTATGGCTGATGTCAAAGAGATTGCTGCCTGTGTTCTCCTTTAGGATTTGATGGTTTCATGTCTCACATTTAGGTTTTTTATCCATTTTGAATTTATATTTTTGTATACTGTAAGGAAGTGGTCCAGTTTCATTCTTTTGCATATTGTCATCCAGTTTTCTCTACACCATTTGTTGAAGAGACTGTCCTTTTTCCAATGGACATTTATTCCTGCTTTATCAAAGATTGGTTGATCAATATAGTTGTGCATCCACTTCTGGGTTTTCTATTTTGTCCCATTGATCTATATATCTGTTTTTTTGTCAGTTCCATACTGTATTGATCACTACAGCTTTGTAATATAACTTGAAGTCGAGAATTATGATGCCTCCAGCTTTGCTTTTCTTTTTCAGGATTGCTTTGGCTATTCAGGGTCTTTTGTGGTTCTATACAAATTTTATGATTGTTTATTCTAGCTCTGTGAGAAATGCTTTTGGTATTTTGATAAGGATTGCATTAAATGTGTAGATTGCTTTGGGTATTATAGACATTTCAACAATATTTGTTATTCGAATTCATGAGCATGGGGAATTTTTCCATTTCTTTGTGTCATCTTCAACTTCTTTCATAAGTGTTCTGTAGTTTTCAGGGTACAAATCTTTTACCTTTTTGATTAGGTTTATTCCCAGATATCATATGGTTTTTGGTGAAAGTGTAAATGGGGTTGATCCCTTGATTTCTCTTTCTGGTACTTCGTTATTCCTGTATAGAAATACAACAGATTTCTGTAATTGAACTTGTATCCTGCAACTTTACTGAATTCTTATATTAGTTATAGAAATTTTTTTGGTAGAGTCATTTGGGTTTTGTACATAGAATGTCATGTCATCAGTAAATAGTGAAAGTTTGACTTCTTCCTTGCCAATTTGGATGCCTTTTATTTCTGTTTGCTGATTGCTGAGGCTAGGACATCCAGTACTATGTTAAATAACAATGGTGTGAGTGGACATCCTTCTCTTGTTCCCGACTGTAGAGGAAAAACTCTCAGATATTCCCCTTTGAGGATTATATTAGCCATGGGTCTTTCGTATATGGTCTTTATGACATTGAGGTATGTTTCCTCTATCCCTACTTTGCTGATGGTTTTTATCAAGAAAGGGTGCTGTGCTTTGTCAAATGCTTTCTCTGCATCTATTGAGAGTATCATATACTTTTTCTTCCAGCATCATATGGTTCTTATCCTTTCGTTCATTAATGTGGTGTATCACACTGATTGATTTGTGAATATTGAGCCACCTCTGTAGCCCAGGAATAAATCCCTCTTGATCATGGTGAATGCTTCTTTTAATGTACTGTTGCATTTGATTTGCTAATATATTGTTGAGAATTTATGCATCCATTTATCAATAGGAATATTGGCCTATAATTCTCCTTTATAGAGGGATCTTTGGTTTTGGAATCAAGGTAATTCTGGCCTCATAAAATGAGTTTGGAAGTTGTCCTTCCATTTCCATTTTTTGGAAAAGTTTGAAAATAGGTTTTAACACTTTGAATGGTTGGTAGAATTCTCCTTGAAGCCATGTGGCCCTGGACTCTTATTTGTTGGGAAATTTTTGATTACTGATTCCATTTCTTTGCTGATTATGGGTTTCCTCAAAATTTCTATTTATTCATATTTCAGTTTTGTAGTTTATATGTTTTTATGAATTTATCCATTTCTTCCACATTGCTAAATTTGTTGGCATATAATTTTTCAAAATATTCTTTTACAATTGTTTGTATTTCTGTTATATTAGTTGTGATCTCTCCTCTCTCATTTGTGATTTTAAATATTTGGGTCTTTTTTCTTTTTGATAAGTCTTGTTAGGGTTTTACAATTTTTATCAATTCTTTCAAAGAACCAGCTCCTGGATTTATTGATCTACTCCACTGTGGGTTTTTTTTGTTTCTATATCATATATTTGTGCTCTAATCTTTATTGTTTCCCATTTTTGCTGACTTTAGGCTTCTTTTGTTGTTCTCTTTCTACCTCCTTTAAGTGTAAGGTTAGGCTAAGTATTTAAGATTTTTCTTGATTCTTGAGGTAGGCCTCTATTGTTATATACTTCTCTCTTATGACTGCTTTTGTTGCATCCCCAAGGTTTTGGACTGTTTTCATTTTCATTTGCTTCCAATATTTATTTCTTTTTTAATTTCCTGGCTAACCCCTTCATTCTTTAGTAAGATTTTCTTTAACCTCCATGTATTTGTGGTCTTTCCAAATGTTTTCTTGTGGTTGACTTCAAGTTTCATAGCATTGTGGTCTAAAAATATGCATGGTATAATCTCAGTGTCTCTGTACTTTTTGAGGGCTGATGTGTGACCTAGTATGTGTTATATTATGGAGAACGTCCCATGTGCCCTCTAAAATAATGTGTATTCTGCTGCTCTAGGATGAAATGTTCTGACTATATCTGTGAAGTCCATCCTGTCCAGTGTGTCATTCAAAGCCATTGTTTCCTTATTGATTTTCTGCTTAGATGATCTGTCCATTGCTCTAAGCAGGGTGTTTAAATACCCTATTATTATATTATTATCAATGAGTTTCTTTATGTTTGTTATTGTTTATATATTTGAGTGTTCCATGTTGCAGGCATAAATGTTTACAATTATTAGATTTTATTGGGTAGACCCCTTTATTATGATATAGTGCCCTTCTTCATCTCTTGTTAACAGTCTTCAGTTTAAAATCTGTATCTATGTCTAAGTCTATATCTATATCATATCTATATCTATATCTATCTATATCTATATATCTATAGCTATATCTATAAACATTTTGATGTAAGTGTTGCTACTCTGGCTTTGTCTTGATTCCATTTGCATGAGAAATGTTTCTCCACCACCACCCCCCCCAATTTCAATGTGTAAGGGTTTTTAGGTCTATAATGAGTCTCTTGTGGCAGCATATAGATGGGACTTGTTTTATTAACCATTCTCATACCATATGTCTTTTATTTTAGCATTTAGTCCATTTACATTAAGAGTAATCATTGATAGATATTAATTTAGTGATGTTTTATTACTTATTTTGTTGTTTCTGGAGATTTTCTTTTCCTTTCTAGTCCTTGTCACTTTTCTTTCTTTCCCACTCAAAGAGTCCCCATTAATATTTCTTGCAGGGCTGGTTTAGTGGTCATAAACTCCTTTAGTTTTTGTCTGGGAAACTGTTGATCTGTCCTTCTATTATGAATGACAGCCTTGCTGGTTAGAGTATTGCTGGATGCATATTTTTCCCATTCATCATGTTGAATATATCATGCCACTCCCTTCAGGTCTGTCAAATTTCTGTGGAGAGATGTGCTGTTAAATTTATTTGTCTTCCCTTATAAATTATAGACTTCTTCTGTCTTTCTGGTTTTAGGATTTTTTCCTCTATATTTTGCAAATTTAACTATGATATATCTTGGTGTTGGCCTGCTTTTGGTGATGGGCATTCTCTCTTCTTCCTGGATCTGGATGTCTCTTCCCTTTCCCAGATTAGGAAATTTTTAGCTAAAGCCTCCTGCAATAAACATTCTGCTCATTTCCCCTCTCTTCTTCTTTTTGACCACTATGATATGAAAATTTTATTGCTTTATGAAATTGCTGAATTCCCTAAGTCTACATTTGTGACCCAATATTTTTCTTTCCCTCTTCTTTTCAGCTTCAGTATTTTCCATAATTTTATCTTCTTATTCATTCCCCTGCTTCTTCCATTCTTGTTGTCATTACATCCAATCAGTTTCAGATCTCACTTATAGCCGTTTTTATTTTGGCCTCTTTTTTAGGTCTTTTATCTCTGTGGTAAGGGACTCCCTGGTGTTTTCTATGGTTTTCTCAAGACCAGCTAGTATCCTTATGATCATTGCTTTAAATTATGGATCAGGCAGGGGTGCCTGGATGCCTAGTTCAGCTCAGGTCATGAACTCATGGCTTGTGAGTTCAAGCCCTGATTCAGACTCTTACTGACAGCTTGGAGTCTGGGGCCTGCTTTGGATTCTGTGTCTCCCTCTTTCTCTGCCCCTCCCCTACTTGTGTTCTGTCTCTCTCAAAAGTAAATAAACATTAAAAAACTAAAAAAAATTATGGATCAGGCATATTACTTATACGTGTTTCAGTTAGATCCCTGGATGTGACCTTTTTCTATTCTTTCTTTTGGGATGAATTCCTCCATCTTGGCATTTTGTGTAAGTCTCTGTCCTCTGTGTGTTTGGAAAGCCTGTTATATTTCATGCTCCTGAGAGTAATGGCTTTTTGAAGAAGTGGTCATAGGGATGCCTGGGTGGCTCAGTCAGTTAAGTGTCTGACTCTAGATTTTGGTTCAGGCCATGATCTCATGGTTCATGTGATCGAGTCCTGCATCAGACTCTGCATTGAAAGAACAGAGCCTGCTTGTGATTCTTTATCTCCCTCTCCCTCTGCTCCTCACTCACTTGTGCTCTCTCTCTCTCAAAATAAATAAATAAACTTAAAAAAAGTGGTAATTTACTATCCAGGGCTTGGAGCTTTAGGAAGCATCTCTGATGTATGCTGTGTGCACTCTGCTGCTGCATTTTGGCAGCTCTTTCTCTCAGATCAGCCCTCTGCAGAGTTTCTCATTGCCAGTAGTGGGGAGTGTTTGGATCTTGGCCACAGAGTGGCAAGTTTTAAGTAGGTGTGCCTTAGTCGGCTTGTTAAAAGAGGCATGATCCTATTTCCACTAGAGCTGAAGCTTTGCAGAACTCTATGGTCAGTAGACCTGATGCTTGTGAGGGATTTGTGTTGATGGTCTGGAGGAGGCACCAGCTGCCTTGGTTCTCAGGCATGCTTTCCCTAGAAAAGTAGCACCTGCAGAGTGCAGGAGGGATGGGCTTGGTGTAAGCAGCTTAGGCTGCCACTGTTAGCACTGTGATGCTCACTGAAGTTAGTTTACACTGAGGGTTGTGGAAAAGAAATGGTACCTGACCCTCTCATCTCAGGAGGGGGAATTTGCACCTGCCTCTGTTCTGGAAGCTCTCCCAGAAAGAGTGAACAATCTCATGTGTCCCAGGCATCCCTCAGATCCCTGCCTTCACCCTGTGTCTAGGCCATCTGCTCACCGGGCAGCTCCATGCACCTCTGTTATATCCCATGGAAGCCTGTTGAGTTTTAAAACTCCAAGTTTAGGGACCTGGTGTGGCTGGGTCCCACATTGGTCCTCTGGGGGAGGGTCTCACCATGCTGGAACTGATGCAGGTTTGTCCCAGAAGGGCAGTCACACCAAAGTGCAAGGGGGTGGATTTGGAATAAAGTGCAGGAAATAACCAGTATGCAGGTTAGCCACCCTCAGCAGGTATCTCTGCACCTATGTTGGTGGGCAGGGGAGGGTAATGATGCCTGCTGGCTCTTTTGTCCCTGAAGAGGCAATGCACCTCTCCCAGATGTTCTCCATGAAGGGGGAA
The DNA here is from genome assembly GCF_046562875.1 of Panthera onca. Taxonomy (NCBI): domain Eukaryota; kingdom Metazoa; phylum Chordata; class Mammalia; order Carnivora; family Felidae; genus Panthera; species Panthera onca. The sequence continues at coordinate 58,071,635 of NC_138357.1, read as the reverse complement.
CCATCTCTCTTGGTGCATCCCAAGTGGTCCTCAGATTGTGCCATCCACTACCAGGCTATCCGCTCTCCTTCTCCACAGGAGCACTGCAGTGCCAGCTGGGCTCCATATGAACCACATTGTGGACTTCTAAAACTCCTGTCTTTGAGCCCCGTTGCTTGTAAAAACTCATGAAAACCAACCCCTTTCATTTTCTCAATGTCTTTAGGGAAGTATTTTCCTTGTGCAATCCCCTGTGCACTCCTCTCTCTCTCACCTCTCCCCATGACCAGGGCTCCCTCCTCTCCATAATATCCATGATCCTTTTCTCTCCAAAATCACATCTCCACACCTCCTTCCTTCCACGATGTGGCATTTTCTCTCCCTCGGGTTGTGCGTTTTGTTGGTCCTCAGATTGATTTCTTGAGTGTTCATAATGATTTGATATTTATCTAGCTGTGTTTGATGGACGAGGGAAGTCTAAGGTACTCCTACTACTCCATCATCTTCCCAGATGTGTCTATTTAGTTAAAGCTTTGTGTTTCAAGTATCAAATCAATACACATTTCCTGAAGACCAAAAGAAATCTTATGAGACAGGAGTTTCTCAAAAAAACTGAAGAGCAGGAATGATACTGAGCCTCATGGAGGACTGGATCATGAAATTAGGAACTTCTCAGAAACCAATGCTAGCTAGGTCCACCTGTCTCATCATTGTTTCTTTCTTTGCAAACTGACTTTGCTCCCCTGGCCACATGGTAGAAAATATAGCTTCTCATAGCTAAAGAGATTTTGCATTATGGGTCAGCCACTCAGAAAGTCAAACACTTAATGGGTACCAATTCCAAAATGCATTAGGGGCCTGATTCCACCTGATTGAAGCTACCATGGCCAGAGGAGCAGTGCTATGCAGGAGATGCATGGTCATGTGGTGTTTTGTTTAGGTACAGTAGATATAAGGATGAATAGCAGCATACCTACCCTCAAGTTGTTCACTATCTAGGATACAAGAATGAAATCAGAAAACTTGAAACTCAATGAGATAAGGGCTTTATGAACGGTACTGTGGGGAGCTCAGAGGGAAAAATCTTTGCCAAATGAGGTTGCTGAAGTGTTAGTAGTTAAACTAACATTAAATTTGGGTTTTAAAGGCAGAATAGAAAGTTTATTAGAGGAAAAAGGGTGTAGTGGTAGCAGAGAGGTGAAGGAATTCCAGAAAAGAAATGATATATGCAATAAGCCAAAGAGTGAAGATCCTGAGGAGTTCATTGTGACTGAAAATTAGAGTGTGAGGAGGAGAGAGAGGTAGAGTGATAGGAGATGAAGGCAAAGGGAAACAATGTTTTTGGGGGATGGTGGTCTCATATGCAATGCTAAAGAAGTCAGATTTTACTTAGTATGTAAAGGTTTTTAAGGAGAGAAGTGACATGATTAGGGCTATTATTTGTATTTAAGTGAAACTGCCACTACTAGGGCAGGTAGATACAGCTCATTATTATGAGAAAGAATATAATCTTATTACTAGTAGATCATAAACATGTTTCAGTGCATGAAGAATTCAGAGGAGAGGAGCAACCCAAATCTGTGTGACCTTGGACAAGTCATTTTATCTCTGTGATTCAGTTTCATCAAGAACCTAATCTGTAAAATAGAGAATGATAATAGTACCTACATGTTGTTTTGAGATTAAAAGTGTTAATAGTTCCTGGTACATAGTAGGCACTGCAAGTGTTACCCTTCATTTCTTTTCCTACCCTTTGCTGGCCCTCATAGTCCCAAGCCACACCCTCTCACAACCATATTTGGTGCAGGCTAGGGATGTGCCCTCAAGGGCTTCATTTTCACTTAACTTTGGTGTGTTGTTATGCTAAATAACTCCTCACCTTGTGTCAGCATGAGAAGGAATTCATGCAGTGGTTTCTTCCTCAATAGGTAATTGGAATAGAATGGGGAGCCTTGTGTCAAGACCAATGAGAACAATGGGTTGTGGGAATAGAAAGGAGGGAGCCATGATCAGGAAAATATTTCTGAGATAGAAAATATTTCTGAGATAGAACCAAAAAGATTTTGTGTCCAACTGAATATGGGAACTGAGGAGTGAGAAGTTGTGATTTTACATGTATGTAAGCAAGATAAATAGATCTTTTTCTACTACTTTATCAACTATTTTAATTTTTAAAAAAACAATAGTAGATGGTAGCTACACGTGTGGTGAGCATAGGATAACCTATAGAGATGTTGAATACTTACGTTGTACACCTGAAACTAATGTAACGAGTTAACTGTACTTAAAAAATAAAAAAAAAAACTGTGCACATTTCAATTGACTTTTCATTTGTTCCATTGGTAGCTCTAATTGGAGAAAAACAACTGAAGTGATCTCCACTCAGTAGTAGCCTGAATGGGGGATCTACTGTGCCATTAGCAACAATTGTTAGAACAACAGTTGCTTACAGCTAAACTATATTGTTAATATAGGAAATAAGACTGAAATTTGATATGGATAATTGGGGCATGTTATGTTTTACAATATATGTGTTCAGCTTAGTTTCCCCAAAATATGATTATGTTCAACAGATTCCCATAGAGTAGTGGTCACAAGCCCAAATGTGTATAGACACCAGAGAGGTTTCATGTTGGAAATTAGTAGCAGTCTCCATGTTGCAACATCTGAAAACATGAGTAAAAAGAAACATTTTAGAGGTTAAAAAGCATTAAAATGTTATCATTGATATTTATCAACAAAGTACAAAATAAAGCAGGTTTTCAGAGTTGCATGAGTATCACTTTCCCCACTCCATCTGACTCAATAATGCTATTTTCATTTTCAATTTGAGAGACAGAGGCTGTAAACATGTTTATTTTTTCCAAACTTGCCCTTGTGCCAAAGAGTTTGCTCAGCAAGATTCTTTCTCTCTGACCCTAGAAGCCACTGACCTAAGGTAATAAATTCAAATATGTGATTTTTGTAGCCCATGGTTTCAAAACATTATAAAACAAAATATATAGGATAGGACTGAACATATTAAGGCCTCCTTTTCAGAAACACAATAGTCATGCTGTAAAGTAACATACTATCTATAGGTTATTATTATTACTATTAATCAATGGACTTTTATCTGTCGTTTAAAAAATTTGCTATGAAAAGTTTTAAACACAAAAATACAAAATAGAAACACTCATATAGCATAACCTAGATTTAACCACTGTTAACATTTTATTATATGTATTTGCTTCACCTGTCTTTAAAAAATGTCTAACAGATAATGCTTTTTTTTTTAGCCTTTTAATTAATGTTTTTTTTTTAACGTTTATTTATTTTTTTGAGACAGAGAGAGACAGAGAATGAACAGGGGAGGGTCAGAGAGAGAGGGAGACACAGAATCTGAAACAGGCTCCAGGCTCTGAGCGGTCAGCACAGAGCCCGATGCGGGGCTCGAACCCACGGACTGTGAGATCGTGACCTGAGCCGAAGTTGGCCGCTTAACCGACTGAGCCGCCCAGGCGCCCCCAGATAATGCTTTTTAAAAAAATTACCATTACGACACCCAGTAGTTAAAATTATCCTTGATATCAACTAACACCCAGGCAATGTTCAATCCCTATGATTGTCTCAAAATGGATTTTTTGCTTTTTTTAAAACAAAGGTTTTATTTATTCAAAGCAAGGTCCAAACAAGGTCAGCATGTTGCACTTGGTTGATACATCTCTAAAGTTTCCTTTATTCTGTAATGATGCTCCCTTCATTTTATTTGTGTCAGTTAATTGCTGATAGAATCAGGTTATCTGTCCTGTAGAATTTTATACACTGCATCTTCATGATGTCATTAAACATGCTTCTATCCCCCTAATGTCTATAAATTGGTAGTTGAATGCTTCCCAGTTAGTGCTGGGTACTTACTATTATTACAACACATCAAGAGGCTTATAACATCTTATTTTCTACTTGTACTGTTTTTAAGATTGACCACTAGGTTCAGGTGATGTCTGCATCAAACTATTATCACTAAAGGTTTTAATAAAAATAACCATTACCTAGGTCCATTACTACATTGGGTTTACAAAATGGTGATTTTTTTCTAATTCTATCATTCCTCATGTAATTACAAATGGTGATTCTTCTATAACAATTTTCCTTCAACAACTATTTGAATACCCTGAAAATACAGTTTTTACAGGAAAGACATAATAATTGTTTCTTTCTTTTTATTAGTTTCTAGAATAAAAAAGGTGACATAGCAATGAAAGCAACGATAGATGAAAAAGAATAGTATATAATAGATGCTAATATATTAGATACTATTAGAAACGGGAATAGAGAATTAAGAGCTAGTATTTTATCTTTTTAATCTCTACAAACCAATCCTCTGCTAAATTGATAGTCTATTTTTTTTTTACCCCACATGAAAATCCTGAATAAAACAACTCACTAATGTTTTTAGATCAGCAAGTGTCCATGTCTAAAGAATATTTCTTTTAGGGGTCAGCTGTATCATTGAGAGGAAAAGGATTTACACATGCAAGTCCCATTAATATTAATAGGAGTTACCAGCATAAATCACACTGCAGTGATAGGTGAAAAGACTCTCCAGCCTACTAGAATTCCAGTTCTAATGATTATCTGTCAAATGGCCCTAAAAGTCATCATAGCCAGGAAGAGCGGACATGGCAACTTGTATGGGAAGGGCATGTCATTGCAGCTCCACAGCTAAACTATATTAATGGAAAGAAAACTTGCCTTCAAAATGTGATGTGGGATGCTAAGTGTTAAACCACTTATCGAATGTTTTAAAAATTCCACCATTAAAGAGGTGAATTCAAACATCAAATCACTTGTTTAAAAAAAAAGTGTGAATATTGTATGAGCTCCAAGATGCTTGAAGGATAATATGGCTACTTGTTTAAAAATTAAATTAACCTTATTTTTCTTAAATTTATGGATCATCTCACAGATAAATTGTCAGCTTTGAAAGACTCCTGTTATCTTTTGAATGCATTCTATCTAACACGCTTTAGGAAAATACCTGGAATTGACAGAAAATGTCACTCTGCTTTAATTATTTGATTCAAGAGCAAATCATAGTTCACTGAATGATTTCTGTAAAAAGAACATCAGCAGTCTCTTATCTATTTCAAGTAAGTTGTTAGGGATTCAACCACCATAGAGAAAAACATTTCATGTTCTCATTCACCAAGTAAATATAAAAAACAATTCATATTCTCATATACTAAGTGAGATGTGAAAACAGTTTGTAGGCAATCAATGTACTATAAAACCATAGTTCATGCCTCACAGCACTGATTTCAAACAGAATGAGGTCTGATGCTGGCATCTAGAACAATTTGCTAAGTAAATCAACCCATGTATCATTTGATTGCCTTTCTCAAGTGCTTAGAAACAAAACCAAGTATACAGCTGGATAATTAATTGCTTAAATAGTAGACTGATACCAACAAATCAGTTCCAAGACAATCTTTAATTTCTTGGCATACACGCAAAATTTTAATGTTGAAAACTAGGAAACCATGCCTGAAAGGCATCAAAACAGATTTTACTTCCTCTGAAAACTTTACTGTTACTGTGTGAAAATTATGAATAATCATATTTATGCTTTTGAAGTGCATATAAGAAAATTGCCCAGGAGTAGAGATAGATCACTCAATACCAATAGCAGTAAATAACTTACTTGTAAGAAAATTATTTAATTATTGCTTTGAAGGATCAATACTACTTAGCAATCAAATTTCAACAAAATTTTTTGAGATCTTTAGGACTTTAGACAAAGGGCTGCCTTTTTGGTAAGTACAGCTGTGACAGAAGTTAATCATTAGCATGGTCATTATTTTAGATAAAAGGCTGCCAATCTCAGAAACTACCATTCTAGAAGTTAACTATTAACGTGGCCATTTTACTACAGGCAACTAAGTATCACTGGAGATGGGAAAAATTGTAATTCAGTTTTCCTATAGAAAAATACCTAAATTTATAGTATCTATCTACCTATCTACCTACCTACCTACCTATCTGCTTTTCTGGATAGGCATACCAACCAGACAAAGACACAGTAGCAACACAGGGTAATTGGCTTTCATAATCACTAAACTGAGTGGTATTATCATGTTTGGTTAAAAAAGCATGCATAACTAAACATTTTAAACATATGAATCAAAATTCTTTGACAATAATGTTCAGCATTTTAAATTAGCTACTGAAACTTCTGTATTGCATATAACATGTTAACTTTATTTATATAACTTCAGGCTTATGATTCTACAACAAAACCAAAAAGTTTTTTCTGTTTTAAAACTATAAAAAAATTTATTTGCAGTACTTAAGACAGCTGAAAAGAAAGCTCTTAGAATAATTTCTATTACATTCTGAGGCAACAGGAAATATTTAAGATTCTCTATTAAAATGTTTTAAATGGTTGTGTAATATTTTAGTCACCACTAATCATATTTAGGAACTTTTAAATATTTCAATAGTATTTAATAAATAACCTGGAAGAGATTATGAGGATGGCTAATGGATAAAATAGGGTACAATATGGGTTGGGCCATGAGACCACAAAATATCTCCTTGTCTATATATAGATAGCTGCAGTAAAGCTATCGTAATTTTCTAGTTATTATTCTGAGCCTACTCTGATTGTTTACATAAATATGTATGCTGCATTCAAGAGGCCTTAACTCTTAGACTGTAACAAAGTACAGTATTTTAATTGGTGCCAGTGTATTCAGACTCAATACTTTTATACAGTGGGACCTTTCATATTGCTGGTATTGAGGGGCAGGGCCAATACCTGGTGCTTCTAGGTATGTATTGTGCATTTAGACCATGGCATAAGTTGGGTTTTGGGAAACATGATTTAAGATCTGAATCTATTAACAAAATATATTATAATGTGATTCCACTATCCCTGATTTGTATGATAATATAAAAGGGGAAGAGAGACACAGAAGGGTCCAAAGAGATAGGAGATGGGCTGTACAATGGGCAGAGCAGTTAAGAGCAGCCTGAGAGGCTGGGAAGGTTTTCCTTTCACCTGGATTCAGTTGTATCTACAGGGGATTGGAAAGGTGAGGCAAGGGCTACATTCCTTGGTTCTTTCCATTTCTTAGGAGTCTGTGACCTGAAGAGCTCATAGCCCCACTGCAACTGAAGTAAGAACTACATGATTTCTACTATAGCTATGGCTCTCTGATTGGCAATATAGGCCAGAATGCACAATAAACATTTTATGTATTTAATTATTGAAACAAATTAAGTCTAAACTATTGCTCAAATAAAGCACATCATCAGAGCTTGGCATCTGGAAAAATTTTAAATTGTCATGGTCATTGTAACTAGGTTTGCTGGCTATGTACAACCCTAACATTTTTATGTTAAGTGTATATTAGGGTTTACCAATTGTCATATTGTATTGAGTCTTTAGTGGTTTTAGGTTTACCTACCAGAAAAGGAATATGAATAATTTATACAGTGCTTTCCTTATTAAGATTCAAAACCAAAATTCCATGTTACTATGTTTTATGGTCTATAGACTATAAAATACTAATTTAGGAAATAGTTTTATTTTAAAAGCTTAATGCAATAAAAACACTGTGATCTACTGTGTTGGGGGAGTTGACAGCAAACAATTTGCTGCATGAGATTTTTGATATTCACCTTCAAGTCAAGGGGAAAACAACATTCCCCCCAACCCCCAAAAATCATTTTAAGGCTTGCACTGCATTTATCTTCAAAATCATCCTCCTAAGGTAGGGAGAGTGTTACTATTTCTATCTTACATATGGAGAAAGTGAGCCCTATTTTTAGACAAAATAAACAATTTGTCTAATCTCATCAGTAGTATAGCTAGGACTAAACTGGGTCCATATACAATTAGGTTCTAATTACTTGACTAGACAGAATTTCCACATACTGATGAGAATATCCAAATCTTTCTTTCCATGACTTCAGTCCTATAAGCTTTCCTAGTGTGCAAATGATTCACATACAAATAGCACTACTAACATTAAAAAATGTTGAGTAAATGGACTCATGATTTGTTTGTAAAAATGTATACCTTAATATTGGAGTTTTCAATAATTCTCAAGATAGAAAACAAACCAAACCTCTATTCCAAACAGGCTCCTGCCTATATCAGGATATTTTAGCTCTCCTCAATTACATTTACATGTGCTTTTATCATTGGTGCCATCATGCTTATATCCATAAAGAAAATAGAATTAAAATAATCACAGGAAATACGTGACTGGATTCTGAAGATGTGGATTTCAATCAAAGATCCAAAGTGATAAGCAAAAGCTTTCCTAATACCACAGAATTATTAACAATGCATAGGATCACTTTCATATCCACAGCTATATTCCTGGAAATCAATCCATTTATATTCATCTGCTTATTCCACAGGTGTATTATCTTAAAGTAGGCAAGCCAATGTGGTTTACAAGTATTTTGTGCTCTTGCAATGTCCTCTTTCAGGAAAACCCCCTTTTGGATTTCTATGCCCTGTTTTCTTGGTAATAATGTATGTCAACTGGCTGCTGTTTTCTAACATTTTTCAAACATTTCTTCCATGAAAAAGACTCTGAGGCCAGGAGGAATTTTCAAAGTGCGTGTATAGTTTGGTGTATATCCATTATTGAGAGGACTGCTCTGGGTTTCCCAGACTTCTGCTTTCCTGGGGAGTCTCTGAGTTCGCTTCTGGTATGAAACTAGATTCTGAAGCCTCTGATTGTAAACTGTCCCCATCAATGACAATGTCTTCAGGATTTGGTGGGGGTGGACAGAAGTCTTCGTTGGGGCAGATTTGCTGGAAAAGTGTTTCAGCCTGGACAGGGAAGAAAGGACATGATAGTTTTTGGTTATCAGCTTAAAATGTATATGACTTTCTGAAATTATTTTAAAAATGAAGGTATCACCCTTGAAAATTTCTTTGTTACAAAACTTTATCAAGTATACACTATCTTTTAAAATCCACTTTCAGAATTTCATGACTTTCCTCCAATTCTATGCAAGCTTTCAGGACCACCCTTCATGTATTATCAGTATTTGACCAGATTATCAAGTGTTCATCCCCCCAGCCAAAATTCCAAAGGGAACCAGTTCCCATCACCGAACTTGCTTGCACCTCACAAATATCCAACACTGTGCTTCAGTGGATCCATCCCTCCCAGGGGCCTGCCTCCCTCCCAGTGCTGCAGGGCCCCTCCAACAGGAGACCACCACAGGCAAAGTGAGCTAACCTACCCCTCCCTCCCCTGTGCACCTTGCAGATCCACCCCGGCTCATATGCCAGATCCCATCAAAGCAGCACCACAAGCCTGGCAGTGTGCAAGTAGCCCAGAAAGGGGCCACACCACTCCACAGTGAGTCCTGCTCCTGGAAGAGGGGAAGATAAGGTACACACCAATCTGACTATGGCCCCAGTGGTGGGCTGGGGACAGACATCAGGTATGACTGTGGCCTCGCCCACCAACACAAGTTACTCTGGACAGCACAGGGGAAGTTCCCTGCAGTTTGGAGCCACCTCAGAGACTACCCAAAATGACAAAACGGAAGAATACACCTCAAAAGAAACTCCAGGAAGTAGCAACAGCTAATGAATTGATCAAAAACGATTTAAGCAATACAACGGAACAAGAATTTAGAATAATAGTCATAAAATTAATTGCTGGGCTTGAAAAAAGCATAGAGGACAGCAGAGAATCTATTGCTACAGAGATCAAGGGACTAAGAAATAGTCATAAGGAGCTAAAAAATGCTATAAGTGAGGTGCAAAATAAAATGGAGGTGACCACAGCACGGATTGAAGAGGCAGAGGAAAGAATAGGTGAATTAGAAGATAAAATTATGGACAAAGAGGAAGCTGAGAAAGAGAGAAAAAAAATCCAGGAGTATGAGGGGAGAATTAGAGAACTAAGTGATGTAATCAAGCACAACAATATCCATATAATAGGAATTCCAGAAGAGGAAGAGAGAGAGAAAGGGGCTGAAGGTGTACTTGAACAAATCAGAGCTGAGAACTTCCCTTATCTGGGGAAGGAAAAAGGCATTGAAATCCAAAGAGGCAGAGAACTCCCTTCAGACATTACTTGAATTGATCTTCTGCGTGACATATCATAGTGAAACTGGCAAAACACAAGGGTAAAGAAAAAATTCTGAAAGCAGCTAGGGAGAAACAGGATCTAACTTACAAAGGGAGACCCATAAGAGTAGTGGCACACCTATCTACTGAAACTTGGCAGGCCAGAAAGGAATGTCAGGAAACCTTCAATGTGATGAACAGAAAACATATGCAGCCAAGAACCCTTCCCAGCAAGTCTGTCATTCAGAATATAAGGAGAGATAAAGGTCTTCCCAAACAAACAAAAACTGAAGGAATTCATCACCATTAAACCAGCCCCACAAGGGATCCTAAGAGGGATTCTGTGAGTTAAATGTTGCAAGGACCACAAAGTACCAGAGACCTCACTATAAGCATGAAAGCTACAGACATCACAATGACTCTAAACCCTTATCTTTCAATAATAACACTGAATATAAATGGACTAAGTGCTCCAAACAAAAGACATAGGGTATCAGAATGGAAAAAAAAAAAAACAAAAAAAACAAAACCAAGACCCATCTATTTGCTGTCTACAAGAGACTCATTTTAGACCTGAGGACACCTTCAGATTGAAAGTCAGGGGATGGAGAACTATCTATCATGCTACTGGAAGTCAAAAGAAAGCTGGAGCAGCCATATTTATACCAGACAAACTAGACTTTAAATTAAAGGCTGCAACAAGAGATGAAAAAAGGCATTACAAAATAATTACAGGGTCTATCCATCAGAAAGAGCTAATATTTTATAAATGTCTATGAGCCGAATACAGGAGCCCCCAAATATATAAAATAATTAATTACGAACATAAGCAATGTTATTGATAAGACTGTGGTAATTGCAGGGGACTTTAATACCCCACTTGCAGCAATGGATAGATCATCTAGACACAGGGTCAATAAAGAAACAAGGGCCCTGAATGATACACTGGATCAGAGGGACTTGACAGATATATTTAGAACTCTGCATCTCAAAGCAACAGAATATACTTTCTTCTTGAGTACATATTGGAACGTTCTCCAAGATAGATCACATACTGGGTCACAAAAGAGCCGTTCATAAGTATACAAGAATTGAAATCATACCATGCACACTTTCAGACCAAAATGCTATGAAACTTGAAATGAACCACAGGAAAAAGTCTGGAAAACCTCCAAAAGCATGGAGGTTAAAGAACACCCTACTAAAGAAGGAATGGGTCAACCAGGCAATTAGACGATATTAAAAAAATACATGGAAACAAATGAAAATGAAAATACAAGAACCCAAAAGCTTTGGGATGCAGTGAAGGCAGTCCTGAGAGGAAAATACATTGCAATCCAGGCCTATCTCAAGAATCAAGAAAAAACTCAAATAAAAACTTTACAGCACACCTAAAGGAAATAGAAGCAGAACAGCAAAGACACCCCAAACCCAGCAAAAGAAGACAAATAATGTAGAGCAGATCAATGAAACCAAGAGTTGTTTTTTTGAAAAAATAAACAAAATTGATAAACCTCTAGCCAGGCTTCACAAAAAGAAAAGGGAGATGACCCAAATGGATAAAATCATGAATGAAAATGGAATTATGACAACCAATCCCTCAGAAATACAAGCAATTATCAGGGAACACTAGGAAAAATTATATGCCAACAAACTGGACAACCTGGAAGAAATGGACAAATTCCTAGGCACCCACACACTTCCAAAACTCAACCAGGAGGAAATAGAAAACTTGAACAGACCCATAACCAATGAAGAAATTGAATCAGTTATTGAAAATCTCCCAACAAATAAGAGTCCAGGATCAGATGGCTTCCCAGGGGAATTCTACCAGGCATTTAAAGCAGAGATAATACTTATCCTTCTGAAGCTGTTCCAAACAACAGAAAGGGAAGGAAAACTTCCAGACTCATTCTATGAATCCAGCATTACTTTGATTCCTAAACCAGACAGAGACCCAGCAAAAAAAAATCAGAACTACAGGCCAATATACCTGATGAATATGGATGCAAAAATTCTCAATAAGATACTAGCGAATAGAATTCAACAGCATATAAAAAGAATTATTCACCATGAACAAATTGGATTCATTCCTGGGCTGCAGGGATGGTTCAAAATTCACAAATCAATCAATATGATACATCACATTAATAAAAGACAAGAACCATATGATCCTGTCAATCGATGCAGAAAAAGCATTTGACAAAATTCAGCATCCTTTCTTAATAAAATCCCTCAAGAAAGTCGGTATAGAAGGAACATACTCAAACATCATAAAAGCCATTTATGAAAAGCCCACAGCTAATATCATACTCAATGGGTAGAAACCGAGAGCTTTCACCCTGAGATCAGGAACACGACAGGGATGTCCACTCTCACCGCTGTTGTTTAACATAGTGTTGGAAGTTCTAGCATCAGCAATCGCACAACAAAAGGAAATCAAAGCCATCAAAATTGGCAAAGGTGAAGTCAAGTTTTCACTTTTTGCAGATGACATGATATTGTACATGGAAAGCCCGATAGACTGCACCAAAAGTCTGCTAGAACTGATACATGAATTCAGCAAAGTCGCAGAATACAAAATCAATGTACAGAAATCAGTTGCATTACACTAATAATGAAGCAACAGACAAATAAAGAAACTGATCCCATTCACAATTGCACCAAGAATCATAAAATACCTAGGAATAAACCTAACCAAAGATGTAAAAGATCTGTATGCTGAAAACTATAGAAAGTTTATGAAGGAAATTGAAGAAGATATAAAGAAATGGAAAAACATTCCGTGCTCATGGATTGGAAGAAAAAATATTGTGAAAATGTCAATACTACCCAAAGTTATCTACACATTCAGTGCAATCCCAATCAAAATTGCATCAGCATTCTTCTTGAAGCTAGAATAAGCAATCCTAAAATTTGTATGGAACCACAAAAGACCCCGAATAGCCAAAGTAATATTGAAGAAGAAGACCAAAGCTGGAGACATCACAATCCCAGACTTTAGCCTCTACTACAAAGCTGTAATCATCAAGGCAGCATGGTATTGTCAGAAAAACAGACACATTGGCCAATGGAATAGAATAGAGACTCCAAAATTGGGCCCACAAAAATATGGCCAACAAATCTTTCACAAAGTAGGAAAGAATATCCACTGGAAAAAAGATAGTCTCTTTAACAAATGGTGCTGGGAGAACTGGACAGCAACATGCAGAAGAATGAAACTAGACCACTTTCTTACACCATTCACAAAAATAAACTCAAAATGGATGCAGCACCTGAATGTGAGACAGGAAACCATCAAAATCCTAGAGGAGAAAGCAGGAAAAACCTCTCTGACCTCAGCCGCAGCAATTTCTTACTTGACACATCCCCAAAGAAAGGGAATTAAAAGCAAAAATGAACTCTTGGGACCTCATGAAGATAAAAAGCTTCTGCACTGAAAAGGAAACAATCAACAAAACTAAAAGGCAACCAACGGAATGGGAAAAGATATTTGCAAATGACCTATCAGACAAAGGGCTAGTATCCAAAATCTATAAAGAACTCACCAAACTCCACACCCAAAAACCAAATAATCCAGTGAAGAAATGGGCAGAAAACATGAATAGACACTTCTCTAAAGAAGACATCCAGATGACCAACAGGCACATCAAAAGATGCTCAATGTCCATCACTCCTCATCAAGGAAATACAAATCAAAACCAGAATCAGATACCACCTCACGCCAGTCAGAGTGGCTAAAATGAATAAATCAGGAGACTATACATGCTGGAGAGGATGTGGAGAAACAGGAACCCTCTTGAACTGTTGGTGGGAATGCAAACTGGTGCAGCCGCTCTGGAAAACAGTGTGGGGGTTCCTGAAAAAATTAAAAATAGATGTACCCTATGGCCCAGCAATAGCACTTCTAGGAATTTATCCAAGGGATACAGAAGTGCTGATGCATAGGGGCACTTGTACCCCAATGTTTATAGCAGCTCTTTCAACAATAGCCATACTATGGAAAGAGCCCAAATGTCCATCAACTGATGAATGGATAAAGAAATTGTGGTTTATATACACAATGGAATACTACTTGGCAATGAGAAAGCATGAAATATGGCCTTTTGTAGCAAGGTGGATGGAACTGGAGAGTGTTATACTAACTGAAATAAGTCATACAGAGAAAGACAGATACCATATGTTTTCACTCTTATGTGGATCCTGAGAAACTTAACAGAAGACCATGGGGGAGGGGATGGAAAAAAAAAAGGCTAGAGAGGGAGGGAGCCAAACCATAAGAGACTGTAAAAACTGAGAATAAACTGAGGGTTGATGTGGGGTGGGAGGGAGGGGAGGGTGGGTAGTGGGCATTGAGGAGGGCACCTGTTGGGATGAGTACTGGGTGTTGTATGGAAACCAATTTGACCATAAATTTCAAAAAAATTAAAAAAAAATTAAAAAAATTAAAAAAAAGATTATCAAGTGTTAGATAGCTGAGAATTTAAGGACATTCATTCTTCATGTCAGTACAAATTCAATTTCCCTTAGTATTCTTTATGTAATTTCCCAATAGCTGTACAAATTTAGCATATAATTTTAATGAGTCACTTTTAAAATCAAGAAAAATCTTCATTATTTGCTCAAGTATTTGCTTTTCTGGGATAATTGACCTTCCCCCGGGCTTTAAGGAGTATAACACAGTGTTCAAGATTATGGTCTCTGAATAGATAGCCATGTGCAAATGCTGTCTCTGCCACTTAGTAGCAATGCAATTTGGGGGAATGCTTAGTTAACTCCTGAGCCTTGCTTTCCTTGTCTGTAAAAGGACAGACAAATGTAAAAAATGGCCGAGACTAACTAAGCCTCTACATATGGTAGCTGTTATCACTGTTATTAATAATAACTTAAGTTAAAACGTCAAGATTTAAGCTGAGCTTAGTCTGGCAGGGTAAGAGAATAAGAAAGTGAATGTGATCTTAATTAATGACAAATACATACACACGTGAAAGTAAATGTGACAAGAAACATTGCTATTCTATTCTAAACATATCCCTACTTCTATTTAGATGAATACACCTTTTTTAAAATATGAAATTTATTGTCAAGTTGGTTTCCATACAACACCCAGTGCTCCTCTCAACAGGTGCCCTCCTCAATGCCCACTACCCACCCTCACCTCCCTCCCACCCCCCATCAACCCTCAGTTTATTCTCAGTTTTTAAGAGTCTCTTATGGTTTGGCTCCCTCCCTCTCTTTTTTTTTCTTCCCCTTCCCCATGGTCTTCTGTTAAGTTTCTCAGGATCCACATAAGAGTGAAAACATATGGTATCTGTCTTTCTCTGTATGACCTATTTCACTTAGCATAAAGAATGAACTATTGGGACCTCACGAAGATAAAAAGCTTCTGCACTGCAAAGGAAACAATCAACAAAACTAAAAGGCAACCAACAGAATGGGAAAAGATATTTGCAAATGACATATCGAACAAAGGGCTAGTATCCAAAATCTATAAAGAACTCGCCAAACTCCACACCCGAAAAACAAATAACCCAGTGAAGAAATGGGCAGAAAACATGAATAGCTCTTTTGTTTAGATGAATACAACTCATTGGTAGATCAGGGTCCCTGCGATACTAGAGAGCTTGCACTCTATCCTATTGGTAAACAAAAGCCATTAAATGGTTTTAAGATATATGTTTGTTTTAAAGGCTACAATGTCTTTCTGTACTGCTTCAATCCTTCTTCCTGACATGCACACAAAGTCATTCATTAGGCCAGAAGTTGACAACTATGGCCCACAGGTCAAATCCAGCCTGTTTTTTTGTAAATAAAGTTTTATTGGAACACAGCCACTCTCATTCATTTGTCTATTTTCTATAGCTGTTTTTGCACTGCAATGGCAGGGTTGAGTAGATGCCAAAGGGATGACAGGGATTGCAAAATCTAAACTATTTACCATCTGGCTATCTACAGTTGGTAGACTCCTGCATTAGGTAATTAAAATTGACATTCCTTGTGAATGGGTGGAAGGACAGTAAATAGAAACTTTTGAGCTTTGATGTGAAGTTGAAAGAAGAGATGGTGAGAAAAAGTTTCCTTCTTTCTTGAGTATAGTTCAAGGGTACTATTTTTGGATATGTCATTTTACGATGACTATTTTGAAATGAAATATTTGAGATGCCTGCTTCATTCCCTACTCCAGGAACTTACCATTATGTTTGCTGGAGACACTTAGCACCTAGAAGTAGGAGGACTGAGGTCAGTCAGAGCTTCCATCTCACAATTCAGTTCCTCTAATGGTCTTTTTGTCTTTTATCTCAACCTTGTCTTTCTATAGAACTTCTCTCTCCCCCTCACTTCCTTTCACTCTTTGCATGCAATCAATGACTAAATCATGACAATCTTCTTTCCTACTTCTTGACTCCATTTTTTTCCTTCCCTCTAGCCATAGCCCAGGCATACATTTTCTTTCCATTAGACAATAGCAATATCTCAGAACCGGACTGGTCACCTTGCCTTGAGGGTTCCCTCAGGTAATCCATCTCTATGCTGCCTTCAGAAGGGTCTATGGAAATGAAATTCTGTTTATGCCATTTTCTGGCTTAAAACATTTCAATGACTCCACACTTCTAACAAGATAAAAATCCAAGATCCTTGTTATGGCATACAAAACTCTACAGGCCTACTTCTCTGGCCTTATCATTTATTTAATCTCGTTTTCACCTTTCAGACCTTTTGCTTCACTAATACCTATCTATGGGTGCTGCCTTAAACATACCATGATGTTTATATCCTGGATTGGTGTAGATGTTGGAATGTTTCAATTATCTTCCATTTGTATGGGGAATTGCTACTCATCTTTTATATCTCTCTATGTAAAGTTCTTTGACTCCTAAATAGAGCTCATGGCTCCTCTGTTTTATTTTTGAACTTTGACATTATTCTATTATTGCATATACTGCACTGCACTGTCATTTGTTTACATGTTCTTCTCCTTAGTAGACAGTGATTCCTCCAGGGATGAAAAGGACTGGGTTTCATTCAACTATTCCTGGTGTGGAATAGAATCCCAATATACATTTTTTAACAAACTGAAAAATTTTAAAAACTGTATATTGTAGAAATGTTGAATATAATACTTAATACTACTTCTTTACTTCTACTCCAGTTCCTCTGTATCTCTCTCACACCTTGTCTCCCTTTTGTTACCTCCCTATAGGATACATTTTCCCCTGGACCTCAGGCCCTGTGGCTGGATCCCACCCTCTCTTTCCATATATCCTTGTCACATTCTGTCTCCTAGAATTGCCAACCAATCGCAGGCACCACCCTTATTTGTGTTCTACCTGCTGGTGCAACTCTCACCATCAGCCCATCTGCCACTGGCCCTCACTAATGCCAATTTCCTACGGCCAGCCTCCAGCCCTTACAGTCTTTCCTCTAATTGCTGGAACCTCTAAGGGTCAACTGCCATGTTCTGGAAGGTCTATCTAATGCTTCTTGGTCTGCTGCATTTTATTTGCTAACTAAGCCTCGATTGTGAGAGTTGTCATAAAGAGGCTAATTCATAGTGAATTATTAGCTTTTAAATCCTTCTTGCCCTTTTTAAGCCAAAAGTTAGCTTAAAGGGTAGTTTCAGGTGGCTAAAGACATTAAAAAGGCATAATTATGTGATGACTCGGCTTCTTTATACTGGGAAGTATAGAAAGGACACACTGAGTTATTGAAGACATTCTTATGTTTATTTAACACACATCTGCACAAAACATAAAAAAAATGTCAATCTAGCAGTTTAATGTATTTAGAATAATGTATCCACATTAACAAGATGAAAGTAGCACAGCACACTAGATGAATGTACAAGCACTGGGGTCCAACAGACTTGAGTTTAAGTTTTGGCTCACAAATTATCAGCTATGTGATCTTTGGACAAGTTATTTAGCCCCTGTTGGGTCTTAGTTTCCTCATCTGTAAAATGGCCATGTCACAGATACTCATATGGTTGTGAGGACCAAATGAAATAATATATATATGATGGTACACAGAAAATGCTCAATGAACGGTGTCTTTACAAAATGTGACACCTAAAATCGCCCTCTCCCTCAATGGCATGAGAAAGTGAAGGATAATGCAATATGTGAGCAACTTGATAGGCCATATGATCTATAAAACTATAAACTTCAACTTACAAATTCTGTACCAAAAGTCATAAACAAATTGCTAATATGCCATAAAGACAACATTCTAAATGGTGGTTTTAGGCTGCCCACATCAGCTAATTTAAACCATTTTACACTTGAAATATAATACAAAGTATACAGTACTATATAATTATTCTTGTTCTCATGGTAGTGGCACTTCCTAGGGGATGGGGGCTCCTGAAGGAGGAGAGCTATCAATGATCTTGGGAGTAGAGAACGATAGACCAGTCTGCTCATCAGTATGTGTGGATAAATGAGACACTACTTGTATTAAGAAAAGAGATATCATATGTCATTTTCAGAAAAAAAAAATTGAAGTAACAAACTATAAGAAAAACCAGATTCTTTCTTTCACAGAAAGAATCACAATTATCACTTGGGCTAGCATCATTGTGGTGATAATAGAGAATGTCTTAGTGTGCTCTTGCACACTTTAACTTGTATTAAACAGAGATCACTTTATATTTTTAGTATGTTTTCAAATCATAAATAGTTCCATATGAACACAAGGGTGATAAGACTATGCTATTCAACATCTATACATTTACAAATAAGAAAAGCAGATGCAAACTTGCTAACAGGTAAAATAAAGCATTTTATTTGTAAAAAAGGGAATCTGCCGGTGCTTATGTTTGGTATATAGCCTAAAGCCTTAGGTGATGTTCTAAGAGCTTTTATAGACAATTTAGAAAACAAAAGTAATCAATTAGTGAGTGGGTTAAACATATGATGAAATACTGGAATTAGAATAGTTTATCTGAACACACTAGCTATTTATAAATATTATTACTGATGCCCTTTAAAGTAGGTATTACTTCTCCCCAAAGTGATGTGAGGCTAAAGGTATATAACAATTAAAACTATTCATATTTAATAGCATATAATTAGTGCCAGAAGTAGCATTATTATTGTTTTTTATTATTATAACATTGAAGTGTATCTTCTGAGGAAGCAAGTTACTTCATAACAAAATTATTCTTTAATTATAATCTTTTAGCTGATAGTTTAGATTACATTAGCACTTGTATAATAAGCCGTTATGTAAAATGCCTTCCATTCTGGCTAAAAAAACATTAAAGTTCACTCAGTAATAAAAATGACCTAAGCTATCTGGCTGAAAACATGTTGGCAATTTCCGCTCAGAAAAAATTGGAACATCAAAGCAAAAATGCCTTGGTCATTTTAAGCCATAAATGCAGAACTGGAACCATCTTGGGTTCCTATTAAACTAATAGAATGAATGATAGAGAACTTCCCACTTTTGATATCACTGGCTGAATAGGATTATCCAGGATCACCATTTGACTCTGAAGATGAGAAACAAAGAATGTGGCAAAAACTACAGGTGCATGGGGTCATGGCCTTGCCATTGTGACTAAAAATTAAAGGGTCAATGAAGCCATTTGCTCCTATGAGATCTCTGCCACTAGTAGGATTGAAAATTCTATCTGTGGTCTTAAAACAATGTTAAATTATCCATTTATTGATTCAATAGATATGCCAACTATATCTGTGAAAAGTGTAGACTTGTGCCTCAAAAAATATATTTTCTGTTCTTTTCCTGTCAAGTGCAGAGAAATGTATTTATATATGCACATAGATCTTCATCTGAATGGAATCATAGTTCACTCTTAGCAGCTTTTCTCAGCCTGCGCTATACCAGTTCATAGCCTTGTCCAGAAGTGCTGTCACAAAATTCCACCTTGATTTAGCATATTCCTCAGCAGCTATGACAGTAGCTTTTGGAACACCAGCTTGTGTCAAAACATTAAAGGAATCATGTTAACTGTGAGAAACTAAGTTACATGATCTTTTCCAAAATAAAAAAAAATGGGTTAAGACCATTTAAAAATTACATTTTGTATGCAATTACTTACTGACTTAGTTATACTCCTTTTGAAATGACTCAGAAGTTAACAAAGAAAAACGGTTCATGTATTTCAAAATAACAAGAGGCCAACAGTTTAAATTAGAAGCAAAATTTCTTTGGAAAACTGGCATTATAAATTCATTTTTCAGAATCTGTATTTCTAACATCTTCCATCCTTATTCCCACAATGGAACTCCTAAATTCTTTCTTGCAATTCATTATTGTAGTCAAGAATGTGAAAATATTGGATACTATATTTCAAGTATATTTAAAGAAACTTTGTCATTCATAGGAAAAAGTTTGGGGGCAAATTACAGAGGTAGTATTAAATGACAGAGATGCTTTTATAGTCTTTTTTCTCACATCCCAGAGGAAAAAACAACTTACTGTCCCTACCACACCAAGTTTTTAACACAAAACTGAGAAACACCAACAGCCTTACCTGTTTGACCGCATTATCATTTCCTAAACCACAGTCTGGGCCAGAGCAGACATAAATGTTGGATGGTAAATCATTATAAGAGTTCCTGCTGACATCTGAAGAATCTCTCATATTGAAGTAAAGAGCCCACAAAAGTCTTGGTTTCTCATCTTCTTCATTTTCTAAATGTAGACATAAATTTTAGTCACATCTAAAGCACAATAAGGATGTCATTTAATACAGTATGTAGCCAATTACTAACAAACCATGACTGTATAGTGTAGTAAATGAGAGCTTTGTATGTAAAAAAATAGTAAATCTGTATCCACATACTCTAATACATGTGTATATTTCAAGCAATGATGGCTTTTCAACCTCAAATAAGATTACTAGTATGTTACTTAGATATAACACCTATTCTCTTCAATTTCTATTATTTCTTCTCAGCAATATCATAGTGCTTCTGATCACATTCATCCTTAAATTATGTCAATGAAGAAGATAACACATTTTTTTATGTTTCACATAAACAAACCAACTTGAAAATTATATACAGTAAGTCAATGATATATACAGGATTATGAGATATCCAGAGGAGACAAGTCTATAGAGACAGAAAGTAGATTAGTGGTTACTTAGGGCTGGGGGAATTCGAGTAAGTGAGGGATTACTGCTAATGGGTGTGAGGTTTCTATTTTAGGTGATGGACATATTCTGAAATTGTGGTGATGTATGAACAATTTGATGATGAACATATTAAAAACATTGAATTTTACACTTTATGTGTGTGAACTGTATAGTATGCAGATTATATCTCAATAAATTCATAATTATATCTTAATAAAGCCACTATTAAAAAATAGTGTATATGGGATTAAAACATTAATATCCTAAAACACTGATGCTTTGTCCTACTGGATTATAGAAGCAATGGCAACTGGCAAAAAATAAAAATAAGGTTGCGAGTGCTTGCTTCAACAGCATATATATTAAATTGGAACAAAGATAAAGATGTGAGACTTCAAGTTGTTTTTAGCACACATTCTCTCATTTAACAGCAAGCATCTATTATGTGTGTTAGGCATTAGGCTAGCAGCTAGAAATACACAGGTAAAGTAGACTTAGTCCTTAGGCTCCTGATGTTTTATATTCCCTAATACAGAGCCTAGCACATAACAGACACTCAATGAACAACTGTTAAATTGATTTTAATCCTGCTTTCAGGTATAATCAAAATATGATATGCTTATTAAAAGGTTCAACCTTAGATGTATATAAAGATTACCCAAGACCATGGGGCACCTTGTGAATCATAAAGAAAATACTAAAGGTATAACTAGTTAATTAGCTCTTATTGTTAAACTGGAAATCAATGTAGAGAAATTCACAGCTAATTGTAGTATTCAGTTAACAAGAATGCCCAATTCCCCAATTCAGGATAAACAGGATTTTGTTATATTTAATTTAAAATATCTCTACTACGGGGCGCCTGGGTGGCTCAGTTGGTTGAGCGGCCGACTTCGGCTCAGGTCATGATATCAGTTTGTGAGTTCAAGCCCTGCTGTGGGCTCTGTGCTGACAGCTTGGAGCCTGGAGCGTGCTTCAGATTCTGTGTCTCCTCTCTCTGCCCATCCCCTGTTTGTGCTATCTCTGTCTCTCAAAAATAAATAGATAAATGTAAAAAAAAAATTAAAATATCTCTACTACAAAAATACCAGTTATAAGGGGTGCCTGAGTGGCTCAGTTGGTTGAGCATCTGACTTCAGCTCAGGTCATGATCTCATGGTTTGTGGGTTCAAGCCCCACGTCAGGCTCTGTGCTGACAGCTCAGAGCCTGGAGCCTGCTTCGGATTCTGTGCCTCCCTCTCTCTGCCCCTCCCCCAGTCACACTGTGTCTCTCAAAAATGAATAAATGTTAAAAAAATTTAAAAAATACCAACTATGTTATTTTTCTAGTTCATTTTGAATAATCCATTATTATTAGTGTGATAGGATGAAGAAACTCTGAATGGAAGAAGTGATTCCTTACAATGCCCCTTCCTAATGCTAAGATCTATGAGTCAAAGGTATCACTAACTTCATGTAAACATATGATAGATGGTGAAACCTATTTACTGACAAAATAAAGGAATATAAGGAATTCATATTTCACAGCTAAAACCATATGGCTCTTAATAAATTTATTGGTTAAGTTTAGTTTCACTAAATCTTACAGGAAGATAATTAAACATACTGCCCGTGATCTGTGATACCAGACTCCATGAGCATTGCAGAAAAGTGGGCTAAAGTCTGGAATTCCTTTAATATTGCCTAGTCCATTTCTAAGCATACATAAAGAGAATTTATCTTGTATTCTGTGAAAGTTCCAGCTCAAAGGAGGGCTTTCACCCAATAGAAGCTGGGAAAAATGAATACTCCAATAGATTATAGGAAAGAATTTCACAGAGATTGAAGCATTGAGAAGGAACCATGAGGAAGATGAAAAGTTGACATAGGCTGAAGATAAATGCTCTAGATAGAAGGGAGTTATCAGGCTTTGACCTTAAAACCCTCAAAAAGACATATAATTGCTTCATCTTTCTTTGAGGTCAGCTAGAAGGCAGAGAGATAGCTGGAAAAATAACATGCAGTTGAGAAGTACACAGTTGTCAAAAATAAATAGTAAAGCTGCTGAGGTTTGCCTGAGAATATATCACCTAACCAGGAGTAGAACTGGTTTTCTGTAATATCTCATTTCATCAATTAGATAGTGTAAAGGACTAAACATGTAATAGGTAATTTAGAATAAGACCTTGGGCAAATTAAACTGGGGTAAGTACAGAACAAAGTAGACAGAAAAAAAAAATCAACAATGGCATACCAAATAAAGGCAATACATGACCTATAGGTACATGCCATATTTAGGAAGAGACTATTTTAGTAACATAGCAGACTAGCATAAGGCCAAAAGAGTAGGAGACTGTTACAGCTGTGATCTAGTCTGGACACAACAAATACAAAAAGGAATTAAGACAAGGTATTTGATTTCTGAGTCCAACAATTACCTAATATCTTTACCAGCCATGGGCCTCAAAATAACACTGTGAGGGGAATTTTACTTTTTTGAGGTAGGAAATGAATGAGATGGGATGAGATAATTCCACATGCCATATACAATCAAATGAAAAACAGAAAGAACATGGTGCAGCAATGATACTACATTGTACACATTTCAAGATATAGTACTAATGAAATTCTTGCTTCAATTTATAAAGAAATCTCAATTTCCTGAGTAAAATAATAAATCATTTAGGATAGTTATACTACTGCTCATTCAGTGCTTTGAAGAATATTCTGGAGTCTGGAAGAATTAATCCAGATGGGTATGAATGGTGAGCAATCACCTAATTTCCTCACGTGTACAACCAGGTTCATTAAGCATAAAACATCTGAAATTTCTTTGGACTTGGAAGGAGGGAAGGGTTTAGAGATCTTTGATGTTCTTTTTTTAATTTTTTTAATGTTTATTTATTTTTGAGAGACAGAGTGCAAGTGGGGGAGGGGCAGAGAAGGGGGAGACACAGAATCGAAGCAGGCTCCAGGCTCTGAGCTGTCAGCACAGAGCCCTATGCGGGGCTTGAACTCACGAACTGGTAAATCATGGCCTGAGCCGAAATCAGATGCTTAACTGACTGAGCCACCCAGGTGCCCTGAGATCTTTAATGTTCTTAAAGGAGCCTGGGAGGTTAGGGCTCTTGGAAGTATTGGTACAACTGTTTCTTAAGACAGAACATATGTCAAGAGCTCCAGGTGATAAATGTAAAAAGTAAGAGAAGGAAAGAGAGAATACCATTCACAACCCTACTGGAATTTTTCAGATACACCAGCAAATAAGTACTATATCTGAGAAGAGAACATTATCTTTTACAATAAATAAACTTCCTTGCAAGGTAACTAGGCTGACTTTCAGAAAGATTTATGAAGTATAGCACTAAACAGAAAGTAGAACTCAAATAAAAAGAAAAAATTAGCTCAAGTAATATTATTCCTTTGGCACACATTTTAAAACAAAATAATTACAATGCTCCAAAGTATAAAGCTTCATATCACCATCAAGTAATTAAAACTTAATAATAATGATCATTAATCTGTGAAAATAGGGCTTTTGCTGTAGAGAAGAATGTGCTTTTAACGTACTAAAAGTTGATATTGCTCATAAAGTTTCTTCTCATTTAGGCAGGAAAATGAATTGAGTTCTCTTCTCCAGGTGACTTTGCCTCTTTGACCTGCCATGGCCCAGTGCTCACTTTATCTGGTGATTCATTTTCAATAACTCCAACAGTATTTGTTCTGACATTTTAATTAAAATATGACCACTACCTCATCCTGATGATAAAAAGGGCTATGTGTCAGTGAAAACTAGCTTTTCAGTGCCTCAGTGCACCTGAGGACTCCTCTGAGCACATAGTTCTTTCTAAAGAATTTCAGTCAGGTTCTAAACAATACATCATTTCAAAATGGGATCACTTTAACCATTAAGATTAATGTTTAAAAATCTAAAATGGCTAGAGAGTGCTAAGTAATGAACGTGTAATTTGCCCAGCTTGTTGTTTTTAAAAGAAAATTAAATGCATTTTAAAAAGTGAGGAGCAATGATACAAGATTCAAATTTAGTGTATTATTTGAGACTACCACACAATGAAATTAAAACAAAAAAATTATGAAAAATTTCAGAAAGAGGGAAGAAATTCAGAGTTTTTATAAGCAAAGTAATTAAAGCCAAGGATTAGTCCATGATTCCATATTAGGTTTAGAAATATCATCATGTATCATAAGTTTGCAATCAAATTTTTAACAATAATGAAAACATTTATGAGACTTTCCAGTATATAAAATGTAAATATGAAACAAACTAAATTTGAAACTAAAGTGAAATAAAGTTTCAGATTTCAGGATTGTATTCAGGCAGCTAAAAAAGAAATTAATTAATTATACTGATATTAGTTCCTGAAAATGGAGTTTACTGACGTAAATATAAATGCCCCTCTATGTACTATCTCTGCATTAAGAAAACAAATAAGACACATAGATGAACGTAAAGAAAATACAACAGGTGGGAGTAAATAAATGGTTGTCTGAACAAACATAACATCCAAAGGAAATAAAGATATATGACTCAGCAAGGAAACTGGTCATGATTCAAGTACACATGCAAATCCTATATAATAAAAATCACCCTCACTTCATATAAATGAATAATATCCATCAGGCTACTTTTTGATCATTTACATACAAAATACAGCAATGTTTGCTCCATTCATAGCTATAAGAGCTACCCTATGAGGAGAAAAGTTAAAAAATTTGTGGTTGAAAAACATTTTCCACCATGAATAAATAGCATAGTGCCATATATATTTTGAGAGTTAAATATTTATCGCATCAGTAGCAAGCTACACATTAAAAGACAATTATTAGGAAGGATTTCTACATTTGTCAATTAATATTTTAATATTATATTAGCTTTTTAAAAATGATAACTTTTTCTGATAAAGGAATATATACTCTTATGTGTAATATCTATAAAATTAAGAAAATTAAAAGGAAAAAAATAAAAGTCCATAATTCCATCGAAACTGAGAGATTTACAGGCAGTCTTTTTTTCTATGCATGTGAATATGTACACATATAAATGTGTATTTTTGCACATAATTATACATGTTGTGTGTGAAATGTGTATTTTTCCTTTACCATTATAGAGTGGAATATTTTCCCAGTTTTAGGGAGAGAATGTGTTCGTTCATGCTACTACAATATGTAAGGGCTCTTGCTGAATACATCATATTTCAGTCCAGGTTGCAGAAACCTTCATGATATATCTAAGAGGGTAAAGTGGTTACGTTACCTTTCTATCATAAATCGTTGATTATTACTCTTACCTATCTCCGTTTCGGTATATGGAGTAAACAATTTCTGCACAACTGGTTCTAAATCTTCTCTTGCTGTTTTAGAAGATGTACAAGTCAAATGAACCAAATCTGTTTTTAAAAAAAAATAATATTTTGAGTTCCTGCCTACACACATTTCACTGTGTAATACTCATTTTCAAAGCACTAAGCTGGTGCCACAGGAAATGGAGAGCTGAGCAAGTCATGCCTCCTGCCTTTAAGGAGTTTATAATCTAGTGATGGGAAATATGTAAAAACCATAACAATATGCTATATGTGTTAACACCTAATAATGTGTTAACTAATAACTAAGAGCACACTAAGACCCAAGAAGAAGTAATAGTTGATGGACCAGTTTGTAAAACTAGCAGAGTAGAAAAGCCTAGGAAACCATTTATTTATTAAGAGCTTAACTTATCCTTATAACATTCCCAAAGAAGTTGGATAAAGGATTGCTAAGCAAAATAACTATGTAAATAAGACTGAAAATGGAGTATTTATTTACTTACAGAATACAGTTCATATTTTTCGACAGAAAAATTCATTTATACAAACTTTACTGATAAGTTAACATATCATCTATTCATTATAGGGTTCTCTAAGAAACCTTTTGGCGGAACACTATTGGCTTAGAGTGATACATATAGTTGAAAGTCCATAAAATGGCACAAGTTAAAGCAGTATATAGTATTTTCAGAAATTCCAAATCACTTTCCTTTTGCATTTACAGATTCATGGGGCCTGGGCCTCGGAGAAAGTTTGCATTAGAGAATATCATGCACAAAAAAGGCCCTTCATAGAAGTAAAGCACTGTAGCCTAATACATTTAGAATCACTAAAGGCCAACAACAAACATAAAGGAGGGACAAAAAGTTCTGTATACTGAAAGAAAGGACTAAGGGGATCCCTAAATGGAAGAAATTCTTATGGTCAAGGAAAGGGCTTGGGACAGGATAGAATAGCAGGAAGACTATATTAGATAATGGTATAAGTACTAAGAATTTTTTCCCCCTAAAACACCAGTAGAAAAATACACCCACTTCTTTTCTGAAAGTTTAGACTAGTAGACTTTTTTTTTTAAACCCCAGGAAGACAGTTCAAAGCTTATCATTGAAGTCAACATCAGAAGTGGGTTCTCATGATTAAAATTCATTCCACATTCAACTATTAAAAAATATATCTAAGCATAAATTGAGGACTCTTAATAACCATGTGAGGTAAAATCAAATGTTTTTTTTTTTTTTTTTTTTTAGGTCCACCAAAAAAAGTGATATTCTAAGAAGGTTTCTGTTTTATGTAGGTAATGTTTTTACATGACTGTAACAATGGTTCCCATTGATTCTGGGGTATTCCAGGATGTATGGTACTAATAATTTCAAAAGGCATAATAATCTTTACAACAAAATTATTCCTAATTAACTAAAATTTTTCAAATGCCATATAACTTTGGTGGGAAGGGAATTTAAACTCCCTACGTAATTACTGAATTAAATGGGGTGTAGAACTACAAAGGTAGAAATCCATGATAAAACTCAAGAGAAACTGTCCTGTCTCATAAAATACCAATATCCAGGCCAAAGTTCTCAATTTTCCAGTTCTTTCCTATTCAATAAATGTGTACTAGGGAGAAAGCAGATGTACATAAATATAAATAAAAAATATATTTGAATATCTTAATGGTAAACTACTGGTTCTGTTAAACAGGATATCTAAAGGAAATATATACTGGAATAATTACATCCTTATGTTTCCTAACAATTATCAGAATTCAGGGAGTGCTAGCAAAAATTTCTAATAGTCAAGTCAGATTATCATCTTGTACTTAATGAGTTTTATAGCCATTCTTAGAAATACTAAAGACATTATGACCTGGGTTATAATATCTGAAATTGATTCTGATTAGATGCTAATTATTAACTGAGCTACAAATTTAAGGTATAAACAATTATTTTTTTCTCCCTACAACTTCCTACTTTTTCTGTTATCTGCATTACTTACTTGTATAGGTTACTCTGAATTTACTGTGTCTCTTCAAATCTGAGAGATTGTTGGTTGTGTTTTTTAAAATACAGATTATTTTCAAAAGTGGTTTATTAATCTTCATAACTTTCATAAGTCCTTTGCAAGGACAAGTTTTAGAGCCAGTTTTTCTTTTCTGTATCTGTCAAATTTAACTTTCACTTACATGGGTATTCAATAAATACTTGTGGCAAAAGATAATTTGCTTCCCTGTCATAGGCAGACTAAGTATTCATAGGCTTAAATAGACAAATATGTGCATAAAAATGTATGTAGACATATATATGCATCGGGAAAATTTTTACTAGTTTATTACATAAAATGGAGGAAATTATCTGATCAACCAGGATAGACAAAAGGAAAGTATCAATAGATAATCCTCCAATTATTTAAATATGCCTGATAAATGCTTTTAGACATATCTATAATATTCTCAATAGAAGTCAAAAGATTATCTAGAATTGACTATACAGCTAAACTGCATAAGTCAGACACTATTCTATGCATGTTAGAAATATTATTTCATTTTACCTGTGCAACAGCCAACTGTTATCCTCATTTTACAGGTGAGAAAACAGGAATAGTGAAGTTAAGCAGATTTCCTAAAGTCATGTCATTAGTAAAAGGAACAGCTGGGACTCAGAGATGGAATTCAAGCCCATGTGGTATGCCTCTAGAGTGCCCACTCTTAGTCCCTAAATGATGGTGGGTAATTGTAATAATCTCCTGTAGAAGGCACAATCACTTAAAGTAGCAGTCTTCTAACTAGAGTGTGTACAAAAATACAAAAGACCTTTTCACAAGTTACAATAATTCTAAGGAACTCAACATTCAGTTGCTCAACCCTGCTTCCTTCCACTTTTATTAAGCAATGAATTTCAATAAATTTATTTTGTGTTTAATAATTCTTTATCAAAATTGTAATATATGTATGATAGTTTAATTTTACACAAATAATATTAATTACGCAATCCAGAAGACATTTAAAAAATACTTAGAACCTTATTGTCCTAGGAAATTTTTTTAAAAAAATTTACTTCCATTTATTTTTTTAAATGACACCATGCTTTCAGTTCTCTAAAACTGGAATCAGAACAATGATCTCTCTTATAATAAGCTGCTGCCCTTTAGTAAGTTTTGGTTTTCGTTCTGAAACACAAAACAACTGGGATTTCTACTCAGTTTGCATGACAATAACAATAAGCACATTTGAAAGTGACAAAGTGACCTAGAACACAACTAGATAACTATCAAAATATTCTGGATATACAAGAAATTGACCTGATTGACAGAACAAACTGCACTACTAGAGGGAGAGAAGAGACCACATCTAGGAAGGCAGGAAGTGCAGAAAAATGGATGGCTGGTGCTGTGGAGGGGAGACTCAGTTGTGAAAAAAAGGGAGAGAGAGAGGGACAGAGAAACTCACAAGGAGAATACTGCTCCAAGGCCACTGGCTGGGAAAACAAAAGGGGCTGATTTTCATGAGGTTTTGCAAACAGCAGAGCTCAAAAACTGGAGATTTAGAGGTTAGCAGGCTTGGCTGGGATAGAGCCCTGAAGGCATTGCCCTATTCCTGGAGAAAAGGCAGGCAAACAACCCCAGGGTAGACAGTGCCAGCTGAGGATCACCTAAGGCACATGGGGGAGACACTGTTTGCTTATTTTGGGAGTGTATCTGTGAGAGCTAACATTCACAGAGACACCTCTCTGGGAACAAAAAGGCCAGTGGATGCCATTTCCCTCCCCTCCCCTTCATTATAGGCACAGAGACACCTGCTGAGAGTGGCTAACTCAGATAGTCTCCGTTTAGCCTGCTTGCTCCAAATGCCACTCACCTGAGCTCTAGCACAGAGTGACTGCATTTCTCAGTCAAACCTGCATCCCTCCTAGCATGGCAAGACACTGCGTCAGAAGACCAGCACTGGCCCCCGCCACAGCACTTCCCTAAAGTCTGGGGTTTTAAAAGTCAGTAGACTTGGCTGGGAAAGAGCTTAATGTGCACTGCACTGCTCCAGCCAGGCAAGTGACCCAGAGAGAGAAAGCATGAAAATGGCACTCTGAAAAATGACACGGACACACAGGAGGAAATTATTTGTTTTTCTGGGAGTGCTTCCCTGAGAGCAGCAGCACAGAGAACCCTCTCTGGGGACAAAGGAGCTGGCTGGTGTCATTTCCCTTCCCTGCCCCTCAGCATAAGCACAGAAACACTTGCAGTAAACAGCACAGCTCTAACACTGGCTGCCTAATCTGCTTACAAGTCCCACCCCTCCCCCTGTGCTCTGCTGGTACCAGTTTTCCTGGGAGAGTGTGTCTAAGTCCCAGTGCAATGGGTCCCATGCCCAGAAAACCAGCAGATATCCCTACACATACCACATCTACTGACCAGAGAGTTCAACAAGGCTTCAGTTCTAGTGGAAGTAGCATCAGGTGTCATTTAAGAAGAAAACCAGAGCACACTCATTAAAACTCGATACATTATGGCCAAAGTCCAAACATTCCCCACTGCAAGCATGGAGAGCCTCTGCAGATGACTGACTTAAAAGGTATAGCAGCTGAAACACAGCATCAGAGTGAATGCAGCACACACCAGAGACACTCCTTGAAGGGCCAGGCCTTGGACACTATATGACCTCTTCTTCATGAAGCCATTACTCTCAGATGCAGGAAACATAATAGGGTTTTCTAACACACAGAGAACAGAGACTTAGACAAAATGCCAAGACAGAGGAATTCATCCCCCCAAAAATAACAAGAAAAGGTCATAATCAGGGTTATAATTGAAACAGATATAAGTAAAATACCTGATGAAGACTTTTAAAGCAATAATCATAAGGATATTTTCCAGGCTTGAGAAAAGAATGGAAACTTCAGGGAGGTCATTACCACAGAGATATAAGAGTTAAAAATCAGTAAGAAGTGAAAAATGCAGTATCTGATACTCAAACAGATTGGATGTAATGACAACAAGGACAGAAGAAGCAACTACATGATAGAATAATGGAAAATAATGAAGCTGAACGAAAGAAAGAGGAATTATGGATCATGAGAATAGACTAAGGGAACTCAGTGACTCCATCAAATGTAATAACATTTGTATCATAGGAGTCCAAGAAAAAGAAGAGAGAGAAAAGGGGGCAGAAGGTTTATTTGAGGAAATAATGCTAAAAATTTCCCTAATCTGGGAAGGAAACAGAGATACAAATCCAACAGACACAGAGAACTCCCACTAAAATCAAAAAAAGCAGGTGAACACAAACACATATTGTAGCTAATTTTCAAAATATGGGGATGAAGAAATCCTAAAAGCAGAAAGGGAAAAGGAATCCCCAATTTAAGAGGAAACCAATAAAGTTAGCAATAGACTCTCCACAGAAACTTGTTAGGTCATAAGGGAGTGGCATGACATATTCAACATACTGAACGGGAAAAATAGGGAGCCAAGAATACTCTGTCCAGCAAGACTATGATTCACAGTAGAAGGAGAGAAAAGGAGTTTACCAGACAAATAAGAACTAAAGGAGTTCCTGGCCACTAAACCAACACTATAAAAAATATTGAAGGGGACTCTTTGAGTGGGAAGGAAAGACCAAAAGTGACAAAGAATAGAAAGGAACAGAGAAAATCTCCAGAATACAACAAGTAATAAAATAGCAATAAAGTCATATCTATAAATAATTACTCCAAATATAAATGGACAAAACATTTAAATCAAAAGACACAGTGTTAAAATGGATAAAGAACCATAACCCATATATATGCTGCCTATAAGAGACCCATTTTAGACCTAAAGACACCTGAAGATTGAAAGAGAGAGGACGGAGAAGCATTTCTCATGCAAATGGAGGTCAAAAGAAAGCCAGAGTAGCCATACTTATATCAGACAAACTAGATTTTAAGCCAAAGACTCTAACAACAGATGAAGAAGGGCGCTATTAGTATAATAAAGGGGACTACCCAACAAGAAGATCTAACAACTATAAATACTTATGCCCCCAACATGAAACACCCAAATATATAAAAAACTAATAACAAATATAAAATAACTCATTTAAAATAATACAATAAGCTGAGGGTTGATGGGGGGTGGGAGGGAGGGGAGGGTGGGTGATGGGTATTGAGGAGGGCACCTTTTGGGATGAGCACTGGGTGTTGTATGGAAACCAATTTGACAATAAATTTCATATATTGAAAAAAAAATAAAATAACAGGAAAAAAAATAAAAGTTAAAAAAAAATAAAATAATACAATAATAGTAGGGGACAGTAATACTTCACTTATATCAATGGGCAGATCATCTAAGCAGAAAATCAAAAAGGAAACAATGGCATTGAATGACACACTGGATCAGATGGACTTACCAGATATATTCAGAACATTCCATCCTAAAGCAGCAGACTTATTTCAAGTGAACATAGGCCATTATCCAGAATAGATCACATACTAGGTCACAAATCAGGCCTCAAAAAGTACAAGATTGAGATTGTACCATGCATATTTTCCAACCGCAATGCTATGAAACTTGAAGTCAACCCCAAGAAAAAATTTGGAAAGACCACAAGTACATGGAGGCTAAACAACATGCTAATAAAGAATGGGTCAACCAGGAAATCAAAGAATAAATTAAAACAAACAAACAAACAAACAAACAAACATGGAAATGGAAACAAATAAAAATGAAAACATTTTGGTTCAAATCTTTGGGATAAAACAAATTGTAAACAGAGGGAAGTATATAGCAACACAGGTCTACCTCAACAAGGAAGAAAAGTCTCAAATACACAAGCTAATATTACACCTAAAGGAGCTACAAAAAGAACAACAAAATGAGCCTAAAGCCAGCAGAAGGAAGGAAATAATAAAGTTTAGATCAGAAATAAATGATACAGAAATTAAGAAAACAGGATGCCTGGGTAGCTCATTTGGTTGTGTCTGACTTTAGCTCAGGTCATGATCTCACTATTTGTGAGTTTGAGCTCTGTGTCGGGCTCTGTGCTGACAGCTCGGAGCCTGGAGCCTGCTTTGGATTCTGTTGTCTCCCTCTCTCTCTGCCCGTCCCTCACTCATGCTCACTCTCTCTCTCAAAAATAAATACACATTAAAAAATTAAGAAAAAGAAAACTGATGAATCCCTAGCCAGACTTATCAAAGAGAAAAGAAAAAGGACCCAGATAAGTAAAATCACAAATGAGAGGAAAAGTCACAACTGACACTACAGAAATACAAACAATTGTAAGAAAAAATTGTGAAAAATTATATGCCAACAAATTGACAATCTGGGAGAAATGGAGGAGTTCTTAGAAACATATAAACTACCAAAATTGAAACAGGAAATAGAAAACTTGAACAGACCCATAACCAGCAAAGAAATTGAATCAGTAATCAAAAATCTCCCAACAAACAGAAGTCCAAAGCCAGATGACTTTCTAGGGGAATTCTAGACATTTAAAGAAGAATTAATACCTACTCTTCTCAAACTATTCTAAAAAAATAGAGAAGGAAGGAAAACTTGCAAATTCATTCTATGATGCCAGCATTACCCTATTCCAAAATGAAAGACTCCACTGAAAAAGATAACTATAGGCCAAAATCCCTGATGAACATGGATGCAAAAGTTCTCAATGAAATACTAGCAAATCAAATCCAACAGTACTTAAATTTTTTAAAATATTTATTTTTGAGAAAGAGAGAGAGAGAGACAGAGAGAGTGAGCGAGCATGAGTGGGGTAGGGACAGAGAGACACACACACAGAATTTGAAGCAAGCTCCAGGCTCTGAGCTGTCAGCACAGAGCCTGACATGGGGCTCGAACTCATGAGCCCTGAGATCATGACCTGAGCCGAAGTTGGACATATAACCAACTGAGCCACCCAGGCACCCCAAATCCAACAGTACTTTAAAAGAAACGCTCACCATAATCAGGTGGGATTTATTCCTGGGCTGCAAGGATGGTTCAATATTCGCAAATTAATCAATGTGATACACCACGTTAATAAAAGAAAGGATAAGAACTATATGATTGGGATGCCTAGGTGGCTCAGTTGGTTAAGCATCTGACTTCAGCTCAGGTCATGATTTCACAGTTTGTGAGTTCAAGCTCCATGTCGGGCTCTGTGCTGATAGCCTGGAGCTTGCTTCAGATTCTGTGTCTCCCTCTCTCTCTCTCTCTCTGCCTATCCCCTTCTTGCACTCTGTCTCTGTCTCTCTCTCAAAAATAAAAAAAAAATAAATAAACATAAAAAAAGAACTATATGATCTTTTCAATGCATGCAGAAAAAGCATTTGACAAAGTACCACATCTATTCACGATAAAAACCATCAACAAAGTAGGGATAGAAGGAACATACCTCAGCATCATAAAGGACATATTGGAAAACCCCACAGCTAATATCATCCTCAATGGGGAAAAACTGAGAGCTTTTCCTCTGCAGTCAGGGATAAGACAGGGATGTTCACTCTCACCACTGTTATTTAACACAGTCAGTACAGGAAGTCCTAGCCTCAGCAATCAGACAGTAGAAAGAAATAAAAGGCATTGAAATCTGTAAGGAAGAAGTCAAACTTTCACTATTTGCAGATGACATGATACTCTATATAGAAAACCCAAAATACTTCACCAAATAATTGCTAAAACTGATACACAAATTCAGTAAAGTTGCAGCATACAATCAATGTACAGAAATCTGTTGCATTTCTATACACTAATAATGAAACAGCAGAAAGAGAAATGAAGGAATTGATCCCATTTATAATTACACCAAAACCTATAACATACCTAGGAATAAACTAACCAAAGAGGGAAATGATCTATATTCTGAAAACTATAAAACACAGATGAAAGAAATTGAGGAGGATACAAAGAAATGGGAAAACATGCCATACTTATGGTTGGGAAGAACCAATATTGATAAAATGCTATACTACCCAAAGCACTCTACACATTCAATGCAATCCCTATCAAAATATCACCAGCATTTTACTCAGAGCTAAAACAAACAATCCTAAAATTTGTATGGACCATAAAAGATCCTGAATAGCCAAAGCAAAATTGAAAAAGCAAAGCAAAGCTGGAAGCGTCACAATTCCAGACTTTAAATTATATTACAAAGTTGTTGTGATCAAGACAGTGTAGTAGTGGCATAAACATAGATACATAGATCAATGGAACAGAATAGAAAACAGAGGTGAACCTACAACTAAATGTTCCATTAATCTTTGACAAAGCAGGAAAGAATATCCAATGGAAAAAAGACAGTCTCTTCAATAAATGGTGTTGCGAAAACTGGACAGCAATATGCAAACAAATGAAAAAGGACCACTTTCTTAGGGCATACACAAAAATAAATTCAAAATGGATGAAAGACCTAAATGTGAGACAGGAAATCATCAAACTCCTGGAGGAGAACACAGGCAGTTACCTTTTTTTTTTTTTTTTACATCAGCCATAGCGACTTCTTACTATAAGTCTCCTGAGGCAAGGGAAACAAAAGCAAAAATAAACTGTTGGGACTTCATAAAAATAAAAGAGCTTCTCCACAGTGAGGGAAACAATCCACAAAACTAAAAGGCAACTTATGTAAAAATGGGAGAATATACTTACAAATGACATATCTGATAAAGTGTTAGTATCCAAAATCTATAAATAACTTAACCAAACTCAACACCCAAACCACAAATAATCTAGTTAAAAAATGGGCAAAAGACATGAATAAACATTTTTTACAAGGAAGACATTTAGATGGCCAACACACATATAAAAAAGATGTTCAATGTCATTTATCATCAGGGAAATACAAATCAAAACGAAAATGAGATATCACCTCACACTAGAGTTAGAATGGCTAAAATTACCGACATGGGAAACAACAGGTGTTAGTGAGGCTGTGGAGAAAGGGAACTCTTTTACTCAGTTGGTGGGAATGCAAACTGGTGCAGCCAGTCTGGAGTTTCCTCAAAAAGTTAAAAATAGAACTACCCTAAGATCCAGCAAATGTACTATTAGGTTATTTACCCAAAGGATACAAAAATACTAATTTGAAGGGACACATGTACCACAAAATTTATAGCAGCATTATCCATGATAGTCAAATTATGGAAATATGTATATGTATATGTATACATGTATATACATAAAACAATGAAATCTTGCCATTTGCCACAATGTGGATGGAGCTAGGGAGTAGTATACTAAGCAAAATCAGTCAGAGAAAGACAAATAACATACAATTTCACTCATGTGGAATTTAAGAAACAAAATAAATGAACATGGGGAAAAAATAGAGGCAAACCAAGCAACAGACTGTTAAGTATAAAGAACAAATTGATGGTTACTGGAGGCAAGGTTCAGGGACAGATGGGTTAAGTAGGTGATGGATTAAGGAGGGAACTTGTGATGAGCACTGGGTGTTGTATGTTAAGTTATAAATCAGTAAATTCTACACTAGAAACCAATATTGCACTGCAAGTAAACTAGAATTTAAATAAAAATTTAGTGGAGAAAAAAATAAAAGTGACAAAAGTGACAAACATAATGTACAGTAGCTGGGTGATATAGTAGATGATGATTGTGTGGGTCTGGTATTCTCTCTGTATCTACTTGGCCAAGTCAGTTTATATATTCAGAAATATATAATCATATCACAAATAAATAACATTCTGTAACATCAGGGGCACCTGGGTGGCTCAGTTAAGCATCCAACATCCTATAGCACCAAATCCCCAAATAACACAGCTGCTACTGATAAAGTATTATATACCAAAAATAGATTTCAAAATGCCTAGGGTATGAATACATACTATAAAGAGTGGTAAAACTGGATGTATTCAAATGGAAGGGCTATAGAAATTTTATTTTGCTCATTTATAAATGATTTTAAAGAAAAACTCCATATTAGATTCATTTAGGATATAAGATGAGTGGAAAATAAAGATGTATGTTCTGAAGGGTGAAGTATATGTGTAAAAAATATGACTTGTTGAGCTTTAGAAAATACAATAGATAAATCTGAAATATTTAACAATCTCAAAAATTCAAATTAGCTGAGAGGGGAATTTTATAGATTTAAAAAAAATGCAATATCACTACCTTAAAAAAGATAAAATAATTCAGCTAACCTAAGTTTGCTTAGAAAAGCCCTACATTATTTATTGATAAAATGATTTCCTATCACTGTATTAAAATACCAACTTAAGCAATTTTGACTTCTGTTTATATTGCAATTACAGTAACATATCACTTAATTAGAAGTCTTTTACATACAACCTAGAATCCGGAAGTATACCTGCCGCCCCAAAAAGGGCTTTTCAGCACTCAAGTAGATGTTAAAAGGCTCATAGACTAACACAACCACTTACTCAGAAATTGGTTATATTAATACTACATGCAATTTCAACAACCTTGGCTATCTTGTTTTCTGGCCCTCTGAAAGATTATAAGCCATAAAGAAGGGGGAAGGGAGGGCAGTGGAAAGTACTGTTAGAAAGAACATCCTGACAGCTGTGTGAAAACAGCCCAAGGAAGAGATATAAAATGTAGATGCAAGAAATGATAAAACATGACTGTGTAGGGTCATTTAGCACAGGTGAAAATAGGCCCAAACAGCTCGATAGTCCTCAAGGGCCTAGTGAATAGATAAATAAATAAATAAGTAAACAAACAAACAAACAAATAAATAAATATATTGAATAAATAATGCTCATAATATCCCTAAGTGATAAGAAAAAGGTTAAAATGTTTCATAGATTCAGTACGGAATGCTAAGCAAATGTATGAAACACTAGAACGATCTAGAACGATAATTGTTTAAAAAAAAAACACGGTAAAAATTTCAATCTTAAAAGGATACATTTCTGCCATCTGAAGAATGTATTTGGGGCAACTACAGCACACTAGAGGGTGCTTAATAAATGATGTATAATTGACCAGTGTTTACATGCTAATGCATATTTCTAACTGGCTTTCAAATATTTCCTATATAACATCAATTCCACTCTAATGAAAATCCATTTAACAAATTATCTACAGTTTTTTTTATTTTTAACAAAAGGTATTTTTGGTGTCCTTGATGGCATCTCTGCTGGGCATTTCTGGTCTATATGAGCATCAGAAATCTGCTTTTGAAATAGTAAATTATTCTGAAATGAGGGACAGTCACTAGCTTAGCTCACCAAGATATGTTTCCAGGGATATCCATTCATATTTTAGAACATACCTCTATGGCTTCTAGAGTTCTAACACTGGTGATTAATTTTAAAGTAAAAACTAGTAAGGGTTCTGGTGCAAGATGGCAACACAGGAAGACCCTGAACTTACCTCCTTTATGGAACACACCAAATTACAGCTATTCATAGAGTAATTCCTCCTGAAGAACTGAGGGAGGACTGAACAGCCTCTGCACAACAAAAGGTAGAGAATAGCAAAAGAGAACAGCAAGAGAGAAGGAGACACACAAGGAAGAGTACCCCACTCCCATCCCTGGGGCTGTGAACTGTAGTAGGGAGGGAGAATACTTAAAGACTGGAGCAGATTCCTTTCTTTGGGCACAGGAAAAACAAACAATCAAAAAAACAAACAAACAAACAAACAAAACATGGAGTGTTTAGTAGCTAGCATATAAAAGAGCCAGCCCCAGAACTCCACCAAAAGGCAAAGGAGCTGCTGGAACTCTCTGGGTCAGGGGGACTGGAAGATGCCATGGTTTGTGCTTCCTCTCCACCTTAATAATGAGAATGGGGGTGAAGCCCATGTGCCCTAATCAGTCTGCTGCCCCAGTGAGCATCAGGTCTCCTAGCACACACTAGCCCTGGATGTCCTGGGGCACAGGAAAAAAGCCTCATTTTAAAAATCCAACTAGCATATAAAAAAGCTAGCCCTAGAACTCCCCGAAATGACAAGGGAACTGTTGGAACTCTCTCTGGGTGGGAGGGGGTGATGAACATGGTCTAAACACCCCTTCCATTTTGAAAGCACAGAGAAATGCATGGTCTAGGTGCCCTAAACAGTATGCTGCCTCATAAGCCCTGGGACCTGAGTCCACACCAGTCCCAACTGTCACACCAAGGCAGCCAACGGGCTGTGCACACTGAGACACCCCTGGTTAGCACTCACTATAGCTCCAGCCTTCACGCCATGGTGACACAGATACAAAGTACCCTGGAATACTCCAGGCCCACATCATGTCAGCTTTAGATGGCTTGCTAAGGCACCCCAGGCATAGAGTGACCCAGAACCTCCTGGTTGACATCTGCTTCAGATCCAGCCATACTGCCAGGGTGCCCACAGTGAGGATCACCCTGCAACTCCCAGCTGGTGCCTACATGAGTTCCAGCCACCCTGACAGGGTACTCCTTGTGTGGAATGCCCCAGAACATACCCACCTGTACCAGCCTCAGGTTCAGTTGCCTGGGTAGGCACTGAGCACACTGGAATACACCAGCCTGTACCCACTTTAGCTGTACCTGTTCTGTCAGGGTGCATTCAGTTAATGAGTCCTGGGACACCACAGTTTGCAACCACTTCAGCTTCAGCTATTCTGCCAGAGCACACTTTGTATGGAGAGCCCAGGGCACTGGACTGTGCCCACTTTACCTTTAGCTGTCCTGCCAGGGTGCCTTCACCACAGAGAATCTCAAGATACCTAGGAATGCACCCATTTCAGCTTTAGCAGTCCTGCCTGGAAAGCCCCAGGACCTCCCAGCCTGCACTCTGCTTCAGCTACAGTTGCCCTGCCAGGGCACACACTGTAGAAAGAGCCCAGGGACACCCTGGATAACACCCACATCAGCTTCAGCTATCCTACCAAGATATCCTCTGCATGTAGAAACTCAGGACATGCTGGCTTGCACCCATTCTAGCTTAACCTGTCCTGCCAGGCCACTTGCTGCATGGAGGTCTCAGAGTCTGCACTG
The DNA here is from genome assembly GCF_046562875.1 of Panthera onca. Taxonomy (NCBI): domain Eukaryota; kingdom Metazoa; phylum Chordata; class Mammalia; order Carnivora; family Felidae; genus Panthera; species Panthera onca. The sequence continues at coordinate 58,031,243 of NC_138357.1, read as the reverse complement.
ACCTATGCCTACTTCACTTTAGCTGCCCTACCAGAACAGGCATCAATCCCACTGAGAGACCCAGGACCCCAAGTCCGTGCAGCTACAGCTCCAGCCAGCCAGCAAAAGTAACTAAGCATGCACAGACTACAAAGAGGATGACCATACACAAGACCATTCCTTCAAATTTAGAAGCAGCTGTTCCACCTAATCCATAGAAACAAAAACAGAAAGTAAACATAATGCAGAGACAAAGGAACATGCTCCAAAAGAAAGAACAAGACAAAACCTAAGAAAAAAAGTAAAATGAAACAGAAATAAGCAATATGCCTCAAAAAGAATTTAAAGTAATGATCATAAAGATGTTCACCGGGCTGAAAAAAATTGTGAAAGAACTCAGTGAGACCTTTGATAAAGAGAAAGAAAATATAAAAAAGAACCAATTAGAGTTGAGGAATACAATAAATGAAAAAAAAAAAAAAAACACTACAGGATATCAATAATAGATTAGTGGATACAGAAGAATATACCAATAATCTGGAAGATAAGATAATAGAAAGCAGCAAAGCTAATATCAAATTAAAAAATAACATTTTAAAATGGGATAAATTAAGGATCACTTGGGCAACATCAAGTGAACATTCACCTAACAGGGATTTCAGAAGTACATGGCTACCTGCTAGAGGACAAGGAGCTAGAATTCTAGCTGGAGAAAATCAAAGTCTGGAAAGACAAATAAATCTTCCACCCTCCAATCTTGTAATTGTCATGTAATAAAGATGTTTATTGTTCAAGAAAAAATAAAAACAAAAGAAAAATGCCAAAGGTTAAAAATAAAGGAAAAATTTTAAAGGCACCAAGAGATAATTTACATACAAATGAAGTCCTATAAGACTATCAACTGATTTTTCAGCAGAAACTTTGCAAGCCAGAAGGGAGTGGTATGATATATTCAAAGTGCTGAAAAGAAAAAAAAAACAAAAAAACCTACAACCAGGAATACTTTACCTGACAAGATTAACATTCAAATTAAAAGGAGAGGTAAAGAGGTTACCCAGAAACGAAAGACAAAGAAGTTTAGCATGGCTCAACCAGCCTTACAAGAAACATTGAAGTGGAAGCACCTGACTGAATCAGTCGGTAGGGTATATGACTCATAATCTCAGGGTTGAGTTAGAGCCCCAAGTTGGGAGTAGAGATTACAAGAAGAAAGAGAAAGAATGAAAAGAAAGAAAAGAGAAGAAAAGAGAAGAAAAGAACAGAAAGAAAAAAGAAAAAAGAAATGCTAAAGTGATTTAAGTGGAAATAAGATGACCACAATTAGATGCAAGAAAATGATGAGTAAAATGATATAAAATATGACAGCCGATACATAATATCTGTAGTAAAAAAGTTTTCTTAAAATGTGTTTGAACTTAAATGACTATTAACTTATTATATACTACTATATACTTAGGATGTTATATAGGAACTCCAGGGTAACAACACTCAAAACCTATAACAGACACAAAAATAAACACAAAGAAAGCCAAACATAACACTATAGAAACACATTAATCACAAAGACCATGAGAACAAAAGGAACAGAGAAGAACTAAAACAACAATCACAAAACAATGAGAAAAATGGCAATGAGTACATACCTATCAATAATTACTTTAAATGTAAATAGTCTAAATGCTCCAAGCAAAACACACAGGGTGGTGACATGGATAAAAAAAAACAAGACCCATCTATATGCTGCCTACAAGAGATTCACCTTAGACCTAAAGAAAAATACAGACTGAAAGTGAAGTGATGGAAAAACAATTACCATGCAAATGGAAGTGAAAGAAAAGCTAGGGTAGGAATACTTATATCAGAGTAAATACACTTTAATACAAAGACTAACAAGAGACAGAGAAGGGCATTATATAATAATAAAGGGATCAATTGAAGAAGAGGATATAACAATTGTAAGTGTCTATGCACCCAACATAAAGGCACTTAATACATAAAACAAATATTAATGGATATAAAAAGAGAAATAACAGCAGGAGAATTTACCACTCCACTTACATCAATGGATACATTATTTGGGCAGAAAAATTAAAAAAAAAGAGAGTGCCTTTGAATGATACACTTAGACCAGATGGACATATATAAGAACATTCCTTCCAAAAATAGAATACATGGGGCACCTGGGTGGGTCAGTTGGTTAAGCTTTTGATTCTTGATTTCAGCTCAGGTCATGATATCACTGTTCATGAGTTTGAGCCCCACATCAGGCTCTGTGCTGATAGTGTGGAGCCTGCTTGCTTTCTTTCTGTCTCTTTTAAAATAAGTTAAAAAAAAAAAAAAAAAAAAAAAAAACCAAAACTTTAAAAGAAAATCTCTCTCTCTCTCTCTCAAAACAAAACAAAACTTTAAAAGAAAATATCAGAATACACATTCTTTTCAAGTGCACTGGGAACTTCTCCAGAACAGATCATGTTAGGTCACAAAAGAAGCTTCAATACACAAGAACACTGAGATCATACCATGCATCTTTTCTGACCACAATGGTATCAAGCCAAAAATCAATCACAAGAAAAAAAAAAGACAAAACTAGAAAAAAACCCAGAAACACATGAAAGCTAAACAACAAGATACTAAAAAACCAATGGGTCAACGGAGAAGTCAAAAATGAAATTAAAAAGTACATGGAGACAAATGAAAATGAAAATAGAAAGGTCCAAAATCTTTGGGACACAGCAAAAGCAGTTGTAAGAGGAGATACATAGCAATACAAGTCTCCATCAAAAACAAGAAAAAGCTGAAATAAACCATCTAACCTTAAACCTAAAGTAACTAGAAAAGGAATAACAAAGCTCAAGGTGAGCAGAAGGAAGGAAACAATAAAGATTAGAGCAAAATAAATGACATAATAGCAAAAAAAAAAAAAAAAAATGGGAAGGAGGGGAATCAATGAAACCTAGGGCTGGTTTTTGAAAAGATAAACTCTTACCCAAATTCATCAAGAAAGAAAGAGAAATGACCCAAATAAATAGATCAGAAAAAAGACAAGTAACAACTTACACCACAGAAATACAAAAAATGGTAAGAGAATACTATGCAAAATTATATGCTAACAAATTGGACAATCTGGAAGAAATAAAAAAATTCCTGAAAACATACAATTTTCCAAAACTGAATTAGCAAGAAATAGGAAATCTGAACAAAATACTAGTAATGAAACTAAAAACATAATAAAAAAAGGTCCAGGACCAGATGGATTCACAGGTGAATTCTATGAAACAATTAAGAAAGAGTTAATACCTATTTTCCTTAAAATATTACAAAACATAGAACAGAAAGAAAGCTTCTATGAGGCCAGCATGACCCTAATACCAAAACCAACCAAAGATATCACAAAAAACAGAAAATTACCGGCTAAGAACCCACGTGAACATATATGCAAAAATCATCAACAAATATTAGCAAACTGCATTCAATAATACATTAAAAGAATGATGATGATTAGTGGGATTTAATCTGGGGATGCAAGGATGTTTCAATATTCCAAAATCAATCAATGTGATATACCATATCAACAAAACAAAGGATAAAAGTCAAATGATTGTCTCAATAGATGAAGAAAGAGTATATGACAAAAATATGATATCCATTCATGATGAAAACTCTCAACAGAGTGGGTTCGGAGGGATCATACTACAACATATTAAAGCTCATATACAAAAAAAACCAGAGCAAACATATTCAATGGTGAAAAACAGAGCTTTCCCCTAAGATCAGGAACAAGACAAGAATGTCTACTCTCACCACTTTTATTCAGTAACACGGTACTGGAAGTCCTAGTTACAGCAATCAAACAAAAAGAAATAAGAGGCATCCATACTGGTAAGGAAGAAATTAAACTGTCACTATTTGCAGATGACATGGTACTATGTATAGAAAACCCTAAAGACTCCACCAAAAAAACTATTAGAAATAATAAGCGAATTCAGTAAAGTTGGAGGATATAAAATTAATCCACAGAAATTGGCAGTGTTTCTATACAAGTAATAACAATGTAGCAGAAGAGAAATTAAGAAAAAATCTCCGGGGTGCCTGGGTGGCTCAGTCGGTTAAGCGTCTGACTTCAGCTCAAGTCATGATCTCACAGTTCGTGAGTTCAAGCCCCACATCGGGCTCCTCTGCTGACAGCTCAGAGCCTGGAGCCTGCTTTGGATTCTGTGTCTCCCTCTCTCTCTCTGCCCCTCCCCCACTCATACTCTGTCTCTCTCTCTCTCAAAAGATTTAAAAAAAAAATTAAAAAAGGAACAGTCCCATTAACAATTGCACCAAAACAATAAAATACTTATGAATAAAATTAACCAAGGAGGTAAAAGACCTGCACTCTGAAAACACTGATGAAAGAAATTGAAGATGACACAAATGGAAAGATTGGGAGAACCAATATTGTTAAAATGTCTATACTACCCAAAGCAATCTACAGATTCAATTCAATCCCTATCAAAACACCAAGAACATTTTTACAGAACAAGAATAATCATCCTAAAATTTTCATGGAACCGCAAAAGACCCCGAATATCCAAAGCAATCTTGAGAAGGAACAAAGCTAGAGATATTACAATCCCAGATCTCAAGATGCACTGCAAAACTATAACAACCAAAACGGTATGGTACGGGCACAAAAATAGACACATTGAACAATGGAACAGAATAGAGGGCTCAGAAATAAACCTACATTTATATGGTTAATTAATCCATGGAAGGAGGCAAGACTATTGAATGGAGAAAAGACAGTCTCTTCAATAAATGGTGTTGGGAAAACTGGACAGCTACATGCAAAATAATTAAACTGGACCCTTTTCTAACACTGTGTACAAAAATAAACTCAAAATGGATTAAATGCCTAAATGTGAGACCTGAAACTATAGAACTCTTAGAACACAGGCAGTAATTTCTGTGACATCAGCCGTTACAACCATTTTTTAGATATCTCTCTTAGGACAAGGTAAACAAAAGCAAAATAACTATTGGGACTACATGAAAATAAAAAGCTTTCATACAGAGAAGGAAACCATCAACAAAACTGAAAAGCAACATACTAAATGGGAGAAAATATTTGTAAATAATCTGATAAAGGGTTAGTATCCAAAATCTATAAAGAACTTCTCAAACTCAGGACCCCAAACAGAAATAATCCTGTTAAAAAATGGGCAGAAGACATGAATAGAAGTTTTCCAAAGAAAGACACAGAGACAACCAAGACACATGAAAGATGCTCAATATCACTAATCATCAGAAATTGTAAGAAATCTAAATTGTTAGTGAGGATGAGGAGAAAAAGGAACCTTGTGGACTTTTTAGGGAATGTAAACTGATATGGTCACTGGGGAAAACAGTATGGAGGTTCCTCAGAAAATTAAACTAGAAATACCATATGATCCAATAATATCTACTAGTGGGTATTTATCCAAAAAACCAAGATAATAATTTGAAAAGATATAAACATTTCCATGTTTCTTTCAGCATTATTTACAATAACCAAGGTATGAGAACAATCCAAGTATCCACTGATAGATCAAGGGATAAAAAAGATGTTGTATGTTATATATACATAGATATATATAATACTTACCAATTTTATTAATATACACTATGTATTATATATTGTTATATATTAGTAATTGTTAATGTATTACTAATATATTTAATATTAATGTATAGTATATAATATACTATACTATACATTATATATAATTATATAATACATACTTTGCATATTTATGAATAATGAAATATTATGCAGCCATAAAAAAGGATGAGATTTTTTCCCCTCATTTGCAACAACATGGATAGACCTAGAAAGTACTATTCTATGTGAAATAAGTCAGACTGAGAAAGACAAATACCATATGATTTCACTCATATGTGGAATCTAAAAAACAAAACAAAATGAATAAACAAGCAAAAGCAGAGTCAGATCTATAAATAGAGATCAAACTGATGTTTGCCAGTGGGAAGGGGGGTGTAAGGGGATGGACAAAATGGGTGAAGGGGAGTGGGAGATACAGGTTTCCAGTTATGGAATGAACAAAACATGGGAATAAAAGGCATAAATAGCATAGTGAATATGGTCAGTGATTTTGTAGTAGCATTGTATGGGAAAAGATTATAGCTACACTTGTGAGGAACTCTATAATGTATAGAGAAGTTCAATTGATATGTTGTACACCCAAAACTAATGTAACATTATGTCAACTATATTGTAAAATATTTTAAGTAAAAACCTATTTCTTGAGTTTTACAAGTGTCATACACTATTTACACGAATCTGATCCTGATAAGAGTCCTGAAGTAGATACCATCATTATCTCTTTTTATAGATGGGGAAGCTGAGGCACAGAGAGATTAAGCTAACTTTCCTAAGGTCAATCAGCTATTATGCAAAAGAGCATGGATTCGAACCCACCCTATGTTCTCAACTACCATCCAGGAGTGTATTGTTAGAATGTATCTTCCTGGTTAACTGAACTGTTTCGATGCCTTGGAAGTATCTTTCATATATATATTTTCATATCATATGAAGGTAAACTTCAGTTGTACACTTACAGTTTTACAAATTCAAAATCAAGTCAAATATAAGGCAGTGTAACGTACATGAAAAGTCATTAAAGGGACTAAAAAGTGAAAGTAAACTAGTTTAGAATATGTGATCTGTAAAAAGAAAAATCAAAATCACTTAAAAATTGATCACTTGCTTTGTTAATGACTAAAGATTAAGTCAATTTTAGTATTACACTTGAATACATGAGTTTTACAAAATTATTTTCAACTTTGAATAAGAAATTTGTATATAGGTTGGTATAATTGTGTCAAATAAGTAAATGTCTTTATGCAATAAAATTCTGATTAATCATAATTCAAAAAATTGTTAAAAACTTGAAAATACTGGGAGAATTATATATTCTATCTTATTACACAATGCCTATAATCTCCATAATTAATAACATATTCTCTTTAACATGGACTACAAAATGAATTTTATATATTATAACTTACTGAATGCAACCCAGTAACTGAATAATATTTAATGTGAAGTACCATAGTAGTTATCAACCCTGAATTACACTATAAAAGGTCACAAATTTCTACCTTGTTCTTAATGGAAAGAAAGGAAAAGCTGGTTCTGATTTAAGAATGAGTGAAGTTGATCAACAGAGACTGAAAAGAGGTAAAGATAAATTGAGTATGAGAATTAGTCAAGAAGTGAGTACTCAAGATATTCTCAGAAAGAATAACATAAAACCTTCATTAGCTAAAAGAGTACCTGAAACAAGTTTAAATTCCTTTATCTTCTCATTTTATTTAAGTGGGAAAAAATGCCTTTGAAATCAATAACATCTTTAAAAGGAAAACAAATCCTTATATATAGATTGCTATGGCTAATGGAGTATACTAGATTTAGACATTAATAAAATTTAGTATTTGAAAATAAAGAGACTTAAATTTTACTAAATAATTTCCATCTTGTCTCTAAAGCCATAATTTTGTAATAAGTATGTCTTACAAACAAGCTAATTTGTTCACAAATATCTTTAAAATGCCTTTCTTTGTTAAAAAAAAAAAAAAAAACTACACCGTAAATCACCAGACTTCACATCACTTACTTTCTATAAATTTCACTTTAGTACCTTTGAGGAATGGGTGCAATACACAAAGTCTCACTAGTATGTATTTTGAGTATGTTTGATTTACTCAGATATAACTGCATTAGTTACAGTGGTTACCAACATTTATCTTCAAGTGATTCTTACAACAGGAAGAGCAATGAGTTTAGTTAATAATTTCATCATTAGTCTCAAATTTTAAGGCAAGTGAAGGCATTTTGTTCCACCCAGCTGGACATCCTAATTACATGCCTGTCATTTATATAATGAGACCATATCCTAGATATATTCGTCTACTTATCCTAAGTAATTGCATTAAGGGAAACGAGTCACAATAAAACCTACTTAATGATTAAAGAATTATGAAATTTATACAGTATTTATAGAACTTATTCTTCCTAAATACTATTTTATTTTTTTGATTTCTACAATCAGCACATAGAAGATCATTAACAGCTCAACACTCTTAGTATAAATATGAGAAATCTACAACATAGCTAAGCTAACCCAGATATATAAAATCAAGAGCATTTGGACATAAGAATGAAAAGTGTTTTCTTAAGAATCCTAATTGAGACAAATTCTTCTTACGATACTTTTTTTTTCAAGTATGAGTGATACCAAATTCCATACAATCCTCCCTCAAAAGGTGGATTCTTAGACCACTTGAGAGTATTCACCATTTTCAGTTTTTGGTGCTTGACTTAGGAAACAATGAAATTTTTTTGTGAAGAAACAATTCTGTAAGTTTTTAAAGCCTGTTCTATTGTTTTCAAGATAAACTTTATTCAAAATGTTCAAGAAAAAAGACAATGGCACAAAAACAGATACATAGACCAATGGAATAGAATAGAAACCCCAGAACTAGACCCACAAACGTATGGCCAACTCATCTTTGACAAAGCAGGAAAGAATAACCAATGGAAAAAAGACAGTCTCTTTCACAAATGGTGCTGGGAGAACTGGACAGCAATATTCAGAAGGATGAAACTAGAACACTTCCTCACACCATTCACAAGAATAAACTCAAAATGGATAAAGGACCTGAATGTGAGACAGGAACCCATCAAAACCCTAGAGGAGAAAGCAGGAAAACATCTCTCTGACCTCAGCCGTAGCAATCTCTAACTCGACACATCCCCAAAGGCAAGGGAATTAAAAGCAAAAATGACTTACTGGGACCTTATGAAGATAAAAAGCTTCTGCACAGCAAAGGAAACAACCAACAAAACTAAAAGGCAACCAACGGAATGGGAAAAGATATTTGCAAATGACATATCGGACAAAGGGCTAGTATCCAAAACCTATAAAGAGCTCACCAAACTCCACACCCGAAAAACAAATAACCCAGTGAAGAAATGGGCAGAAAACATGAATAGATGCTTCTCTAAAGAAGACATCCGGATGGCCAACAGGCACATGAAAAGATGCTCAACGTCGCTCCTCATCAGGGAAATACAAATCAAAACCACACTCAGATATCCCCTCACGCCAGTCAGAGTGGCCAAAATGAACAAATCAGGAGACTATAGATGCTGGAGAGGATGTGGAGAAACGGGAACCCTCTTGCACTGTTGGTGGGAATGCAAAATGGTGCAGCCACTCTGGAAAACAGTGTGGAGGTTCCTCAGAAAATTAAAAATAGACCTACCCTATGACCCAGCAATAGCACTGCTAGGAATTTGCCCAAGGGATACAGGAGTACTGATGCATAGGGGCACTTGTACCCCAATGTTTATAGCAGCACTCTCAACAATAGCCAAATTATGGAAAGAGCCTAAATGTCCATCAACTGATGAATGAATAAAGAAATTGTGGTTTATATACACAATGGAATACTACATGGCAATGAGAAAGAATGAAGTATGGCCCTTTGTAGCAACATGGATGGAACTGGAGAGTGTGATGCTAAGTGAAATAAGCCATACAGAGAAAGACAGATACCATATGTTTTCACTCTTATGTGGATCCTGAGAAACTTAACAGAAACCCATGGGGGAGGGGAAGGAAAAAAAAAGAGTTAGAGTGGAAGAGAGCCAAAGCATAAGAGACTCTTAAAAACTGAGAACAAACTGAGGGTTGATGGGGGGTGGGAGGGAGGGGAGGGTGGGTGATGGGTATTGAGGAGGGCACCTTTTGGGATGAGCACTGGGTGTTGTATGGAAACCAATTTGACAATAAACTTCATATATTGAAAAAAAAAGAAATCAAGAGCTGGATGCTCAATAGACTCACCCAGGTGCCTCAACTTAAGTCTATTTTTAATTCATATTGTAGGAAAGCCAGAAAATTAAAGTAAAGAAATAGAAAAATGTGTCAGTTAGCTGTATTCCCATCATTAAGGGATAACCACTACTGTGACTATTTTGGCATATACTCCTTGGAATTTATTTCCTATAATATGCTGATGTACCAATACATGCTTGTATGTATGTGTGAGCATAAATACACATGAATATATTCATTCCACATAACAAAAATTAGCCAGAAAATTCTGATAACAGAAATACTATATAAGCAAATCTTACATTATCATTATAACACGAAACAGCAAAATTCTCTTACATACTATTTTTTGTCATAAAAAAGGAAAAGTTTATTAGCAAACACAAATGGCCCATGACAACGCCCTCCACTGCCAGCATCATCTGGTACTTTGCCACTAGCTCACCCTAGCCTTGAAAAACTCTCCTACCTTCTGCTTCAGGGGAGTTGAATTCAGACTGAGTTGTTCTGCCCGCTCTCCTTTTTGCAATACTCTTCAATAAAGTTTTCTTCACCTTTTTAACTTTGATGAAATCTTTGCCTTGACACTACCTCTTCACCCTACCAAACGAATCTCATTCCTTTGTAGCAGTAGCTTTTAATGTTAATGTGTTTCTGAATCACCTACAGAGCTCAGAACTGTTTCTGAAGCAGTAGGCCAGGGTTGGGTTTTCATATATTTCCAATAGGTCTACAGATAAGACATGGCTATATTTTGGCCTAAATTTTCAACTGTCCTAACCTTCTGAGGTCCCTGGAGACTCCAATACATTTGCTGTAATGAGATCATTTCTGAAGCTGACGGAGATGTTTTCTTCCTCACAATCTTCTCACTTTCTCCCTTAAAAATTTTTTTATCTTAATTCCAGTATAGTTACCAAAAAGTGTTATATTTGTTTCAGGTAAAAAAATATAGGGATTCAACAATTCTGTACATCACTCAGTGCTCATCATGATAAGTGTACTCCTTAACCCTCATCACATATTTCAGCAATCTTCCCAGCTACCACCCCTCTGACAACCATCAGTTTGTTCTGTATAGAGAAGAGTCTGTTCCTTGGCTTATCTCTTGTTCTGTATAGTGAAGAGTCTGTTCCTTGGCTTCTCTCTCTTTCATTTTTTCTTTGATCATTTGTTTTGTTTCTTAAATTCCACATATGAGGGAAATCAGATGGTATTTGCCATTCTCTGACTTATTTTCCTTAGCACTATACTCTCTAGCTGCATCCATGTTGTTGCAAATGGCAAGATTTCATTCTTTTTATGGCTGAATAATATTCTGCTGCACATACATACCACATCTTCTTTATGGACATATGGGCTGTTTCCCAAAATTGGCTAGTGTAAATAATACTCCAATAAATACAGGGGTGTGTGTATTCCTTCAAATTAGTGTTTTTGTAATTCTTGGGTAAACAGCTAGTAGTACCATTACTGGATTGTAGAGTTGTTCTATATTTAACTTTATGAGGAAACTCCATATTGTTTTCCACAGTGCCTACAATAGTTTGCATTGGAACCAACAGTGCACAAGGGTTCCTTTTTGTCCACATTCTCACAAACACCTGTTGTTTTCTTGTGTTGTTGATTTTAGCCATTCTGACAGGTTTGAGGTGATACCTCATTGTAGTTTTGATTTGCATTTCCCTGATAAATGATGCTGAGAATCTTTTCATGAGTCCATTGCCATTTGTATGTCTTCTTTGGAGAAATGTCTTTTCATGTATTCCGCCCATTTTAAAATTGGATTATTTGGGTTTTTTTTTTTTTTTTTTTTTTTTTTTTTTGGTGTTGAGTTGTGTAAGTTCTTTATATATTTTAGATAGGAAACCTTTATCGAATATGTCATTCTCAAAAATCTTTCCTCATTCCATAGGCTGTAATATAGTTTTGATTGTTTACTTTGCTGGCAAAAGCTTTTTATGTTGATATAGTCCCAGTATTTATTTTGCTTTTGTTTCCCTTGCCTCAGGAGACATATGTTACAGCTGATGTAAGGAAAATCACCACCTGTGGTCTCCAGATTTTTATGGTTACAGGTCTCACATTTAGGTCTTTAATCCATTCTGAATTTATGCTTGTCTATAGTGAAAGAAAGAGGCCCAGTTTCATTATTTTATATTTTGCTGTACAGTTTTACCAACTCCATTTATTGAAGAGACTATCTTTTTCCAATTGTATACTCATTCCTCCTTTGTCAAAGATTAATTTACCATATAATTGTGGATTTATTTCTGGGTTTTCTATTCTGTTCCATTGATCTACATGTCTTTTGGGGATCAGTTTGATTACTACAGCTTCATAGTATAAACTGAAGCCTGGAATTGTGGTACCTCCAGTTTTCTTTTTCTTTTCAAGATTACTTTCAATGAGAGAAATGCAAATCAAAACTACAATGAGATATCATGTCAAACCTGTCAGAATGGCTAAAATAAAAAGAAACAACAGATGTTGGTGAGAATGTGGAGAAAAAGGAACCCTTGTGCACTGTTGCTGGGAATGCAAACTGGTGAGGCCACTCTGGAAAACAGTATGGAGGTTCCTCAAAAAGTTAAAATAGAACTACCCTACAATCTAGTAATGGCACTACTGGCTGTTTACCCAAGAAATACAAAAACACTAATTCCAGCATGCACCCCTGTATTTATTGGAGCTTTATTTACAATATCCAATTTATGGAAGCAACTGAAGTGTCCACTGATAGATGAATGGATAAAGGGGATGTGGTGTGTGTATGTGTGTGTGTGTGTGTGTGTGTGTATACACACTATGTATATGTATATACATATACATATACATACAATGGAAAAATAATGAAATCTTGCCATTTGCAACAATATGGATTAAGCTAGACAGTATAACACTAAGTAAAATAAGTCATCCAAGGAAAGACAAAAAAACATGATTTCGTTTGTATGTGGAACATAAACAAGACAAATGAGCAAATAAAAAAAGAGAGAGACAAACCAAGAAACAGACTCTTAACTACTGAGAACTTATGGATACCAGGGGGAAAGAGTGTGGGGCAATGGCTGAAATAGGTAATGGGGATTAAGGAGTGCACTTGTCACAGTGAGCACTGGGTGATGTATGGAATTGTTCAATTACTATATTGTACACCTGAAAATAATATAACACTGTATGTTATCTACACTGAAACAAAACAAAACAAAACAAAATAACAAGATTCCTTTTGCTGTATAGGGCCTTTTGTGGTAACATACACATTTTAGGATTGTTGCTTGTAGATCTTTGAAAAATGCTACTGGAATTTTAATGGGGATTGCATTAAATATGTAGATTACTTTGGGTAGTAGAGAAACTAACTTTTAAAAAAATGTTTCTATTTATTTTTGAGACAGAAAGAGACAGAGCATGAGCAGGGGAGGGGCAGAGAGAGAGGGAGACACAGAATCTGAAGCAGGCTGCAGGCTCTGAGTTGTCAGCACAGAGCCCGACGTGGGGCTTGAACTCAGACTATGTATATCATGACCTGAGCTGAAGTCGGATGCTTAACTGACTGAGCCACCCAGGCGTCCCAAGGGTTGTATAGAAACTTTAAACAGTATTTGTTCGTTCAACTCATGAGCATGGAATGCCTTTCCATTTTCTTGTGTTGTCTTGAATTTATTTTATCACTGTTTTATAGTTTCCAGAGTACTGACTTTTCACCTCCTTGCTTAAGTTTATTTCTAGATATTTTATTGTTTTTGATGCAACTGTAAATAGGATTTTCTTAATTTCCATTTGTGCTGTTTCATTACTCATGTATAGGTATACAACAGACTTCTGTACATTGATTTTTTATCTTATGACTATTGAATTCATGTACCAGTTCTAGTATTGTTTTGGTAGAGTCTCTTAGGTTTTCCATATATAACATCATGTCATCTGCATATAGTGAAAGTTTTACTTCTTCATTACTGATTTGGATGGCCTTTATTTCTTTTTGTTGTCTGCTTGCTGTGGCAAGATTTCCAGTACTATGTTGAATACAAGTGGTGAGAGCAGACATCCTTGTGTTCCTGATCTTTGGGGAAGAAGCTCTCAGTTTTTCTCCATTGAGTAAGATGTTTGCTGTGGGTTTTCATATAAGGATTTTATTATTTTCAAGTATGTCCCCTCTAGACCTACTTTGTTGAGGGGTTTTTACCATGAATGGATACTGTACTTTGTCAAATGATTTTTCTGCTCTACTTAAATGATTATATGGTTTGTACCCTTTCTCTCATTGATGCGAGATATCATGTTGACTGATTTGCAGAGAATGAACCATTCTTTTTGTACTGAAAATAAATCCCACTTTATCCTGGTGAATTTTTTTTAAGGTATTACTGGATTTGGTTAGTATTTTGCTGGGGATTTTTGCACCTATGTTCATCAGAGATATTGGCCTCTAGTTTTGTTTTATTGTGGTGACTTTATCTAGTTTTGTTAGCAGGGTGATAAAGGCCTCATAGAACAAATTTTAAAGTTTCCCTTTCTGTTCTACTTTTTATTTATTTAAAATTTTTAAATGTTTTTATTTATTTTTGAGAGAGAGAGAGAGAGAGAGAGAGAGAGAGAGACAGAGAGAGTGAATGGGGGAGGGGCAGAGAGGGAGACACAGAATCTGAAGCAGGTTCCAGGCTCTGAGCTGTAAATACAGAGCCCAATGTGGGGCTCGAACCCATGGATTGTGAGATCATGAAGTCAGTCGCCTGACTGAGCCACCCAGGTGCTCCAACACTGTTTAGAATACTTACAGAAAAAAAGGAATTAACTCTTCTTTAAATGTTTGGTAGAATTTCTTCCTGCTTCAGTTTTGGTAAGTTATATGATTCTAGGAATTTGTCCATTTCTCCTAGGTTGTCCAATTTGTTGGCATATAGTTTTTTTAGAATATTCTCTTATAATTGTTTTTATTTCTGTGGTGGTGTTTCAGTTGTGATTTTGTTTACTTGAGGCATATTTTTCATTTTGACAAGTCTGGCTAGAGATTTATCGATTTTATCTTTTAATTTTTTTCAAAGAACCAGGTCCTGGTTTCATTGATTTGTTTATATTTCTATGTTATATCTTTCTGCTCTAATCTTTATATCTTTCCTTCTGTCAGTTTTGGGTTTTGTTTGTTTTTCTTTTGGAGTCTCCCCTAGGTGTAGGTTAGGTTCTTTATTTGAGATTGTTCTTGCTGCTTGAGGTAGGCATGTATTGCTATAAAGTTCCCTCTTAGAACCACTTTTTCTGCATACCAAAAAGTTTGGACTGATATGTTTTCATTTTTATTTGTTACCCTGTATTTTTTTATTTCTTCCTTGAATCCTTTGTTAACCCATTCATTGTTTAGTAGCATGTTATTTAACCTCCATGTATTTGTGCTTTTTTCAGAAATTGACCTGAAGACTGACAGAACAAGCTCCACAACTAAAGGTAGAGAAGCGGCCGCATAAAAGAAGGTAGGAAGTGCAAAGGCATGTTTTGGGAGAGAAACGGATCATGGCTGCTGAGGTGAGGAGGCAGCCATAGTCGCAGAAGGTTGAGAGATGGACTAACACACAGGGGAGCCCAAGGGGAAAACAAATCCACACAGTAATTGGCTTGAAAAGTGAGATGGGTTGAATTTTCTGAGTTCTTGCAACCAGTGGGGCATAATTCTGTATTTTTAAAGGTAAGTGGGCTTGTCTGGGGGAGAATTAGAGGACACTTCACTGCCGTTAAAGAGAAGGGAGGGCAAATGACCTGCAAACATACAGCATGGAAACACTGATCTGAAGAGTCCCATGGCAACAGAATGGGCAGGTTTTCTGCATATCTCAAAGCATGACCCAGAGAGGCAGTGTTTACAGACTCCCCTCTGGGAGCAAAGGAATTGACAGGTGCCATTTTCCTCCTCAACCCCTCAGCATAAGCACAGAGCCAACTGCTAGAACCAGTGCAGTGCCAACACTACCTGACTTGCTTACATCAAGCCCTACCCCCACCACCACACTCCAGTGGAATTAACCTTCTAAGACACCCTAGTGTCAGTCCCAGAGAGGCAGGGACCCTACCACAAAAGACTGGCCCAAATCCCTGACTACACTGCAACTCCTCACCCAGGAGTTCTGAAGGGGCTTGGTTTCAGCAGTATTGTTGAAAGGTCTCATTTCACAAGCAGACCAGAGCACATGTAGTTATAACTCGTCATATTCAGAACAAGGACCAAACATTATCCACAAAAGGCAAAGAAAGCCTCTGCTGACACGACATTAATGATAAAGCAGGCAGGACATAAGAGCAGAGCACACAGATGTTGGAGATACTCCCTGAAGTGCCAGGCCCTAGGTAATAGAAGACACTGCATTGAGGGCACTACAGGACTCTTCTTCATAAGGCCATTACCCTTAAGAACAGGAGAGACAGGCTGACTATCCTAACACACACAAGAAGGGATAGACACACAAAATGAGAAAACAGAGGAATTTGTGCCAAACGAAAGACAAGACCATGGCCAGAGAGCTAAAGCAAAACAGATATAACTAACATGACTGATAGAGAATTTAAAATAATGACAATAAAGATACTCACTGGACTTGAGGAAAGAAGACACGAGTGAGACCATGAAAACATATAAGAAATAACATACCAGAGATCAAGGGCTCAATAAAATGAGCAACATGCTTGATGGAATGAATAGTAGGCTGGAAGAAGCAGAGGAATGAATTAATGACCTAGAAAACAGAGTAATGGAAAGTAATCAAGCTGAGAAAAAAGAAAACAAATATGCAAAACAAGAATTGACTTAGGGAACTCAGGGGCTCCATCATACATAATAACATTTGCATACAGGAGTCAGAAAAAAGAAGAAAGAATAAAGGGGGCAGAACATTTATTTTAAGAAATACTAGCTAAAACGCCTCTAATCTGGGGAAGGAAATAAATATCCATATCAAGGAGGGACAGACACTCCCAACAAAGATCAACAAAAGATCTATACCAAACATATTATAAATGAATTGGCAAAATACAGAAATAAAATAAAAAAAATTAAAGCAGCAAGAAGAAAGAAGACAGTTAAAAAGAAGGGAAATCCCATAAGCTACCAGGGGATTATTTAGCACAAACTCTGCAGGCCTGAAGGGAGTGGCATGATACACTGAAAGTGCTAAATGGGAAAAAATTGCAGCCAAGAATACTCTATCCAATAAAGCTATCATTCAGAATAGAAGGAGAGATAGAGTTTCCATGATAAACAAAAAGTAAAGGAGTTCATGACCACTAAACTACCCCTGCAAGAAATTTTAAAGCGGACTCTTTAAGTGGAAAGGAAAAGACCAAAGTGACAGTATAAAGGCAGAAAACACAAAAGATGTAAAAATGAATGTTTCTGTAAAAAAAATCAGTCAAGGAAGACAACGAAAGGATATATGACACCACATACCTGCAACGTAGGAAGGAGAGGAGTAAAGAACAAGTTCAGCTAAAACAACCATCAACTTAATATACACTACTACATGGAAAAGATGTTATATACAAACCTAACGGTCACCACAAATAAAAAACCCATAACAGACATACAAAGACTAAAGAGAAATAAATCCCAATATATCACTAAAGAAAACCATCAAACCATGAAAGAGAGAAAGACAAACTATCAGAGAATATACTCGGAAACAACCACAAAAGAAGTAACAAAATGGCAATAAATATGTATCTATGAATAGTTACTCTGAATGTAAATGGACTAAACACTCAAGTGAGAGGACATAGGGTGACAAATGGATAATAATAAAAGACTCATCTATATACTGCCTTACAAGAGACCCATTTTAGACCTAAAGACACCTGCAGACTGAAAGTGAGAGGACAGAGAAGACTCTATCATGCAAATGGTTATCAAAAGAAAGCCAGATTAGCAATATGTATAATCAACAAAGTAGACTGTAAAACAAGAACTGTAATGAGAGACAAAGAACACTGTATAAACAAAAAAGGGGATGATCCAACAAGGAGATATAACAATTGTAAATATTTACAAACCAAATAGGAAATCACCCAAACTACATAAAAGAGTTAATAAAATATAAAGGAATTAATCAATAATAACATAGTAATAGCAAGGGAATTTAACACTTATATAAATAAAAGATCATCTAAACAGAAAACAAGAAGGACATAATGGCTTTGAATGAAACACTGGACCAGATGGACTTAACAGATATATTCTGAATGTTCCATCATAAAACAGCAGAATACACATTCTTTTCAAGTACACACAGAACATTCTCAGGAATAGATCACATATCAGACCACAAAACAAGCCTCAAGAAATGTGAAAAGATGGAAGGTATACCAAGCATCTCTTCTAAATACAACATCATAAAACTACACATCAACCACACGAAAAAAAAAATCTTAAAAGACCACAAATACAGGGAGGTTAAATAACATGCTACTAAACAATGAATAGATCAACTAAGAAATACAATAAAAAAAATAAAAAATACATGGAAACAAGTGGAAGTGAAAACACAATGGTTCAAAACTTTTGGGATGCAGCAAAATTTATTCTAAAAGGGCAGTTTATTATTATTATTTTCTTTTATGTTTATTTTTATTTTTGAGAGAGCAAGTGGGGGAGGGGCAGAAAGAGAGGGAGACAGAAGCTGAAGCAGGTTCCAGGCTCTGAATGGTCAGCACAGAGCCTGACACGGGGCTGAAACTCACAGACCCCAAGGTCACAACCTGAGCCAAAGTCAGGTGCTTAACTGACTGAGCCACCCAGGCACCCCTAAAAGGGAAGTTTAAAGCAATACAGGCCTACCTTAAGAGGCAAGAAAAATCTCAAATAGACAACATAACCTCATCCATAAACAATACAGAAAAGGAACAACAACAAAAAATAAAACCAGCAGATGGAAAGAAAAGATAAGTATTAGAGCAGAAATAAATGATGTAGAAAATTAAAAAAAGAACAACTATAAAACAGATGAATGAAATGAATAATTTCCTTGAAAATTAATAAAATCGATAAACCACTAGCCGGACATATCAAGAAAAAAAGAAAAGGGCTCCAATAAATAAAATCACAAATGAGAGAAGAGAAATACCAATAACCAGAAATATAAACAATTACAAAAGTATACTATGAAAAACTATATGCCAACAAATTGGAGAAACGGGAAAATATGGCTAAATTCTTGGAAACATAGAACGAACCAAAATTTAAATAGGAAGAAAGATACCATTGGAACAAAGTGATTTCCAGCAAAGAAATTGAACAGTAATCTAAAAGTTCCCAACAAACCAAAGTCTAGGACCAGATGGCTTCACAGGCAATTTCTAACATACATTTAGAGTTAATAACTATTTTTTCTCAAACTATTTCAAAAAATAGAAAAGGAAGGAAAATGTTCAGCTCATTCTATGAGACGAGTATCACCCTAAGACTAAAACCAGATAAAGACATCACAAAAAAGAAAACTACATGCCAGTATCTCTGATGAACATAGATGAAAAAATGCTCAAGAAAATACTAGCAAACTGAATCCAAAAACACATTAAAAAACTCATTCACCATGATCAAGTGTGGAATTTATTCCCAGGATGCAAGTGTGGCTCAATATCCACAAATCAATCAAACTGATACATCACATCAGTAAGAGAAGGATATAAACCATATGATCATTTCAATAAACGAAGAAAAAGCATTTGGCAAAGTACAACATCCATTCATGATAAAAACCCTCAATAAAGTAGGTCTACAGGGGATGTACCTCAACATAATAAAATCCTTATATGAAAAACCCACAGCAAACATCATACTCAATGGTGAAAAACTGAGAGCTTCTTCCCCAAAGATCAGGAACAACACAAGGATGTCTGCTCTCACCACTTGTATTCAACATAGTACTGGAAGTCTTGCCACAGCAAGCAGACAACAAAAAGAAATAAAGGCCATCCAAATCAGTAACAAAGTAGTAAAATTTTCACTATATGCAGATGATATGATACTATATATGGAAAACCTGAAACACTTTACCAAAAACTATCAGAATTAATAAATGAATTCAAGAAAATTTCAGGGTACCAAATCAATGTACAGAAGTCTGTTGCATTTATATACACCAATAATAAAATAGCTGAAAGAGAAATAAAGCAATCCTATTTACAACTGCAACAAAAATAATAAGATACCTAGGAATAAACTTAACCAAAGAGGTGAAAAATCTGTACTCTGAAAACTATAAAACAGTGATAAAAGAAATCCAAGAATGGTGTAATGAAATGGAAAGACATTCCATGCTCATGGGTTAGAAGAATATTGTTAAAATGTGAATACTGGGGCACCTGGGTGGCTCAGTCGGTTAAGCGGCCGACTTCGGCTCAGGTCACGATCTCGCAGTCCGTGAGTTTGAGCCCCGCGTCGGGCTCTGTGCTGACAGCTCAGAGCCTGGAGCCCGTTTCAGATTCTGTGTCTTCCTCTTTCTGACCCTCCCCCGTTCATGCTCTGTCTCTATCTCAAAAATAAATAAACGTTAAAAAAAAAATGTGAATACTACCTAAAGCAATCTATGCAAAGACTCAATGCAATACTGATCAAAATATCAATAGCATTTTTCACAGAACTAGAACAAACAATCTTAAAATTTGCATGGAACCACAAATGATCCCGAAGAGCCAAAGAAATCTTTAAAAAGAAAAGACTTCAAGTAATATTACAAATCAAAACAGTATGGTGTGCTGCAAAAATAGACACATAGCTCAATGAAACAGAAAGGCAAACCCAGAAATAATCCCATGATTATATGGTGAAATAATCTTTGACAAAGCAGAAAAGAATATCCAGTGGCAAAACGTCTGTTCAACAAGTGGGGTTGGGAAAAGTGGAATGGCAACATGCAAAACAATGAAACTGGACCACTTTGTTACACCATACACAAAATAAGCTCAAAATGGATTAAAGACCTACATTTGAGACCTGAAACCATAAACATTCTCAAAGAGAACACAGGCAGTAAGTAGAATCATTTTTCTAGGTATGTCTCCTGAGGTAACAAAATGAATTATTGAGAAACAAACAAGAATGAATTATTGGGCCTACATAAAAAAAGAAAAAAAACGAAAAAGCTTTTGCCCAGCAAAGGAAACAACCAACAAAACTAAAAGGCAATCTATCAAATGGGAGAAGATAATTGCAAATGCTTTATTTGATCAAGGGTTAGTGTCCAAAATGTATAAAGAACTCAGAAAACTCAACAGCCAAAAAACAAATAGTCCATTAAAGTTGGACAGAAAACATAAAGACATTTCTCCAAAAAAGACAAATAGATGGCCAACAGACACATGAAAAGATGCTTATTATCACTGATAATTAGGGAAATGCAAATCAAAACTACAATGAGATTATCACCTCACACCAGTCAGAATGGCTAAAATTAACAACACAAGAAACAAAAGTTGTTGGTGAGGATGTGGAGTAAAAAACCTTCATGAACTGTTGGTGGAAATGCAAATTGGTACAACCACTGTGGACAACTGTATGGAGGCTCCTTAAAGTTAAAAATAGAACTTCTCTAAGACCTAAGCTATTGCACTACTGGCTATTTACAAAAAGAATACAAAAACGCTAATTCAAAGGAAGACATGCATCCCAATGTTTATAGCCCCAATATACACAATAGCTGAGATATGGAAGCAGCACAAGTGTCCCCTGATTGATGAATGGATAAAAAGATGTGAGATATAATGGAATATTATTCAGTGACAATTGCAACAACATGGATGGAGTTAGAAACTATAATGCCAGGTCAGAGAAAGGCAAATAATATAATATAATATAATATAATATAATATAATATAATATATATACACACACACACACACATATATATGTATGAGTGATTTCACTCATATATGGAATTTTAGAAACAGAACAAATGAACAAAAGGAAAAAGAGACAAGGCAAGAAACAGACTGTTAACTATAAAGACCAAACTGATGGTTACCAGAAGGGAGGTGGGAGGGGCGATGGGTGAAATAGGTGAAAGGGATGAAGGAGTGCACTTGTGATGAGCACTGAGTGATGTATGGAATTGATGAATCACTAGATCGTATATCTGAAAAAATATTAACACTGTATGTTAATCTGAAATTAAAATAAAAAATAAAAGATGAATGGTGTGACTTAGACCTTGTTGAATTTGTGGAGACTTCTTTTGTGACCTAATATTTGATATGTCGTGGAGAATGTTGCATATACAATTGAAAATAATGTATATTCTGCTGTTGTAGGGTGGAATGTTCTGAATATATGTTACATCCATCTGGTCCAGGGTGTCATTCAAAGCTACTGTTTCCATGTTGATTTTCTGTTTGGATGATCTGTACACTGATATAAGTGAGGTGTTAAAATCCTTTGTCATTATTATACTATTATCAATTATTACCAATAATATCAATGTACCATTATGTTTGTTATTAACTGTTTTATGTATTTGGGTGCTTTAATGTTGGGTGCATAAATATTTACAATTGTTATATCTTCTTCTTGGATTGTTCCCTGTATTATTATATAATGTTCTTTCTCTCTTGTTACAGTCTAGTTTGTCTAACACAAGTATTGCTACTCTGGCTTTCTTTTGACATTCGTTTGCTGGATAAATGTCTCTACATCCCCTCACTTTTATTTTTATATTAAAGTTTATTTATTTTGGAGAGTGAGAGAAAAAAAATGCATGTGTGGGAGGGGCAGATAGAGAGGGACAGAATCCCAATCAGGCTCCATGCTGTCACCTCAGAGCCTGACACAGGGCTTGACCTCACAACCTTGAGATCATCACCTAAGCCAATATCAAGAGTCAGATGCTCAACCAACTGAACCACCCAGGTGCCCCCATCCCTTCAGTTTTAATCTTCAGGTGTCTTTAGGTCTAAAATGAGTGTCTTGTAAGCAGCATATAGATGGGTCTTCCTTTTTAATGCATTCTGTCATACTATGTCTTTAGACTGTAGCATTTAATCCATTTACAGTTAAAATAATTATTGATAGGTATGTATTTATTGCCATTTGCTACTTCTTTATGGTTGTTCTTGTAGTTCCTTTCCCTCCCTTTCTTCTCCTGCGCCCTTCCCTTGTGAGTTTATGACTTTCTTTAGTGATATGCTTGCATTTCTTTGTCTTTATTTTTTGTGTAACTGTAATCAATTTTGGTATGTAGTTATCTTTAGGCTCATAAATAACATCTTATGCATACAGCACCCTATATGGTGTCATATTTTACATCCTTTTATTTTGTGAGCCCCTTGACTGATTTTTAGAGATATACTTATTTTTATTGCTTTTGTGCTTCCTAGTTTTCTTACTGTTACTTATGATCTTTCTTTCCCATTCAAAGAGTCCCCTTTAACATTGCTTGTAGGGCTGGTTTAGTGGCCATGAGCTCTTTTAGTTTTTGCTTGCCTCAGAAACTCTTTATTTCTCCTTTTCTGGATGATAGCCTTGCTGGAAAAAGTATTCTTGGTTTCAGGTTTTTCCTTTTCAGCACTTTGAATATATCATGCCACTCCCTTCTGGCCTGGAAAGTTTCTGCTAAAATATCCCTTGATAGCCTTACGTGGTTTCCCTTGTTATGTAATGGTCTTCTTTTCTCTTGCATTTCTTAAAAATGTTAATTTATTTTGAAAAAGAGGGAGAGGGAGAGGGAGAGGGAGAGGGAGAGGGAGAGGGAGAGGGAGAGGGAGAGGGAGAGGGAGAGGGAGAGGGGAAGGGAGAGGGGAAGGGAGAGGGGAAGGGAGAGGGAAAGGGAGAGGGAAAGGGAAAGGGAAAGGGAAAGGGAAAGGGAAAGGGAGAGGGACAGGGGAAGGGAAAGGGAGAGGGAGAGGGAGAGGGAGAGGGAGAGGGGAAGGGAGAGGGAAAGGGAGAGAAGGAGGGAGGGAGGGGGAGAGAGAGACAGAGAAAGAACAAACTAATGGGGGTAGGGCAGAGAGAAAGAGGGAGAGAATTCCAAGCAGGCTCCACACTCAGCATGGAGCCCTACACGGGGCTCCATCTGACAACCATGAGATCATGACCTGAGCTAAAATCAAGGATTGGACCCTCAACTGACTGAGCCACGCAGGTGCTCCTCTTGCTGCTTTTTAATAAAAAAATGTTTGTTTATTTTAAGACAGAGAGAGAGAGGGAGAGAAAGAGTGTGTGAGCAGGGGAGGGGAAGAGAGAGAGGTGGAGAGAGAATCCCAAGCAGACTCTGTGCTGTCAAATGCAGTACCTGATGTGGGGTTCCATCTCAGGAATCAAGAGACCATGATCTGAGCCAAAATCAAGAGTTGGGCAATTAGCCGACTGAGCCATGCAGGCACCCCACTCTTGCTGATTTTTAATTTTTTTTTTTTAAGTTTCTTTTGAGAGGGGGGAGAGGCAGAGGGAGACGGGCATCAAGAGTCAGATGCTTAACTGATGGCGCCACCCAGGAGCCCCTACTATTTTCCATTTTAATTACTATATGTGTTGGTGTGGACCTGCTTGCATTGAATTTGTTGGGGGATCTCTGAGCCTTCTGGATCTGGATATCTGTTTCCTACCTCAGATTATGGAAGTTTTCAGCTATTCTTTTGTCAAACACATTTTATGCTCCTTTTTCTCTCTTTCCTTCTTCTGGGATCCCTGTAATGTAAATGTTATTTTGCTTGATGGAGTCACTGAGTTACCTCAATTTCCATAATTTTTTTTTTACTCTCATTTATTCAGGTCGATTCCTTTCCCTTACTCTGTCTTACAGGTCATTAATTCCTTCCTCTGTTTCCTCTAGCCTGCTATGTATCCCATGAAGTATATTTTTAACTTCAATTATTGTGTTGATTCTTCTCTGATTGGTTCTTTTTCATCTGTTAAGGGTCTCACTGATGTCCTCCACTTTTTCCTCAAGTCCAGTGAGTACCTTTATGATCATTACTTTAAATTCTCAATCAGATATATTCCTTATATCCATTTTGCATAGGTGTCTTGCTATGGTTTGGCCATGTTCTTTCATTTGGGACATATTTCTGTCTCATTTTGTCTGTGTCTGTTTCTCTGTGTTAGTAACGGCAGCTATGTCTCTTGCTCTTGAAGGCAACGGCCTTATGAAGAAGAGGTTCTATAGTGCTCTGCAGTGCAATGTTCCTTGTTGCCCAGTGCCTGGCACTTCAGGGAGGGGCTCCTATGTGTGTTGCCTATCCCCTTGTTGAGTCCTGGCCTCCCTTTCCTTCAGTCCAGTTGTCTGCAGAGGTTCTCTTTGCATGTTGTATGGTGTTTGGTCCCAGGTGGGTGGGGTGCATTTTCAAAAGGTGTGTGGTCTTCTTGTAAAATGAGACTTGCTGTTGCCATCACTGAAACTGAGTTTCCACAAAACGTGTGGGTCAGAAGACAAGGTGCTGGGTTTGCACAGGTCTTCTGGCAGAGGGGTCCTGCAGCACCCGGACTGAAGGCAAGTCTGACTGGGAAGGGGAGATCCATTGAAATCTGGGTGGTGGGGTGAGGGAGGCTTGGTGTAAGCAAGTTAGGTAGCAAGTGTCATTGCTGTGCTGGTTCTGGTAGGTGGTGGTGTGTTTATGCTGTGGGTGGGGGAGGGAAATGGTGCCTGCCAGGTCCTTTGTTCTTGGAATGCTCTCCCAGTGATCCCTGCTTCTCTGGGCCAAGCTCTGAGATGAGTAATTCTCTCCTTCCCATCTGCCTCAGACATTTTTCTTTCTTTCTTTTTTTTTAAATTTTTATTTATTTATTTATTTATTTATTATTATTAATTAATTTATTTATTTTTAGCATTTATTTATTATTGAGAGACACAGCATAAGCATGGAAGGGGCAGAGAGAGAGGGAGACACAGAATCCGAAGCAGGCTCCAGGATCCAAGCTGTCAGCACAGTGCCCAATGTGGGGCTTGAACTCATGAACTGTGAGATCATGACCTGAACCGAAGTCAGATGCCTAACCAACTGAGCCACCCAGGTGCCCCTGCCTCAGACATTTTTCAAGCTGCTGTTTCCATACTTTATCTCTGCAGGGTGTTTTTTGTGCTCTCTCCTTAAGAGCAAGGATTCTGCTTCCTAATGCTCTCTGGGCTCTCCCAGAAGTGAGCACAGTGATTTTTAAAAGTCAAAGCTTTAAATCCCACTTGTTGTAAGAACTCACAAAATTAGTCCCTTCTTGCTTCTGAAGTCAAATGTTATGGCTATTTGTCTTCCCTGTGCAGGTCCCCTGGTGTGATACTCTGTTTCTCCCCCTTCTTTGCACCACAGTCTCTGTCCCCACCTAGGATGGCCATAGTCTGTTTTATTCTCACACTGTATCTTTGCTTTTCCTACCTTCTTCAATATGGCCTCTTTTCTACCTTTAGTTTGTTCTTCCAGTCTTCAGATTGTTCTCTGGGTTATATATGCTGATGTGAGTGTTATCTAGTTGTATTCATTGGATGAGGCAAGCTTAGGATCCTCCTACTCTGTCGTCTTCCAGGCCTCCTCTCCTCTTCTTATACATCATTTTTAAGGACAAGATCATGCCCCTTATTTTCCTTGAAAGATTCTTTAGATTTTAGAGCACAATATTTCCTACATTCAACATTTGTTGCTTGTATTCTTTTTTTGTTAATGTTTATTTATTTATTTTAAGAAAGGGAGGTGAGAGCATGGAAGGAGAAGAGAGAGAGGAAGAGAGAGAATCCCAAGCAGGCTCCACACTGTCAGCACAGAGCCTAACATGGGGCTCGATCTCATGAACCATGAGATCATGACCTGAACCAAAATCAAGAATCAGACACCCAACTGACTGAGCCATCCAGGTGCCCCTTGTTGCTTGTATTCGTAAGTTACATTGCTTTGCTGCTGTATTTTTTTTAAGTTATTGCTGTTGATTTTCCCTTCCCCAGTAAATTTAAAGCTTCCTGAGATCAGAAAGCTTTCTTCATCACTGTCTCACTTACAAGACCTAAAATAATGTCCTCTACTTATCCCACACTTTTGAAAGAATACTGAATGAACCAAGAAATATGCTTGCAACACTTAAAATCAAGGGCTGATATCTGTAATGTTTATATTGCTCTTGTAAGTTGGTAAGAAAAGAATAAGCAGTATAATAAGTGGAAAGAATAAGGGATTCACAAAAGTATAAATATCCAATGTTCAAAAACTTCAACTTCATGAGTTATTAAAAACAAATTTAAACAAAATATCATTTTCCAAGTTTCAATTTGGCAAAGGAGTTTTGCTAATAACCAGTACTCTTGAGGGTTTGGAGAAACAGACATGCTTGCTTATAAACTACCAATGAATATGTAAATTGATACAACTCTGGGAGGGGTACAATTTGACACTATATATGAAAAGCCTTAAAACTCTAGACACTCGGGGCGCCTGGGTGGCTCAGTCGGTTGAGCGGCCGGCTTCAGCTCAGGTCATGATCTCACGGTTCGTGAGTTCGAGCCCCGCGTCAGGCTCTGGGCTGATGGCTCAGAGCCTGGAGCCTGCTTCCGATTCTGTGTCCCCCCCTCTCTCTGCCCCTCCCCCATTCATGCTCTGTCTCCCTCTGTCTCAAAAAAAAAGCAAACATTAAAAAAAAATACTAAAAAAAAAAAAAAAACCTCTAGACACTCTAGGACTTCTATTTCCAGAACGACTGATTAAAAGGTACTTTTTCCTCTTCCTCCTAAGGCATAGATAAAAATCTTGGACATAATACATAAAACAAACATAAGATGACTCTGAGAGGTAGACAGAAGAAAGGAGGCTAGCTAGGGACCTTTGGATGAAAGAAACAAAATAGCAGAGTTCCCTGGGGTTTCTTCTTGCTTCATATAGCCCAGACTGGTTACTAGTGAAACTAGCAACCCAGAAACATCAATGGGTTCAGATAAAAAAAAAAAAAATCCCAGTAAAAGTGTTCTCTCTAGTCAAGGATCAATAAAGAAGCCACCTAGTAAAAGAGAAAACTTTTAGACAGCTATTACTCTACTCCACTCAACCACCACACACACACACACACCTTAACCCTCTGCACTCACCATTAAAGGCTGAATAAGGAGTCTAGACTTCCACCCCACACCAGCTTGTAATGAAGTTGTCTCAACCGCCCCATTGGGGGAGGATATCAAAAAAGGCCAAGTAAGGAGCCAAAATCTTCATTCTCACCAAGAGTAACAACAGTCTTCATCCTCTTCAGTGTCAGTAGAGACCATAGCAGGATGCTGGATTTCAACCCTTCCCCAGCAGTAATGAGGCACCACTGACACCACCAATGGTGTGGTGTCAGTGGAAGTCTAATGGAGAGTGTGGTCTCCCACCATTCCCTGAATAATGAGGTCATACCCCTCTCCTGATTGTGTCAATGAAGACCATGTGGGGAACAATAAGTAACAAGGTACTCCTGTATTCTTTCTAGCCAGGGTGAAATCAGTTAGAGGCCTAGTGGAGAGCCTACAATATAATCACTCTGCAGTAATGAGAAAATTCTCCAACCTCCAGGTTCCAGCAGAAGGCAAGTGAGGAACTGGGACTTACATTTCCCTGACAGTAAAAAGGTGGAACTCCCTTTATCCACCAGAGCAGTGTCAGAGGGGCTCCTACTAAAACGGAATAAGATCCAAGTCCCATTACAGAATAATAAAAATGCCCAGGTATCAATCCAAAACTACTCATTATACCAAAAAACAGGAAAACCTGAACTTGACTGCAAAAAGACAATCAATGACAGATGCCAACATGACACAACTGATGGAGTTAAACAAGATTCAATGCAGCCATCATAAAAATGCATTAGTGAGCAATTACAAACCTGCTGGAAACAAATGAAACAACAGAAAGTCTCTGCAAAGAATTAGAAAGCCTCAGCAAATAGGAGACTTAAAGGAGAACCAACTGTAAATTTTTAATCTGAAAAATACAAAAATTAAATTAAAAAACCGTCAATGGATGGCTCAACAGAATGGAATGGACAAAGGAAAAAATTAGTGAACTTGAAATGATGCAATGCAAAATGAAAGAAAATAGCCTACATAAAAATGAACAGAAACACACATACTTTGGGCTCTTCTTGCTCTTTGTACCATCTTATTATTATTACTACTTTGGCTATATTCCTTTGTATAATCCACTGTCCCTAGCATGATAAATTCCTCTTAACAGGTATAATAAATATTTTTGAATAAAGAAATAGAGCCTCAGAGACATGTGGAACTATAGTGAAAGATCTAATAGTCATGTTACATGAGGAAAAAGAGGGTAAGACTGGAAAGTATTTGGAGAAGTAAAGGATGAACACTTCCTGAATTTGGCAAAAGAAACCTGCAAATTCAGGAAGCTGCACAAATCTCAAATAGAATAATTCCAAAGAAATCTATGCCAAGACACATTATATTAAAACTTACAACAATTAAAGACTAAGAAGAAAATCTTGAAAGCAGCCTGAGGGGAAAAAGAACCACATTATCTATATGGGAAAAACCATTCAAATAATAGCAGATTTTTCATTAGAAACCATGGAGGCCAGAAAGAAGTACAGCTTACCATGGACTACTACTAAGTAATAAACAGGAATGTACTATTGATACATGCAACAATTTAGATGAATCTTAAAATTACAGTGAGTAAAAAAAAAAATCATTCTCAAAAGATTAACCTATTGTATGATTCATTCTAAATGACACCATCAAAATGACAAAATTACTAAGATAGAAAACACATTAGTGGTTTCCAGGGATTAGGTGCCCAGTGTGGGTAGGGAGAGATACAGCTATGGCTACAAAAGGGTAATGTTAAGAATCATTGTGGGATGGTCACAAGCATCTACACAGGTGATAAAATTGCATACACACATTATAACAATGTCAATTTCCTGGCTTTGATATTGTACTATAATTTGATAAAATATAACTATTGGAAGAAACTGAGTGAAGGGTACATGGGACTTCTCTGTAATATCTTTGCAAATACCTATGAGTCTATAACTTCAAAATAAAAAAGCCTATATACTTTGACCCAATAATTCCACTCAAAAGTTTTTAAAAATTAATGTAATTTCACAAATATTTATTAGGCCAGCTGTTTTTTTCTAGGACTATGAAGTAAAAATTTTCACTTAATCTCAATAGCATGATATTAAAGATGGGATACCCACAATCACTGAAAATGTTTTCAAAGACATACAAAAAAATTCTGTTGTATTAAGTCTTTTTGAAAAGTAGATTATAAAATATATAAAATAGTACTGGATACTTACGGAACATATATATGTATATGCATATAAAAAACAAGGTAAACACATACCAAATGTTTGTCATCTATAGGATTATAGTAATTTTACTTTTCTTTTTTAAACTGTCAATAATGAATATTGTTAGACTGGAGATACAAAAGTACTTCACATAGAGAAATAATTTATAAAAATAAATTTACAAAAGATATTCAAAACATAAAATAAATGTAATTCAGAAAATCAAAGATGAATGTAGTTTTATATTTAAGATACTAATAAAGATAAAAAAGACATGACAAAAAACTGGTGAAAGTAATAGGGAAAAATAATAAGGGTAACTGTCATGGTAAAGATTTACTTATATCACAAATCACTATAAAAGGGGGAAAACCATGAGTAAGCTACTCTTCAAATGGAAATTTAAGATTATAACAAGAAGGGCAAAGTTTTCTTCACTCTGCCTACTAGCAACAAGCTCCCACTTCTCTCTGTTTAACCACATTTGACATTTTTTAGTAAGTAGTAGTTCTACAATTGAAGACATTGTCATGTTTTCATTAACTATGCCAAACCAAATTAGTCTTCTGCTTCTCATAATTCATGTAACAGTTTGAAGAAAATTAATATGTTTACAAAATTTTTAAGATACTGTTTCTTCCCTCCTATGAATCTCTCCAGTCTGCTGTTTGTTGGTAGCACTCTTTTGGTACTTTCATATTCTGCCTCTTACAGAGACTTTTGTGTTTGTCTTATCTGTCCCACTAGATTGTGAGTACCCTAAGGTCAGACCTATGTTGTACTCAACTACACCTATCCTGAAATGTCTATTAGAGTACACTGCACACAGTTAATAGTGTCTTGCTCTATTAGGTGTCTAATAAGATTATGAACATTTCAAATTAGGGATGCCACTGTGTGCTTCTTTGTAATCACTACAGTACACAATTTAGATCTAGGCATAATGACATCTAATGTATCCTTGCTGGTTTCTACTTACTGAAACATCTTTACAAAATATGTGGTAGAAGGCATGATATCTGAACAGTGTTAGAGACAAAAATTTTGATACATATTAGTAAAAGAAATTAAAGTACTATGTAACTTTAGACTCATAAAAGCGTTAAATTGATCATTTACATATGGTAGAAGATAAGAAACTGGATTAAGAATTCTAAGGAAAATCAAAGAAGAAAACCAGTAGTAGTCAAAAAAAATTTTTTGAAAGTATGTTTGTAATAAGCATAAGTAAAATTACAAAACAACCTGGAATGTCACAGAAACTCTTTCACTGGAGAACTTAAAAATGGGGCCTATGAAGATTTAGATACAAAACTAATTAGAGGCAAGGGGAAGGTATAGAATGACTTATTGTATGAACATAAAGTATGTGAACAAACATTGTGTGAATAAAAAAAAAATATGGTCAATAGCTAGACCAAAACACACCTAGGATCTAGTTTACTTTATTTGAATTTGTTTTGGTGTCATTTTTAATCTCCCAAAATTTATTTTTGTATTTTATTAATACTTTTCTTCCTCCAAAATGACGATAGGAAGGAATCCACCTCAAAAGAAAGAACAAGAAGAAATGACAGCCAGGGACTTAATCAACATAGATATAAGCAAGATGTCTGAGCCAGAATTTAGAATCTCAATGATAAGAATACTGGCTAGGGTTGAAAAAAATGCATTGAATCCCTTTCTGCAGAGATAAAATCTGGTCAGGACAAAAGTAAAAATGCAATAAATGAGATGCAATCTAGAATGGATGCCACGACAGGAAGGATGGATGAATCAGAGCACCAAATCAACAATATAGAAGAGACACTTATAGAGAATAATGAAGCAGGAAAAAAGGGGGGGTAGGCAAAAGAGCATGATATAAGAATTAGAGAGCTCAGTGACTCATTAAACAGGAATAACATCAGAATCATAGGGGTCCAAGAAGATGAATAGAGAGTAAAAGGGGTAGAAGCTGTATATGAGCAAATCATACTGGAAAACTTTCCTAACCTGCGGAAAGACACAGATAAAAAAAATCCAGGAAGCACAGAGAACTCCCATTACATTCAACAAAAACCAACCATTAACAAGGGAAATCATAGTCAAATTCACAAAATACACAGACAAGGAGAGAATTATGAAAGCAGCAAGGGAAGAAAGTCCTTAACCTATAAGGGAAGAGAGAATAGATTTGCAGAACATGTATACACAAAGTGTGGCAAGCTGGAACGGAGTGGCAGGATATATTTAACATGCTGAATCAGAAAAATATGCAACCAAGAATTCTTTATCCAGCAAGACTGTCATTCAAAGTGGAAGGAGAGATAAAAAGTTTCCCAAACAAAAACTAGAGTTCATAATCACTAAACCAGCCCTGCAAAAAATTTTAAGGGGGGCTCGCTGAGGGGAGAAAAGCAAAACCAAAACAAAAAAGAAAAAAAGTCACAAAGACTAGAAAGGACCAGAGAACACTAGCAGAAACACCAACTCTACAAGCAACACAATGGCAATAAGTCCATATATTTCAGTACTCGCTCTAAATGTCAATGGACTAAATGCTTCAATCAAAAGACATAGGGTAACATTATGGATAAGAAAACAAGATCCATCTATATGCTGTTTACAAGATCATCTAAACAGAAAATCTACAAGGAAACAATGGCTTTAATGATACATGGGACTGGATGGACTTAACAGATATATTCAGAACATTTCATCCTAAAGCAGCAGAATATACATTCTTCTTGAGTGCACATGGAACATTTTCCAGAATAGGTCACATAGTGGGAAACCAGCCCTCAACAAGTACAAAAACATCAAGATCATACCATGCATATTTTCAAACCACAATGGTATGAAACTCAAAATCAACCACAAGAAAAAATTTCGAGAGACAACAAATACTGAAAGACTAAAGAACATCTTACCAAAGAATGAATGCGCAAACCAGTAAGTTAAAGAGGAAATTAAAAAGTACATGGAAGCCAATGAAAATGAAAATACCATAGCCCAAAACCTCTGGGATGCAGCAAAGGTGGTCATAAGAGGAAAGTATATACGAATCCAGGCCTTCTAAAGAAGGAAGAAAGGTCTCAGATACAGAATCTAATCCACAACCTTAAAGAGCTGCAAAAGAACAGCATATAAAACCCCAAACCAACAAAAGACAGGAAAATACAGATTAGAGCAGAAATCAATGCTATTGAAACCCAAAGCAAATAAACAAATAAATAAACAAAACCAGTAGAACAGCTCAATGAAACCAGAAACTGGTTCTTTGAAAGAATTAACAAAATTGATAAACACCTAGGCAGATTAATCAAAAAGAAAAAGGACTCAAATAAATGAAATCAAGAATTAAAGATGAGAGATCACAAACACTGCATAAATACAAACAATAATAAGAGAATATTATGAGCAATTATATGCCAATAAATTGGGCAATCTAGAAGAAAAGGACAAAATCCTGCAAACATAAACTACCAGAGCTGAAACAAGAAGAAATAGATAATTTGAACAGAAATTTAATTAGTAATCAAAAATCTCCCAAAAAACAAGAGCCCACGGCTGGATAGCTTTCCAGGAGAATTCTACAAAACATTTAAAGAAGAGTTAACACCTATGTTTTTGAAGTTGTTCCAAAAAATAGAAACGGAAGGAAAATATCCAAACTCATTCTATGACACCAGCATTACCTTGATTCCAAAACCAGAGAAAGACCCCACTCAAAAAGGAGAACTAGAGATCAATTTCCCTGATGAACATGGATGCAAAAATTTTCAACAAGATATCAGCCAACCGGATCCAACAATACATTAAATGAATTATTTGCCACAATCAAGTGGGATTTATAATGGGATGAAAGGCTGGTTCAGTATCTGCAAATCAATCAATGTGATACATCACATTAATAAAAGAAGGACAAGAACCACATGATCCTTTCAATAGATGCAGAGAAAGCATTTGACAAAATACAGCATCCTTTCTTGATAAAAACCCTCAAGCAAGTAGGGATAGAAGGACCATAACTCAAGATCATAAAAGCCACATACGAGAGACCCATTGCTAATATCATCCTCAATGGGGTAAAGCAGAGCTTTTCCCCCAAGGTCAGGAATATGACAGGGATGTCCACTCTTGCCAGTGTTACTCAACATAGTATTCGAAGTCCTAACCTCAGTAATCAGAGAACACAAAGAAATAAAAGGCATCCAAATTGGCAAGGAGGAAGTCAAACTTTCACTCTTCGCAGATAACATGATACTCTATATGCAAAACCCACAAGATTCCACCAAAAAAATGCTAGACATGATTCATGAATTCAGCAAAGTCACAGAATATAAAATCAACGCACAGAAACCAGTTGCATTTCTATACACCAATAACGAAGCAATAGAAAGAGAAATCAAGGAATCTATCCCATTGACAATTGCACCAAAAACCACAAAATACCGAGGAATAAATCTAACCAAAGAGGTGAAAAATCTATACCATGAAAAATATAGAAATCTTATGAAAGAAAATGAAGAAGACACAAAAAAATGGAAAATTATTCAATGCTCCTGGATAGGAAGAACAAATATTGTTAAAATGTCGATACTACTCAAAGCAATCTACATATTTAATGCAATCCCTATCAAAATAACCCCAACATTCTTCACAGAGCTAGAATAAATAATCCGAAAATCTTATGGAACCAGAAAAGACCCCACATAGCCAAAGCAATCCTGAAAAAGAAAACCAAAGCAGGAGGAATCACAATTCCAGACTTCAAACTGTATTACAAAGGTGTAATCACCAGGACAGTATGGTAGTGGCACAAGAACAGACACTCAGATCAATGGAACAGAATAGAGAACCCAGAAATGGACCCACAAATGTATGGCCAACTAATCTTTGACAAAGCAGGAAAGAATATTCGATGGAATAAAGACAGTCTCTTCAGCAAGTGGTGCTGGGAAAACTGGACAGCAACATGCAAAAGAATGAACCTGAACTACTTTCTTACACCATACACAAACATAAACTGAAAATGAATAAAAGGCCTAAACGCAAGACAGGAAGCCATCAAAATCCCAGAGGAGAAAGCAGGCAAAAATCTATTTGACCTCAGTCACAGCAATTCTTACTTGACATTTTTCTGGAGGCAAGGGAAACAAAAGCAAAAATGAACTATTGGGACCTCATCAAGATAAAAATCTTTTTCACAATGAAGGAAACAGTCAGCAAAACTAAAAGGCAACTGCGACGGAATGGAAGAAGATAATTTGCAAATGACATATCAGATAAAAGGTAAGTATGCAAAATCTGTAAACAA
Source organism: Panthera onca (assembly GCF_046562875.1). Lineage (NCBI taxonomy): Eukaryota > Metazoa > Chordata > Mammalia > Carnivora > Felidae > Panthera > Panthera onca. Next base: position 57,995,839 of record NC_138357.1, on the reverse strand, counting down.
CTTATCAAACTCGACACCCAAAAAACAAATAATCCAGTTAATAAACGTACAGAAGGCATGAACAGACACTTCCAAAGAAGACATCCAGATGGCTAACAGACACATGAAAAAATGCTCAACATCACTCATCATGAGGGAAATACAAATCAAAACCAAAATGAGTTACCACCACACACCAGTCAGAATACCTAAAATTAACAACTCAGGCAACAACAGATGTTGGTGAGGATGTGGAGAAAGGGGAACTCTTTTGCACTGGTGGGAATGCAAACTGGTACAGCCACTCTGGAAAGCAGCATGGAGATTCCTCAAAAAGTTAAAAATACAATTACCCTACGACCGCGCAATGGCACCACTAGGTATTTATCCAAAGGATAAAGGAGTGCTGCTTCGAAGGGACACATGCACCCCAATGTTTATGGCAGGGCTATTGACAATAGCCAAAGTATGGAAAGAGCCCAAATGTCCATCCACAGATGAAAGGATAAAGAAGATGTGGTACATATATACAATGGAACATTACTCAGCAATCAAAATGAATGAAATCTTGTCATTTCCAACAATGTGGATGGAAGTGGAGGGTATTATGCTAAGTGAAATTAGAGAAATGCAAATATCATATGACTTTACTCGTGTGGGATTTAAGATACAAAACAGATGAACATAGGGGAAGGGAAGCAAAAATAATATAAAAACAGGGAGGTGGAAAACATAAGAGACTCTTAAATATAGAGAACAAACAGGGTTGCTGGAGGGGTTGTGGGTGGGGGGGATGTCTAGATGGGTAAGGGGCATCGGGAAGACACTTGTTGGGTTAAGCGCTGGGTGTTATATGTAGGGGATGAATCGCTGGATTCTACTCCTGAAATCATTATTGCACTATATGCTAACTAACTTGGATGTATATTTATATATACATGTGTATACATGTATATATATTGCCCATATACATATATATACATTGCCTATACACATATATATATATTGCAAAACTATAAACAGAACCCAGAGAACTTTATCAATGGCTGTCCCCCTTTACTGCCAAAACAAACACATAAGACAACCAGATTCTACTGTGCTCACATGTGCCTTTCATGCATGTCATTGTTGAGGAACATAACTCAATGACCCGAACAGCAAAAGTTCCTGTCTCCATTGCTGGCACTGTCAAAATGGAAATCTGAAAAGTAGAAATAAAATATTAGACATAAGGGGTAGATCTCATTTTCATTCTTCTATCATTAGAGTTTAGTTAACTCTCAAATTATCTTTTTTTCAAACTCCATGATGTTTGAAAAAATTTAGCTTGTAAAGATTTTAGAACAGAATTTGAAACATGTAACATATACATGTGCCTGAATGTCCAATTTCTGCATTATTTATATACTTATATATCACATATGTTGTATTCATATAATTAATTCATGGACAAGAAATGTTTCAAATATCTTTAATATTTGTTAAATTCTTCACTTATTATTTTCAAAGGATTAAATTATGACTCATTACTTCTGAATTATATGCACTTTAGTATTTGAAAACAGATCATATTAATTTTGATTATTCATAATGGCTAAAAGCAGTAGGTATAGAGTGTTAAAATTTAAAAATGTTACAAATCTGAAAGATGTTGAAATAAGCAAAGTAATATGTCAACAGTGTAGCCAAACATATACCAAAATGTTTCCAAATGAATGTCTTTAAGGATTCCAGTACTAAAACTAGAAACCCAGAATTTAAAGTAAAATGGAAAATTATTTTAAAATAATGTTTATTGGGGTACCTCAGTTGGTTGAGCACCTGACTATTGATTTTGGCTCAGGTCATGATGTCACGGTTTGTGAGACTGACTGACTACATCCGGCTCTGTGCTGATAGAGGGGAGCCTGCTTAGGATACTCTCTCTCTCCCTCTGTCTCTGCCCTTCCCTTGCTAGGGCTCTCTCTCTCTCAAAATAAATAAATAAATATTTAAAATATTAATTAATTAATGTTTATTGATATGCAGTATGCTGATATGCTATAGGCACTACTAATATATTGCATGGCCTTATAATTAAAATGACAATCAGGTCAATGTTTCTCTATAAAACCAAAAGTTTCAATATTAATTCTCAATTTAATCTTCAATCTGAGAAAACTATATTCTCTCATATATAAAACACTTGTCAAAATGTGAAGCCCAATTTACACTTTTACCTGTGAGCACTATGCTTAGATTTTGACTCGTGATGTCACATTGATAGCCAATACAGGAAATGCCTACAAGTTCTCAAAACAGATATTCTTTTGATAACCATGGATATTCTACTATCACATTACTTAGAAATACATTTTTGGGCTTAAGATGTCCCCAAAACTGTGTTCTCCATATTCCTCTTAATGCCCTTTTGCTGCTGGATGTCCATGACACAAAATGTACTTTAAAGAGAGAGGAACCAGTAAAACATGTATCTAATGTATAATAATTATCAAATGATTATGAGTAAAAACGTTTAAAGCCAGAAAGGTATTGTAGGAACTGCACCAACATTCAGGCATAGCACATTTTATTGTGCTTTGCTTTATTACACTTTGCAAATACTGTTTTTTTTTTTTTTTTTTACAAATATGAAGGTCTGTGGCAACCATACATTGAGCAAATCTACTGGTACCATTTTTCCAACAGCATTTTGCTTACTTAATATCTCTAATTCACATTTTGGTAATTCTCACAATATTTCAAACTTTTTTATTATATTTTTTATGGTTATGTATGATCAGTGATCTTTGATGTCACTATTGTAATTGTTTAGGGGTTCCATGAACTGAGCCCATACATATACAACCGCAAATTTCATTGATAAATGCTTTGTGTACTCCAACTGCTTCACCAGCCACTGTTCCCCAGTCTCTACCCTCTCCTCAAGCCTCCCTATTCCCTAAGACACAATAATACTGAAATTAGGCAAATTATTAACTCTATAATGGCCTCTAAGTATTCTAGTGAAAGAAATAGTTGCACATCTCATACTTTAAATCAAAAGCTAGAAATAATTAAGCTTATTTCTAAGTGAAAAAGGGATGTTGAAAGCCAAGATAGACCAAAAGCTAGGCCTCTTGTACTGAACAGCCAAGTTGCAAATGCAGAGGAAAAGTTCTTGAAGGAAGTAAAAGGTGTTACTCAACATAAGAATGTAAGAAAGGTAAAGAGATAGATTGTTGATATGGAGAAAGTTTCAGTGGTCTGTATCAAAATGGCTACCACATATCCTTAAGCCAAAGTCTAATTCAGAGCAAGGCCCTAACTCTCTTTAATTCTATGAAGGCTGAGAGAAGTGAGAAAGTTACAGAAAAGTGTGAAGCGAGCCAAGGTTGGTTCAGAAGGCTTAAGGAAGGAAGCCATCTCCGTAACATAAAAGTGCAAGGTGAAGATGATGGAGAAGTAGGAGGACCGGGATTTTCCTTGTCCGTTAAACATGGCTGTTTTGAGGTCAGATCACTTGGAAAACCCAGGAAATTGATCTGTGGAGCAGCAAAAGGATCTCCACAGTTGGACGGTGGACAGCTTAGCAGGAGTGAGGTGTGTGGATATGAAATGAGGGAAATAAACCAGCATAGGCACTGGGGAGGGAACCCTTTCTGTGGAGAGACAGAAGGGAGAGAAAGAAAGAGTGGTTGTGAAATAATGGCATCGAGTTAGCACAAGAGGAAAACCTCTACAGACTATGGAGGGGGGAATGAAAAGTATGGAGAGTGTCAGTTCTTTTTTGTACATAACCTTAGGAGATGAAACTCAGAGGTTTTGCAAGTGCATGACTTTCTCGAGAGTAGAGCAATGGCACACGCTCCTGGGGAGCGGGTAGCTGGCCCTGGAGTGCATAGCATGGTGTAGCGATCTCCAGGGTGCACTGGGAAAGAATAGTACCCTTCCTGGATTATTTGGAAACAGGTTTTATTGCCTCCCCAAGGACAAAATACTCTGCAGGTGCCAGCCAAAGACCTTTCAGCAGTAGGACCCCTGGAGGAGGGGAGTGGATCTGGATTTGCACCATTCGGGGTCCATTCAGACTTCAGGATTTGAATCCCATCAGAGTGCCAAGGGGAAGCCACAGGAGAATAATGGTGCAGGGCAAGCTGACTGCCCTTGCTATTCAGTGAGGGCTGCCTGAACAGCAGGGGGTGAGAGCCCAGTCGGGAGGAGAGATTGGGGTGACGGAAATTTTCCTAACACCAACACAGTGGGACTTAAGAGAGTAGCACAGCGGTCACCAGTGGAGGCAGTACACGCTTAGAACAAACCCTACCCCTCCATGCCTAGCAAATGCTCATTTACCAGAGCAAGACTAACGTACTCAATGTAGCCAGACTCTCCTCCAGACCAACACAGCCACCAGCCTCAGGCACCAACAGACAACCTTTAATTTTTTTCTTTTTTCTTTCTTGCTTTCCTCCCTCTCTTTGTTTTCTTTTCGAATCAGATTTATAGTTTCTGATTTGTTTTTTGTCATATCTATCTACACATATATACACTAGCTATCTATCTACACATACATACACACACACAGACATATATATTTTTTGATCAGGCTTTTTAATTCTACTCAGGTTCCATCTTTTCTCTTTTCTTTTGCTTTTTTTCTTCTTTCTTTTCCTTTCTCTTTCTTTGGAATCAACCTTATAGGTTTTGATTCTCTATTTGGTTTTCTTTCCTCCCCTTTCATTGTTCTCTTTTTATAGCATCAGGCTCCCCCCACCTCCTTTTTTTCCAGGGTTACTTCAACAAAGAAATCAAAGCACACCTAGTTAAAGGTCCAAACACTCCATCATTGCAAGCAAGGAGGAGCTCTGCAGAGGACTGATCAGTGGTACTGGGCAGCCAGAACCCAACAGCAGAGTACATGCAACATACAACAGAAGTACTTCCTGGAGTGCCAGGCCTGGACATTGTACGGTCCCTTTTTAATATAGCAGTACTCTCGGGTGAAGGACACATAAAAAGTTTTTAAAACATGTAAAAGACAGACTGCCAGAATGACAAGATAGAGGAATTCTCCCCAAAAGGAAGGTCAAGAAGAAATCACAGCCAGAGAATTGCTCAAAACAGATATACACAATACATCTGAACAAGAATTTAGAACAACAATCATAATACTAATAGCTGAGCTTGAAAAAGGCTTAGAAGACAGCAGAGAAACCCCTGGTACAGAGATCAAAGACCTAATAACTTGTTAGGATGTATTTTTAAAATGCTATATCTAGAACCTAACCAAAAAGGTAAAAGATCTGTATGTGGAAAACTATAGAAAGGTTATGAAAGACATTGAAGACGACACAAAAAAATAGAAAAATATTCCATGCTCATGGATTGGAAGAACAAAAATTGTTAAACAAATACTACCCAAAGCAATCTATATACATTCAATACAATCCCTATCAAAATAACACCAGCATCTTCACAGAGCTAGAAGAAACAATCCTAAAATTTGTATGGAACCACAAAAGAACCCAAATAGCCAAAGTAATGTTGAAAACGAAAACCACAGCTGGAGGTATCACAACTCCAGACTTTAAGATGTATTACAAAGCTATAATCATCAATACAGTATGGTATTGCCACAAAAACAGACACCTAGACCAATGGAATAGAGAACCTAAAAATGGACCCACAAATATATGGCCAACTAATCTTCCACAAAGCAGGAAAGAGTATCCAATGAAAAAAAAAAGATAGTCTCTTTAGCAAATGGTGCTGGGAGAACTGGACAGCAACATGCAGAAGAATGAAACTGGACCACTTTCTTACACCATACAAAAAGTAAATTCAATATGGATGAAAGACCTAAAATCTGAGACAGAAAACCATCAAAATCCTACAGGAGAAAACAGGCAGCAACCTCTTTGACCTCGACCTCAGGTCATATCTCCAAAATCAAGGGAAATAAAAGCAAAAATGAACTATTGGGACCTCATCAATATAAAAAGCTTCTGCACAGCTAAGGGAACAATCAACAAAACTAAAAGGCATCTTATGGAATGGGAGAAGATATTTGAAAATGACATAATGGATAAAGGGTTAGTGTCGAAAATAACTTATCAGATTCAACACCCATAAAACAAATAATCCAGTGGAGAAATGGGTAGAAGACATTAATAGACATTTTCCAAAGAATACATACAGACGGCCAACAGACACATGAAAAGATGTCCAAATCACTCATCATCAGGGAAATACAAATCAAAACTGCAATGAGATACCACCTCATACCTGTCAGAAACGATAAAATTAACACAGGGAACAAAAAATGTTGGTGAGGATGTGGAGATAGGGGAACCCTTTTGCATAAGAGACTCTTAAATACAGAGAACAAACTGAGGGTTCCTGTAGGGGAGGTGGGTGGGGGGATGGATTAAATTGGTGATGGGTATTAAGGAAGGCACTTGTTGGGATGAATACTGGGTGTCCTATATAAGAGATGAATCACTGGGCTCTACTCCTGAAGCCAAAAGTACACTGTATGTTAACTAACTTGAATTTAAACTTTTTAAAAAAGTGCAAGGTGAAACAGTAAGTACTGATAAAGAAGCTGCAGCAAGTTATCCAGAAGATGTAACTAAGATAATTCATGAAGGTGACTACACTACAGTACCGATTTTCCAGAGATTGAATAGCATTCTATTGGAAGAAGATGTCATCTAGGACTTTCATTGCTACAGAAGAGAAGTCAACATCTGGCTTTAAAGCTTCAAAGGACAGGCTGACTCTCTTGTTAAAGGCTAATGTAGCTGGTGACTTTAAGTTGAAGCCAATGCTCATTTATCATTCTAGTAATCCTAGGGCCTTTAAGAATTATTTTAAATCTATTCTCCCTCTGCTCTGTAAATGGAACAAGAAAGCTTGGATTATACAACATAGTTTACTGAGTATCTTATGACCACTGTTGAGACCTACTGCTCAGAAAAAAGATTCTTTTCAAAATATGACTGCTCATTAACAAAGAACCTGGTCACCCAAGAGCTCTGATGGAGATGTACAACAAGATTAATGTTGTTTTCATGCTTGCTAACACATTTTGCAGAATAAATACCTCAATGCCAGGGGCTCGTTGTTTAGCCAATTCAAAGAATGAGGAGGTGGACACAGAATAAAATGAGCAGCAGGCAAAAGTTTATCAGAGTGTAAGATCAGAAGGTAAGAATAGTATGAAAGGTCTCTTTACAGAGAGGGGACATCTGAAAGTGAATACCCCTGAGTATAAGCAAGCAACTTTATTTTATAGGGTTTTGGTCTGTTCCTCCTCTTCTTTTTGGTTTCTTTTTAGGAAAAAAAAAAAAAAAAAGATACCTGTAGGTGATGAGTTGTTTATTCCTGAGGGAAACATGAAGGGGGAGTAGGTGGTATTTGTTACATTCTTTTTTTTTTTTTTTTAAGTTTATTTATCTTTGAGACAGAGAGAGACAGAGCATGAACGGGGGAGGGTCAGAGAGAGAGGGAGACACAGAATTGGAAGCAGGCTCCAGGCTCTGAGCCATGAGCCCAGAGCCCGACGCAGGGCTTGAACTCACAGACCGTGAGATCGTGACCTGAGCCGAAGTCGGACGCTCAACCAACTGAGCCACCCAGGCGCCCCATGTATTTGTTACATTATTAAGAAAAACTTTACGCCTGAGGGAGTTTTTCTCATAGATGTTTCCAGCATTGTTTTAAAATATGTGGCTTTGCTCCCTGGGACCTTCAAGTCCTAGCCCCTCCCTTTCTACATACTGAATCCTATCTTTACCTATCAAACATCTTTTCTGCAGTTCATGGATCCACAAGGAATTTTGACTTTCAAGTCTTATTATGTAAGAAATGCATTTTATCAAACTATACCTGCCATAGACAGTGATTCCCTTGATGGATGTGGGCAAAGTAATTTGAAAACCTTCAGGAAAGGATTCACTATTTAAGATGCCATTGAGAACACTCATGATTCACAGGAAGAGTTCAAAATATCAACATTAACAGGAGTTTGGAGAAAGTTGATTCCAGCCCCCATGAATGAATTTCAGGGTTCAAGACTTCAGTGGAGGAGGTAACTGCAGATGTGGTGGACACAGCAAGAGAACTAGAATTAGAGGTAGAGTCTGAAGAAGTGACTAAATGGCTGCAATCTCATGATAAAACTTTAACAACAGAGGAGTTGCTTCTTATGGATGAGCAAAGAAAGTAGTTCTTGAGATGGAATCTACTTCTGACAAAGATGCTGTGAAGATTGTTGAAATGACAACAAAGGGTTTACATACTACATAAACTTAGTTGATAGAGCAGCAACAAATTTTGATAGGATTGACTCCAATTTTCAAAGAATGTCTATGGTGGGTAAAATGCTATTAAACAGCATTATATGCTACAGAGAAACCATTCATAAAAGAAGAGTCAATTGATGCAGCAAGGTTTATTGTTGTCTCATTTTAAGAAATTGTCACTGCCACCCAAACCTTTAGTAACCACCACCCTGATCAGTCAGTAGCCATCAACATCAAGGCAAAACCCTCCACCAGCAAAAGGATTAGAACTCACTGAAAGCTCAGATGATAGTTGGCATTGTTTAGAAATAAAGTATTTTTAAGGTAAGTACATTTTTTTATACATAATGCTATACTGAACACTTAATAGGCCACAGTATAGTGTAAACATAATTTTATATGAACTGAGAAACTAAAAAAAAAAAATAATTTGACTTGCTTTATTGTGACATTCACTTTACTGCAGTGGTCTAGAACTGGACTCACAAAACCTTTGAGGTATGCCTATATTTCTTTTGTTTCCTACAACCGTAATGTCTAATTTTTAAAAATTTAAATACAATCAGTAACCCCGACCACAGAACCTTCTGTGTCTTGAACTCTGAGAAGGTAACTGTCTTAAAACTCACAGAGATTAGGAAAAGCCATCAAAAGGGAATACCCTCAAACCTCTAGTACCACTTCCATAAAATTTACCTAGACTTACACCTACACTTTCCTCTCTTTAAGGTTCATCACATATGCTTAAAAATTTACAAAGAGGAAGGAAGCCAATATAGGAAACAAAGAGAAGTATAAATGTACACTTTTAGACTGATCACTCTGATAGCTCTTTAGAGATTGGATCTGAAGGAGACAAGATGAGAGGAGGAACAACCAGTTAGAAGGCAGAGATGAAGTTCTGAAACCAGAGGAGTGAGAATAAGAACTGAGAGGAAAAGCATACTGGAGCCCATTCAAGGAAGTACAATGAGAGGACCTGGAGGCTCAGGGGATACCAGAGACAGGAGGAAGAAATTGTTAGTTGGAAGGACATCAGTGCTTCTCATGAAGGCAGGGAACACTGGATAAGTAGTTTTGAGAGGGAAAATGGTGAGTTAATTTCTGAGTATGTTCAATTTGAGGGGACTTTGGGATAGATGTCCAGCAAGAAGTTTGACCAACATTCCTGGGAGATAAAGAAGTAGCTGTCACCAACATTTGCAGAGTTGGAACTACGTAAGTACATGGAGTCCAGCAGCAAGTGTGCATAGAGCAAGAGATAATGTGGGTTGAAGTGAGAACCTGGGGGAGCCCCAATATTTAAGAGGAGGATAGAGCCCATAAAAGAAGCAGAGATGGACTATTCAGAGAGTTATGAGAACCAGGAGAGCACAGTATCATGGAAGCCAAGGAGTATAGAGTTTCAAGAAAAAGGTAATAATCAACATTGTCAAATGTACCAGAAAAGACCTAATAGAAAAAAAAATGTCCTATGCTCCTGACCATTATAAAGTTATTAATAAACTTAGCAAGAAAAATTGTGGAAGAAATGTGGAGGTAAAAGCCAGGCTGGTCTAGAAATGGATGAGAGGAAAGGAGCTGGAGGGAGCAAGTATAGACACTGTCTTGAAAATGTTGATGAGATCAGGGGAGAGATGGGATACAATTAGAGATGGGGGCAAAAGGAGATTTTTTTTTAATATTATTTTTGGAAAACAAAATACTAGTACATGTATATAGGTTGAAGGCAAGGTACCAGTAGCAGGGAAAGGCCGAAGACAGGACACAGATGCAGGGTGGTGTGTGTGTGTGCGCATGTGTGTATATCAAGAGCACTTATGAATGGGGTTGGCCTTGGACAAGGAGGGGAGCCCTGTCATTACTCTTTGTACTTGTATATCAGTTGTGGGTGGTGGGGCAGGAGGTCAAGGGCCATTGTGCTTAGTAGGGCCTTACTTTTCTCAGTGAAGTGAGGGGTGAGGTGAAAGAGCTAAGACAGAGGAGGAAGGGTAAAACAGTAAAGATTTGGACTAGGCACTGAGAGGAATGGGAGAGGGAGCTATCCGAGACCAGTGGATAAACTAACTAGTGGTAGCGACGGTCTAGCTGAATGAGACTGGCAACCCTGACTCTGTGGGAGTGCCAGTCTGAGTGGATGTGTGGTTTTCTCAAGTATCCTTCTGTGATCCAGATGTAAATTATAGACTCATCCAGAGACAAAATTTTCCTCTGTGGGCACAGTGGAAGAACATGGCTACATAGGAATTGAACGTGTTGGGGGAAGGGCAGTTCAGAAAATCCACCATGGGGACCAGGACATGAAAAAGGAAGAGGGAAGAAAGGTAAACTAGGAGGAAAAGGAGAGGACAAGGAATTGTAGGTTTCTTAACAGATCATTGAGAAGATTAAGTGGGGTAAGAGAATGGAAGAGCTGAAAGGATAGGGGCAGATTAATGCCACCATACACCCATAACCACCAGGCTCAACTCGGCAATCAACACTGTACAGCCATCTGACAATGAGAGAGGCCATACTCCAACTCCCCACAGTTATTACTGTATATCTTTCCTTGAGCTTTGACCTGTTCCCGACACTTATACCTCAATTCTCAGGAGATGACCTCACTTCGTAATTTAAAGAGTAGATGGATTCCATTAGATGGAAACTCCCAGACCTACAAATATCCTCCATTCATCCTCTTATTGCAAGTGTCTCACATCCCCTCTTAAGGTCAACGGTTTTACCTGTTCTCTGAATCTCATATTCCCCACCTTTACCTGGACCTTGCTGCATCAGTTATCTTCCTTTTCTCCTGGATATCTTCAAACTCTCCCTCCCTTTTTACTACCTCCACAGCATCAGTTGAAATATACACTTCTTCTTTAAAGAAAAGAAAAGCCTGATAGGGAAGAGCCAAGATAGCAGAACAGCATGGAAATCTTTTTTTTGTGTCTCGCGTCCATGAAATACAGCCAGATCAACACTAAACCATCCTGCACGCCTAGAAAACTGATTTGAGGATTAACATGACAATCTGCACAAACTGAACCACACAACTCAGCAGGTACGCAGCGCAGAGAGGTGGACTGGGGGAGAGAAAAGCCGCAGAGAGCAGGGAGCTGTTTTTGCTTGCTGAGAGAGGACAGACACGGGGGGGGGGGGAAGAGGGGAATACGGGAAAAAGGACCCCCCCTGCCAAAAGCAGCTGGAGAGAAAGCGGAATAGTACAAACAGCCGCAGGGACTGAACAAAAAGGGAGAAAGGAGAGGGCTTAAATTCCATTAAGACCCTATAAACAGGGGGAGCACAGAGTCTGAAACTCCACAACTCGATACCTGGCAGTGCTCTGGTGGGAAGGGCAAATCCCTGGGAGCAGAGTGAAGTCCAGGGGGCTTTAGGCCACATGGGGAGAGGTGGTTCCCAAGCTGGGAGGACATCTGGTTGAGGCTGTATGGCTCCCCCAAAGGCAAAGGCCCCAGTAGACCCAGGAGAATAACCACATATGATGGTGCTGGAACAAGGTCGTTGGGGGTGAAGCCTGGTGTCAGACACATGTTGCAATTTGCCATAATCCCTGAAACGCTGCTGCTACATGATCGCATGAACTTTTTCTGGGGAAGACTGGCACCCAACCACATTCTCTGGGCATCGGCAGCAGCGGGGTCCCATGAACATTACTTGGTGTGGCTGGCACTTGGCCATTTGCTAGGTGAGACCCTTCTGCAGAGGGGCAGAACAGATCAAAGCTGCAGTCCCTCAGAAGTAAGGGGTTGGGAAAAACAGCCACATCTGAGATAAAACTCAACAGGGAGGTGCTGCCTGGGGCTTGGTCATGGACAATGTAAAAGCGGAGAGTGGGTGGAAGATGAATACAAAGGATGGGTGCACGATTGCTGCTCAGGGAGAACAGAGTTCCGATACTACAGACTGGGTAGCTGGGAGACACCATTTTCACTGCTCCCACACATGCACATACACACCTACAAGCACCACAACAATAAACCCAAGTAAGCTAAGCAGCGCCATCTAGTGGAGAACGGAACCATTACACCAAGCTCCACCCAACTGGGCCAACCTCCCCTTTCAGGAACACAAGTCTCTTGGCCTGCTTAGTTTACAGACTATAAATCGCATCATAGTATGACTTCTAGGGGAAAAAGAAGTAATTTCAATTGTATTTCAGTCTGTTTGCTGGTCGATCTATTCAATTTTTTTTTCTCTTTTTCATTTCTTTTTTCTTGAATTCAGAAAGAGAAAAAATATTTTTATTTTCAATCTTTATTAAAAATATTTTTCTTTAAATTTTTTCTACTATATTTTTTATTTTGTGTAATTTTTTTCAAACTCTATTTTACTTATGCCATTTCATTTTATTCTATTTCAGTGTATGTTTTTCCAAATTTTCAAACGATTTCCATTTTTTTTCCTTCCACTTTATCTCTAATCTATCAAGCCCCTTTCAACACCTACACCAAAGCACACCTAGGATATAGCATCATTTATTTCATTTTGTGTGTGTGTTTCCTGTTTTTAATTTTTTTAATTTTAATTTTTTTTAATTTTTAATTTTTTTTACCTCATTAATTCCTTTTCTCTCTTCAAAATGACAAAACGAAGAAATTCACCCCAAAAGAAAAAGCAGGAAAAAACGACAGCCAGGAACTTATCTAACACAGATAAAACAAGATGTCTGAAGCAGAATTTAGAATCACAATAAGAAGAATACTAGATGGGATTGAAAATAGATTAGAACCCGAATCTGCAGAGGTAAAAGAAGTAAAAGCTAGTCAGGATGAAGTAAAAAATGTTGTAACTGAGCTGCAATCTCGAATGGTTGCCATGGCAGCAAGGATGTATGAGGCAGAGCAGATAATCAGTGATATAGAGGATAAACTCATGGAGAATAATGAAGCAGAAAAAAAGATGGAGACTAAGGCAAAAGAGCACAATTTAAGAATTAGATAAATCAGTGACTCATTAAAAAGGAACAACATCACAATCATAGGGGTCCCAGAAGATGAAGAGAGAGAAAAAGGGGTAGAAGAGTTACGTGAGCAAATCATAGCAAAAAACTTTCCTAACCTGGGGAAAGGAAGACATCAAATCCAGGAAACACAGAGGACTCCCATTAGATTCAACAAAAAAGGACCATCAACAAGGCAGATCATAGTCAAATTCACAAAATACTCAAGCAAGAAAAGAATCATGAAAGCAGCAAGGGAAAAAAGTCCTTAACTTACAAGGGAAGACAGATCAGGTTTGCAGCAGACCTATCCACAGAAACTTGGCAGGCCAGAAGGGAGTGGCAGGACATATTCAATGTGTAGAATCAGAAAAACATGCAACCAAGAATTCTTTATACACCAAGGCTGTCATTCACAATAGAAGGAGAGATTAAAAGTTTCCCAAACAAAAATTAAAAGAGTTCTTGAGCACTAAACCAGCCCTGCAAGAAATGTTAATGGGGACTCTCTGAGGGGAGAAAAGATGAAATAAATAAGTAAGTAAATAAATAAATAAATACCAAAAGCAACAAAGAGTATAAAGGACCAGAGAACACCACCAGAAACTCCAACACTACAAGTAACATAATGGCAATAAATTCATAGCCTTCAGTACTCACTCCAAATGTCAATGGACTCAAGGCTCCAATCAAAAGGCACAGGGTAACAGAATGGATAAGAAAACAAGATCCATCTATATGCTGTTTACAAGAGACCCACTTTAGACCTCAAGACGCCTTCAGGTTGAAAGCAAGGGGATGGAGAATCATCTCATGCTAATGGTCAACAAAAGAAAGCCAAAGCAGTTAAGCTTATATCAGATAATCTAGACTTCAAAATAAAGACTGTAACAAGAGATGAAGAAGGGCATTATATAATAATAAAGGGGTCTACCCACCATAAGACCTAACAATTGTAAACATTTAGGTTCCAAATGTGGGAACACTCAAAGATACAAATCAATTAATTACAAACATAAAGAAACTCATTGATAATAATACCATAAGAGTACGGGACTTCAACACTCCATTTACAACAGACAGATCATCTAATCAGAAAATGAATAGGGAAGCAATGGCTTTGAATGACACACTGGACAAGATGGACTTAACAGATAAATTGAAAATATTTTATCCTAAAGCAGTGGAATATACATTCTTCTCCAATGCACATGGAACGTTCTCCAGAATAGACTATATACTGGGACACAAATCAGCCCTCAACAAGTACAAAAAGGTCGAGAATATACGGTGCGTATTTTTAGACCACAACACTATGAAACTTGTAATCAACCACAAGAAAAAATTTGGAAAGGTAACAAATACTTGGAGACTAAAGAACATCCTACTGAAGAATGAATGGGCTAACCAAGAAGTTAAAGAGGAAATTAAAAAGTACATGGAAGCCAAGGAAAATGATAACACTACAACCCAAAACCTCTGGGACGCAGCAAAGGCGGTCATAAGAGGAAAGTATATAGCAATCTACGTCTTTGTAAAGAAGGAAGAAAGGTCTCAGATATACAACCCAACCTTACAGCTTAAAGACCTGGAAAAAGAACAGCAAATAAAACCCAAAACCAGCAGAAGACAGGAAATAATAAAGATCAGAACAGCAGTCAATGCTATCGAAACCAAAAAAAACAGAACAGATCAATGAAACCAGAAGCTTGTTCTTTGAAAGAATTAACAAAACTGATAAACCACTAGCCAGTTTGATCAAGAAGAAAAAGGAAAGGACCCAAATAAATAAAATCAAGATGAAAGAGGAGAGATCACAATCAACACAGCAGAAATAAAAACAATAATGAGAATATTATGAGCAATTATATGCCAATAAAATGAGCAATCTGGAAGAAATGGACAAATTCCTAGAAACATATACACTACCAAAACTGAAACAGGAAGAAACAGAAAATATGAACAGACCCATAATCAGTAAGGAAATCCAATTAGTAATCAAAAATCTCCAAAAAAAAAAAAACAAAAAAAAAAAAAAACAAGAGTCCAGGACCAGATGGCTTTCCAAGGGAATTCTACCAAACATTTAAGGAAAAGTTAACACCTATTCTCTTGAAGATGTTTCAAAAAATAGAAATGGAAGGAAAACTTCCAAACGCTTTCTATGAAGCCAGCATTACCATGATTCTAAAACCAGACAAAGACCAGACTAAAAAAGAGAACTAGAGACCAATTTCCCTGATGAACATGGATGTAAAAATCCTCAAGATGATATTAGCCAACCGGATACAGCAATACATTAAAAAAATTATTCGCCAGGTCCAAGTGGGATTTATACCTGGGATGCAGGGCTGGTTCAATATCTGCAAAACAATCAATGTGATTCATCACATGAATAAAAAAAGGACAAGAACCATATGATCCTCTCAATAGATGCAGACAAAGCATTTGACTAAATACAGCATCCTTTCTTGATAAAAACCCTTAAGAAAGTTGGGATAGAAGGACCATAACTCAAGATCATAAAAGCCATATATGAATGACCCAACGCTAATATCATCTTCAATGGGGAAAAACTGAGAGCTTCCCCACTAAGGTCAGGAACATGACAGGGATGTCCACTCTCACCACTGTTACTCAACATAGCACTGGAAGTCTTAACCTCTGCAATCAGAAAATACAAAGAAATAAAAGGCATCCAAATCGACCAGGAGGAGGTCAAACTCTCACTCTTCGCAGATAACATGATACTCTGTATGGGAAACCCTAAATATTCCACCAAAAAACTGATAGAACTGATCCATGAATTCAGAAAAGTCGCAGGATATAAAATCAGTGTACAGAAATCAGTTGCATCCCTATACACCAACAATGAAACAAGAGAAAGAGAAATCAAGGAATCGATCCCATTGACAATTGCACCAAAAACCATAAAATAACTAGGAATAAATCTAACCAAAGAGGTGAAAAATCTATATACTGAAAACTATAGAAAGCTTATGAAGGAAATTGAAGAAGACACAATAAAATGGAAAAAAATTCCCTGCTCCTGGATAGGAAGAACAAATATCGTTAAAATGTCAATACTACCCAAAGCAATCTACATATTCAATGTAATCCCAATCAAAATAACACCAGTCTTTTTCACAGAGCTAGAAAAAAATAATCCTAAAATTTTTATGGAACCCGAAAAGACCCCGGATAGCCAAAGTAATCTTGGAAAAGAAAACCAAAGCGGGAGACATCACAATCCCGGACTTC
The DNA here is from genome assembly GCF_046562875.1 of Panthera onca. Classification (NCBI taxonomy): domain Eukaryota; kingdom Metazoa; phylum Chordata; class Mammalia; order Carnivora; family Felidae; genus Panthera; species Panthera onca. The sequence goes on along the minus strand of NC_138357.1, from coordinate 57,979,366 downwards.
AAGCTGTATTAGAAAGCTGAAATCATCAAGACAGTAGGGTACAGGTACAAAAACAGACACTCAGATCAATAGAACAGAATAGAGGACCCAAAAATGGACCCACAAACATATGGCCAACTAATCTTTGACAAAATAGGAAAGAATATCCAATGGAATAAAGACAGTCTCTTCAGCAAGAAGTGCTGGGAAAACTGGACAGCAACATGCAGAAGAATGAACCCGGACCACTTTCTTACACCATACACAAAAACAAACTCAAAATGTAAGACAGGAAGCCATCAAAATCCTCAAGGGAAAGCAGGCAAAAACCTTTTTGATCTTGGCCGCAGCCACTTCTTACGCAACAGGTTTCCAGAGTCAAGAGAAACAAAAGCAAAAATCAACCATTGGGACCTCATCAAAATAAAAAGCTTCTGCACAGCAAAGGAAACAATCAGAAAAACTAAAAGGCAACTGACAGAATGGGAGAAGATATTTGCAAACGACATATTAGATAAAGTGCTAGTATCCAAAATCTATAAAGAACTTAACAAACTCAATACCCCAAAAACAAATAATCCAGTGAAGAAATGGGCAAAAGACATGAATAGATACTTCCTCAAGGAAGACATCCAAATGGCTAACCGACTCATGAAAAAATGCTCCACATCACTCATCATGAGGGAAATACAAATCAAAACCACAATGAGATACCACCTCACACCTGCCAGAGTGGCTAACATTAACAACTCAGGGAACAACAGATGTTGGTGAGGATGTGGAGAAAGAGGATCTCTTTTGCACTGCTGGTGGGAATGCAAACTGGTACAACCACTCTGGAAAATAGTATGGAGTTTCCTCAAAAAACTAAAAATAGAACTACCCTATGACCCAGCAAGTGCACTACTAGGTATTTATCCAACAGATGCAGGTATGCTGTTTCAATGGCACACATGCACCCCAATGTCCATAGCAGTACTATGAACAATAGCCAAAGTATGGAAAGAGCCCAAATGTCCATCAATGGATGAATGGATAAAGAAGATGTGGTATATATATACAAGGGAGTATTACTTCACAATCAAAAAGAATGAAATCTTTCCATTTGCAACTATGCAGATAGAACTAGAGGTTATTATGCCAAGCGAATTCATCAGTAAAGACAAATATCATATGACTTCCCTCATATGAGGACTTTAAGACACAGAACAGATGAACACAAGGGAAAGGAAGCAAAAATAACATAAATATGGAGAACAAACAGAGGGTTACTGGAGGGGTTGTGGGAGGTGGGATGGGCTAAATGGGTAAGGGGCATTAAGGAATCTACCCCTTAAATCATTGTTGCACTATATGCTAATTAACTTGAACGTAAATTTAAAAATAAATAAATAAATCTATACACAGATTTTATATCCTTCCAAAATTTACACAGTATGCATCATAGACATTATTTTTTTAACATTTATTTATTTTTGAGAGGGAAAGACAGAGTGTGAGTGGGGTTGGGCAGAGAGAGAGGGAGACACAGAATCCAAAGCAGGATTCAGGCTCTGAGCTGTCAGCACAGTGCCCGACACGGGGCTCGAACTCTTGAACTGTAAGATCATGACCTGAGCCAATATTGGGCTGTTAACTGATTGAGCTACCCAGGATCCCCCTGACTTACATGTAAAACACAAAAGTATAAAACTCCTTGAAGATAATATAGATAAAAATCTACATAAAAAAAAAAAAAAAGAAAAGTCCTCTTCACTTCCACATCTCTCTTCAGGAATCTCTTCCTGTTTCCTACTCTTCTCAGTTCAGCTTCTACAGAACTGTCTCTATTTTCTCTCTTCATTTTTCTGCCTCTCTGTCACTCTTCAACACATTCACAAGGCTTATAGTTTACTGGAAGATACACAAGTCAACTGGCAATTACAGAAGAGTGTGATGAGCACTAAAACAGCTGCTGTACCATTCTTTGTTCACACTTGTCATGTTGAACTATAGCTGCTATTCATCTGTCTATACGTGTATCTTTCAGACTGCAAGTTATGAGGGAAGAAATACTATCTTGGTTAGCACTGTCTCTTCAGATCTCAGAACACTGGATGGCATGTAAAAGAAATTCATTGTTTACACAATCATTAATAGAAAATATTTATGCTCATATGCAAAACAGATGTGTTTTAAATCAGAAAACTTCTAAGTTAAGGAATTTTTGGAACCTATGTTTAGCAGTAACATGTAGAAAAGGTCTGAGAGTCACACGGAACTAATAAGTAAGTTGATTTTATCAGTCACTGCATGATATGATCAGAAGAAGGGGGCATACTTCTGGAATTTAAGAATACAGACTGAGGAAAAATCATATGCATAAAAATGTTCCTAGAGAACAGGCACTGAGGAGAAGAAAAAAGGTACTGAAAGGAACAATGGTGATGAGGAAGTATCAGAACCAGATGTGTGCTGGTACTCATTCACACCAGGCCTAATGGTGAGATTGCCACCACTGCTCTCGGGTTGGTTACCATAAGCATTTTCCTCCAAGAGTTTTAAATGTATTGTCTGGGGATTCTCTTCTTCTTCCCATAACTGTATATTTTCAATTTCAGAGAATAGCTGTCAAAACTAGGATTTAGTCTGCATAGATTAAATCTGTTACCTTATGCAATGGATGCAATTATTTGTTCTGCTAGAAGGAAATCTTAAAAAACCAAGATTATTACAGAATTGCCATTAGGTATTTTAAAAAATGCATTAAATACATCAGTTTATGGCTTAATACATTTTATTTCACCAATATTAATTTATACATATTACTGTATAAATTAATTTAGCAATATTTATTAAAAAGTACAGAACTAAAATTACCTGTTGATCTGAATCCGCTTTTAGTACAGATCTATCTGTAATCAGGACTGACCTGGAGATTTGCCTGTAACGCACAAAACAGTTAATCAGTTATTCAGATTCCACAGATAAGTTTCATTTATAGTTACATAACTACCAGAAGGCACGTTTCAAAGATTTAAGTCGTGATAAAAGTGTCACCTCCCCAAACCAAGTCAAGCTCTGCTTTAATCTTTCCTTGGCCTGTGAAAGGAGCTGCAGACAAACCCCAGCTGATGCAAAGGAGTCAAAATTAGACTGGACTCCTCTACAACCAGAGTCTATAAGAGAACAGCGGACATATTGGATATATTATTGGTTTGGTATACATTTGCATCTAACTTGAAGGACACAGACATACAGAAGTGTCAATATAATCACCACAGCTAAATTTTCCTATGTTTCACCATCCCTTGGATGGAGGATGGAGGGGTGCCTTACCGGTATTGTACATGTGAGCATGTGTTCTCAGAAAAGTAACTGTCCTCCACAAGGAAATGCTTAGAAATTATTCTCTGACCAAACTGATCTATGACTGCTTTACATCTACAAAGAAGATAAACATAGCAAAAAAGTTCTCATTAATGACTACACAACTAAAAAAATAAATATAATCAGCTATAATTTTGAATCTAATAAACCCTTTAATACAGTATACAATTTCACATTTTGACATAAAATTGACACTAAATTACAGAATATATATTCTTGTTGCTATTTTGAAGTGTTTAAACTATAAGCATGGAATACAATTTAAATATTTATTTTGAATGCCATTAAGAATAATGTTAGTACAAGTATTACACTATAAGCTTTCTAATGTTTAGAAACATAGAAGCTTTTCCTTTGTTTAGAAAAGACTTTTTTTTTCCCTTAATGAATCTAAGAAAAAGGAGGAAAGAAAAATTGAGTAAATATCTTGTTATATCATTCAGTCTGTAAAAGCCACTAAAGGTTTTTTATTTTTCTGTTAAGTGTTGCTTTATCTTTTGTTCAACAATAGCTATCTGGTCACACATGTGACAATATTTTAAACAAAAAAAAGAGGGATAAAGCTTCTTTTAATGTTTCCACTTTACCTCAAAGGATAATCACAGAAAGATGTCTTTCAAGTGCTATTTCTAAACAAGGAAAACACTTATGCATGGAGATTATCAGGTCTCTGTCATCTGATATGTGTTGGGACAATGAATCATATAGAACCCTCTATTGACCTTCTTTCAATGTGTCTAGATAAAAGGATGAAAATGAGAATCCTTCTCCTTGCAGTGCCACAAGTTATAAATGTACTTTATAGGGCTCATTATCCAAACTAATGGACTAAGGGAAACATCCTTGAAATGGACTTACCAGCACTGACAAACCCAGTATGCAATATTTCAGGAAAGATATGCAAATGCCTGCATGTTTGCCATATCTTTTTATTATGAAAATATCACAATTTACTTTTGTCAAAGCTTCTCCTTTTGGAACCAGAATTATTAGAAATACATTTATCAGTTACTCTTCATAAAATGCAAGCAAATAATTTCAAACTTATACCATATTTGAAATGTACTGATATACATTAAAGTATGTTACATTACTCTAAAAATAAGCCAAATAAGAGATATTTACCAGATATAAAGGAATTAAAAATAAAATTAAAAACACCAAAGACCAACAGTGAGAGGAATTTAATGTGTATTTCCTAAAGGCAGATTATTATATGTTGATATTCTTGAATAAATGGCATACCACTGTTTTCAGGATAGACTATATCATGATGTTAGATATACATAATATATAATCAATTAGCCACACATTAATACATAGTGTAAATTATATTACGTTATTATTTATGTGATTTTTCCCCATCTCCCCTCCAATTCCTTTCTCTTCCCCACTTATGTTTCTATGCATATTTCTTCAGATTTCATTAAACTAGAGCTTTTGACTTATAAAATACTTAACTAAATAGATATAAGGTATTTATATTTAGATACAGTATTTCCCAAAATAATTATTTAAAAACTGAAAACATAAGTTATTTACTCAGTATCCTACTTTAAAACATGCATATACAATTTAAAACACAAGGTACTTTAGGCAATGGAAAAGAGAAATGTACTGATCCATCATTAAACACTGATCCCTGTTTGTCCTACAAGCACTGACAAGCCTTTTTCTTACCTTTAATTCAGAAACTATAGAAGTCAAGAGGGAATAATCTGGGCGGAAAAAAAGAGGGTGTTATAATCTTCTATATCTTGATAAGGCTTTGGGTTACTCACATATGTCATTTATCCCAACTCTGCTAATGAGTACTTAAGATTTGGGCACTTCACTGTATGTAAATTTTACATCAAAAAGAAAAAGCTATAAATAAATATTCAACTCTTATTAATGATAGACATGCCATGGTATTTAGGGGAAATTGTACTGATACCTATAATTTACCATGAAATGCTGGTATGTAGGGGAAGTTGTACTGATACCTATAATTTACCGTGAAATGCTTAAAAAGGTGAACAGATGGACAGAGGGATGAATATTTTGGTACAATTAACATTTTAATCTACTTGCTTAATCATGTTATACCTAGATTAACAATCTAGATTGTGGCTATGCAAGTATTCATCCTGAAATTCTCTCAACGTTGGTGTAGATTTGAAAATTTTCATCGTAAAATACTGGAATGAAATTGATGGGGGTGGGAGAATGGTATTAATATAAATCCTGGACTCTAGTAAGCGTTTGCAAAAGGTTCCCATTTAAATAAACCACATAATTAAAACCTGGCCCTCAAGCTAGTAGAGGCTTCCTTGTTTTGCAGGCTTCCAAACACTAAAAGGACTGCTTCAGTGGTAGCTAAACCTTGGTAACAGGTAGACACTAGTTTCATAAGTCATGATATTAGAAAGAACTACTGGGGATCACTCAAAGGGGAGGTGTGGGGGATTAGGGAGTTCATCTATGCAAGGATAATATACCACTAAATGTGCCTATTTATGATGAAGCTTCCAGATGAAACAGCGATTCTCAGAGAAGGAGGAGGAGGAGGAAGAGGGAGCAAATCAGAATCACACCTGGGGGACTTTTTCAAATTATAAGTACCCCTGGAGATTCTGATAAACTCCCAAATCCCAACGGAGAATCACTATCAAGCATGCCACCATTACTGTTGTAGTTTTAGGCTGTGCTAGGTGGAGAAAAGTTAAGAGCTACTGCTAAAGTAAAAATAATAATAGAGGTGCCTAGGTGGCTCAGTCAGTTGAGAGTCTAACTTCAGCTCAGGTCATGATCTCGCAGTTCATGGTTTGAGCCCCACATCGGGTTCACTGCTGTCAGCACAGAGCCTGCTTTGGATCCTCTGTCCCCCACTCTATCTCTGCCCCTCCCCTACTTGCATGCTCTCTTTCTCTCTCAAAAATAAACATTTAAAATAATAGTGACAGGGGCACCTGGGTGGTTTAGTTGGTTAAGTGTTTGACTTCAGCTCAGGTCATGATATCGTGGTTTGTGAGTTCGAGCCCTGAGTCAGTCTGTGTGCTAACAGCTCAGAGCCTGAAGCCTGAAGCCTGCTTCGGATTCTGTGTCTCCTTCTCTCTCTGCCCCTCCCCCACTTGTGCTCTGTCTCTATCAAAAATAAGTAAATGTAAAAAATAATAATAATTATAATGTGATTTCTGCAGAAACTGATGTGATGGTCATATATGCCCAGTCTGGTAGATGATGGTAACACAACTCACCTGATAGTCTCACTATGAAGTACTAAGGCCTGAGCAAGGCTGTTCAAACCAAAGAATGTTTAAGGAATAAAATTTGTTTTCCCCTCAGATACTTGACTTATTTTAAGGTAGTAGGCCTAATTAGGGGAACAACGAAGAAAGAAATATTGATTTGGGACCTATACTTAGACTTCGTGTTATAAAGATGAATATAAAAAATTAGATGACACTTAAGTAATGGAAAACGGTAACATGAAACAGTGCTGCCAGAGACATTAAAACTCTTCCCACATAAACCTGAGGAAGCCATTAAAGATAAACAGCATTCTGGATTTACTTGAGGGCCTTGCTGAGCCTCAGAAATAGAACACTGAGAAGGGACATCATAGGAGTGCTCAATTACATAGACACAAGGACCAAGCTTGTCATAAGAATCATCATAAGAATGATCACCATAAAAATCACTTAAGCCAGACAGAACATTTCTAGAGGTAAGTTTTCTAAATCAACAAATCACAACAGTTATTCAATTTTTGGTTCAATGACATGATAACATATAGAGAAAAATGATAAGGAAAAATGCTCAGCGAGATGAAAACTTTATGTAGAATTTGGCCCAGAAGAGAAATACACCACAACAGTATCCAATCTCTACGATCTTCAGAATTAATATCCTAATTACAGGGGCGCCTAGGTGGCTCAGTCGGTTAGGTGTCCAACTTCGGCTCAGGTCATGATCTTGCAGTCTGTGAGTTCAAGCCTCACATCGGGCCATGTGCTGACAGCTCAGAGCCTGGAGCCTGCTTCGGATTCTGTGTCTCCCTCTCTCTCTGCCCCTTCCCCACTCATGCTCTGTCTCTATTACTCTCAAAAATGAATAAATGTTAAAAAAATTTTTTTAAATATCCTAATTATAGGATAAAATGCAGAAATCACATGAAATAATAAAGAGAAAAATACATTAATTAATGATATCAGAAGATCCCAATCAGTGATGGAAGTAAAATAATTCTCTGTTCACTATGCCCTTCCATGCTTTCTAAAACACATTAGTTCAAATGTTACCTCTTCAAGGAAACTATTCCAAAATGCTTATCTTTCATCTTTCTTGGGTAAAAATTCATTCCAATCGTCTCAGACACCATTAACAGATAACTCCAAAATCTATGTTCTTTGCTCTGACCAATCCCAAGCTCTGTATCCATATTTTTAAATGTCTAATATCTATTTCTTTCTAGACAGACTCCAAACCCTTTTTAAACCTAGCATACCCCAAACTGAGTTCATCATGACTCCTTACCTTTTCCCTCCCTTGGAATACCAATCTCATGTAATGACATGACCAGTGGTTAGCTTCCCTAGCTTAGAAACTCTCTTCCTATATCTAATCTGCTACTTAATTTTGATTCCAACTTATAAAGATTTTTTGAAACCAGTCTCTTCTCTCCATCTCTACTACACTGCCTTAAGATGCGTGTTAAGTCTAATAGGATAATAAACTACTATCAAGTCAGTAGTTTATTTGTTTGATGTAAATGATGGCATAACAATCATGTGCTAAGCACTGTTCTAAGAGATAAGAATAAAAATATCTTATCCTTGGGGCACCTGGGTGGCTCAGTCAGTTAAGCATCCGACTTCAGCTCAGGTCATGATCTCACGGTTCGTGGGTTCGAGCCCTGAGTCAGGCTCTGTGCTTATAGCTCAGAGCCTGGAGCCTGTTTCGGATTGTGTGTCTCCCTCTCTCTCTGACCCTTCCCTGTTTATGCTCTGTCTCTCTCTCTCTCAAAAATAAATAAACATTAACAAAAATTAAACAAAAAATCTTATCCTTAAGGTGCTCCCAATATAATGAAGGCAATTATAAGACAAAGCCCAAGTCCAGGGATAAGAAATGAGAAGAGCACATCATTAGAGTACTAAGGGAAGATATCTAACTCAGCTTGGGGGGGGGGGGGGGAAGGTGGAGTATAAGGAATGCTCTTCAGAGAAAGTGATAACATTAGCTGCTTTTACTTATTTATTTTTTAGATTTTTTAAATGTTTGTTTATTTTTTGAGAGAGAGAGAGAGAGATAGAGCACAAGTGGGGGAGGGGCAGAGAGAGGGAGACACAGAATCTGAAGGACAGAGCCCGATACAAGGCTCGAACTCACGAACCATGAGATCATGACCTGAGCCAAAGTCAGACATTTAACCAACTGAGCCACCCAGGCACCCCAACATTAGCTGCTTTTAAAGGATGAAATCTAGTTAAGTAAGCAAATAGGAATATTTCAGGTAGAAGGGCAGCATTTGCAGGGATACAGAGGCAAGTAAGAAAAGTATAGGGAACCACAAACAGTTCAGTGTTAAATGACAGTAAAATGGAAGGAGGGAGGAAAGAGAGATGAGCAGGCACAGGCCAGATCCTAAAGCCTCCCATGTCATGTTGAAGGGTCTTATACTTTATTCTGAAGTGATATAAAGCCACTGAAGCTTTTTACACAGGGAGGAACAGAGCTAGATCTGCAGAGTAAAAAGATCTCAATGTGCAATTATCTCATAAATTTATTTTTTTCTTTAATGTCCTCCAGTAGACTCTAACCTCCATAATAACAAAGACCATAATTGTCTTGTTCTCGGCTATATTCCTAATGCATGGGACACAGAAAACAACTAATACTTGTTGCATAGATGGCTGAACAATGGAAGCATTTTGTGCATGTGAACAGTGTGGAGACAAAAACAAAGAATCAGAACCTCTGATTTAGGAGGCAAAACAATCTCCTACCATCAAGGTGCTTCTTCCAAATCAGTGCCAGAATTAATAAAGTAGCAAACCTAATCTTGTAATTTACCCACTAATTATAGTCCAAACTCCTTAGCGTGGGCACAAAAGGATCTTCAGGATATATATTCTCCATGGGATTCTAAAGTATCCAATTAAAGTAATAACTGCAACTAGTTAACATGTATTGAACTCTTACTGTGTATAACAAATGGTTCTACCTGCTTTATCTGTTAATAATCATAATAACCCAATAAGGTATTACTGTCATGTCCCACTTTATACAGAAACTGGAGCACAGAGAGGTTAAATAACTTTTAAAGCTCATTCAGCTAGTAAGAGGGGGAAGCCACAATATAGATCCAGGTCTATCTGACTTTAGAGTCTGCACTGTTTACCTCTCTCTTCGTACACAAAGGCAAAGTCCATGTTTTACTCATCTCATTATTCCCATAGCAACTAGCATGGAGGTTGGAGGTTAAATGTATAGAATATTATCACTACCATTTGCAAATGAGAAATGCTAAAATCAAGAAATTCAGCAATTTTCCTACAATGACCAATGGTAGTTAAGATAAGTACCTCACACTTGCTCTAACATATTATTTATTACTAACTTCTGAGTATCTGGGACAGATATAACAGGTATAGTTATTCCTGACATCAGGAAAAAGATAACTCTAAGAAATAGTCACAGCAGGAATTCTAGTAAGTGAGACAGCTGAAGTACAAAAGAACACTGCTGAAGTAATTAGATTCAGACTACTGGTTACAGACATATCTGGTCCAAGGTCATCCATACCTTACCCTAGTACCAAATACTGTAGTGCTAAATGGCCAAATCCACTTTATAGGAGTTTTACACAGCACAGCTGCAAAGAAAAATAAAGCTACTCAACAAGAGCATTCGGTATTCACAGAAACAGTTAACACAGGGGTTCAGTATTAGAGTTAAGTGACAGGGTATAGAAAAGACTACTGAGACCTATGTCGTCTGAAAATTAAAAAGCAGAGCCAATGGATAATATAGCAAAAAGAGCACAGTCAATGTGGCTCTCAGGAAAAGCAAATTAAACAAAAAAGAAAAATAAGATCTAGCTGAAAGTAAGTATGGTTACATATTCTATATTTCTTCTCTTAAAGTTTGTACATTACTTTGACATGTAATCACCATACTGAACTCAATGCTATGATCATTTATACTTCTATAGCTTTCCTTAATGAATGGTGAACAAAAGCACCAAAAAGACTATCAGTTTTTAATATTCATTCATTCATTTAACAGATAGCTACGAGTGTAATGGGTGATAAGAAACTGCTTAGCTTCTGGACATATAGTAGAGATTGTGCCTTTTCTTACACAGAACTTACAAACAATCATATAAAGGGACCTGACTCAGGGGGCTAGCAAACGGTTCTGATGTAGTCTGTGGGATCAGAAAATAAACTTACATCTTAGACCCCAAGCATGAGTAGTTCTTAACTACATGAAAGGGGATGACAAATATACCAAATAGAAAAAGAGGGGGAGGGAGGTAATCTAATACCGTAACGAGACAAACGTAAATTCTTGCTGATTTCTTTATTGATATTCTAATTATATTTAGAATAAACAATTGTTTAGTCAACCATGATTCCTAAAAAGAAATATATGCTGGGGGCACAGGTCATGATTTGGTTTCGTGAGTTCAAGCCCCACATCAGGCTCTCTGCTGTCAGTGCAGTCTGCCTCAGATCCTCTGCCTCCCTCTCTCTCTGCCCCATTCTCCACTCTCACGTGCACTCTCTCTCTCAAAAATGAATATTAAAAGAAAAGAAAGAAATTTAAGCTGGATATATCTAAATATAACTTCAAGATTCTTCCCTCAAAAAATTATCCCTCTCTTTAAATTTAAGTCCTGACAAAATACCTCCTGCTACTCTCTTGAGTATTTGATTTTGAACATCAAGGTAGTGTTTGGGAAAGAAAAATTAGCTAGAGTCAACTTTAATCAATGCTAGCTTTAGTTATTTATAGAGACTATAAGACTTGACAGAATGGGATTTTTATTAAAAATGCAAAAAATTACTATAAATTTGGTAATTATTAGTGAAGGTATGAATTTACAATTTTTAAGTATTGGCTATCTCTTGAATAAAACTTTTAAAGATCATTTAAACAATACACTATAGTGATAATATTGTAGATATCAAGAATACTATAAATGCAGGTCAAATTTAAAAACTGTTTTACTACTAAGGAAGTAAATAATTATGGCTTGGAATAAATTTTGAAGAGAATCACAAACAGAATCCAAAATGGCTGTATCTTAAACAACCAAGAGGGACAACAAAAAAAACATTCCTTGGAGAATTGGAGGTCTAATAAAATAATAATAAAATGAGTAGTGTAAGTAGACACTTTGCTATTCCATGTATATCCATAAAAGTAAACACATTCAAGTTGTTCAAAAGTTTTTTGATTTCTCACTGGAACTGAAGTTTAACCAATATATAAGAATGGTCTACATATGAGCATATAAAACAATTTAGGATAATTTATTTATAAATATTAAGGAAAAACTAAGTACTAAGTACCTTTTTTTAAACGTTTTTCTTTAATGTTTATTTTTGAGAGAGAGAGAGAGAGAGAGAGAGAGAGAATGGGGAAGGGGCAGAAAGAGAGGGAGACACAGAATCTGAAACAGGCTCCAGGCTCTGAGTTGTCAGAACCCGATGTGGGGCTTGAACTCACGAACAGTAAGATCATGACCTGAACCGAAGTTGGACACTCAAGCAACTGAACCACCCAGGCACTCCTCTAAGTACTTTTATTAACTCAGTCAAAGCATGTTATATACAGGGGAGGAGACTGGGTGATTACTACAGAGCCCATCTAACTCATTTTACAGATAAAGGGACTGGTCCAGAGAAAAGTGACTTGTTCACTGTCATTCATGGCAGGGATAGAGTTCCAGGTCAGCTCTCATTCGAGGGCTACCTGACCGTGCATCCCTAAGGAGTTATTAGGCAATAATTATTATACTTGAGGTCTTTCCATTAAGACATAAAAGAAAATGTTAAATAAGTAGCAGTCCACTGTTTAAAATTCAAGAGAGGAAGGGCCTAGGTGGTGGCTCAGTTGGTTAAGCATCCAATTCTGGGTCTCAGTTCAGGTCTTGATCTCAAGGTTGTGAGTTCAAGACCCGTGTTGGGCTCCATGCTTGATGTGAAGCCCACTTAAATAAATAAACAAATAACTAATTGAAATAAACTAAACAAAACTAAAATTCAGGAAAGGATTTTGATGGCTGTGTAGTAGGAGGACCCGAGGCTTCTCTCATTCCATGAACACAAATAGGGAACTATCAAATCATTCGGAATACCTAAGAAATTGAACAGAGGAGTGACAGAACAAATTCCACAACTAGAGGGGAAGAGGCCACATCGAGGAAGAAAGGAAGTACAAAGACATGGTTTGGGGAAGAAGCAGATTACAAGTGCTGTGGAGGGGAGGAAGCTGTGATCACGGAGAAAGGCAAGAGAAAAAGAAGAGTACACAGGGGAACACACAAGCAGGACACTTTCGCAAAGTCAATGGCTGGGAAAATGAAAGGGGTTGATTTTCATGAGTTTTGCAGCCAGCCAGGCTTAAAGACTCTAGTTTTAGAGGTCTACAGGATTAACTGGGATAGAGCCCTGAGAGCACTCGCTTATTCCTGGAGAGAAGGCAGGCATCCAATCCAGGGGCAGACAGCTCAATGTGAGGATCTCCTAAGGCACACAGGAGACTGTTCTCTCCTCTTGGAGCGCATCTGTGAGAGGTGGCAAAAAAGGACCCACTGGTAGCCATTGCCTTCCCCTGCCATCAGCATAGGCACAGAGACACCTCCTAAGGGCTTTTCATCCTGACACTAGCTGTTTAGCTAGATTGCTCAAAATCCCACACCCCTGCCTCTGTGTGACTGCCCTTCTTCCAGAGACCAGCTCAAGTTCCTGCCATAGCACTTCCCATAGGTTTGGAGTTTTAAAACTCAGCAGGCTTGGCTGGGATGAAGCCCAAAGTGCACTGTGCTCCTCCAGGCAGCGAAGCAATCTAGAGACAGTATGAAAATGATGATCTGAAAAATGCCTGGGACATATGAACAGAGATTATTTGATCTTCTGGGAGTGCTTCCCTGAGAGCAGCAAGCACTGAGACCCTTCTCTGAGGACAAAGGAGCTGGCTGGTGCCATTTTCTTCACCTGCCCCTCAGTATAAATAAGTTTCAATAAAAAGCACAGCTCCAAAAGTGGCTGCCTAACCTTCTTACACCAAGTGCTACCCCGCTGCTCTCTGCTCACTGCTGCTACAGCTTTCTTGGCAAGTGTGCCTAAGTCCCAGCACAGCAGGCCCCTTACCCAGAAGACTCGCAGGAACCCTTGCAAATACCACATTTCCTGAACAGAGAATTCTATAAGGTGTCAGTTTATAGTAGAAGTAGCAACAGGTCTCATTTAACAAGCAGACCACAGCATATCTACTTAAAACTCACCACAAGCTGGCCACTGCAGGTAAGTAGAGCCTCTGTAGACCACTGGCCTGAAGGACAGAGCAGCCAAAACACAGCAGCAGAGTGCACCCAGCATACACCAGATACACTCCTGAAGCGCCATGTATTGGACACTATATGACCTCTTCTTCATAAAGCCATTGCTCTCAGAAGAAGGAAACATAACAGGCTTTTCTAACATAGAGAAGAAAACAGAGACTTGGACAAAATGCCAAGATGGAAAAATCCATCCCAAAGGAAACAATAAAAGGTCATGGCCAGAGATCTATGCAAAATAGAAAAACTAATATACCTGAATAAAGAATTTAAAGCAACAATCATAAGGATGCTGACTGGGCTTGATGAAAGAATGGAAGATTTCAGGGAGATCCTTACCACAGAAATAAAAGAGTTAAAAAACAATCAGAAATGAAAAACGCAGTACTGAGATAGATTCTAAACAGACTGGATGTAATGACAACAATGATAAAAGAAGCAGAGGAAGAAATAAGTAACATAGAAGACAGAATAATGGAAAACAGTGAAGCTGAACAAAAGAGAGACAAAAGGATTATGGATCACAAGAACAGATTTAGGGACCTCTGTGACTCTATCAAATAACATCCAGATCATAGGAGTCCTGGAATAAAATGAGAAAGTGGAGTAGAAAATTTATTTGCAGAAATAATGGCTGAAAACTTCCTTAATCCGGAGAAGGAAACAGACATCCAGATCCAGGAGGCACAAAGAACTCCTATCAAAACCAACAAAAGCAGACAAACACCAAGGCATATTGTAATTAAATTTGTAAAACATAGCTAGAAAGAAAAAAACTCATCAAAGCAGCAAGAAAAAAGAAGTCCCCAACTTTCCAAGGAAGACCCATAAGGCTAGCTGTATATCTCTCTACAGAGATTTGGCAAACTAGAAGGGAGTGAAATGATACATTCAAAATGCAGAATGGGGAAAACTGCAGCGAAGAATACTCTATCCAGCAATGCTATCATTCACAATAGAAGGAGAGATAGTTTCCCAGACAAACAAAAACTAAAGGAGTTCGTGACCAGAACACCAGCCTGTCAAAAATATTAAAGGAGACTCTTTGAGTGGGAAGCACAAACCAAAAGTAACAAAGACTAAAAAGGAACAGAGAAAATCTTGAGAAACAATGATAAAACAAGTAATAAAATGGCACTAAATAGATATCTCTAAATAATTACTCTCAATGTAAATGGACTAAATGCTCCAATCTGAAGATATAGTGTCAGAATGGATAAAAAACCAAGACTCATCTACATGCTTCCTACAAGAAATTTATATTATATCTAAAGTTACCTGGATATTGAGAGTGAGGGGATGCAGAAATATTTGCCATGCAAAAGGAAGTCAAATGAAAGCCAAAGTAGCAATACTTGTATCAGACAAAATAGATTTAAACCAAAGACTATAAAAAGAGATGAAGGGCACTATATCATAAAAAAGGGACAATCTAACAAAAAGATCTACCAATTTGAAATATTTATGCTCCCAACTTGGGACACCCAAATATATAAAACAATATAAAGAAACTCATTGATAATAATACAATAATAGTAGGGGACTTTAACATCCCACTTATATCAATGGACAGATCACCTCAGCAGAACATCAACAAAGAAACAGTGGCTTTGAATGACACACTGGACCAGATGGACTTAACAGATATATTCAAATAATTTCATCCTAAAGCAGCAGAATACACATTCTTTTCAAGTGCACAAGGGACACTCTCCAGAACAGATCACATACTAGGTTACAAATCAGGCCTCAACAAACCCCAAAGTATCAAGATCATACCATACATATTTTCAGATCACAACACTACAAAATTGTAGTCAACCACAAAAAAAAAAACAAAAAAAAAAACAAAAAAAAAACCACACACACAAATACATGGAGGAGACTAAACACACACCGCTAAACAATGAATGGGTCAACCAGGAAATCAAAGAAGAAATTGATGAAACAAATTAAAATAAAAACATGACAGTCCAAACCTTTAGGATGTGGCAAAAGTGGTCACAAGAGGGAAATATATTACAATACAGGCCTACTGCAAGAAGCAAGAAAAATCTCAAATAAACAACCTAACCTTACACCTAAAGGAGCTACAAGAACAACAAAGCATAAAGTCAGCAAAAGAGAAATAAAAAAGAATAGAGCAGAAATAAATGATATAAAAACTAAAAACAAAAACAAAACAAAACAAACAAACCAAAAAGCATTAGAACAGATCAATGAACCCATGAGCTCCTTCTTTGAAAAAATTAACAAAATTGATAAACCTCTGGCCAGACTTATCAAAAAGAAAGGAGAAAACACCTTATAAAGAAAGTCACAAATGAGGAGAAATAACAACTGACATGACAAAAATACAAAGAATTATAAGAGAGTGTTATGAAAAACTGTGTGCCAACAAATTAGGCAATATTTTTTTTAAGTGTATTTATTTATTTTGAGAGAGGGAGAGAGAGAAATAGCAGGGGAAGGGCAGAGAGGGACGAAGAGAGAGAATCCCAAGCAGGCTCCACACTGTCAGCACAGAGATTGATATGGGGCTCAAACTCACAAACCATGAGTTCATGACTTGAACCAAAATCCAGAGTCAGCCACTTAACCAACTGAGCCACCCAGGTGGCCCACAAATTAGACAATCTTTAAAAAAAAAACAAATAACCCAGGTGAAAAATGGGCAAAAGACATGAATAGACATTTTTCCAAAGACACACAGATGGCCAAAAGACACATGAAAAGATGCTCAACATCACACATCATCAGGGAAATAGAAATTAAAACTACAAGGAGATATCACCTCACACTAATCAGAATGGCTAAAATTAACAACAGAGGAAACAAGAAGTGTTGGTGAGGATGTGGAGAAAGGGGAACCCTCTTGCACTGTTGGTGGGAATGCAAACTGGTGCAGCCACTCTGGAAAACAGTATGGAGGTTTTTAAAAAAGTTACAAACAGAACTACCTTATGATCCAGCAATTGTACTACTAGGTATTTATCCAAAGAATAAAAAATACTGATTTGAAGTGACACATGCACCCCAATGTTTATAGCAGCATTACCAACAATAGCCAAATTATGGAAAGAGCCCAAATGTCCATCAACTGATGAATGGATAAAGAACAGATAAAGAATATGTGTATATACACACATGCACACACACACAATGGAATACTACTCAGCCATAAAAAAGAACAAAATCTTGCTGTTTTCAATGACATGTATGGTAGCTCAGTCAGATAAAGACAAACACCATTTGATTTCACTCATATGTGGAATTTAAGAAACAACATATGAACATGGCAGGGAAATAAAAGAGACAGGCAAACCAAGAAACAGACTCAAGTATATGGTTACTAGAAGGGAGGTTGGAGGATTTAAACAGGTGATGGGCATCCAGAGGGCATTTGGTACACTGGGTGCTGCATGGTTAGTGATGAATCACTAAATTCTACACCTGACACTAATATTGCACTTTGTGTTAACTATCTGGAATTTAAATGAAAACTTGGGGGAAATAAAAACATTTATAGCTTAATGAAAATAACATAAAACAGAAAACAATAAAATTTATATTGACTCCAGTAGATCTGGAAGGTTCACCTTGATAGGGGCTTAGAATGAATTAAGATCTAGAGCCCTCAGTCTACCTTGGAACACTGGCTAACTCCTGAACTTTACATTTACAGATCAGTGTTTCTTAGTGTCATCTAAGGAGCACCTATATTAGATTCTTTTGGGGTGTTCCTCAAAACTGCAAATTCCATGACTCCATTCTAAGCACAGTATCCAATTTCACTCTGTGAGGGTGAGGCACAGAAATCTCCTTTAAATAAACAAAACCAAAACATGTTCACCTGGTGATTCTCAGGCACATTAAAATTTGAAAATTACCGAAGTTTGGTCTTTAGACCCTTAGCCCTCAGCTCTCTGTTGCAACTGAAATCTGTAGCAGATCATAAAGAAAATTTCCTCTGTTCAAAGTCTGTAATAAAAACTAAGTCAATGTTAAGGTAAATTAATGCTATTATTTTACTAAGGTATCCATTAAAAATAAACAAATAATATGAGCTATGTAAATTTTTCATGTCACTAAGAGCAACAAGTACACCTGGAAGGGGCCCCAAAAAGCTAACAGGATCTGAGTAAATAAGTACGATATAAACAATTCATTATCAGGCTTTCCATGATGGGAACACATTCATGCTTCAATATGAATGTATAAGGAAAAATGACTCTAAGAGGATTAAAAATTCCTTCATCATCCTCCACAAAGTAATTCATGACCCAGAATATGAATATCCTGGGTCTTCAAAGATAGATTTTTCAGGACAGATTATCATTTTTCATTTATGTAGTACCTTTGCATTAAGGTGCTAAAAGTACTTTACAAGGCTTTAAGCTGTGTGCCTATATCTTACACTAGAGAATTACTTTCTAAAGCAAAGTCACTGCTTAAATATTACATGTTTTAGACTTGAATTTCTCTCTACCATATCTCAAAATACACTGGTGTTATAACTAGTCTATAAGAAATTATGCCACTTAGACTATACAAAATTACTGTAAAATTAAACAGCTTAAATTTTATAGTTTTAAGCTTCCTGATGAAATTATTAAAGTATTTATGGCCTGAACAATACTATTTCTTTATATACCCCTAAAAAAGTCATACAAGAGATATAGGTTTGTAGATGCTTAACACGTAGCTAGAAATAAAAATACATAGCAATTTAAACAGCTCCTAAAACTTCATCCCGTTTTAATGTAAAACCTAGAAATCAAAGACTACTACTTAGTGTAATTCAGACAAGAGTGTATCTTAGTAACTAAATAATAAATCCTAGAAAAATATAATTGAAATGTAAAAACATAGAGATAAATATACATTCTCAGCATTTTTTAAAAGCACGTAAATTCTTATTTCAATCCTAAGCCAGTGTGTAGGCCTAAAATGATTATAAAAGAATTTATCCTCAGGTAACAGGTCAGCATAGTTTAACGACAACAATCTACCTAAAAAAAATCATTAAAGTGTCTTCTCTTGGGAGTGACATGCATTATCAGCAGATTAATTTGATGAGTCTTTAGGTGAGCTCCATTTTTAAAAATGCAATAGCAGAGGGCTTTGTTGTCATCTGATAAAAATCAATTAGAGGAGGTAAGGCCACAAGGAAAACTAACATCACTCACCACCCACCCCAGGAGGCTGAAATGATTTGTCTTCCAAGCTTGGATGATCAGGAGCTGTAGTTACACTGCAGGGAAATTAATTTAGTTTCTCTATATTCTGAACTTTCTTTGTTCTCGAGGGTCTAAACACAAATTACTTTTAATCAAGGTTGATATGTTATTAATGCCAAGGACGATCTTTGAAGAATCATGTGTTTTTTTTTTTTAAATTGACTTTAGCAGTTTTCACCTGTGCTTGGGGTGGCTATAGGAATGTAACTTATATCATCCTTACTTTCTGGATTCTTTGTCCACAACAAGGCACTGGACTGAATGGCGAAGACAATAGATTCCACCAAACACAGCACACATCCTGGGAATAGAATAGGAAAGTGTGAATTAGGATTCTTGAATTGAACATTAAGGCAGCATTATTTTCTTTGAAATATCTTACATTTAAAACCTGATCTTACAGAAAAAGGATTTTGATAACTTTTTATTTTCTCTGCCATAGAATTAAGAATCCCTCAGAAGATTAGTAATTTTGATGCAGCGAGAGGTACTACTGTTAATAACACAATGTGCAAGCCTAGAGTATGACCAAGCCAAAAGCGACCCTAAGTGAAGCGAAGCTATTCCCTCAAGCCACCTACTAACTTCCTAAGATACAAAGGCTACAAATAGCATCAAGGGGTAATGTATGAGACCCCCAACAGAAGTGACCACAGAGAAGTGTTAAGAAGGAAACAAGCAGGGAAGACTGTGGGAGACCCCTGGAGATTTTGCTTACCATAAACATAAGCAAAAACTACATTGGAAAATGAAAACTAGAGCAGTAAGCACATGAGTTAATGTTGCAGAAGTTCTAAGGAGTTTGCTGATCTCATGAATCTAAGGGCTTGGATTCTGATGTCCATGTAGGGACAGGAGAGGCCTTAGGATCCAAATAAGGCAGGGAGTAGAAAATGAGATATTCTCTCATAATGTCTTCCTCCTTAAAGGACTACATTTCAGTGAAAAGGTGATGGGGGGAAAATCCACTTACTGTAAGAGGGAGAACACAAAACCTGTTTTATCTAAAGCCTTGGGTAGAGGAAAATTATACCTCTGTATTTATAACCAAAGGTCTGTCCTCACACAGGTGGGGGGTTTGAAATTGTACCACATGATCCAAGAAACCCTTAATAAAATACCACGAAAAGTGGCTCTGAATCACTAGTACCTCTAGAGACTTGGTGGAAGCAATTGCTATAACTTTCTGGAGTGATACGAGGCCACATGAAATTGCCACAGATAGAGTCCCCTTTTGTTGAGTTTATAATCTAGTATTATACAACAGATAAAGAAAAATACCTTACCCTTAGTGAGAATTAACTGACTCAACAAATGGTTTGGGGTAGCTGAAATATGGGCAGTCTTATGGGGACCGCACCCTCTAACTGCACAGTTGCCTTAACCTTTCACATTGTACAATGGGATACTATAAGCAAATTAAATGAACTCCATCCTTATCTATGAACATAGATAAATGGCAAAAACATAAAAATTGAGTGATAATAGCAAGTTGGGGAAGAATACGTCCAGAGTGATATCATTTATAACAAGTTTCAAAACTTCATCTGCAAAATACTACTATATATAATTTATGGATACATATATATGTACTAAAAGTGCAGATACATTTAAGGGAATTACAAACACCAAATTCAAGATAGTAGTTATCTCTGGGAAGAGAGGGAGTAAAAGTTACCCCAGAAGTTTCAAATGTTCAAGTTTCTTAAAAAATATATATTGAGAGCAAATATGACAAAATGTTAAGATCTTACAAAACTGTGAATGGTGATATGGGTGATCTTTATGGTTATTCTCTGTACTTTCTGAAGTGTTCTTGAAATATTTCATAATCAGATTATAATGAAAAATATAAATGAATGATAGAGATAAGTGGCATTCACTATATGGCATAATACTTCTATTATCTTTCTAAATTCAATTCATTTTAGTGAACATGACCAAGCTAGTTAGGATAGGTCAGGTAACAATTCATTCTGCTATAAGACAAGATAGAAATTTTTTTCCATTGAGAAATTTAGAATACAAGAAAAGGCACAATAGAGCAAGCAAGAAGAATTTCATGTGCTTAAAAACCCTTTAGAGTGCAAATTTTACCCAGGACACTTGCTGCAAGATATTCTCCTTTCTTGCTAATCTTGTTCACCAGTCACATACCAAATTATAGAATGATATTTATTAATTGTTCAGGTATACCTGGTACTATTTGAGACACTGTACTCAACAGATCCTACAGTGGGTTAGAAAAAAATAATCTATTAGACTGTTTAGCTATATTTCCCAGGCGGTATTCTACCTCCTGTTGTTGGTAGGGGAATAGTGATACAGTGATATTGACGTGATTGAGATAATCAGCCCAACCTTCACCATTAATTTCCTGCTGATACTAAAAAAGGCCACATGCACATGACATATTACTGGCACACTAAAAATAAATAGGCTAAATTAGGTTAAGGTCCCAAAATGGAAAATCAAGTTAAAAACTACACAATCAGCATTCTCATTTGCCTGGGGATATCTTTTTGTTATGTATGTAGCAGCATCAGAGTTTCCAAGTTCCTGATAAGCAGCTACAGTTGAGTTGTTACCAACTGACCCATAGTTTTTCATTTCAGTCATACTGGTCCATGTTTTTACACACACACACACACACACACACACACACACACACACATCAATTACCCCCCTCAGGGAAAAACAATTTTTAAATATCTTCCCACATTCCAAGAAAAGCAGGGGATCGAGTTCAGAATCAGTAAGAAGTTGTATAATGTTAAAAAATCAAAATATTAGGGGCATCTGCGTGGTTCAGTCGGTTAAGCAACCGACTCCTGATTTTGGCTCAAGTCATGATTATCACCGTTCGTGAGTTCAAGCCCTGCATTGGGCTCTGCACTGTCAGTGCAGAGCCTGTTTGTGATTCTCTCTCTCCCTCTCTCTCTCTGTCCCCTCCACTGCTCATTCTCTCTCTCTCTCAAAAACTAAATTTAAAAATTTTTTAAAGATTCAAAATATTATGTCACAGACTATTATGGCATTATCAAAAGCATGAGAAATCCTCTTAACTAAAATTAAGTGTAACTTTTTACAAAGACCTGCTTTCATTATATATTATACTATGAAATACATTTCTACTTTAGTATATATTATCAAGTATCCCTTTGTTTGAAAATTAATTTCTATTAAGTTAGGGTAAAAGAAAGAGGCCTCTGAAAAATATAGTTAAATATAAAATGAAATAGAGGCAGCTATAACTTTATTTTAGTAAGCAATCAACAAATTGCCTGGTTTTCAACATGATTTAATTAATAGTGGACATATATAGAAGGAACACAAGAATGTAAAAGAATGTTAAGAATTGGTTTGTGTAGATGATGGTGAATATTACAAAGGAAGAAGTCCAATAATCAGACACAGTCAGAATCCAACCAATTTCCTCTTAGTTTTAAACAAGAACATAGGAAGTATTTTGTGCTCTTGGAAAGAATTACTTGATATCTACCATAAACTTATGCAATTGCAAAAAGTGTATACTTGTATATATATATACACACACATATATATATACACAATATATATACACATATATACATATATGTATATATACATATACATACACATATATACATATATATGTATATATACATACACATATATACATATATATGTATATATACATATATATGTATATATACATACACATATATACATATATATGTATATATACACATATATATACACATATATACATATACATATATACACACATATACACATATATATACACACATATACATATATGTATATATACATATACATATATACATATATGTATATATGTATATATATACATATATATGTGTGTATATATATATATGTATATATATACATATATATGTGTATATATATATATATATATATACACATATATATATATTCATGCTGCTTCTCATTGGTTTTCCATTCCAGTCATGCCTGTTAGGGAAAAATATGTGTGGTTCACAATGATGGCATTTGTTTTCTCTCACATCTGTGTTTTCCTCACATACCTTTATGTCCAAGTGACAAAAACCAGTGGCTTTGTCACCAACTAGACCTCAAGACCCAACCTTTACTGCCCACAGGCTTGCACTCACTGACCTTTGTCCCACATTTTTCCTTAAGCTATTCTTTCCATCTTATGTCTTAACTCAAGCAAAGGGAAACCAAAACTACCCCTCAAGCCATAGCAACTGCCCTGAGAACACCTCTAGCCAGCCCAAATCAGTTTGAGTGCAACCCCTGACTTACACCTGCACAGATGGACTATGGAGTGACCTCTAGAATGACTGACAACTAACTACCTTTACCTCTTTATAATACTAAAGTCTCTGCCCAAGTAGAAGCATAAGCCTCATTTCCATTCCATACCATGTATGTATAGGCATGTTTCTTTAAGGCCCATTTGCGACCTATGTCTGCCTCTACAGAGGATGACAAGTCTTCTCTAAATATGCAACCTTTTTTTTAAAAAAAAATAATGTTTATTTATTTTTGTGAGAGGGAGAGAGAGAGAGAGAGAGAGAGAGAGAGCGCTCAGGGAGACACAGAATCTGAAGCAGGCTCCAGGCTTTGAGCTGTTAGCACAGAGCCTGAGGAAGGACTCAAACTCACATGAGAGATCATGACCTGAGAATATTCTAAATATTCATCCTAACCATAAATAAAAGGAAACCATTCACATTTGCTCCAGGAGTCCTCAGGGCTTTGGAAGTTTCCCCATGATCTTATTGCTCCTCCCTTTGTATGGCAACTTACCTGGTCTGTGACTCACCAATGAGCAACCTTGTATTTGGTTAGTTTGAAAAAAATGCAGGGGAAAATGAGAAAATTGAAGAAAACAAATTTTGGCTGAGGGTTATTTGCTGGCAATGAGTCACTGAGGAAATACTGGTGGCAATCAGTCTCAGAAAAAACATGCGTGAGAGGCACAATACCAAGCAGTATTTTGAGAGCTGCATTTAAACCTCAAATTACAGGAGCACTTGGGTGGCTCAGTTGGTGGAGCATTCAATTCTTGATCTCAGGGTCAGGAGATCAAGCTCCATACTAGGTATGGAGCCTACTTAAACAAAAAAACAAAACAAAACAAAAAAACACACACTCAAATAGACATTTACATAGAAGTTAGGAAATAACAATTGGCTACACACAGGTCTTTGGGGCAAAAAGCCAATGACAACAATACAAATAAGCGTCACAGCATTGTGTACTCACTACATGCCAAAAGCTTTAACATGTATTAACACATTGCATCCTATAGGCAGAGTTTTACAGACTTGGAAACTGAGGCAAAGAGAGGTTAAGTGACTTGCTCAAGGTCATTTAGTAAATGGTATTGCTGAATGAAAACTCAGGCAGTATGGTTCCAGTGGCTTTCCTGTTAAGGATCATGCAAACTGCCTCACTGTCAGTATCATCTTTTTTTTTTTTTTGGCATTATGAAAGAAAGCAACATGGAGTCAGATGGTCAAAGTTACTCTCTAATTCTTCACAAATTGCAAAGATTATTACAAAGAATAACAATTTCTCAATTTCTACACATTTTAACTCAAAAGTACATGTTTATTCTCTGTACATATTAAATGGATTATGTGTGCTTCATTTTGCATAGAACATAAGTTCACAGTAGGAATAACCATGGAAATACTCACCTTTAGAATATTTAGAGCAAATTATGAATACTTTGCAATCCATGTTTTAAGAGGTAATTTATAAAGTATATTGGCAAACTAGAGATTTGCAAATAGAAAAAGGCACTTTACCATGAATTATTTGGAGGTAATAAGGTTCCACAAGACATGTTTTTTTCCAGTGCATTAAATGGCAGCCTAGTGACCTAAGAGTTAACACAGCTTTAATGATGGACAATTAAGCCACCAACAACAGTGAATACTACTGAGATGCCAGTTATGCTCCAGCTTTGGTGTAATTCATACTACCCATCCTGGGGTCTAACATAATGCCTAGCAAGGTAGCTCTGTAC
Organism: Panthera onca; assembly: GCF_046562875.1. Lineage (NCBI taxonomy): Eukaryota > Metazoa > Chordata > Mammalia > Carnivora > Felidae > Panthera > Panthera onca. Next base: position 57,954,198 of record NC_138357.1, on the reverse strand, counting down.
ACCTACCTTAGGGTACTATGGGGCCCAGAGGCATGCATGCAAGTACACATTTTATGGGATTTGCCTAAAAAAACCAAAAACAAAACAAAAAAACTACAAATATACTAAATATTTGTAGTTTTTATAAAAAGTCACTACAAAAATACCTTTGAAATACTTTACCAAATGCTATTAAAGGTCTGTTAAAAGAGAATTCCAAGTGACCAGTGATCATTATCACTGTACTTTAGTGACAACCCAGATTAAGTTGTACTGGGAAAGCAGAAGTTCATTTAGTAGTAATTAAGACAATTAAGCTTCAGTGATTGCATCTATGTATATAAAGTTCAACTGTTTTATTTACTTGTAACTATACTGAGACATATACATTTATCAGAGTACTATATTTAAAACAACATTGAGTTTTCTATCATGTTTATCCAGTGTCTGCTGGCCAGAAAGATGTATGTGGGGAAGCCTTCTTGTATGTATATGTTTATTTTTATATACTTAAATACACAAGCATAGTTGTAAGATATATTACGCAGCATATAGCATGTTTATGGGTTACAAACTTATATTGCATATTTATATTACATTATGTTTACTGGTTACATATTTATATTTCTTTTTTTTTTTAAAGTTTTATTTTTATTTTTATTTTTTTTGAGACAGAGAGAGACAGAGCATGAACGGGGGAGGGTCAGAGAGAGAGGGAGACACAGAATCTGAAACAGGCTCCAGGCTCTGAGCTGTCAGCACAGAGCCCGACGCAGGGCTCGAACTCACGGACTGCGAGATGGTGACCTGAGCCAAAGTCGGCCGCTCAACCGACTGAGCCACCCAGGCGCCCCTATTTATATTTCTTAGTCATGTGTTTACTTATACTACAATCCCTTTTTTTTTTCCCCTTCTTGGTATTTGGTATCTTTCCTCTAGCAGGAAGTAGGGGGAAGGGAAGTATTATTGTTGCTGCAGTTGGTCTGTCTCCTGGGAATGTGAAATTGGACAGCTTCATTTCTATTCCCCTACTCAAGATCCCCTCTGCAACTCAAGTGGTTGTCATCCAACTCAGCATAGACTTCCTATTGGCCCAGAACTAAGTGCTTTCTTAAGAGCAAGAGCTAAACAATAGGTAATGACTCCTGTAGCCTCAGGAAACAGTTATGTTCATAACACTCCCAAGCCACACCTCATTCCTTGGTATAAGTTCTTAGGATTCATTACCTATGAAGTTTTAGACTATTCAGCAAGACCATCAAAAACAAAAATTAAAAAAAAAAATTTTCAAATGAGTGGTCCATTACAACATGGCCTCAATGACAGTGATCCGGTATGTTCAAATTGGCAAGCCCTACCTGATATTGGTCATGGTGATAGAACCCAAAGGAACTTGTTTGACAAGCAGCGATCACCAAAACTATATGGTAAATAGAAGTTAAGTGTATAATCTCAGTCATGATGTACAAATTATATAGAGATTATCTCTTGAAGATGGTTGTGAAATTAATGTGATAATCTATAGACTGAGATTGCCTAGGTGCCTATGTTGATTCCCCTACTTACTACCTGTATGACTTAATACTCTGGGTAGGAATATCTAGATAGGAGGGCACTAGTTTCTGACCTTAAAAAAGTTAACATGGACCTGGAAGGACACAGCACTGCTGATAATTCAAGAAATTATATGTCACAAGTATCTGAGTTCAATGGGGCATTTGATGCAAATTTCACACTCTTGAAAAAAGTTGTGGACAGATCGATCACCCTTTAGGCATTGCTGTCATTCCTGAAAGGCATAATCATCATGCTTATCTTAGAAAAAAACTGTCAAAAAGCAATACATAGCCTTCAGAAAACTCACTCCCAGAAATTGCCTCTATTTTATAGATCTAAGCCATATATCTAGCTTCCTCTGTTCTTGGTGACATTCTGCAGATGATATATTTTTTTTCCAGCTTTTCCAGCTCTCCTTAAATTTAACCTTCTATAGGAAAAGTCACAATAAAACTATGTATTGTATGACAGAAACAGATCTTCATTAATAACTGTACCAGGGACCCTAAATAAATTAGTATAAATTATAGAATACAAGTTATCATTCAATCTTTTTATTTTCACTCTTTAGTTCTCTTTATTTCTTTTGGGAGTGGGTGGGTGAAATGAGTGAAGGGAATTAACAGTATACGTAGTGTGATAAGCACTGAGTAATGTATAGAATTGGTGAATCACTATATTGTACACTTGAAACTAATATAACACTGTAGTTGATTATACTGGATTTTTAAAAAAAAAATAAAAAAATCATCATTCAATCTTAAAAAAAAATAAAGCCTTTCAAAAATACTGGAAGTCAATTTATATGCTTGGGTCACAACCTAGGCTCTGTATCTATACTTCACATGTGGAATGGCTCCCCTGTGTGGATGTATACCAGAAACACTATGTTAACTCAATGATTCTCCAATATAGCCTATTGCAATCAATGGAGCTTTTGATGGAAAAGCACTGTTTCTGGACTATTCTTTAAATATACTATTGGGGCGCCTGGGTGGCTCAGTCGTTTAAGTGTCTGACTTCAGCTCAGGTCACGATCTCGCGGTCTGCGAGTTCGAGCCCCGCGTCAGGCTCTGGGCTGATGGCTCAGAGCCTGGAGCCTGCTTCCGATTCTGTACCTCCCTCTCTCTCTGCCCCTCCCCCATTCATGCTCTGTCTCTCTCTGTCTCAAAAATAAATAAACGTTAAAAAAAAAATTTAAATATACTATAAACTAAGCTCTTAATGAAACTGAACATTTTGGTCTGAACACACAGGCTAACAGCTTCATGTTTTGTTTTGTTTCTTTTTTTAAATCTGTCACATATCTACTTAAGGAAATTAATTTATTTATAGTTATAGGTTATTTATTTTGAGAGAGAGAGAGAAAGAGAGAGGGCACACACACAAGTGGGAGAGGGGCAGAGAGAGAGGGAGAGAGAAAATGCCAAGCGGGATCCGTGCTCCACGCTGAGCCTGACACAGGGCTTGATCTTATGACTGTGAGATCATGACCTAAGCTGAAATCAAGAGTCAAAGGTTAGCCAACAGAGACACCAAGGAACTCCATGCAAATTTATTTAAAAAGAGATCTTTCAAATTCAAAAGAAAGCCCTAGGTTCAAACTTTTAAGATATAGCAAAGAAGTCTATAGTAAATCTACTTAGGCTCCCCGTGACATTTCTTTTGGTTAATTTCTTTTTTCTAACTCTTTCTCTGATTTGACATTCTGTACATGATCTATTCATTTCCTATATTAATAATTCTTATTTAAGTCATTGATCCACTTGCTGCCTAGTCTTCAAAACTCAAATTGTACAATAACACAGGTAAGTAGGCATCAATTCTAAATCAGGACAATAATATACTTTTATTTGTAATGCCCTTCATGACATATATCCAGTATAGAGTGGGTCTTTCTGAATGCAGACACAAGAATACCCAAAGCTAATGTTTTCCAAGGTCCACATAATAACCCACTTCATAGGTTGAAAAATATGTGCAGATCCATCTACTTAGAGATACGGTCACTTATGCCATTTTCCTGCCTTCTCACATTGTCTTATGAAATAATCCTTCAACTAATAATCTTCAGCTCAGTATTTTACTATCCAGAAGTCCTCAGTGTCAACTATAAATTGGGAAGCAGCTCAGTGTTACAATGCGGACTGTCCACAATCATTTTTAAAATGTTAAAAAAAAAAACAACTGTAAACATTTCTTGGGAGAGCCTACTGTAAAAATCTCCCCATGCAAATAAGAGTTCATTTAAACCAGATCTTTTTCCCTGTGTTTAAACTAGATCTCTATGCATGACTAAATATTATCCCCAACCCCATTGGTGAGAGGACATTCTTTAAGTGGTCTTTGGTATAAAATCTTAAAGGCTTTCTGAAAATATTTACCCCCTCAAAGAACCCTGTCAGATGGCTGATGTATAATTATCTTACAAAAACCATGTTCTTTCTTGTAGGTTACGTGTTCAATAATTTCACCCTTTAGCTATTTATTAAAAAATTAACTGTCAGATCAAATACCCTTATTCTTCTATGGTTCCTGGGCTCCTTTAAACTGTATACCCTCTATACCTTCTCCATACCCCCAAATCAACTGATTAACTGCCCCTCCCAGGGAAGGGGCAGAAAGAGAGGGAGACACAAAGTTTGAAGCAGGCTCCAGGCTATAAGCTGTCAGCACAGAGCCCAATGTGGGGCTCCAACCCATGAAATGCAAGCTCATGACCTGATCCAAAGTCGGAGGCTTAACAGACTTAACCACCGCAGCACCCCAGACTATCTTATTTTAAAGTCAATTGGTTTGGGGCGCCTGGGTGGCTCAGGCGATGTGTCCGCCTCTTGATTTCAGTTCAGGTAATGATCTCATGGTTCGTGAGTTCAAGCCCCACATCAGGCTCTGTGCTGACATTGAGGAGCCTGCTTGGGATTCTGTTCCCCCCGCCCCTCCCCCGCTAAATCTGTCTCAAAATAAATAAAAACAAACTGAATTGGTTCACACAAAAAAGTGACCCAGGCCTCTTTAGTCACCAATACTTTCATTTCCTCCTTCCTTGGTTGGCATGTATCAATTTATACAGTGAAGTAATATGAAGGACAGTCATTTGTGTTAGGCAAATCCTAGGAAAGACCTGCAAGCATTCTCAATTCAAAGGTTAATGGTACTAACCTGGAACGTGATTTACCTAAGGCTATGTATAAAACTGGAATTGTTGAATCAACCAACTAGCCACCTGCTCTACACTAGTTGCATAGTAGATGCAAAAGTAAAAGATGCACAGACTTAGCCCTCTGTTAAGTACATGAGAAAAATGATATTATTAAGTGTAACAACTGAAGAAAAATTAAAGACCATATACTTTGTGGTAGAGACTAGAAGTATTACAAGGGAAATGAAAGAAAAGAGAGATCAACATGTGTTGGAAGAGTAGTTACAGCATGTCAAAAGTAGAGGAAACCTTAAAACAGCTAGACCAAGTTTCTGAGAAGTTAAACTGCTGGTCTAAAAACATACATCTTCTAGCAGCCAGAGGTAGTGGAAGAAGATCTGATGGCTGGGCCTGTGTCAAGCCTCGAAGACGAACAGGTCAGACTGTTGGGGTTGGTTACAGCTCCTAAAAGGTGGGAAAATATGAAAAAGTGCAGAAAGGTAACAGTGTGCACAGATACCAAAATAACTGAGTGGGTGTACAAATGGGAATGACAGGAAGGAGCTAAAGGATAAAATTATTACAGAATAGGCTAAAAGGCAGGTGTTTGTATCTGATGTGACAAATAAGAGAATGCGACTGGAAGTGCCATGTTGACGCAGACAGTGGGAACAGGAGAGCAGCTAGAGATTATAGTCCTGACCATGGCAGAAGAGTAGAAACTCAGGAAAGCAGAACTCTAAGAAATTGAAAAGAAATAACACAGCAGTTAGGACAAAGTCAAAAGTTAACCACAGACTTAGTAGGCTGTTGATGTATGAGAAGAAAAATACCACTGGAATGCTTGTTTCCTTAAGGGGTGCTCAATTTATAGAGTAACTCAAAATCCAAATCTAGACTTCTGATAGGATATATACATGGCTACATATCATGGTTGCTAACTATGAGTAATATAATGAAGATGCATTTTGGAATGGCTATAAGTTTTTTAAAACATCAGTTTGGCGAAAGATATTCTCTGATGTGTACAAATGAAAACTGTCATTTACCTATTATAGCAAGGAGTTACCAACCGGATATCCATGCAATAAATCTACTTGTAGATAAGTTTTGTATTACCTCACAGTTTAAAAGAAAAAATTTACTTTAGCATAAATAATCTGGATCTCTGGCTTCTTTGAAGAAGAGAAAATCTGGCAACACTAGGCCTTCAATTAAGACTTATGGTCACATAGCATCTTCTCTCTTTAGATGTATCCTGTGCTCAATGTTATCCATGGTTTCTACTGCTCCAACCATCTCCTTCCAGCCCATTTCACTTCCTATGACCTGCCTGATCCCTGTAGACATCTGTCATTGCAATACCTATGACTCATTTGTTCAGTAAGTTTTCTTTTATATTTTGATTTACTTTGTCACAAATTTTCTTTGTTGAACAACTATTATTCAGGATGTTGTACATAAAAGTATTAACTATAGATTTTCTAGAAGAAATCAAAGACAACAAAATGCAAATGTTAATTGAACTGGTAAAATTCTGAGCATCCACTCATCTTATTAGCTCTAGAACATGTGGGAAAAGAAAAAGGAATTTGATGTTCTGAGGTGGCCACAATTTATTTTTCTGAAAACAAGCAGGGTGTTTCCATTTCAAACTGACTATAACAAGTAACAGTGGTATCTTGGGAAAGGCTGTAAATCTAGATTTATCTCAGCTTCGTTTTTAGATTAAAAAAAAATCTACCTATGAAATGAGAGCCTGTGATAAATAAAAATTTAAAACTTATTGTGAATTCCTCTTATTAGAATACTAACACATTTATAGTTCAGTTACTAACTATTTACACAGAATTACTCTTCATACTTTTCAGACATTTGGTAGAGTTAAGAAATTAACAAATACAAATTTGAAAAATAAGCAATGGTCATTAATGTGAAATTAATATCTAGGTCTGCTTAATGACTACGAGTAAAGACAATTTTCCTCACTTGTGAACATGTCTTGCTTTTGTTAAATTAGAGGGGAAAAAAGGCACCTTAAAATATATAAAATAATTAAATTGCACATTAAAAAAAAACTTGTTTAACTTCACAAAGTCTTAGATATTTTTTCAAAATTCACTTTATTGTAATAGGCTCTGAGAGAGTATAATGCTTGACTGCACAAAGCTATGGTTAGAGCTTGTTTTTAAGTATTATCAACTATACAACATGAATGCTGGAGGCCTACCATTTCCATACACGCAACTGTAAAAGAATACAAAGCTCAGCAGCAAGGAAATTTACCATTTGTCCAACTGTAATTAAAGTTAAAAAGAACATGGGAATCTATCTAAATTCTTCCCGAGAAACATGAAACACTAAGTCTATCACGAGATATGACTTTTTTCCGTTAAGTTTCAAATATTAAACTGCCACTTCAATTACTTGTTGATAACAAGATCAAGTAAATTTACAAAAGCAACCTAATATCCATCTAACACATTACTGAGATAATTGTGTATTTTGGAGTATAATCTAACTGATGCCATTAACCCCAAAAAACATTTAAACAAATAGAATTTTAATTAATCGAGTACTGCTTCCAGTGAGTCAGATTTTACTGAAAGAGCAAACCAACATTGAACTCAATTTCAACTTTGCCCTGGTACAGCAAATTTTATCAGAGATAAATTAACAGTTATGAAAAATTTTGGCTGGTAGCTCTATCCTACATAGCCTTTAAAAAAGCAATTTCAGGGCCTATCAAGTTAGAAATCAGCAGTTGTAATTTTTTTAATACAGGTGCAAAACAATGGGATCCATTAATAGATGAACTTTTTTTAATTTTTTTTTTAACGTTTATTTATTTTTGGGACAGAGAGAGACAGAGCATGAACGGGGGAGGGTCAGAGAGAGAGGGAGACACAGAATCAGAAGCAGGCTCCAGGCTCTGAGCCATCAGCCCAGAGCCCGATGCGGGGCTCGAACTCACGAACCGCGAGATCGTGACCTGAGCCGAAGTCGGACGCTCAACCGACTGAGCCACCCAGGCGCCCCATAGCTGAACTTTTGACAACACTATGCATGATGATTTATTAGTATATAATTTGATTATTCTATTAATTCTGATTACTTCTTTGGCTAATAAAGTGAAGGTCACTTCCAAAATAAATCTTCATTACATTTCACAGAAAGTAATTGCCTTCAACTAGTTGTTTTCTTTAATTAAAAACTAACGTAACAAGAAAACAGACTTCAGGGTTATCACGTCTGTTGTTCCCACAAGAGAAATACTGTGTGGATGTAATTGTCCCAAGACAAATCCAACAAAACAGAAAGTGTCCCTTCATCTAATCTCTGTATTTTCAAAATGGAAGAACTATTTTATATGTATTCATTTGTAGTAATTTTGGAATTATAAGAATAAAAAGCCAACTGTATTAAAGCTTTAGAATTTGAAAACATAAAGAATCTCTGAAAATATTCTCCAAATTCATGAACGTAAAATGTAAGGTGATATTTTCATTTCTAAAATTATGCATGTGGGATCCTATATATGAAAAATTAACAGGTCTCTGTCTTAACCAAAGTTTCTCCTAAGGGTAGCAAGAGACCTTCTCTGCCTCTTAAGATAAATACTAGGCACAGGGCCCTGACAGCTTTGGAGGGAGATCACAAGAAAAATGAAAAAGGCTCATGTTAATATGTTATTATCACTTAATCTATTTTTACACACAGAACATTCTGTGTCCTAGATTTAATGTTACATTTCATTTTATTTTTTTAAAAAGTCCTCTAGACCTTCAGCTAAGTTCCTATTATTGAAACTGTTGAATTATACAACTATTATCAAACCAATAAAGGAAATTAAGGATGATGCATATTTTCCCACAGAAGTAAAATACTAATCCACAAGTATGAATCATATTTTGAAAGCTAGAATGCTTGAATGTAAAAAATTACTGGGGTTTAGCAATGCTGTAAAGAAGCAGGTAGCAATGATTTCTATGCTCACCAATGGCCAAGATTGATACACCGTCACAACTTCCACTCCTGATGAACTTGCTCCCTCTGTCCTGGTCATATTAATCTTTCTATATCTCAAAAGACCCTACCTTGGACCTCTATCACAGTTCCTGCTGCCTAGGAAGCTCTTTCCTCAAAATTCCAAAGGCTTATGCCTTATCATATTTTAGTTTCACTACACTCAAATACCACCCTCCTACGTGGCCTTCCCTGACAATCACAGCACCTAAAGGGATAACTCCCTACTCATGCCAATAGTCACTTCCTGCAATATCACTCTATATCCCTCCCTTCCCTCCCCACCCCTCCCCTTCCCTTCCCAATACATATCACTCTTGTAAATATTATCTTTTGACTTTCTGAGAGGAGCTAAGATGGTAGAGTTGGTAGAGGACCCTAGGCATGCCTGGTCCTACCAGCTCATCTAGATAAATTATAAATCATTCTGAATACCCAAAAAATGGGTCTGAGGACTGACAGAATAAAATGCACAATGAGAAGGAGAGAAGAGGCCACAATGAGGAAGGTAGAAGGTGTGAAAATGTGATTTGGGGGAAGAAAGAGATCTCTGGTGCTTTGGAGGGGAGGGAAGGAGAGAGGGAGAGAGAGAAGAGCACATAGGGGATCACACTAGGAAAACACTTCCCTAAAGCCATGGACTGAGAAAATGAGAAGGGCTAATTATTGTGAGGTGTTTTTTTTGTTTGTTTTGTTTTGTTTTGTTTTTTTACAATCCCAGGGCTCAAAGACTGGAATTTTAGAGGTCCACGACATAACCAGGTGTAAAGCCTGGTGTGTGTTGTAGTGCTCCTGTGGAGAAGGAGGGTAGATAGCCTGCAGGCAGACTGCATGATCTGAGGATCCCTTGGGACACTGGGACAGGTGGTTCCCCCTTCCTGGAGTACATCAGAGAGAGGTCACATTGCCTCTCTAGGGACAAAGGAGCTGGCAGGTGCCATTTCTCTCCCCTGCCCCTCATCATAAACTAACTTTAATAACTAGCAAAGACATTGAATCAGTACTCAAAAATTTCCCAACAACCAAAGTCCAGGCCCAGACAGCTTCCCAGGGGAATTCTACCAAACATTTAAAGGAGAGTTAATACCTATTTTTCTCAAACTGTTCCAAAAAGTAGAAATGTAAGGAAAACTCTCAAACTCATTCTACAAGACCAGCAATACCTTGATTCTAAAATACCTTGATTCTGTGCCAACAGCTCAGAACCTGGAGCTTGCTTTGGATTCTGTCTCTCTGTCTCTCTGCCCCACTGCCACTCGCACTCGGTCTCTCTCTCAAAAATAAAATAAAAACATAAAAAAAAAAACCCTCAACAAAGCAGAGATAGAGGGAACATACCTCAACATCATAAAGGCCATATACAAAAGACCCACAGCTAATAAGCTAATAACATCCTCAGTGGGGAAAAACTTAAGAGCTTTATGGTCAGGAACAAGAGAGGGATGTCCATTCTTACCATTGTTATTTAACATAATACTGGAAGTCCAAGCCTCTGCAATCAGAAAACAAAAGGAAATAAAAGGCATCCAAATTGGCAAAAATAAAGTCAAACTTTCACTATTTGCAGACAACATTACACTCTATGTAGAGAACCCCAAAGATTCCACCAAAAAATTGCCAGAACTCACACACAAATCAGCAAAGTCACAGGATACAAACTCAGCGTACAGAAATCTGTGGCATTTCTATACCTAACAATGAAGCAGCAGAATGAAATCAAGGAATTGATACCATCTACAATTGCACCAAAAGCCATAAGACACCTAGGAATAAAACTAACCAAACAGGTAATACATCTGTACTCTGAAAACTATAAAACACTGACGAGAGAAATTGAAGACTACACACAAAAAACGGGAAAAAAAAAAAAACATCTCATGCTCATGGATTGGAAAACAAATACTGCTAAAATGTCTGTATTATCCAAAGCAATAGACACATTTAATGCAATCCCCATCAAAATACCATCAATATTTTTCACAGAGCTTGAAAAAACAATCCTAAGATTTGTATGGTACCAAAGACCCAAATAACCAAAGCAATATTGAAAAAGGAAACCAAAGCTGGAGGTGTCACAACTCTGGACTTCAAGCTATATTACAATGGTGTAGTCATCAAGACGTATTGTATTGGCAGAAAAACCGACACATACATCCATGGAATAGAACAGGAAACCCAGAAATGAACCCACAACTATATGGTCAACTAATCTTCAACAAAGCAGAAAAGACTATCCAATGGAAAAAAGACATTCACTTCAACAAATGGTGTTAGGAAAACTGGACAGCAACATGGAAAAGAATGAAAGTCAACCACATTCTTATACCATACATAAAAAAAAAATTCAACATAGATGAAAGACCTAATGTGAGACAGGAAATGATCAAAATCCTGGAGAACACAGGCAGCAACCTCTTTGATATCAGCCATAGCAACTTCTTGTAGACACTTAGTCTCCAGAGGTAAGGGAAAGAAAAGCAAAAACGAACTTTTAAGACTTCATCAAAATAAAAAGCTTCTGCATAAGGAAGGAAACAATCAACAAAACTAAAAGGCAAACTTCAGAATGGGAGAAGGAAGAAATGACATATCTGATAAAGGGTTAGTAGCCTAAATATATAAAGAACTCCTCCAACTCAATACCCCCCAAAAAACAAATTATCAAGTTAAAACATGTGCAGAACACATGAACAGACATTTTTCCAAAGAAAATATACAGATGGCCAACAGATACATGAAAAGGTGCTCAACATCACTCATCATCAGGGAAATACAAATCAAAACTACATGAGATAACACCTCACACCAGCCAGAATGGCTAAAAGCAACAACACAAGAAACAATAGGTGTTGGCAAAGATGTGGAAAAAGGGGAATCCTCTTACACTGTTGGTGGAAAAGCAAATTGATGCAGCCACTCTGGAAAACAGTATAGAGATTCCTCAAAAAGTTAAAACTAAAAGCAGCCTATGATCCAGCAATTGAACTACTAGGTATGTACTCAAAGGATACAAAAGTACTAACTCAAAGGGATACATCTGTGCCAATGTTTACAGCAGCATTATCAACAATAGTCAAATTATGGAAAGAGCCCAAATATCCATCAACTGATGAATGGATAAAGACGTTGTGGTATATGTGTATGTATATGTGTATGTGTGTGTGTATATACATATATACACACACATGTGTATACATACACACACACACACACACACACACACACCCATACATACAATGGAATATTACAAAGCCATCTAAAAGAATGAAATGTTGCCATTTGCAAAGACATGGCTGGAGCTAAAGTGTATTATGCTAAGTGAAATAACACAGTCAGAGAAAGACAAATACCATGTGATTTCACTCATTATGTGGAATTTAAGAAAGAAGATAGATGAACATGGGGGGAAAAAGAGGCAGGAAAACCATAAAACAGACTATTACCTATAGAGAACAAACTGAAGGTAGGCAGGGAGATGGGTTAAATCGGTGATGGGTATTAAGGTGATGGGTACTTGTGATGAGCACTGGGTGCTGTATGTAAACGATGAATCACAAAAATTCTACTACTGAAATTAATATTACACTATATGTTAACTAACTAGAATTTAAATAAATCTTTAAAAATAAAAAATAAAAATAATTAAAAAAGAGAATGGATGTTTATGAAATGGATTTATCTATGAAGATAACCATAGTATTTTTCTTTTGGGGGGGTGGAATTGCTTATATATTGAATATTTTTATTGAACTATTCCTGCATTCACAAAACCAACTTCACATGGTTGAAGATTTAAAAAGAAATGGTATCTTTCTACTCTGTGTCCATCACTCTTCAACAACTCCTCCCAACCAGAGAATTTCTGTTTTCAACAATGAATGTCTGGCACCTACAGAAGAACATTTTATATGTAACGTTCTCCATATGTTTTTTAACAAATTCTAATTTTTATTATAAATTTGCATATGATAAAACAGAAAGCCCAAGTTTATAGCCAATGCTCCCTGAATATTTCTTGTAAAACAACAGTATTAGTTTTAAGTCTTTGGCCAAAAACTCAGTGACTGCTACCCATACCTAACATGCCCTGAGTGAGTATATATGTGTGTGAGTACATGTATGCTTAGATAAAATACATATGGTTGCCACATAATGTACAAAAGTTGGAAATGTATTGGTAGTTAAAAAAAAAAACACACACAATGAACACTCTCCTAGGTTCCCCTTGTGATTGTGAACAGGAGTACATATTTGCTGACAGGTTTAGGGGCTCTTTGGCCAAGGAAGAAATCTGTTTCAAAGGGAACATATTTAGTACATAGGAAAATGTGAGATCAGAACCAGTGTAAGTCCTCAAAGTCTCAGAAACTTTGTGTATTTTCATGCAGTTTTTAAACCCTCTAATGTAGAAAAGGTGGATTTCAGTGAAACTTCTAGTTTCTAATTCAATAATCATAATAGTTTTCTTTACTTTTGTAAAAAGTAGTAATATAAACCTATAAACACTGAACTGTTCTCTACACTATTCCTACATCTGGGGGAAAAAAAAAATCCTTAATTTGATGGCTTGACCTCTTACAGTACTCACAGTCCTCACAGAAACCTTGTGATAACACTTAAAACATAAAGATGATGTACATAATCCTTTCCCATAACTTACTTTCCCTCATAAGAGTTACATATAAGAGTTTATTAACGGTGCACCTCAGTTGCTCGGTCAGTTGAGTGTCCAACTTTGGCTCAGGTCATGATCTTGCGGTCCGTGAGTTCAAGTCCCACCTCGGGCTCTGTGCTGACATCTCAGAGCCTGGAGGCTGCTTCGGATTTTGTGTCTCCCTCTCTCTCTGACCCTTCCCTGCTCATGCTCTCTGTCTCAAAAATAAATAAATGTTAAAAAATAAAAATAAAAATGAGTTTATTAACTCTTGTTACTCTTCTTCTCATGGGAAATTAAAGTTTTTACCAAGTTATTTGTAGAAGGACAAGTTTCTTCATTTGTCAATAAACTATGTAAATATTGAAACAGTAAAAACATGCTTACAACACTAGAAGCCATGATAGGGAAAAAGAAAGCTTTAAAATTTTCAAACTTAGAAAACAACAAATTTGTTTATAAAATGATTCTTACCATATTGAGCAATCTGAAGGAATTTAGTTTTCCAGCATGAAAGTGTGCTGACAATATACACAAATTAAGGTTGAGATGTATGTAAGTAACATCATGGTCAAAGTAAAGACAAGCTTACGAAAGCAATTTTTTAAACTTTATTTATTTATTTTGAAAGAGACAGAGAGAGAGCACGCGCACACACATGCAAATAGAGAGGGGTAGAGAGAGAAGAGGGAGAGAGACTCCCAAGAGGGCTCTGTACTAACTCACAAACTGTGAGATCATGACCTGAGCTGAGGTAGGATGCTTAACCAACTGAGCCACCCATGTGTCCCTATAAAAGCCATTTTAAAACCAAACCAAAAGGAAAGTAATTCTGGTAAAAATCATCTCATCAATTTAATTTTTATGTCCTTCATATCTTCCTTATTGCCTAAATTTCTTATCAGAAGCATGGATTATTTTGGTAAGCAGAACAAGAAAAAAATATTTCCTTTCAGGGGGAAAAAAAAATTAAGGTCAACTTGCTGCATCCTATAACCAGAGAGTAAAAAGTACCAAGTTAGTTAAGAAAATATCAAGAGTAAACAGAATCCTGTGCTAATTAATATATGCATTGCTCAAAATACATCTTTTCAATCAGCTTTAGGAAACTAAAAATAGATAAAAACCTAGAACCATATAGAGCTAAAGCTCATATATCTTAGATACTATTGTTATCTTCCAAACAAGACATCTAAAATAATGTTTCCTTTTGCTTTAAATCGCAAGGAAACAAATAATAAGCCAACTTCCATTAACAAGGCTGATAAAAGTCATCACTCTTAGGTGAATTCCAGATCTAGTATGAATTTCATGCTTAGTTTAATAACATAGTGGTTCTCAACCTTCGTATTCTGTATTCTTAGTGCTCCCTAAGTCTGTGAGAAAAACAAAGGCAGTGTTACAGTGGGACCTATACAGAGCCTGCAGCCTCTCTAATCTATGGCAAAGCCTCTATAAATGCTGGGAATATCCCTGGGAATGGGTCAAACATGCAAATGCATCCATCATGTATGCTGTCAAAGAAAAGGGTTGTGAACTACTGATTGTCTAAATATTCTGTTCTTCACAAAAAACAAGACAGCATCCTGCAACACAGAGAACCTCACAGCTACTCAACTACCTTTCACTATAATTTTGTGCTTTGCTGTCTTCAGTATCCTTTTTGCTACCTTGCTTTTATTTCTCATAGACAAGTAGGGTGTTTTTCTCATACCACTGCAACATATAACTATATAATCCAAACTGACATTAAGGAAATCAACTCACACAAGTTTACAAAACTTAGCTTTGTATCCCTAGAGAGAACATGAGAGATTTTACCCAAGCTTTAACATCTTTCAGGAGGGGGCTCCTGGATGGCTCAGTCGGGTAAGTTTCCAACTCTTGATCTTGGCTCAGGTCATGATCTCATGGTTCATGGGATGGAGCACCATGTTAGGCTCTGCACGGACAGCACCAAGCCTGCTTGGGATTCTCTCTCTCCCTCTCTTTCTGCCCCTCTCCCACTCACACACTCTCTGGTTCTCTCAAAAATAAATAAATAAATACATAAGTAAATCTTTAAAAAAAATCTTTCAGGAGGAACAAAATGCATAGAAGTTCGAGTTTAACCTGCAAGGTTGACAGACTAATTTTCTTAATCACACTAATTACAGATCATGTAAGAGGGTATTTTAAAAACCTTTCTGCATTGGTTAAGGCAATTTTATTAGTATACTTCTGTAGCTAAGATGATCTCCACAGGAATGTTAACAGCAGAAATATTCAGTCTGAATGTTCAACTGACTGAACATAAATAAGCATCAGTGTGTTTACCGAGGTCTTAAAAATACCAGTTCCAAAGTTTACATTCTGAAGAAAATTATTTTCTCCCCAGCAACTATTCAGAAATAAAGCAATATTTATTTTCTCATGTAAGTTTTAACAGTGTTAGATTTCCAATATAAAACAGAAACTGTATTGGAGATAAGTAGAACAGTCTCATATGGCCAGAGTATTTAAAATGTAGAAACAGAAAACCAAGATCTTCTGACTCATACTTGATTTCATCTGTACCATCCAGACAGTGCCTTAGCTTGCTGGTCTTACAAACCTATTTTCACACATTAAAATATTCATATCCTAAAAAGACACTCCATAATGGTTTTTATTTCTACTTTAGGAGTACAGTGAAAACTAATGTTGGTTTTCATATGTATTTGCTTGTTAAAATACATCTAACCTCACAAAAGAAGGGAGAAACGAGAAAATTCCAGGGAGGGGAATAAGGTACTGCACTAGATTTCAGACAATAGCAGCTCTAATCTTCATACATCCAACTCTGTGAGAAAACTACTACAGGTTGACAGTAAAGTTCTGATATTGAAAACATCATAGAGGGTGGGAACTTTAGTCAGAAGTTTGGCTGTCAATTCATTAGGCATTTGGGACCACTCCACTATACCAAAGAATGTGAATTCATATATGCACAGGAAATTAGCATGGCTTGGAAATGATTTTACTTTATATAACAAAGGCTCATGTTGTGCTTATTTGTGCTTATCTGTTCTAAGAGCTTAGCAAATAATAATTTCCTTAAACTCATAACAACCTTATGAGGTAGATACTATTTTTATTCCTTTTTTGTAAAGGAGGAAAGTGAAAGAATGTAACCAGTAGATATATGGCAGTATTTAACCAGTAGGTAAATGGAAGAACCAGGATTCAAACAGAAAGTCTGGAGTAAGGGTCTCTACTCTTAACAACTACACTGTGCTACATCTCAGAATATAATATGTTAAAACATAAAATTAAGATCAAGATTGTTCATTCAATAAATGTTTATTATTCAAAAGCTTATTTTAGGGTTAATTACTTCTATTTTTAAATGCACCTGAAGAATATGGATCAATGCATATAGGACCATTATTAAGGGCTGTAGATTCAAGAATGAGTATTTTCAGGGGCGCCTGGGTGGCTTAGTCAGTTAAGCGTCTGACTTCAGCTCAGGTCATGATCTCATGTTCCGTGAGTTCAAGCCCCTTGTTGGGCTCTGTGCTGATAGCTCAGAGCTTGGAGCCTGCTTCGGATTCTGTGTCTACCCCTTTCTCTGCCCCTCCCCTGCTCATGCTCTGTCTCTCTTGCTCTTAAAAATAAACATAAAAAAATTTTCAAAAAAAATGAGTATTTTCAAATTCTAACATAGTCAAGAGAAATTTACTTAAGAAAAATACCCACACTGTGCATCCCATTTTTCTTTTATTTTTTTAATGTTTATTTATTTTGATAGAGAGAGAGAGAGAGAGAGAGAGAGAGAGAGAACAAGACAACAAGCATAAGCAGGGGAGGGGCAGAGAGAGAGAGGGGGAGGGAGGGAGAGAATCCCAAGCAGGCTCCGTGCTGTCAGTGCAGGGCTCAGTCTCATGAACTGTGAGAATGTCACCTGAGCTGAAATCAAGAATCAGATGCTTAACCAACTGAACCACCCAGGCACCCCCCATTTTTCTTTTAAAAATCCAGATGGGAAAGCAAAAGATTTGAAAGATAGGGCTGTTTACAGATACATGTGCATTTGTATGAAATAATGTAAGGATACCAGTGTAAGTGTAAATTATATATGACAGGTTTATGACTTTCAAGTGTACATGAATTAAAGACTACAAGAGTCATTTAAAAAACAGTTGAAATTAGTTTGGTTTCTTGAATAGGCTACATATACTTTCTTGTTCATGCTATTCATTTGTTTAACAAACTGTTTACATACAAAGTAAAAACATTCAAATTATTATGACCCCTAACTTGAAATTAAAATCAGTGAAGTTTTACCATTTGGAAGTGGCATTTTTGGGATAAAACTCCTATTTCATTATAATGAGCAAGTGAGAACCTACTGCCTAATTTGGGGAGAGGGGAGAAGGAAGGGGGGAGGGATAAGGCATGAAGGAACAGAGAAATAAGGAAGAGGAATTGCTAAAAGCTATATTGGTTATTTCAACTCCAACAGAATTCTTTTTAATAAATCATTTCTTACTACATGAAAAAAATAGTGTCTGTCATGCCATATTTAATTTCTTTCCATGGTAAGTTCTAATCCAATTTTTAAATATTTAATTTATTAACACCTACTATATGCCAAAGTTCTAAGCAGTTATATCAAAGCAGTTACTACATGAGTAAACTATACCAAATTAAGTAGTAAGGAGGTATTTATGGTATACCCATTTTGTAAAAGGCTATGTACTAGAAACTCTAGGAGACATAGAGAGGACAATATTTTCTACAGCAAATATATCCATAAACAGACATAGTATGAGGTAATTTAATTACATAATTAAATTCTAAATACCAAATCTAGCTTGTATAAACTGAATGAACAGTCTAGAATATATGATTCAGTAATTACAAAAACATTCATTCCAAATACCAACACCGTGAAGTCATACAACTTTTATGTTATAATACTCTATTTGGACAATCTTCCAAATATTGTTGTTGGACAATCCTCAATACATTTTCCCTAAAATCGTTACATATGAGTCTCACAGTGGCCCATAGCAGGAGTTAGGATTAGATTTAATTACCATTACCATTATACAGGTAAAACAACTGAGGCTCTGAGAATTTAAGTGACATGTTCAAGTTCATGCAAATAACATGACAGAGCTAGAATCAGAATCTAATTCTGAGACGGATATTTTTGTAACTTATGGAAAACCTTATAACTTTCATGAAACAAGACAAGGAATTTAAAAAAAAAATCAGTTTTTGAACAGTCCCCACCAAAGTAGAAGGCAAATTGATGAAAAAATTGGAAATGAACAGCTTCATTACAATTCTATGCAATTATGCTAATTGGATCACTTTGGAACAAAAAAAACAACTTAAACAAGGGAATAGTAGAGAAAACACGGAAACCCAGGTATCTAACATAGACTTACACTTGCTAACAAGTAAATCCTTAGATCTTTGTAATTTGGCTGCCTTTAGGGTTCTTGTTTGTTTCTTGAATTGGCATGAAAATAGACACACTTCACATTGCTTCTATTAGACTTTACACAATAGCACATTGGTTCCAAAGAGATAGTTCAAGAATTGTTTTTGAATGATCGTTAAAACATTATTCTATGCAATAACACAGTGTTAACTTTCAATTTAATCAAACTAAAATCTCAGCTCCAAACACTGGACTTAATTCAGATATCACTCTTGCTCTAGATGAAGCCAGTCACCTTTCACTCCAACACAACCTATTAGAATTATTTTAAGATCTGGAGTATATACATTACGTAACCTGGGGAAAAAACAACTGGGTGAGTTTTTGTACCTACCTATGAAGATAATCTAGCATTTGAAATTTTAGCATTGAAGGGGGCTATTATTAAAATAGAAACAAACTATGTAATTTGTGTAGCCAACATAATTCTAATATATTTATGAGAGCCACAATAAATGCTCTAGAACCACACATTTATATATAAGTTTTAATAAGAAGTTATTCCCATTTAAAAGTCTTTTCCTGTCACAATCTGAGGAATAATGCAGGCAAGGACACAAAGGCATTCTATTGCTTTATTAATGACAATGCTCAATGAACTGTGAATAACCTGGAAAAAAAAGATTATTGAGTTACTTTACCAATCTATCCATCCATCACCAGAGAACAGGTTTCAAAATGATGGATTATCTTACCACCCTGCTGTTTAGCCCATACAATATTATCTCCTCAAGGGGAAAACAAACAAATTATCATACAAACATAATCATGCTTACCCTCTATACCTTATGTATCATTTCTATGCCAACATCAACTATTAACTAGAAGGAAAACTGTCTTTAAAATCATACACAAAAGTTTCAGAAAATAAGGTATGTTGCTCTGCTTATTTTACCTTCCAGAATTCTACAATTTATAAAAACTATCCAAACAACAGCACTCCAACTTTTGGGAAACAACCTTTTGGTTAACAAACTTTTGGTTAACCTATTCAACATTGTTCTTCTAATTTAATGAGGGCAGTTCTCAACTAAGATAATACAGCTCAGTGGTTCCTAACCTTCTTGGGAGGTGAGAGATTCCCTTGATATATTGATAAAACTATGAATCCCCTTCCTAGAAAAACACACACAAAATTTGACATGCAATTTCTGAGCATTTACCCAAAAACAAGATGATCGATTCCAGGTATTGGATGCCAGGTTAAAGACTCTGAATTTGAAGAACCTCTTACTATATACCCAGCCTTCTAATGCTGTCTCTTTTATTAAACTATCAGATATGTGTTTTTAAAAGGATGGCTGTAAATCTGCTTACAGGCTGTAAATCTGGCTGAAAATGGCCAAATAAAAAAAATCTGCATATGAAATTATATTTCTTATATAATAAAGACATATTTTTAATTTTAGTATGGTGACACCAACAATAGGAAAATGGTTAAGTAGACTATGTTATATACATCCATATACCAGAGAACTATTCAGCCATTAAAATTTTATAAGGATGCATGCATATACACACATATATAGATGCCTATATAAGCATGGAAAAGATGGGAAGATATACAACTGAACAATGGTTAACTCTAAGGGTGAGATTTGAGGGTCAGGAACAAGGCTTGTATTTCTTAATAAAAGTGAGTGGGCTCGTTTTCTTTTTTTCAGTATTTTTATTTTTTCTCTAACTACTAAGATGATATGTTACCCAAGAATTTGCTTTTTAATGGCTATTTAGCATCTTCTATAAGAACTTTGCTAAATTACCTGAATAAATTATTCTGCTGATTCAAATGTCAAATTCCTCTTAAAATGTCTGGTCCTTAAATTTTTTTACATAGCTCCAGATTATAGAACCAAAAACTGAGTAATAAGATGGTAAGAAAGAACTGCAAGAGTATTTTATTCTCCCTCCCTTTCAACATTTTAGCTAGAGTCAACTATACCAATTTGATATATACTGAACTGGACTAAACCATTATTTCACAAACAGGGATTGCTTTGTCCATAGGGGATATTTGGCAATGTCTGGAGACATTTCTGTCACAAGTAGATGGGTGAAGTGGCATCTAGTGGGCAGAGGCCATGGATGCTGCTAAACATTTTATTATGTATAGGACAGCCCATCCCCTCAACACAGCAAAGAATTACCCTGCCAAAAATGTCAAATATCCTGTCAAAGATGAGACAGAGAAATTCTTGCCTAAACCAAAAGCCTCAAAACGATTCTTTATCTCACATAATTGGGCCACGTTCAATGACAGGAGGGTAAGACTGATGATGGTACTTGGCTCAGAGTAGAACCCAATCTTCTTGCTCTTTTCTGGAAATGGATAGGTTAACTGAGCACTCTGAGATTCCAGACTCTCCATCAAACCATCATCTTATTTGCCTTGATTAATTTCATATCATATCTCTTTACACTCTTTCTGATCATTTCTGAGTACAGATGTCATTCATACCTACATGACACACTCTGGAACATGATGAAATATATTTTCTTATTCTGTAATTGGTCCATAAATGCACATTTTCTTTCCTCAACTGGAGTAAACACTCCTGACATTGACATCAAAGTCTGTTTATGTCATATTCTTTTTCATATATATTTACATACCTAGAAGAGTACTAGGCAGAGAATGTATGCTTTAAAAATTTGCTGTTGAATTAAATAGGAAGAAATGGAAATAAACAAATTTACAAGAAATGACATAGATGCTTCTTCACAAGCTTTCTGTCACTGACTGAATCCTTTTCATCTTGTCGATCAGAATTCGGCCTAGAGAGCAATTTCCCTGGTTACTCACTCTTTAGCAACATTTGGAAACTTATTAGAAATGCAAATTTTCAGGCCTCACACCAGATCTAAAAGTCAGAAACTCTGGGAATGGGGCGAGTAATGGTGTTAAATTCTGACACAGGTGAAAGCTTGAGAAACACTGCTCTATCATTTCTTTGACACAATTTTTTTGCAGCAATTCATAAATACATACTATTCATTAACTTATCAATATTTAATGAATGACTAATATACACCAGGCATTGCATTTAGGCAATCTTGTAATATCTCCTAATATCATGTTTTTTTAAAGTATTATTATTACATTTGGTAGACAAAAGACTATTCGGCTGATTAAACTGGGGTCAGAAAACCCACCACCTATTTTGTAAATAAAGTTTTTGGAACACAGCCAAGTCCATTCTTTTGCATATTGTCTCTGACTGTGAACAGTTTCCATAGAGACATGTCTTGCAAAGCCAAAACTCTTTACTATCTGACCCTTTACAAAAAAAACAAAACAAAACAAAAAAAAAACTTGTTGACCCACTATATTAGAACACCGATTCTGGCTCAGTCCCTAATTCGGCTTCATACTTACCCTGATGGCATTCTACAATAATAGCAGCAGCAATAATTGTAATAATCATACTAACAGTGATAGTAATTACAGCTAACACTTATGTAGTAAGGCAATCAATGTTTTAAGCACTTTCTAGATATAATTCATTTTAATCCTTACTACCTATGAAGTAGACGCTATTACCATCCCTATGAAAAATGAAGAGACTGGAGGACAGAGGTTATATAACTGGCCCAAGGATACACAGCAAGTAAATGGCAGAACCAGGATTTGACTCCCACTGATCTGGCTCTAAAATGCACGCTCTTGTTCATTATAATATACTTAACTACTTCTCCTTCACAATACTAGAGCATAAATATTCGCTTGCATCTATCCCAAGAAGTGGCTGTAAGTTACAGTTCCAATAGCGACATTTTCCAACTTTTCCCATCTCTCTCCAGGCTTTACACCCCAGAAGCACCTTTGTTATAAACTCTTTAGGACCTCTTCTTTTTATAAGCTCTTAAGGAATGATTATCTGAGTAAAAATAAAGAATGGGGGTTTTTTATTGAAAATTCATAACATTAGTTCTCAATCCTTGTTCAATTTTTTTAAATTTTTATTTTAAATTTAATTTTATTATTATTTTTAAGTTTCATACAAGTTAGATAGCATACAGTGCAACAACGACTTAAGGAGTAGATTCCTTAATGCCCCTTACCCATTTAGCCCATATCCCCTCCCACAACCCCTCCAGCAACCCTGTGTTTGTTCTCTATATTTAAGAGTCACTTATGTTTTGTCCCCCTCCCTGTTTTTATATTATTTTTGTTTCCCTTCATGTTCATCTGTTTTGTATCTTAAAGTTCTCATATGAGTGAAGTAATATATTTGTCTTTGTCATACTAATTTCAGTTAGCATAATACCCTCTAGTTCCATACACATAGTTGCAAATGGCAAGATTTCATTCTTTTTGATTGCCAAGTAATACTCCAGTGAGTGTGCATGCACACACACACACATGCGCGCACACGCACACACACATCTTCTGTATCCATTCATCTGTCAATGGACATTTGGGCTCTTTCCATACGTTGGCTATTATCAATAGAAACATTGGGGTGTATGTGGCCCTCAATCCTTGTTTTTAGGTCCTGAATGACTAAGAAAATCCGATGAAACTATGAATTCTTTTCATAAACACACACATATAATATTTTGTATGTAAGTTCTAAGGACCCTTGAACCCTAGATTAAGAACCTTTGGCATATCTCAATGCAGATCTAGTCAGCTGCAGTGTTGCAAAACAACAGTGTGTAGTGAGCCACAATGAAAATATTTCTTAACCTATGATTTATGTACTCAATGTTCATTTAATTTATGTTTCTACTGAATTCACTTAGGCAAATTGTTAACATCCAATTTCAAAAGATTTAAGGCTCAATTCAAAAATCAAGCTTTACACATACATACAATTTGGACTGGTCAAATATACCAATTAGATATAGGTCCAGTTCCTACACCTATAATTTAGGTGTATCATGGAGTTCTATCTATGACACTATGGGAGGAAACCAATGGTGTTGGGGGCATGAAACAGAGAAATGCTAACCAGCCTCCAAAACATATAAAATCTAACTGCTACTGGGCTCATCTACATTAATGTTTATCAAATGCACACATACAAGTTATAGGGATAGAGGGGAAATTTATTGCTTCATGATGTTTTTCCTTTTACCTTTATCTATTAGGTAAAATATGGGAAGTTGAAAGAATTTCTTTATTCATCTAAACTGGTATTTCCTGCTGGGCACAGAACAGGAACATGTTTCTAAAACACTGTTAAGAATAGCCCTTATTCTAGTCTATTTTTATTTATTTATTTATTTTTGCAAAGTGACTATTAAGAAGTCATAGCAAATTATAAGTTGTTAAAAGCTGACAAAGACCACAAATATTTTTAAAACCCCCCAAAATAAGAATATTTTTATTAATTGTCTCCTTTTAATTTTTTCAGAAAATGTTTACAAATCATATAAGAGGTAAGTCATGAAGAATGCATACCAAGATATCTGGTTTCTAGACTCAGTCTTTTTTATCTTTCCCCATTAATAAAATTAGACAACCAGTCAAAATAATATAAAAGCATTCTTTAATTTCTAAATTTTTCTTGTTATATTACTACCAGAATAGTCAGGAGATTTTTACAAGAAAAGAAATTAAGGAAAATGCTGCTAAAGGGAAAAAAAATAATGTACTGTTAAACTATCTAGACCTATAATCTAACCCATACTTATGGGAGTGGAAGGGTATCTCTAGAGTTGATGTTTTGATTAATGTTCTCTGGTCCTTTCTACTCTGTTACTTTTGGACTTTGCCCCCAGCCCCCAACTCTAAGAGTCCCATTTAAAACTTATTTCAGGGCTGGTTTAGTGGTCACAAATTCCTTTAATTTTTGTTTGGGAAACTCCTGATCTTTCCTTCTATTTTGAATGACAGCCTTGCTGGATAGAATATTCTTGGCTATGTATTTTTTTATATCCAGTATGTTGACTGTTGACTATATCCTGCCACTCCTTTCTGGCCTGTCAAATTTCTATGGACAGATCTGTCTTCCCTTGTACGTTAAGGGCTGTTTTTTACCTTGCTGCTTTCAGGATTCTCTCCTTGTCTGTGTATTTTGTGAATTTTACTATGATCTGCCTTGTTGATGGTCAGTTTTTGTTGAATCTAATGGTAGTTCTCTGCACTTCTTGGATTTTAATGATTGTTGTCCTTCCCCAGATTAAGGAAGTTTTCAGCTACAATTTACTCACATAAACCTTCTGCCCCCCTTTCTCTTCATCTTCTGGGAGACCTATGATATGAATGTTTTTCCATTCTAATAAGTTGCTGAATTCTCTAAGTTTATTTCTGGGATCCATTTTGTTTCCCTCTGGTTTTCAGCTTCCTATTTTCAATAATTTTATTTACTAATTTGCTCCTCTGCCTTGTCCAACCTTATTTTTATGGCCTCCATTTGGGTTCGCATCTTGGTTATAACATTTGTAACGTCAACCTGACTTACAAAGCAGCAGAAAAAGAAATCAAGTAATTGATCCCATTTGCAGTTGCACCAGAAAGCATAAGATATCTAGGAATAAACCAAACCAAACAGGGTAAAAGATTCTGAAAACTATAAATCACTTATGAAAAAAATTGAAGAGGACACAAAGAAATGGAACAGCATGACATGCTCATGAGTTGGAAGAACACACATTGTTAACATGTCTATACTACTCGAAGCAATCTACACATTTAATGTAATCCCTATCAAAATACCACCAGCATTTTTCAGAGTTAGAACAATCCCAACATTTGTATGAAACCACGAAAGATCCCAAATGGCCAAGGTAATCCTGAAAAAGAAAAACAAAACTGGAGGCATCACAATTTCAGATTGCAAACTATATTACAAATCTATAGTCATCAAGACAGTATGGTAGTGGCATAAAGATAGACACATAGATCCAAGGAACAGAATAGAAAACCCAGAAATGGACCCACAGCTATATGTCAATTAATCTTTGACAAAGCAGAAAAGAATATCCAACGGAAAAAAAGTTTCTTCAACAAATGCTACTGGGAAAATTGGACGGCACCATGCAGAAAAATAAAACTGGACCACATTCTTACACCATAAACAAATGGATGGAAAACCTAAACGTAAGATAAGAAACCATCAAAATCCTAGAGAAAATACAGGCAGCAACCTTTTTGACCTCAGCCAGAGCAACTTCTTACTAGACACATCACTGAAGTCATGAGAAACAAAAGCAAACATGAACTATTGGGACTTCATTAAGATAAAAAGCTCTGTACAGCAAAGGAAACAATCAACAAAACTAAAAGGCAGCCTATGGAATGGAAGAAGATATTTGCAAACAACACATCTGATATCTGATAAATCATTAGTATCCAAAATCTATAAAGAACTAATCAAACTCAACACCCAAAAATCAAAACACCCAGTTAAGGAATGGGCAGAAGACATGAATAGACACTATTCCAAAGAAGAAATCCAGCTAGCTAACACACATGTGAAAAGGGCTTAACATTACTTATCATCGGGGAAATACAAATCAAAAGCACAATGAAATACCACCTCACACCTTTCAGAATGGCTAAAATGAAGAACACAAGAAACAACAGGTGCTGGAGAAGATACTGAGAAAGGAGAACTCTCTTGCAATGTTGATGGGAATGCAAACTGGGGTAATCACTCTGGAGAAGAGTATGGAGGTTCCTCAAAAAAACTAAAAATAGAACTATCCTACAATCCAGCCATTGCACTATTAGGTATGTACCCAAAGGATACAAAAATACAGATTCAAAGGGGTACATGCACTCCAATGTTTAAAGCAGCACTATCAACATTAGCAAAACTATGGAGAGAGCCCAAATGCCCACTGACTGATGAATGGATAAAGAAGATGTGGTATACATATACAATGGAACATTACTCAACCATCTAAAAGAATGAAATCATGCCATTTGCAAAGACGTGGATGGAAAGTGCATTATGCTAAATGAGATAGATCAAAGAAAGACAAATGCCATATGATTTCACTCATTTGTGGAAATTAAGAAACAAAACAGATGAACGTGTGGAAAGGGGGTAAGAGGAGAGAGGAAAACAAACCAGAGGACACTCCTAAAGACAAAGAACAAACTGAGGATTGATGGAGGGAGGTGAGTAGTAATTGGGCTAGTAAGTGATGGCTATTAAGGAGGAAACTTGTGATGAGCAATGGGTGTTGTATGCTAGTGTTGAATCATGGAATTCTACTCCTGAAACCAATATTGGAGTATATGTTAACTAAAATTTAAATTAAAAAAAAAAAAAGAAGCCTTCTCAATTTTGCTCTGACTTCACATGCAAAGGAATAGATAAATTCATAAAATTTTCCACTGGCATAATTTTTGGCCAATTTTAATACTTCTCTTGGCTTTCTAATATGTTGATCTGTTTAACAAATGTCTCACAGATTTTTTTTTAAATGAAATTTATTGTAAAATTGGTTTCCATACAACACCAACTGCTCATCCCAACAGGTGCCCCCCTCAATGCCCATCACCCACCCTCCACTCCATCCCATCAACCCTCAGTTTGTTCTCAGTTTTTCAGAGTCTCTTATATATTGGGTCCCTCCCTCTCTAACCTTTTTTTTTTTTTTCCCCTTCCCCTCCCGCATGGTATTCTGTTAAGTTTCAAAGGATCCACATAAGAGTGAAACATATACTGTCATTCTCTGTTATGACTTATTTCACTTAGCAGAACACTCTCCAGTCCCATCCACGTTGCAACAAAAGGCCATATTTCATACTTTCTCATTGCCAGGTAGTATTCCATTGTGTATATAAACCACAATTTCTTTCTCCGTTCATCACTTGATGGACATTTAGGATCTTTCCATAATTTGACTAATGTTCAAATTGCTGCTATAAACATTGGTGTACAAGTGCCCCTATGCATCAGCATTCCTGTATGCTTCGGGTAAATTCCTAGCAGTGCTATTGCTGGGTCATAGGATAGATCTATTTTTAATCTCTTCAGGAACCTCCACATTGTTTTCCAGAGGAGCTGCACCAGTTTGCATTCCCATCAACAGCACAAGAGGGTTCCCGTTTCTCCACATCCTAGCCAGCATGTACAGTCTCCTGTCTTGGTCATTTTAGCCACTCTGACTGGCAGGAGGTGATATCTCAATGTGGTTTTGATTTGTATTTCCTTGATAAGAAGTGATGGTGAGAATCTTTTCATGTGCCTGTTGGCCATCTGCATGTCTTCCTTAGAAAAGTGTCTATTCATGTTTTCTGCCATTTTCTTCACTAGATTATTTGTTTTTCGGGTGTGGAGTTTGGAGAGCTCTTTATAGATACTGGATACTAGCCATTTGTCCCATGTGTCATTTGCAAATATCTTCTCCCATTCCATTGGTTGCCTTTTAGTTTTGTTGACTGTTTCCTTGGCAGTGCAGTGGCTTTTCATCTTCATGAGGTCCCAATAGCTCACTTTTGCTTTTAATTCCCTTGCCTTTGGGGATGTGTCAAGTAAGAAATTGCTGCGGCTGAGGTCACAGAGGTTTTTTTCCTGCTTTCTCCTCTAGGGTTTTGACGGTTTCCTGTCTCACATCAGGGCCTTTATCCATTTTGAGTTTATTTTTGTAAATGGCGTAAGAAAGTGGTCTAGTTTCATCATTCTGCATGTTGCTGTCCAGTTCTCCCAGGACCATTTGTTAAAGAGAATGTCTTTTTTCCATTGGATATTCTTTCCTGCTTTATGAAAGATTTGGTGGCCATACTTTTGTGGGTCTAATTCTGGGGTTTCTATTCTATTCCACTGGTCTATATGTCTTTTTGTGCCACTACCATGCAGTCTTGATGATTACAGCTTTGTAGTAGAGGTTAAAGTCTGGGATTGTGATGCCTCCCGCTTTGGTCTTCTTCTTCAATATTACTTTGGCTATTCGGGGTCTTTTGTGGTTCCATACAAATTTTGGGATTGCTTGTTCTAGCTTCCAGAAGAATGCTGGCACAATTTTGATTGGGATTGCATTGGAAGTGTAGAGAGATTTGGGTAGTGTTGACATTTTAATATTTATTCTTCCAATCCATGAGCACAGAATGTTTTTCCATTTCTTTGTATCTTCTTCAATTTCCTTCATAAACTTTCTATAGTTTTCAGCATACAGATCTTTTACATCTTTGGTTACGTTTATTACTAGGTATTTTATGCTTCTTGGTGTAATTGTGAATGGGATCAGTTTATTTGTCTTTCTGTTGCTTCATTATTAGTGTGTAAGAACGCAACTGATTTCTGTACATTGATTTTGTATCCTGTGACTTTGCTGAATTCATTTATCAGTTCTAACAGACTTTGGTAGAGTCGGTTGGGTTTTCCATGTATAATATGTCATCTGCAAAAAGTGAAAGCTTGACTTCATTTCTGCCAATTTTGATGCCTTTGATTTCCTTTTGTTGTCTAATTGCTGACGATAGCACTTACAACACTATGTTAAACAACAGTGGTGAGAGTGGACATCCCTGTTGTATTCCTTGATGTCAGGGAAAAGCTCTCAGTTCTTCCCCATTGAGTATGATATTAGCTGTGGGCTTTTCATAAATGGCTTTTATGATGTTTAAGTATGTTCCTTTTATCCCAACTTCTTTGAGGGTTTTTATTAAGGATGCTGAATTTGGTCAAATGCTTTTTTTGCATCGATTGACAGGATCATATGGTTCTTATCTTTTCTTTTATTAATGTGATGTATCACAATGATTAACTTGAGAATGCTGAACCAGCACTGCAGCCCAGGAATGAATCCCACTTGGTCATAGTGAATAATTCTTTCTATATGCTGTTGAATTTGATTTGCTAGTGTATTACTGAGAATTTTTGCATCCATATTCATCAGGGATATTGGCCTGTAGTTCTGATTTTTTTTGATGGGTCTCTGTCTGGTTTAGGAATCAAAGTAATGCTGGCTTCATAGAATGAGTCTAGAAGTTTTCCTTCCCTTTTTATTTTTTGGAACAGATTGAGAAGGATAGGTATTATCTCTGCTTTAAAGGTCTGGTAGGACTCCCCTGGGAAGCCATCTGGTCCTGGACTCTTATTTGTTGGGAGATGTTTGATAACTGATTCAATTTCTTCGCTGGTTATGGGTCTGTTCAAATTTTCTATTTCTTCCTGCTTGAGTTTTAGAAGTGTGTGGGTGCTTAGGAATTTGTCCATTTATTCCAGGTTGTCCAGTTTGTTGGCATATAATTTTTCATAGTATTCCCTGATAATTGCTTGATATTTCTGAGGCATTGGTTGTCATAATTTCATTTTCATTCATGATTTTATCCATTTGGGTCATCTCCCTTTTCTTTTTGAGAAGCCTGGCTAGAGGTTTATCAATTTTGTTTTTTCAAAAAACCAACTCTTGGTTTCATTGATCTGCTCTACATTTATTTTTAGACTCTATATTGTTTATTTCTGCTCTGATCTTTATTATTTCTCTTCTTCTGCTGGGGTTGAGGTGTCTTTGCTGTTCTACTTCTATTTCCTTTAGGTGTGATGTTAGATTTTGTATTTGGCATTTTTCTTGATTCTTTAGATAGATCTGGATTGCAATGTATTATCCTCTCAGGACTGCCTTCACTGCATCCCAAAGCGTTTGTTGTATTTTCATTTTCATTTGTTTCCATGTATTTTTAAATTTCTTCTCTAATTGCCTGGTTGACCCATTCGTTCTTTAGTAGGGTGTTCTTTAACCTCCATGTTTTTGGAGGTTTTCCAGAATCTTCTTGTGCTTCATTTCAAGCTTCATTGCATTGTGGTCTGAAACTATGCATGGTATGATCTCAATTCTTGTATACTTATGAAGGGCTGTTTTGTGACCCAGAATGTGATCTATCTCGGAGAACGTTCCATGTGCACTCGAGAAGAAAGTATATTATGTTCCTTTGGGATGCAGAGTTCTAAATATATCTATCAAGTCCATCTGATCCAGTGTATCATTCAGGGCCCTTGTTTCTTTATTGATCCTGTGTCTAGATGATCTATCCAATGTTGTAAGTGGAGTATTAAAGTCCCCTACAATTACCACATTCTTATCAACAAGGTTGCTTATGTCTGTGATTGTTTCATATATTTGGGGGTTCTCATATTCGGTGCATAGACATTTATAATTGTTAGCTCTTCCTGATGGATAGATCCTGTAATTATTATATGATGTCCTTCTTCATCTCTTGTTACTGCCTTTAATTTAAAGGCTAGTTTGTCTAAGCATGGCTACTCCAACTTTCTTTTGACTTCCAGTAGCATGACAGATAGTTCCCCATCCCCTCACTTTCAATGTGAAGGTGTCTTCAGGTCTAAAATGAGTCTCTTGTAGACAGAAAATAGATGGGTTTTGTTTTTTTTTTTTTTTATCCATTCTGATACCCTATGTATTTTGGTTGGAGCATTTAGTCCATTTAAATTCAGTGTTATTATAGAAAGATATGGGTTTAGAGTCATTATGATGTCTGTAGCTTTCGTGCTTGTAGTGATGACTCTGGTACTCTGTGGTCCTTGCAACATTTAACTCACAGAATCCCACTTAGGATCTCTTGTAGGGCTGGTTTCGTGGTGATGAATTCCTTCAGTTTTTGTTTCTTTGGGAAAACCTTTATCTTTCCTTCTATTCTGAATGACAGACTTGCTGGATAAAGCATTCTTGGCTGCATATTTTTTTGTGCTCATCACATTGAATATTTCCTGCCATTCCTTTCTGGCCTGCCAAGTTTCAGTAGATAGGTCTGCCACTAGTCTTATTGGTCTCCCTTTATATTTAGAGCATGTTTATCCCTAGCTGCTTTCAGAATTTTTTCTTTATCCTTGTATTTTGCCAGTTTCACTATGATATGTCGTGCAGAAGATTGATTCAAGTTACGTCTGAAGGGCGTTCTCTGTGCCTCTTGGATTTCAATGCGTTTTTCCTTCCCCAGATCAGGAAAGTTCTCAGCTATGATTTATTCAAGTACACCTTCAGCCCCTTTCTCTCTCTCTTCCTCTTCCTGGAATTCCTATTATATGGATATTGTTCCATTTGATTGCATCACTTAGTTCTCTAATTCCCCCCTCATACTCCTGGATTTTTTTATCTCTTTTTCTCAGCTTCCTCTTTTTCAATTTTACCTTCTAATTCACCTATTCTCTCCTCTGCCTCTTCAATCCAAGCTGTGGTCGCCTCCATTTTATTTTGAACCTCATTTATAGGATTTTTTTTAGCTCCTCATGACTATTTCTTAGTCCCTTGATCTGTGTAGCAATAGATTCTCTGTTGTCCTCTATGCTTTTTTCAAGCCCAGAGATTAATTTTATGACTATTATTCTACATTCTTGTTCCGTTATATTGCCTAAAACGTTTTTGATCAATTCATTAGCTGCCGCTAATTCCTGGAGTTTCTTTTGAGGAGAATTTTTCCGTTTCATCATTTTGGATAGTCCCTGCGGTGGGACGGAACTGCAGGGCACTTCCCCTGTGCTGTCTGGAGTAACTTGTTTTGGTGGGTGGGGAACAAATGTCTCTTAGATTTCTGAAAATTCCCTGAATAAAAAATGTTGGTTATTAGAGAATAAAATAGGCAGGTTACTTTGGTCTGAAAGATGTTTGCTAATGTGTTCTCCAAATGTAACAATAAATACTTGGTAATGTGTATGTTTTGTTCTTGGACTTTGGACTAAAGCTGAGGAAAAACATAAAACAGTATAAAATGCTTTACAATTTATATTAAAAAACAATGTCCTGGATTATAACAAAATCACCATAGCATCTTTGTGGCCCCTTGTAGGCATCATTCTTCAAGCCACTACTGAATGAATGTATCAAATGTGAGATTCCCTTTCCTGTCTTTCCATGCTGTTCCTATAATCTTGAGGAAGTTACTTACATATTTTGGACTTTGGTGTTCTCTCATTCTCTCTTTTTAAAAACTTAAGTTAGAGATCAATTTGTGTTCCACAATTTCCTGAGGTAGATCTTGATCTATTTGATTTTCCACACTATCAGTACTCAAAAAATGTCACTTGAGTATTAACACCTAGTAAAAAGTATTTGGTGGTGTTCATATGTGCATGTGTATGCACAATATTTATATTACATTTTAAAAGTTAAAAAAATTCATCCTTTATGTTTTAAGAATCTTACTACATTAAAGGGAAAAAAGAAAATTTAGGCCACGGAAAGAATGGAAGATTGAATTACCCAGTAAATTATCAGTTAAACACACTCTTTTTACAAAAAACAAGTAACAATCTCTGGGCAGTATAAGTCTACTTATTAAAAAAGTGAATGGGGTGCCTGGCTGGCTCAGTTGGTTTAGTGTCTGACTCTTGATCTCAGCTCAGGTAATTATCTCACAGTTCGCGAGTGTGAGCCTGGCATTGGTCTCTGCCCTGATGGTGTGAAGCATTCTTGGGATTCTGTCTCTCCTTCTGTCCCTTCCCGGCTTGTGTGCACATACTCTCTATCTCAAAATAAATAAATAAACTTTATATATAAATAAAGAAAATATAAAAAAATGTAATGTTTGTTTGATTCCGCTGGTACTGCTCAATTTTACAGGTTATCACACAGTATATGAAACCTATTCTGAACTAGAAAGTATTTCTAAAGGCTGCTATGTTACCAACCACACAGATAACAGAAATAAATTAGAGCTTAAAAAGGACTTCTCTTTGGAAGATATATTGTGAGAGTCTAAAACCATATACACTGCATACATAACTTGTACAGTGTGCCAGAAAAAAATATTAACCAACTAATATATGGGAGGGATAATTCTATACTAAAAAAATAGATAGATTTCAATGACTTTTCTTCCAAAGTGGTTCAATTTATGACATATTAATGAGTAGTAGCTAGTACAATAAATAAGCTTCATATTCTTTACTCAAAATAATCTACCTATTTAAATTGATAAAAAAAATCAAAGAGCATTTATTCATGAAAGTGAACTCTAATAGTTAAAATGTTATTCACTTAGAATGCAAGGATATGACTTGCAAATGTCTTTGAATCCTCACATAAATATGCATGCCATTCATAATAGCCTTGATGAGAACCCACTGTAATTGGCTGAGAAATGCTTAAGGGGCTTATATAAACCAGAATATAGAATGGTGGTTAGAAATCACAGAACAGGTGACACTTCATTCTGGTAACCTGGTGGTAAAAAGTGCGGACTATGATGTATAGATGGTAGCAATGTTACTACTTTAGGATATAAACAAAACAATACTTATATGAAATTATAAAGTGTTGTGTAGAGAATCAAATATAAAATTAAGTTAATACACCTAGGCTGGGTAAATGCATTTTTATTACAATTCACACATATATATGTGTATGTGTATTAGTGTGTACATATTTTATATATACTTTTACATAGGAAGACCTCAGAGTTACTTTAATTACCAAAGAATCACCCAAAAGTTTAATATGCTACTTCAAACATAGGAGTTTTTGTTTTGTTTTGTTTTTAATCAATTATCTATCTACACATATATACATTTAATTACATAATCTCCTGAAAGAATCACTTCAAATTGGAGGGTGAGGTATAATTTTTATAATAAATATTAAATCTGAACTGTACACAGAATTCTGAGATAGGCTCTGCAGAGGATAAAAAGATATGGAAGGCTGGCAACAATTCACTCTGAAAGAGGTTGCAATCATTTTATGGCAAAAATGTCTTCTTTGCTTAGGATTCAACACATATAGGTCTCATTATGAGGTTTATAACAGTACAAGACAATCAAAACTTTTCAATGTCTTTTTCTTTAAAAACAACAAATAGGGGAGCATCTGGGTGGCTCAGTCGGTTAAGCGTCCGACTTCGGCTCAGGTCATGATCTAGCGGTCTATGAGTTCGAGCCCCGCATTGGGCTCTGTGTTGACAGCTCAGAGCCTGGAGTCTGTTTCAGATTCTGTGTCTCCCTCTCTCTCTGACCCTCCCCTGTTCATGCTGTCTCTGTCTCAAAAATAAACGTTAAAAAACAACAACAACAACAACAACAAATAGAGGAGCTGGGTGGCTCAGTCAGTTAAGCATCTGACTTCAGCTTAGGTCATGATCTCAGGGTTCATGTGTTCAAGCCCTACATGAAGCTCTGCACTGACAGGGAGAGCCTGCTTGGGATTCTCTCTCTCTCTCTCTGCTCCTCCCACTCTCTCAAAATAAATAAACTTCAAATTAAAAACAAAAAACAAACACAAATTACAAATAAACAAACACCAGATACTATTTACAAGATATGATCTGAGTTAGGAAAGGAAATACAGGGATTTAGCGGAAAAATAGGAATGAGGCTAAATATTTCATTTTCAAAAAAGGCTAGTAAGTAAACAAGTGAGCTTCTACTCACTGCCCAGTAATCTGTTCCTTCTGCTGTATTCCTTACCTAAAAGCTCTGTAGGAGTGAGTAGTTGGTGGCAACACAAGAGAAAACAGTGTGACTCCTTCTGAATCAGGCAATGCCACAGGAAGAGGAAAAGAACGATTAATAAAACCATAGGGGCACCTGGGTGGCTCTGTCAGTTCAGCATCGGTCCTACTCTTGGTTCTGGCTCAGGTCAAGATCTCACAGTTCTTGAGATTGAGCCCCGCATGGGGCTCTGTGCTGGTAGGCTTGGGAATCCTCACTCCTCTCTGTCCGTCCCCACTCATGCTCGCTCTCTCTCTCTCTCTCTCTCTCTCTCTCAAAATAAATAAAGTTTAAAAAAAAAAAAACATAGAGCCTCCCTCTTCCTTTTTAATTTAAATTGATAGGAGGACCTCTGGTCCTGTGGGAAATGACACTCCCTATTCATGTCTACTTTGGCAAGTAATTGGAGGAGGAAGAGCTCTTCTGGAAACATAGAGACCTATCCTATTCAGAAGTAAATTACTTTCAAATTTGTAACATTCTCACCTCCATTTGTCAACCACATGGTTAAGAAACATGGATATCTACTTCCAGCAATATACTGGACTGCACACCTTGAAGGGTTCTCTTGTTTCTAACAAAAAATGACTTTTTATATTAAACTAATTTTTACTTCATTGCTGAGATTGAAGGCAATAAGTGAAATGTCTGCAAGAAACTCCCTAACCCCAAACCCAAACCCAAACCCAAACACACACACACACACACAGTAAAAACCCTGAGCTGAATTCAAAGCTTTAAGAAAAAAACACTGCTATTTAAAAACAAAAGCAAGTCTTCATTCTAGCCATAACTAACTTTCTTCCCAAGATACATGAACCACATTTTTAAAAAGTCATGTCACTAAGAGATGTATTTTCTTTTTTTCTAAGTTTTTATTTACATTCCAGTTAGTTAACACACAGTGTAATTAAATTTTCAGGTGTAAAAGAGTGATTCAACACTTTCATATAATACCCAGTGTTCATCACAAGTTCACTCCTTCATCACCATCACCTATATAACCCATTCCCCCAGCCACTTCCCATCTAGTAACTATCAGCTTGTTCTAATAAATGCCTTTTTAATAAAGCTTTACCTTTATGTTAAAAAAAAAAGTCTTCTTGCTTGTATTCATCAGTGTGGGAGCTGTATCTGGGGCTCCTTTATCAAGTAACTTCCCCCTGAAAGAGCTGAAACGGTCCCAAATTTTATTGCCTTCTGGCTGAAGCGAACACAAATAATCCTTGAAGGAAAGCATCCTTAATCTGGGTCCCCAGATTTCCAAAGATTAAAACTAATCAAATATAAACTATCAAAGATAAGCATGGCACAAGAAACTAAACCAATAACATGAATCAACAGAAACAATACATGGCAGAATGTCAAATATATGAAAAAAATGAACAAGCAAGAGAGAATATCAATCGATGACAAGAAAGATTTGAGTAGAGGAGCAGAGCTTCTACAAATGAAAAATTAAATGAGGTAAAAAAAATGCAAGGGTTAAACTACAGATTTTACAGAAGTACAGAGAATTACTAAACTGGAAAAGAGATCTCAATAAAGCAGCCAGAATATAGCCAGAATAACAAGGAGATATAAAGTATGAAATAGAGACTAAGAAGTAGGGATGAGAGAATGCTAAATTCTAAAACATTTCTATTTAGGATTCCAAAAAGATGAGAAGAGAGACAATGAAGGAAAATGTTATTTGCTAAGATACTGGCTGATAATTTTCCAAAATGATACATGACAATTCACAGAGGAAATACATTGCAGTTGTTTGAACCATATGGAATCATAGGCCAAAATGGTTTAATATTGTTAATTATATATGGTTCAACCTATACCAAGCTATATAAATACAAAGAAACTAACATATAAATTCACTGTAGTGAAAATGCAGAACACCAAAAGCAGACACTCTTAAAAACAACTTAAGTGAAAGGAAGTATCATTTATAAAGAAATGACAATTAGGCTGACATCAACTTTTCAACAGCAAAAAGGAATCCAAATGACAATGGAATAGAATTTTAAAGTACTGAGAAAAAAGAAATGCCAACCTAGAAATGTTTACCTCACAAATCTTCACTCAAGACAAAAAGGCAAAAAAATACTTATGTTCATATACACATAAACTAGGCATTTACTGCCAACAGATGTAAACTAGAGGAACTTTAAAATTAGATACTTCAGAAGGAAGGAATAGACTCCTATTAACAAGACTCATCCTGCTTGGTAAAAAACTGAGATTGCCATACAGGATGAAAAATATGTAATAATCTGCTATTTATAGTCCCAAATATAGACTTAGAAAGGTTGAAAAACAGAGATGGAGAAAGACATAACAGGCAAATAGTAATAAACTGGAGTAACTATTTGAATACCAGGCAAAGTAGACTTTAAGTTAAAAAATGCATTATTATGGGTAGAGAAAGCCAGAAAATCATGTAAAATATTAAATTCATCAGAAAGATTAAAGTTACAAATTTATATTATTTTAATAAATTGCCTCAAAATAAATATAAGGTAAAAGCTGATAGAATTATACGGAGAAACTGAAAAACCAAACATCATATTGGGAGATTTCAAAACACTTTATTACTGGTAGACCAAAGGAAAAAAAAACCTCAATAAAATTTGAAAATTACAACTCAAAGCCTGACTTACTAAACTCTAAGACCCGTAATTAGAGAACCCTGAGCCCTAGAACTAAACACATTCTTCTTGAGCACAAATGGAAAAATTATAAAAACATTACATACTAAGTCATAAAGTTTAAAGTATTAATACCATAAAAACATATTTTCCAGATACAACTTAATTTTCTACAATAAAATTAGATGGTTAGAGAAAAAGGATCTACCAAATCGGCTATTTTAAAACCTCTCTTAACAACTTATGTGTAAATGAAGAAATCATAATAGAAATTAAGGTGCTTAGGACTAAAAAATAATGAAAATAATACATAATAACTGTGAAGAGTCAAAACAATAGTTAGAATTTTATCACTTTAAATGCTTAATTAGAAAATAAGGAATAAAAATGTTTAACTCATTGGGTTTCAGCCTAAGAACTGGGAAGGCAGAAAAGAGGAGGGATGAGCTGAACAAAATCCAAAGAAAACAAAATAAAGGAGATGGTAAAGAATGGAAACTAATGAACTAGGAACACAAAGCTATAACAGAAAGAATCAAAAATCCCAAAAGCTGATTCTCTGAAAACATACTAGAGAAAATGTGAAACTTGCTCAAAGTTACATGGCTAATAAATGGAGGAGCCAGAACTTAAATCCAGGTAGTCTGTCTCCACAGCCCAGGTTTTATTTTTTTTTTAATTTTTTTAAATGTTTATTTATTTCCAAGACAGAGAGAGACAGAGCATGAGTGGGGGAGGGGCAGAGAGAGAGACACACACAGAATCAGAAGCAGGCTCCAGCCTCTGAGCTGTCAGCACAGAGCCCGACATGGGGCTCCAACTCACAAACCGTTGAGATCATGACCTAAGCTGAGGTCGGTCACTCAACCGATTGAGCCACCCAGGCGCCCCTCCACAGTCCAGGTTTTAAACTACTATGCTTCACTACCCTAAAAGTGCTAAGTATAAAAAAGATTGTTATGTTTGACTACATTAATCTCAATGACCTCCATGCAACACATATAACTAAGAAAAGATTAATATTCAGAATAAAAACTCCTACAAATCAATAAGGAAAACACAGTAACCAAATAGACAAATGGGCAAAACATATGAACATGCATTTTCCCCAAAGAGAAAACATGAATATCCAATAACCATATGAGGAGACGTTCCACCTCATTAAGTGATCTGGGAAATGCAAAATAAAGGTACAATGAGAAGATATTTTATGTGAGATTGACAAAAACTTAAAAATCTAATAACAAATGTTGGCAAAATGTAAAGCTATGGAAATTCTTATATACTGCTGGGGGAAGTAAATTGATACAATACTCTGGAGAAAAAGCTGGGTACTATCTTGTATGAACATTCATATATCCCATGACTTAGGAATTCCACTCCTAGATATGTGTGCTAGAGAAATTCTTGAGCATGCATATCCTGAAACACACACAAGGATGTTAATAACAGCAAAAACAAAAACTGGAAACATCCTGTATCCATCAAAAGAAAAACAGAAAAATAAATTATGAAATATTCACAATGGAATACTACATAGCAATGAAAATAACTATAATTATACACAACAAAAATGATGCTTTGAAACATAATATTGAGTGAAATAAGGAATTTACAGTAGAATTCTATTTTATGAAGTTCAAAAACAGGCAAACTGAATATATCGTTTAGACAGGTAGGTAGACCAATATATGGATTTATAAAAGAATAAAACAACAAGTATGTTTGCATATACTAAATCTTGAATAAATGTCATTTTTGTTTTTAAATTTTCATCTGTGGGGCGCCTGGGTGGCTCACAGTAGGTTAAACGTCTGACTCTTGATTTTGGCTCACATCATGACCTCACGGTTCATGAGATAGAGCCCTGCATCAGGCTCTGTGCTGACAATGCAGAGCCTGCTTAAGATTCTCTCTCTCCTCTCTCTGTCCCTCACTGCTGGTATGTGCTCACTAGCTTGCACTCTCTCTCAAAAATAAATAAGCTTTAAAAATAAATAAATCTTCATCTGTTATTTAAGTATTAACTTAAAAAGAAACAAGAGAACCAATGCCAGTCTTACCTGCAGAAACACTGAGGAAGTTCTCCTTGACCATATAAAGGAAATAAAAATGGAGTGTTGCCATACCGCCCAAGACAGTGAAGAAAGTTTTTGGTAGCTTTGAGACCATCTATGGTATTGCTGGCTGTCTCTGATGTCATTGCAATTGAATGCAGGACAAAGTACTGGAGGTTGGGGGTTAATTTTTGAGTTTTTAAATACTCAGAAAATGTAATCTCCTCATAGGCTATGAAAAGATGAAAATTTATCAGTT
Organism: Panthera onca; assembly: GCF_046562875.1. Lineage (NCBI taxonomy): Eukaryota > Metazoa > Chordata > Mammalia > Carnivora > Felidae > Panthera > Panthera onca. The sequence goes on along the minus strand of NC_138357.1, from coordinate 57,914,063 downwards.
AAAATCAGAACCAAACTTCAATTTAAAACGACTGCACAAAAGAGATCAAGCCTGTTTAAGACACTTGGCAAAGGAACCAGGTGGTAATATTATATTTTGGACAGAGATCACAGATTTTAGGCCCAGGGCAGGGGGACAGGCTAGAAACAATCTCTCTATCCTGACTGTACTGACGACACAATATTTAAGCTTTAAATGGCGTATCTTTGTTTAGTATTTTACAGATTTAAAACTAGAAAAACATTCAATCATTCATTAACCATCAAAATAGAGTTCCATAGTTGGCAATGTTACTTTATTATCATTAAAACTGCAGAATAATGTTAATAATTATACTTGGAAATATTAAATATGACAAATGAAACATATGACAAATGATATTGGCCAATTTTTTGGTGAAAACAATGAGAGTTGTACTTGATTTTTTGAAAGGTGTATTTTTTACTAAAACTAAGAACAATGAACTATGACTAAAAAGTAATGAAGCTAATTTCTGTGTGGCTAATGGAATCAGTTTTAATGTCTTATACCTCAAAAGATATGAGACCCCTAAAAACTACTCATTTAAAGCAAGAACAGAAAAAAAAAATGTAATTAATTGGACTGTTAATGGTAGGAAACACAATTCCATGACAAAAGAAAAAAAAACAAATTATAAAATTTTACTGAGATGGTTCACACTCCCCATACCATCTAGCCTCTTTTTCTTAATCAGTCAAAATGAATAATTCAATATACCAGGCAAAAGTAATCCTGGGAAAATGAAAAAAATACACATTTCTTAACTGATAAAAAAATAATGTAACAATTAAAAGAGAATATCTTCTATGAAGAACCAGTTGACAGCAGTATTTAATTAGCAAGAATAGAAATTAACACCCAGCACAGCATTTCCACAATGATTAAAATGTTCTATGGCTATTGGGCACTTCAAATATGGCCAGTCCAACTGAGGAACTGAATTTTAAATTTTATTTAATTTTAATTAATTTCAATTTAAATAGCTACATGTTGGTAATGGCTAACCTACTGGATAGTAGAGAATAAGAATGCACTTTAAAAGAGTAATGAGTGGCTCACTACATCAGAGCAAGCATATTAAAATAAGAAAGTTCAAATGATTAGAGAACACAATTTAATGGAAAATAATACCTTTATATTCATCAGGATGTTCTTCATACTCCATACAAAATGTAAGAAACTTCATTAGCATTCGCTTTTCTACCATAGTAAGTTGTTTGCTATTAAAGACATCTGCTCTAGAACAAGGAACCTAAAAAACATGATTTTAAGTTAGGAAACTGCTTCCTAGTGATAGAAGTATTCCAAATTACATTTTTTTCCCTTTAACTATAACAAGATCATTATTACCATTCTAGTCAGGCTGTTTCATGTTACTTTCCATCAGTTCTAACGACATCTCTGTTGACCTCAAAGCTAATTAACTTGTGAGCTCTCTTACTTAGTTCTGCCAAGTTCCTCCTTATGCCATTACAAAGCCAATGGCATGTCACCTCTACCTGGGAACAAAGGACAGCTCAAATCGAGCAATAATGCCTGAAATTAACATTTTCTTAACAGAAACATCAGGCTGCAGAATAACTTATGCAAAAATTAACACAAGAAGTTTTAATTGAGTAATTTCTTACTATTTACATTTACCATGCAGGATTGGAATTTGCTGCTTTGCCAGGAAAATAATAATCTTATTTGTTTATCCTTCCAAAACAAACCATAATAACTTAAGCTCATACCCAGTTACAATACTTGATCAGCAAAGTACCTGTTCCACTCTTCCTTCTCGAAATGCAAGAATCCTGGTAATATTTTTGAACTCTGCATATCGACTTACATTAGATTTGATTAAAAGATCAATTAGTAATCCTCGAGAATACAGCAGCTGTACAAAGAAAACATTTTACAGTATGAAATAAAAGGTAAAATTGTGGAAAAATTGATAAACACTAAATAGAGATACATAATTTAGTTATATTTTAAAATATTGTTAAAAAGCATTATACTTATTAATATTGGAGTACAGAACACAAATTACAACAGGTTTACAATTGGTTGATTATCTAAAACTCAAAATCCCCAAAAACTCTGGATTATCTGAAATTCAAAACCCAAAAAACTCTGGAATACAATGTTTTTCATAACTAGTTTGGCAATAAAATGACCCAAACTGATATAAGGCTCTTCTCTATTTGCCCCACTTACTGTGAATATTCATATATTTGACTGCAAAAATATTGATAGGTTTAATTATAAAGTGCCTCCTCAGACCCTAAGAATGTCACATCATATATAGCATATCAACATATGTACTGTATTGCTTTCTAAAATAATTTTTTTAATCTAAATAACAGAACATACCATGCCTAAGGGTTTTAAATAAGGGACTGTATCCTTACATAAGGCCAGGTGGTTATTAAAAAGAAACCAGGGGGCCTCCTGGTGGCTCCATTGGTTGAGCATTAGGGTTCATGAGTTGGAGCCCCATATCAGGCTTGCTGCTGTTAGTACAGAGCCCGCTCAGATCCTCTGTCCCCCCTTTCTCTGCCCCTCCCCTGCTCACACCCTCTCTCTCAAAAATTATTAATAATAATAAATTTTAAAAATTAAAAGAAACCAGCTCCCTGGACCTCCTCATCGACCAAAAAGAAAAAGATTGGCTATGTATTGCCACCAAAAGAACTGAATTATAAGGTCCCCCTATAATCCTAGTAGTCTAGATTCATATGAGGCACGTCTTTTTCAAGAAGTGAGAATGATGGTTATTGCCAGCATGCACATGAAGAATTGATTTAATCTTTCACATGTCTTATAACTGATATCAGAAAGACAAAAACAACTTCAACAGTATTATCTAGCATGTTATAAATTTAACTACATGGTTAATTGTAACAGATCTGGCTACGCCCTACACTGATATACCTTTAAGTGTCTATAATTCAATAAATGTTAAAAATGTAAATGTTACATCTGTAATGGGGGGGGGGGGGACAATTAGCTTTACTACAAAAAAAAAAAAGGAATTTTGGAAATTAATCCAAACCATTAGTTTTGAGTATCCAAAAGGTCGGTAAAGACTATGCATAACAGTATCACTTAGTGAATTTTTATAAACTATTAGTCCAGCATTGTGCAGAACAAAAGTGACATTGCTTTTTTTTTTAAGTAATCCAATTACTCTGAGTAAATACACCATGTTATTTCATTACCTTCAGCCTAATATCCTACACAGCTGATATAGCCCAAGTTTCTAGGAATATATTGCCAAGTCTTAATTCTGTAATTATAATAAAAAAAAACAGGTAATTCAAATACCTAATTTGTTTAAAAACAAATACTTGAAATTCAATGATCCCTCAGTAGTCATAATATTTCGCAAATATTAATACATCAAACAAAAGATGTATTTTCACTTAATAAGATCCAATGAAGCTTAAGATTTAATGCTGGGTTTAAAATAATGCATTTAAGATTACACTGAAGAGTGAAAACACGTTTTAATTAGTAGTAACAAGTAAGTATGGTATTTAAACCTAAGCCTCTTTTTCACCACTCTTTAAGTGATCTAAAAGAAATTAGTGATGAGAGGTCAAAGAATACCAAGTATCCATCAATCGAAGAATGGATATGGGGCGCCTGGGTGGCTCAGTTGGTTGAGCAACCGACTTCGGCTCAGGTCATATCTCGCGGTTTGTGAGTTTGAGCCCTGCGTCGGGCTCTGTGCTGACAGCTCAGAGCCTGGAGCCTCCTTCAGATTCTGTGTCTCCCCCTCTCTCTGCCCCTCCCCTGCTCATCCTCTGTCTCTCTCTCTCTCTCTCTCTCTCTCTCAATAATAAACGTTAAAAAAAAAACTTAAAAAAATAGAAGAATTGATAAAGATGTGGTGTACATACACACACACACACATACACAATATATATGTATGTATGTATATATACTTATACACAATGGAATATTACTCAGCCATAAAAGAATGAAATCTTGCCATTTGCAACAGCATGGATGGACCTAGAGGGTAGTATACTAAGTGAAATAAGTCAGAGAAAGACAAATACCATATAATTTCATTCCTGTGTACTCTAAAAAACAAAACAAATGAAGAACCAAAAAACAGACTCTAAACTACAAAGAACAAACTGGTAGTTGCCAGAAGGGAGGGAGGTGGGTAGAGTTGGGTGAAATAAAGGGAATTAAGAGGTACAAACTTCCAGTTATAAAATAAACAACTCATGGAGATGAGAAGTGCAGCACAGGGAATATAGTCAATAATATTGTAATAATGTTGTATGGTGACAGATGGTGAGTAATCATGGTGATCAATGAGGAAATGTATAGAATTATTCAATCAATATGTTCTACACCTGAAACTAATACAGCATTGTATGTTAATTATACTTCAATAAAAATAAATAAAAAAGAATAATTCAATTTGATTAAACTATGGAGAATGAGATTTAATAATTAATCATTTTTTGCTTCACTTGGCATGTGGTTCCATAATTATTAAGGGTACGGAGTTTCTTAGAAATGAGTTTTAATTGTAAGAACTTCAACTTTGATTTCTATTAAACAGTATAATACTATAAAGTATTTTATTAAATAACCTCCCCTAAGCTATAAGACTACTTTTTAACTTTTTCTTTAATGTTTATTTATTTTTGAGAGAGACAGAGTGCAGGCCAGGGAGAGAAGGAGACACAGAATCTAAAGCAGGCTCCAGGCTCTGAGCTGTTGCAGGGCTCAAACTCGCAGACCATGAGATCATGAGCTGAGCCGAAGTCGCATGCTTAACCTACTGAACCACCCAGGCACCCTTATAAGACTACTTTTTAAAAGGCTATATATGTGGATGTGTTTTGTAAACTGTAAAGCACTACAGTTACGTGTCAGTTTTACCACCATGACCTTGAGATAGAAGCATGCAGAAATGTCGAGTTGTTTGGAGACATCAAACTGGAAAGAAGTAGGGCTTGAAACAGATATTTGGCAGGGCACCTGGGTGGCTCAGTCAAGTATCCGACTCTTGATTTCAGTTCAGGTCATGATTTTGCGGTTCATGGGGTCTAGCCCCATTTCAGACTCTGCATTGACAACATGGAGCCTGCTTAGGATTCTCTCTCCCGCTCTCTCTCTGCCCCTCCCCTGCTTGTGCATGCTCTTGCAGTCGGTCTCTCTCTCTCTTCCTCAAAATAAATAAATTTAAAAAATATAGGTGTGTTTGGCAATCCTAAATTTAGATGCAATAACTGAAATTTGAATAGAATTTCCAAAGAGTAACTGATTATCCCAATATCATGGAATACACTGCTTTCCACACAGCAGGTACTCAATAAATGTTAATTAAATAACATTAAAAAATAATAATAAACCTCTTATATTGTTATGGTTAAACATTCTTTTTTATTTTTAATTTTTTAACATTTATTTAGTTTTGAGAGACAGAGAAAGCACATGAGTAGAGGAGGGGCAGAGAGAGAAGGAGACACAGAATACGAAACAGGCTCCAGGCCCTGAGCTGTCAGCACAGAGCCCGACGTGGGGCCCAAACACACGAACTGTGAGATCATGACCTGAGCTGAAGTCGGATGCTCACTCAACTGAGCCACCCAGGCTCCCCATGATGGTTAAACATTCTTTAGTCACTTCTACTTTTGTAGAATGAGTTTATTATTATTTTTTAAATATATAACACCATGGAAACTATGCAGGGCAAAGTACAACTGCCTTGATTCCTCTAGACACATCGGTGTTTAATTTACCCTAAAAGAACCACTATTATGAACCATTCAGAGTCATGAAAATACCCAGAAATCTCCTTTAAAGTCTCCTCAAATGTCTCAGCATCTAATCAAATAATCTCTGCCTCTACTACAATCAACATTCACTTTCTTTTATACAAGTGAATAATTTCCTACACTAATTCCAAAAATTGATACAGCACCATCTTCTACCATTTTCCTTTGTAATACTTATACTCTATTTCAGCTACCATAAGGGTTAGACTATTATTAACTAGCATTGGTTCTTAACCAATACTTATATCATCACTTATGTTAGGCATTCCAAATCCCAAGTAACTAATTAAAAATGAAATTCTCAGAACAAAACCCATTTGTTACATGACTACTTCAGGTTTTTGTTGTTCTGTTTTTGGTTTGGTAAAACTTATTTTCTAATCATGAAAACAGGAAGACTATTAGTAAAATATGATTAAACTGCTACTTAGAAATCAATGCCGGGGCGCCTGGGTGGCTCGGTCGGTTAGGCATCCGACTTCGGCTCAGGTCACGATCTCGCGGTCCGTGGGTTCGCGCCCCGCGTCGGGCTCTGTGCTGACAGCTCGGAGCCTGGAGCCTGTTTCGGATTCTGTGTCTCCCTCTCTCTGTGACCCTCCCCCGTTCATGCTCTGTCTCTCTGTCTCAAAAATAAATAAACGTTAAAAAAAAAAATTAAAAAAAAAAAAAAAAAAAGAAATCAATGCCAAGGTAACATGGAAAAAAATTCTAGATTTCAAAGTGTGGCAGGATCATCGTAGCTGGAGAAGGTGGAATAGATGGTACAGAAATATGAATTCAGACCAGGACAGACCAGGACAATTCAGACCAGGACAGAATCAGACGCAGAGAGCTATGTGATAGAAAGAAGCAAAGAGTAATAAAAATATAGTCATAATTTTAGGCATCAGGTTCAAATAGAGCAGCAGTATGGGGCACCTGGGTGGCTCAGTGGGTTAAGCGTCCGACTTCGGCTCAGGTCATGTTCTCGCGGTTCATGAATTGGAGCCCTGAGTCGGGGTCTGGGCTGACAGCTCAGAGCCTGGAGCCTGCTTCAGATTCTGTGTCTCCCTCTCTTTTTGCCCCTCCCCCACTCCTGCTTTGCCTCTTTGTGTCTCTCAAAAATAAATAAAAGCATTTTTTAAAAAAGTTAAAAAAAAAAAAAAAAGAGCAGTAGTATGAGTACTGGGATTGTATCAGCAAAATGTGGGGAACATGCAATTGATTAGTCTCTCTATTCTGTAACTTGGAACTTCAAGAGAGCACATTAAATTGAAAAGCCTAGTCTGAGACAACTCTAATGTTACTTACTACCCTCCCATACTTCTTTTTAATTTCTTATTGCTTACTCCCAATTTATGTGATTTGGTCTGTTTCTTTCTACTTTCTCCAAGCCCTATATCTAACTTAAAGACCATTATCCTTTATCTTACTGGTTTTCTATTCTTTTTGCACTTATATTAACCTTGCTTCCTATAAACCCAATACAACATTATACCCTCCAAAGACTCAGGTACCTCCTCTGAAGTCACAATGGCCTAACATTAGAGTTAAGGATTGAAACATAACCAGATATTGCATTCTTCCCACCCTCCCTGTCCCCCACAATTAAATTATCCTCCAAAGCCCTCATATCTAAATAGATGATTTTCAAAAATGCATTGACTTAGAATGTTTATCATCATTGTTAAAATAGTTGTTGTTAACAGTTGTGAATAGTTGTTAAAATAGTTACTATATAGACGAGCTGAAAACAAGTTCATTTAATAAACTAACTATAAATAACATGAATTTTTAATTAGGTTTGTTAGAATTTTTCTCTTGATAGAATTCATAGTGTCTATGCAGAAGAATATTAGAGTAGACTCTGTGCTCCAGTATAAAAGTATCATTGTGATATAGTACTGAGCATTTTTTAATGCATTTTAACCATATTTAAAGAATATTTTAACTGAATTATTAATTTCTGGATACTATCTCTTTATAAAATATATGTTTTACGCTTCAGAAAATAAAATTATGAAAATTGGGAATATGGTCCCAGATGCTATTTTCAATCAACTAAAAATTAGTATTGTTTTATTATAAGATGATGAAAACTGGCACTTACCTTTGATACTAAATCAATATTAAATCTCCTGCCTTCTTTAATAATTTGTGAGTAAGTAATCCTATTTTTCTTTGGTTGCAGTGTGGTGTCTTCTGTGGTAAGCACATTTTCACTTGTTTCTTCTTCTGAAGCTGACTTCACACAAGTTTTATCATCACAACGCTTTCCTTCTTCCCCTGTTGCTTCAACATCATATATTTCTAGGGAACTCTCTAGATCACTGTTTGGAGTTTGTTCTGTGGGCATTTGACAACTCACAGTGCACGACGACTCATCTTCCGAAGGCAGATAGGCAGAATGTTCCCCTTCTGTGGGGTTCACAGATGTCACAGAAGCATGATTTTTCTGCAGTGCACCGGTTTCTTCAACATCTTCATGCAAATCCTGACTAATGAGAAATTATAACAATACACTTTTGCTAATCGTACTGACTCCATTTTTATATTATTTTAATGGCAATTTTTTATTTCTTTGCCCCATTTATATTATCAAGTTCAGTATACATTTTGCCTTATGTAAACCACACAATAAACACTCATCTGTTAAGGTACCAACACAACATGAAATATAATTGATACTTGAAAAATAGACATAAAGATTTCAGAGTTTAACAGGGCATGTCTCATGTACACTTCTGAGAATTTAAGGCAAACAGGGCAATTATATTTTAGAAACAAATCAAAAGTACTTATGAGCACAGGCTTCAGAATAAACAGCACAAGGTTCAAACCCTGACCCTGTGATTAGATAACTCTGTGAATTCAGAAAAGTTATTATCTTCTCTGACCTTAATTATCCATCTATAATATGGGTGTTATATATGATTGTTTTGAAGATTAATAAATTAATCATCATGGTATCACAAGCAAAAAGTCTGTCACAGTAATAAGATTAATAATAAGATTATTATTTGTTTAATGTTTATTTCTTTTAGAGAGAGAGAGAGAGAGAGAGAGAGAGCAAGCATGAGAGGGGCAGAGAGAGAGGGAGACAAAAAATCTGAAGCAGACTCCAGGCTCTGAGCTGTCAGCACAGAGCCTGATGCGGGGCTTGAACCCATGAACCATGAGATCATGATGTGAGCCAAAGTCGGACACTTAACCAACTGAGCCACCCAGGCACCCCTAAAGATTATTATTTTTATTATTGATGGTGTGACAGAGCTAGAAAAAGTCTGTCATAAAGTTTAAGTTGGTTTATCACAATGTGGTATCTAAGAGGATCTTTCTGTATTCTTTCCTGCTATATTTTTTGTATTAGTGTCTATTACTCTACTGGAAGTCCCACTTTCAAAGTTACACTACTACTAACATTCTAAGTCCATATTGCCTTCACTGATAAAACTGGCTCCTGTTCAGTCTATCTGCATCATGCATTTCACCTAGAGGGTTTACCTGCCACAGAACCTATACTTCATTGAGTTCCCTGCTACTCAACAATATATAATAGGTCTTGGGAAGTAAACATCTGCTAACCAATTGCTCAAGAACATATATCAGCTCTTCTTTATATGATCTCTAAACCTACCCCATAAAATCTTCCTGCCTCTAACCCAAATCACCCTCTTTATACACAATTTTCTGGTCTCATCTTTTCTGCTTTGACATACCATCTCTAACTCTTAATCAAGTCTAATCTCCATGTTTTGGCTCATATTATTTGTTTTTCCTGGGCTATTCATCTTACTCCCCATAACATGGCAATTCTCCCATTCTCAAAAATAATCACATATTTTAATAATCTGTTATAAAAAATTTAAATATTTCCAAAAATCTTCCTTAAACCAACCATATATATCATTCTAATTACTCCATGCCCCCACAATACATACAATGCAGTTTACCTTGCATTTATTTATCAGTTCTTTTTACCAGTCCTTTGGTTGTCCAGTATATGCTTTACCTTCTGAAGTAGACTTTAACTCCCCTCAGGGAAAACCCTAACATGTCTTCTTATGTGTCCCTCACAACACCTACTGACTGCTCTATAGACGTGCTATCTAATAAATGCTTGATGAATAAATGGTTTCTCATTGCCTACACACACACACACACACACACACTTAAATATGAAACTTACTGAATTTGTCGAAAATAAAAGATATGAGGCCAGGAAAAGCAATAAATTATAACTCAAAAGCCTAAGTAAATTTAATAAAATGTCTTATTAAAATTAATACAATAAACACTATACTAAAAAAGGTACAATGAAAGAACATTAACTTAAATATTAAGAAATAAAATGTTGAGGAGAAGAGCTAATATGGCGGCATAGTAGGACCCCAGGCTGATCTTATCAAACACAACTAGATAACTATCAAATCATTCTGAATACCCAAGAAATCAACCTGAGGACTGACACAACTAGAAGGGGAGAAGAGGCCACATAGAGGAAGGTAGGAAGTACAGAGCCATGGTTTGGGAAGTGAAAGATCTCTGGTGCTATGGTGTGTGAGGCAGGGGGGGAGGGGCAGGGAGGAAGCCCTGGTCTCAGAGAAAGGCAAAGAGAGATAGGAGCGTACAGGGGAACACACGAGGAGAACACTTCCCTAAAGCCACTGGATGGGGCCTTAGAAGTCTACTGTTAGGCTGGGATAGAGCCCTTAGAGAGTACTGCCCTACTCCTGGAGAGAAGGCAGGCAAACAAACCCAGTGGTGGTGGGGCAGATGGCATGGAAACAGACATTTGAAGAACTGAGACATACAGGGGAGAGATTATTCGCTCTGCTTGGAAAACATCCCTGAGATGTGAGAGGTAGCATTCAGAGACACCTTTCCAGGGACAAAGGAACCTGCCTTGTCATTTCCCTCCTCAACTCCACAGCATAAAAGTCTCGCCACCTGTCTAGGGCACCTCTGCCCCACACTGTTTGCCTAAGCAGCTTGCTCCAAGTCCCATACCCCTTGACTCCAGCACTGCTACCCTTCTCTCCCTCAGTCCCAGTGCAATGGGACCCTTCCCAAGAAGACCCGCACAGGCCCCTACATACACCACTTCCCTAAAGACTGGAGTTTTTAAAGTCAGGAGGCTTGGCTGGGATAGACCCAGAAGGGCACTGTGTTGCTACTGGAGAGAAGACAGGCAAACAACCTGGGAGCAGGCAGCTTGAAAACAACTATCCAAAAGAATCCAATATGGCGGGGAAGTAGGCGGTCCCGAAGTTACATCATCCCTCAAACACAGCAGTGTTGAGGCCAGAGGACTTAGAATTCCAAGAGCCAGGGCTGCAGAGTGACAGGGATGTCTCCAGGGGCCCACGGGGACAACCTGGCAGGCCATAGGTGCGTGATTGCAAACTGGGAAAGATAAAACGGGTGGCGTAGGCACGGAGGGGATGGATCCCCTTCTGTGAAGAAACAAAAGTAAAAGAAAGAGGCTGTAGAAGTGTAAGATAGTATTTGGACAACAAAAAACCACACACCATGAATCGGAAAAAAAACAGAGAAAGATCCAATCTCTAACTGCGGGGCTTTCTCCGGACTGGGGCCAGCTCCCCTGTTCGACCACCTGGGAAGGAGGAGAGCCAGCCACGGGCTCAGTAACTAGCTCAGAGACGCAGTCCACATGGGAGAAAACAACCCCCTCCCTTGAGTGCTGTGGGAAGAAGGTATATACCTCTCCAAGGACAAAGATCCCTACCTGCACCCGCCAGCTAGAGACCTTTTATTGGCGGGGCGGAGCGCCACTTCCCTTGTACCAGGGAGAGCGGAGCGGGATTAAGATGTCAGGGTTTGAATCCCAGATGAGCACCAGGGAGGCAAAAGAAACTGTGTAGAACGGGCGGGGAGAACAGCCTGCTGTTCTGAGAGGTTTCTCCCTGAGACCAGGAACACGACAGGGGTGTCTACTCTCACCACGGTTGCTTAACATAGTGTTGGAAGTCCTAGCGTCACAAATCAAACAACAAAATGAAATAAAAGGCATCCAAATTGGCAAATAATAAGTCAAACTTTCACTTTTTGCAGATGACATGATACTCTACATGGAAAACCCAACAGACTCCACCAAAAAGCTGCTAGAACTCATACATGAATTCAGCAAGGTTGGAGGATACAAAAGCAACGTAGAGACATTGACTGCATTTCTATATACCAATAATGAAACAACAGAAAGAGAAATCAAGAAATCAATCCCATTTACAATTGCACCAAGAACCATAAAATACCTAGGAATAAACCTAACCAAAGATGTAAAAGATGTATATGCTGAAAACTAAAGAAAACTTATGAAAGAAATTGAACAAGACACAAAGAAATGGAAAAACATTCCATGTTCATAGATTAGAAGAATAAATATTGTTAAAATGTCAATACTACCCAAAGCAATCTACACATTCAATGCAATCCCAATCAAAATTGCACCAGCATTCTTCTCAAAGCTAGAACAAACAATCCTAAAATTTGTACAGAACCACAAAAGACCTTGAATAGCCAGGGTAATGTTGAAAAAGAAAACCAAAGCCAGAGGGATCACAATCCCAGACTTTAGCATCTACTACAAAGCTGTAATCATCAAGACAGCAAGATATTGGCACAAAAACAGACACATAGACCAATGGAATAGAATAGAGAACCCAGAATTGGCACTACAAATGTATGGCCAACTAATTTTCGACAAAGCAGGAAAGAGTATCCAATGCAAAAAAGATAGTCTCTTTAGCATATGGTGCTGGGAGAACTGGACAGCAACATGCAGAAGAATGAAACTAGACATTTTCTTACACCATAAATAATAATAAAGTCAAAATGGATGAAAGACCTAAATGTGAGACAGGAAACTATCAAAACCCTAGAGGAGAAAACAGGCAACAACCTCTTTGACCTCAACTGCAGCCATTTCTTGCTCGACACACCTCCAAAGGCAAGGGAATCAAAAGTAAAAATGAACTATTGGGACCTCATCAAGATAAAAAAGCTTCTGCACTGCAAAGGAAAACAATCAACAAAAATAAAAAGCAACTGACGGAATGGGAAAAGATATTTGCAAATGACGTATTGGATAAAGGGTTAGCATCAAAAATCTATAAAGAACTTACCAAACTCAACACCTGAAAAACAAATAATGCAGTAAAGAAATGGGCAGAAGACATAAATGGACACTTTTCCAAAGAAGGCATCCAGACAGCCAACAGACATATGAAAAGTTGCTCAACGTCACTCATCATCAGGGAAATACAAATCAAAACCACACTGAGATACCAGCTAACCCCAGTCAGAGTGGCTAAAATTAACAACTCAGGAAACAACAGATGCTGGCAAGGATGTTGAGAAATGGGAACCCTGTTGCACTGTTAGTAGGAATGCAAACTGGTGCAGCCCCTCTGGAAAACAGTGTGGAGATTCCTCAAAAAATTAACAATAGAACTACCCTACAACTCAGCAATAGCACTGCTAGGAATTTATCCAAAGGATACAGGAGTGCCGATACATAGGGGCACATGTACCCCAATGTTCATAACAGCACTTTCAATAATACCCAAATTATGTAAAGAGCTTAAATGTCCATTAACTGATGAATGGATAAAGAAGATGAGGTTTATATATACAATGAAATGAGAAAGAATGAAATCCTGCCATTTGCAGCAACGTGGATGGAACTGGAGGGTATTATGCTAAGTGAAATAAGTCAGTCAGAAAAAGACAGATATCATATGTTTTCACTCATATGTGGAACTTGAGAAACTTAACAGAAGACCATGGGTAAAGAGAAGGGGGAGAAATAGTTACAAACAGAGAGGGAGGGAGGCAAACCATAAGAGATTCTTAAATACAGAGAAAAAACTGAGGGTTGATGGAGGGGAGCGGGGGAGAGAGGAAAGGGGCATTGAGGAGAGCACTTGTTGGGATGAGCACTGGGTATTGTATGTAAGTGATGAATCACGGGAATCTACCCCCAAAACCAAGAACACAGTGTATACGTTGTATGTTAGCCAACTTGACAATAAATTATATTAAAAAAAAAAAAAGAAGAAGAAAAGAAAACAACTATCCAAAGAATTCCTGGGACACACAGGAGGGAAACTATTCTCTCTTCTCAAACTCCTTCCCTAAGGACAACAAGCACTGAGACCCCTCTCCAGGGACAGAGGAGCTGCATGGTGCCATTTTCCTCCTCGACTCCTGAGCATAAACATAGAAATGCCTGATGTAAACACCACAATGTAAACCACCTACAATGGCTGCCTAACTTGCTTACACCAGGTCCAACACCTCTGAACTGTGTACCTACTGCTCTTCTAGGTCATGTTTGACTCAGACCCAGGGTGGTGGGGCCCTTCCCCAGAAGACCAGCAGAAACCAGTCCACATCAAGGGACAAGAGAGTTCTGCAAAGCTTCACTTCTACTGGAAGTAGTATCAGGTCTCACTGAATAAGCAGACCACAGAGCACATTTAGTTGAAACTTGCCACACACAGGCCAAGGAATAAATACTGCCCAATGCAGACAAGGAGAGCCTCTGCAGACTACCGGTCTGAAGGATAGAGCAGCCAAAACAAGCAGTAGATTGCACACAGCACACACCAGAGATACTCCCTAAAGCACCAGGCCTGGGACACTATATGACTTCTTCATAAAGCCATTACTCTCAGGAGCAGGGAACATAACAGGTTTTCTAACACAGAGAAGACGACAGAGCCTTAGACAAAAAATCATCCCAAATGAAACAACAAGGTCACAGACAGAGATCTCAGTGAAAAAAAAACATAGTAATATGCATGATATAGTATTAAAGCAACAATCATCACTGAGCTTGAGAAAAGAATGGAAGACTTCAGGGAGACCCTTACCACAGAAATAAAGGAGTTAAAAAACAATCAGAAGGAAATGTAAAATGTAATAACAGAGATTCAAAACAGACTGAATGCAATGACACACAGAAGCAGCACAGGAACAAATCAGCGATATAGAAGATTAAATAATGGACAGATATGAACAAAAGAGAGAAAGAAGAATTCTGGATCACAAGAATAGACTTAGGGAACTCAGTGACTACATCAAACACAATACAGTAACATTTGTATTATATAAGTCTCAGAAGAAAAGAAAGAAAAGGGGGCAGAAAATTTATTTCAGGAAACAATAGCTGAAAACTTCCCTAATCTGGGGAAGGAAACAGATATCTATATCCCGAAGGTAGCACAGAGAACTCTAATCAAAATCAACTAAAGCAATCCAACACCAAGCCATATGGTAATTAAGTTTGCAAAATATAGATATAAACAAACAAACAAACAGAACAGAAAGTGGCAAGACAAAAAAGAAGTAGCTAATTTACAAGGGAGGACCCATAAGACTACCTGCAGATCTGTCCACAGAAACTTGGCAAGCCAGAAGGGGCTGACATGATAAATTAAACATGATTAATGGGGAAAATATACAGCCAAGAATACTCTATCCAGTAAGGCTAGCATTCAGAATAGGAGAAATAAACACTTGCCCAGAAAAACAAAACCAGAAGCAATCTGTGACCACTAAACCATCCCTAAAAAAATAATAAAGGAAACTCTTTGACTGGAAAGGAAAACCAAAAGTGACAAAGACAAGCAAGATACAGAGAAAATCTCCAGAAATAACAAGTAATAAAATGGCAATAAATACATATCTATCAATAATTCCTCTGAATGTAAATGGACAAAATGCTCCAATCAAGCGACATATAGTGTCAGAATGGATAAGAAGAGACATATAGTGTCAGAATAGATAAGAAAACAAGACCCATCTAAATGCTGCCTATAAGAGACTCATTGTAGACCTAAAGACACCTGCAGATTGAAAGGGAGGGGATAGAGAAATCTTTATCATGCAAATGTCATCAAAACAAAGCCATGATGGCAATACTTAGGTAAACTAGACTTTAAAGACTGTAACAAGAAATGAAGGTCACTGTATCATAATAAAGGAGACTATCCAACAAAAAGATCTAACAATCGTAAATATTTATGCCTCCCACATGAAGGAACCCAAAGGTATAAAACAATTAATAACAAACATAAATAGAACTAATGAATAATACTACAATGATAGTAGGGTACTTTAACATCCCATTTCATCCTAAAGCAGAATACACATTCTTTTGAGGTACACATGGAACACTCTCCAGAATAGATCAAATACTAGGTCACAAATCAGGCCTCAACAAGTACAAAATAACTGAGATCCTACCATGCATTTCTTCTGACCACAAGGCTGATATTTGAAGTCAATCACAGGAAAAAACTTGCAAAGACCACAAATACATGGAAGTTAAACAACATGCTACTGAAGAATGAATGGGTCAACCATGAAGTAAAACAAGGAATTAAAACAAAATAAAACAAAAGACTGAATCAAATAAAACCAAGACAGTCCATAACCTTTGGAATGCAACAAAAGTGGTCCTGCAGGGGAAGTATATAGCAATATAGGCTTACCTCAAGAAGCAAGACAAATCTCAAATAAATCACCTAACCCTACACCTAAAGGAGCTACCAAAAGAACAGGCAAAGCCTAATGCCAGCAGAAGAAAGGAAATAATAGAAGAGCAGAAAGAAATGATAAGAAAACTAAAAAAATTCAGAACAGATCAAGAAACCAGGAGCTGGTTCTTTGAAAAACATAAATAAAATTGATAGCCCCCTAGCTAGACTTATCAAAAAGAGAAAGGACCCAAATAAAATCACAAATGGGAAAAGAGGTTTAACAACCAACACCACATAAATACAAACAATTATCTCAGAACATTATGAAAAACTATATGCCAACAAATTGGGCAAACTGGAAGAAAATTTATGAATTCCTAGAAATATATAAATGTCAAAAACTGAAACAGGAACAAATAGAAAACTTGAATGAAGTGATAACCAGCAAAGAAATTCATTTAGTAATCAAAAATCTCCTATAAACAAAAGTGCAGGATCAAACGGCTTCACCGGGAATTCTATAAAACATTTAAGAGGAGTTAAGACCCTATTCTTCTCAAACTATTCCAAAAAGTAAAAATGGAAGGAAAACTTCCAAATTGATTCTATGAGGCCAGCATTAACTTGATTCCAAAACCAGACAGAGACAAAACAGAGAAGTACAAGACAATATCCCTGATGAACATGGATGGAAAAATTCTCAACAAAATACTACCATATTGAATCCAACAGTACATCAAAACAATCATTTACCATGATCAAGTGGGATTTATCTGGGATGCAAGGATGGTTCAATATTCAAAAATCAATCAATGTGATACACTACATTAATAAAAGAAAGGATAAGAACCATATGATCCTTTGAAAAGATGCAGAAAAAGCATTTGACAGAGTACAACATATATTCATGATAAAAGCCTTCAACAAGGTAGAGTTAGATGGGACATACATCAACATAATGAAGGCCATATTTGAAAAAACCCACACCTAATATCATCCTCAATGGGGAAAAACTGAGAACTTTACCTCTATGGTCAGGGACAAGACAGGGAGGTCCACTCTCACCACTGTTATTTAGCACAGTGCTGGAATTTCAGGCCTGAACAATGAGGCAACAAAAAGAAATAAAAGGCATCCAAATAGGTAAGGAAGAAATCAAACTTTCACTATTTGCAGATGACACCTTACTCTACACAGAAAATGTAAAAGACTCTACCAAAAAATTGCTAGAAGTGATACTTGAATTCAGTCAAGTCACAGGATACAAAATTAATGTACAGAAATTTATTGTGTTTCTATACACAAATGATGAAGAAACAGAAAAAGAAATTAAGGAATCAATCCCATTTACAATTGCACCAAAAAACCATAAGATACCAAGGAATAAACCTAACCAAAGAGGTTAAAGATCTGCAATCTGAAACCTATAAAACACTAATGAAAGAAGTTGAAGATGACACAAAGAAATGGAAAAAACATTCCATGTTCATGGATTGGACAAACAAATATTGTTAAAATGTCTATACTACCCAATGCAATCTACACATTTAATGCACTCTCTATTAAAATACTATCAATATTTTTCACAGAGCTAGAACAGTCCTAAAATTTGTATTGAACTACACAAAGTCCCTGAATAATCAAAGCATTTGAAAAACAAAAGCAAAGCAGAAGGCATCATAATTCTGGACATCAAGTTGTATTACAAAACTGTAGTCATCAAGACAGTATAGTACTGGCACAAAAACAGATACATAGATCAATGGAATAGAACAGGGGTTCCTGTGGGTGGCTCAGTTGGATAGGTGTCTTCAGGTCATGATCTCACAGTTTGTGGGTTTGAGCCCTGCGTCAGGCTCTGTGCTGACGGCTTGGAGCCTGGATCTTGCTTCGGATTCGGTGTTTCCCTCTCTCTCTCTCTCTGTCCCTCTACTGTTCGTACTCTGTCTCTCTCTCTCAAAAATAAATAAGCATTTTAAAAAATTTTTAAAAAATCAATAGAACAGAATAGAAAATCCATATATGATCCCACAACTATATGGTCACTTAATCTTCAACAATGCAAGAAAGAATATCCAGTGTATAAAAGACAGTCTCTTCAACAAATGGTGTTGGGAAAACTGGACAGCAACATGTGGAAGAAGGAAACTGGACAAGTTTCTTACACTATACACAAAAATAAAGTCAAAATGGATGAAAGACCTAAATGTGAGACAGGAAACCATTAAAATCCTAGAGGAGAACACAGGCAACAATCAACCATATGGTTGTCAACCATATGGTTTGACATCAACCATAACAACTTCTTACTAGATATGTCTCCTGACACAAGGGAAACAACTGCCAAAATAAACTATTGGGACTTCATCAAAATCAAGACCTGCTGCACAATGAAGGGAACAATCAAAAAAACTGAAAGGCAACCTACAGAATGGGAGGTGATATTTGCAAATGACATATCTGAAGAAGGATCAGTATCCTAAATCTATGAATATCTTATAAAACTCAACACCCAAGAAATAATCCAGTTAAGAAATGGGAAGAAATGAACATTTTTTTTTCCAAAGACACACAAATGGCCCAACATGGAAAGATACTCAACAACACACATTACTACGGAAATACAAATCAAAACCACAATGAGATACCACCTCACACCTGTCAGAAAGGATAAATTTTTTTTTATTATATGAAATTTATTGTCAAATTAGTTTCCATACAACACCCAGTGCTCATCCCAAAAGATGCCCTCTTCAATGCCCATCACCTACTCTCCCCCCCCCACCCCCCATCAACCCTCAGTTTGTTCTGTTTTTAAGAGTCTCTTATGCTTTGGCTCTCTCTCCCACTCTAACCTCTTTTTTTTCTTTTTTTTTTCCTTCCCCTCCCCCATGGGTTTCTGTTAAGTTTCTCAGGATCCACATAAGAGTGAAAATATATGGTATCTGTCTTTCTCTGTATGACTTATTTCACTTAGCATAACACTCTCCAGTTCCATCCACGTTGCTACAAAGGGCCATATTTCATGCTTTCTCATTGCCACGTAGTACTCCATTGTGTATATAAACCACAATTTCTTTATCCATTCATCAGTTGATGGACATTTAGGCTTTTCCACAATTTGGCTATTGTTGAGAGTGCTGCTATAAACATTGGGGTACAAGTGTCCCCATGCATCAGCACTCCTGTATCCCTTGGGTAAATTCCTAGCAGTGTTACTGCTGGGTCATAGGGTAGGTCTATTTTTAACTTTTTGAGGAACCTCCACACTGTTTTCCAGAGCGGCTGTACCAGTTTTCATTCCCACCAACAGTGCAAGAGAGTTCCTGTTTCTCCACATCCTCTCCAGCATCTATAGTCTCCTGATTTGTTCATTTTGGCCACTCTGACTGGCATGAGGTGATATCTGAGTGTGGTTTTGATTTGTATTTCCCTGATGAGGAGCGACGTTGAGCATCTTTTCATGTGCCTGTTGGCCATCTGGATGTCCAGAAAGGATAAAATTAAGAACACAAGAAACAACAGGTGCTGGTGAAGATGTGGAGAAAGGGGAATCATCTTACATTGTTTATGGAATGGAAACTGGTGAAGCCACTCTGGAACAGTATGGAGGTTCCTCAAAATGTTAAAAATAGAACTACAATATGATCTACCTATTGTACTACTAGCTATTTACCCAAAGAATACAAAAATATTATTTTGAGGGGATACATGCCCCTTGACATATATAGCAGTATTATCAAGAATAGCAAATTTTGTATAGAGCCCCAAAGTCCATTGACAAATGAATCGGAAAAGAAGATGTGGTATCTATCCACACACACACACAAACACACACACACACACACACAAACACACACACACACACACACAGGAATACTACTCAGTCATAAAAAAAGAATGAAATCTTGCCCTTGGCAACAATGTGAATAGAACTCGAGGGTGTTATATTAAGCAAAATAAGTTAGTCAGACAAAAACAAATACCGTATGATTTTGCTCATATGTGAAATTTAAGAAAGAAAACAAACGGACCTAGAAAGGGAAAAAAGAGGAGAAAACCAGGAAACAGACTCTTAACTATAGAAAACAAACTGATGGTTACCAGAAGGGAGGTGGGTGAGAAGGATGGGTTAAATAGGTGATGGAGATTAAGAGAGCACTTGTTGTATGTAAGTGTTGAATCACTAAATTCTACACCTGAAACTAATATTACACTCTATATTAAGTAACTGGAGTTAAATAAAAGCTTGGGGAAAAAATATAGAGTATTTATAGTCCCCTCCCCAAAAGAAATAAAATGCCAGGATCTTTACCATTATAATACAACAATTTTAATTTATATAATGAAATAAGCCTTGATATTATTCATGTTCTAATCATACCTTTTAGATCTAGGAAAGTTTAGTGAGAAAAGTTCTAGACCTAGATGCATGAATTAGCAGATATTACGCAACTCACTTAATCTCTCAGATTGCTCATCTGTAAAATGGGAGTCAGTCCACCTTTCTTAACTTTCATGAGGCTGCTGTAACATAAATGAGCTAACATATATGGAAAATATTTTATAAAATCTAAAAGACTAATCAAACATGAAATACTTATCAAATATAAGATACTGCTACACTTCACACAGGTCAAGAGACAACTCAAAATACACATACCTAGGTTTTTGAGATCACACATTGAAAGCTCTGTGGCCATAACCACAATATCGTTGCCATTAGTGACATTAAAATTGAAGAATAATACGACATGTGATTTGTGTATTTTCTATAGAATTGTTCATGCTCTACATTCAATCTATTTTAAACCAAATAAACCAAAGTGTATTTCATGAGGGAACTAACGTGACAACTTTCAGTAAAAGTTCCACACCTACAGATTAAACTATGAAATAACATGACAATCAATTATACAGATAAGACAAAATAAGGCAACTTCTGATTACAGACCTTGACGATGACACTGTGGAAACAGCATAGCAAACTGATCTTGTCAATGGCTCTCTATTACATTTTGAGTAAAGGGGTTTTCTACAGTGAATGAAATGTATTAATGCTGAACAATCTGGAAGATACGACAAAATACTTAAAGGTGTAAGTATAAAGAAAGAAATTCTTTGTGAATTTATCCTACATCCATAAATTTGTAAGTTTTAGTGTTCTCAACATCATTTTGTGAAATCCCTAGCACTATGGAAATCATATGCAATAAAAACACAATAGTGTCCTTACTCTCAATTAACAATATTTTTGGACTTCTGCTAAAGTTGAATTTAATTCCTAACTAGAAGTTACAAAGACACCAGAAAATTTCCAAAATTCCACTTAATGCACCAATAAGCAAAATTCTGTTAATCAAAAAGAACTTATTGTTCCTCAAATTTAAAGCTTTATATTGTGGTTCGAAAAAAAAAAAAAAAACATTAAAAAGGATAATTCAACCTTTTGAAGAAAACTCCAGAATAAATTAATAACTCAAATTTATAAGTATTTAAAAGTTATAAGAACACCTTTGCCAGTTGTAAATGAATGTGGCTGGATTATAAACTCTCAATGCAAACTATGAATGCAAAATGCTATTATGATTTTAACATATAGAGGAGAAAAAATCTGCCTTAGTTCTTATAAAACTGTTCAACATCAAAAAAGACTGCAGAAATGAAATCCAATGTCATTTATAAAATGTACAGCTTGTTGCAAAACTTTTAATTCTTTTACCTAGTTGTATGTGCTTTGTTCTAAGACCAATCATTTCTGATTTGAACAGTATATGTTAAACTGCTACTACCCAGCTGGTTATTCTTACAAATAATTGTTTAACAGTTACTAATAAAACTTACAAAAATCACACTATCCAAAAGTCATTGTTCCAGAAACTAGCACTTTAAAAAGCCACTATATTCAATTTTGAATTGCTACAATAAAATATATTGGTAGATACATTTCCCTACTCTTACCAACTTCAAATGTTAACACATATTGTAGAATATAGCTGAAATATCAACTTCTTGCAACATTTCTTCAGGAATAAAATTTCATAAAATGATGATGTATAGCAAGTAATACTGGTTGTATCCTCAGCAACCAATTAGTCTCTTCCTCCCTGTCAAAAGAGCCATAATTCTGTTCCAATATCAGGAAGAAGGTGCCCAGAACTAGGGAAAGGATCATGGCTGATTAAAGACAACTATACCAATTTACAGCCCTATGCTGGTGATTGAATTAGAAGTGAGCTGGTTATCTAGTTTTAGCCAATGAAACAAAGCAGAGTGTACTGGGGGCTCTTGATGAAGACTCTCTAGTGTAATAATAATAATACTTATGTCAGAAAAACTCTCCTCCGTCCCACAATGATTAGATCTTTTTACTGCATGAAAACCTGTTTAGAATTGTGGCAACCATTTTGTAACTCAATACAGAAAGCTAAGAGAAGGGCAGAGCAGCTACGCCAAAGCTATGATGTGATTAAGATGCTCGATTAGTGAGAAAACCTTCAAAAACAACCACAAAACAAGTAACAAAATGGCGATAAATACATATCTATCAATAATCACTTTGGAGGTAAATGAAATAAATGCTCCAATCAAAAGACATCGGGTAACAGATAAAAAAACAAGACCCATCTATATGCTGCCTACAAGACTCATTTACATGCACACTGAAAGTGAGGGGATGGAGAAACATTTAACATGCAAATGAATGTCAAAAGAAAGACAGGATAGCAATACTTATATTGGACAAGATAGACATTAAAACAAAGACTACAACAAGAGACAAAGGACACCATATAATTATAAAAAAGATAATCTAACAAAGGGATAACAATTGTAAATGTTTCTGCACCCAACAAAAAGCACCCAAATACATAAAACAGTTAATAACAACCGTAAAGAAACTAATTGATGATAATACAATACTAGCAGGGGATTTTAACAAGCCACTTACATTGATGGACAGATTATCTAAACAGAAAGTCAACAAGGAAATGATGGCTTTGAATGACACACTAGACCAAATGGATTATACAGATATATTCATAACATTCCATCTTAAAACAGCAGAATACACATTCATTCATTTATTCATTCATTTAATCTTAGAGCACCATCAGGGAGAGGGGCAGAGGGAGAGAGAGAATCTCAAGCAGCCTCCACACTCAGCACGTAGCCCAATGCAGGGTTTGATCCCATGACACAGGAATCATGACCTGAGCTGAAATCAAGAGTCAGACACTCAACTGACTGAGCCACCCAGGTGTCCCTACACATTATTTTAAAGTGCACATGAAACATTCTCGAAAACAGATCACATATTAGGCCACAAAACAAATCTTAACAAATTCAAAAAGACTGAAGTCATATCATGTACCCCTTCTGACCACAACACTATGAAACTAGAAATTAACCAAAAGACAAAAAATTGAAACACCACAAATATCTGGAGGTTAAACAACATGCTCCTAAACAATAAATGGGTCAACCAGGAAATTAAAGAAGAAGTAAAAATAAATAAATAAATGGAAACAAATGAAAATCAAGCCACAATGGTCCAAAACCTTTGTGATGCAGCAAAAGCAATTCTAAGAGGGAAGTATATAGCAATACAGGTCTACCTCCAGACGAAAGAAAACTCTCAAATAAGAACCAGGAAAAGATACTTTGAAAAAATCAATAAAATTCATAAACCTCTAGCCAGACTTATCAAAAAGAAAAGAGAAAGGACCCAAATTAGTAAAAATTACAAATGAGAGAGGAGATATAACAACCAATACCACACAAATACAAACCGTAAGAGAATATTCTAAATCATGACATGCCAACAAATTGAAAAATCTACAGTGGAAAAATTCCTACAAACGTATAACCTACCAAAACTGAAGAAGAAGTAAAATATTTGACCAGACCAATTACCACAATGAAATTCAATCAGTAATCAAAAAACTCACAACAAATAAAAGTACATGGCTAGATGGCTTCACAGGTGAATTCTACCAAACACTTAAAGAAGAGTTAACACCTATTCTTCTGAAAGTATTCTAAAAAACAGAAGAGGAAGTAAAACTTCCAAATTCATTCTTTGAGGACAGTATCACCCTGATACCAAAACCAGATAAAAACACCACAAAAAAAGAGAACTTCAAGTCAACATCTCTGATAAACATAGTTGCAAAACTCCTTGAACCAAACCATATCCAACAATACATTTAAAAAAATCATACACTACAATCAAGTGGGGTTTTTTCCTGTGATGCAAGGGTAGTTTAATATTTGCAAAACAATTAACATGACACATCATCACATCAATAGGAGGAAGAAAAAAAACATGATAATTTTTCAGAGATGATGAAAAACACATTTGACAAAGTACAACATCCATTCGTGATAAAAACCCTGAACAAAGTCTAGAGGGAACATACCTCAACAGGATAAAGGTCTTATATGAAAAACCCACAGCTAGGATCATCATACTCAATGGTGAAAAATTAAGAGCTTTTCCTGTAAGATCAGGAACAAGACAAGGAAGTCCATTCTCACCACTTTTATTCAGCATGGTACTGGAAGCTCTAGCCACAGCAATAAGAAAATAAAAAGAAATAAAAGGCATTCAAATTGATAAGACAGAAGTAAAACTTTCACTAATTGCAAATGACATGGTAGTATACATAGAAAATACTAAAGACTTCACCAAATTATTGCTAGAATTGACAAATGAATTAAGTTGCAGGATACAAAATCAATGCACAGAAATCTATTGCATTCCATTACAATAATAGTAAAGCAAAAATAATAATAACGAAGCAGCAGAAAGTGAAATTGAGAAAACAATCCCATTTACAATTGCACCAAGAACAATAAAATATCTAGGAACTTAACCAATAAGGTGAAAGAACTGTACTCTGAAAACTATAAAACAATGATGAAAGAAATTTGAGACAATGCAAAGAAATGCAAAGACATTCCATGCTCATGGTCTGGAAGAACAAATATTATTAAAAATTCTGTACTACCCAAATCAATCTATAGATCTAATGCAATCCCTGTAAAGAGCAACAGCATTTTTCACAGAACTAGAACAAACAGTCCTAAAATCTGTATGGAAGCACAAAAGAGCTCAAATAGCCAAAGCAATCTTGAAAAAGAAAAACAAAACTAGAAGTATCACAATTCCAAACTTTAAGTTATATTACAATGCTGTAGTATTCAAAATAGTATGGTACCGGCAAAAAAAATAGACACATAGGTCAATGGAACAGAATAGAAAGTCCAGAAACAAACCCACGATTATATGGTCAATTAATCTTCAACTAAGGACGAATGAATTTACAGTGGAGAAAAAAAACAATCTCTTCAACAAATGGTGCTGAGAAAACTAGACAGCAACTTGCAAAAGAATAAAACTGAACCACTTTTTCCATCATACACAACAATAAATTCAAAATGGATGAAAGACCTAACTGCATGACTAGAAACCATAAAAATCCTCTTAGAAGAGAGCACAGGCAGTAACTTCTCCAATATTGGCCAAAGCAACATTTTTCTAGGTCTCCTAGAGGCAAGGGAAACAAAAGCAAAAATAAACTTAGGGACTACATCAAAATAAAAAGCTTCTGACAGAGAAAGAAACAACAAAACTAAAAGTCAACCTACAGAATGGGAGAAGATACTTGCAAATGGCATATCCAATAAATGGTCAGTATCCAAAATATACAAAGAACTTATAAAACTCAACACCCCAAAAACAAATAATCCAATTAAAAAATGGGTAGAAGACATAACAGACATTTCTCCAAAGACACACAGATGGCTAACAGACACATGAAAACATACTCAACATCACTCATAATCAGGGAAATGCAAATCAAAACTACAATGAGATACCGCCTCACGCCCTTCAGAATGGCTAAAACCAAAAACACCAAAAACAAATGCTGGCAAGGACATGCAGAAAAAGAAACCCTCCTGCACTGTTGGTGGGAATGAAAACTGGTGCAGCCACTGTGGCAAACAGGATGGAGACTCATCAAAATGTTAAAAATAGAACTACATTACACTCCAAGAATGGTACTGCTGAGTATTTACCCCAAAATACAAAAACACTAAATCAAAAGGATACATGCACCTCTATGTTTATACCAGCATTATTTATAATAGCCAAATTATGGAAGCAGCCCATGGGTCCATGGATAGATGAATGGATAAAGAAGATATGATATAGATCTATAATGGAATATTATTCATCCTCAAAAAAAGAACAATATCTTGCCATTTGCAACAACATGGATGGAGATAGAGACCAAAATGCTAAGCGAAATAAGTAAGTCAGAGAAAGAGAAATACTTTATGATTTAACTCATATGTGGAATTTAAAAAAACAAAATAAATGAGCAAGTGAAAAGAAAAAAGAGAGACAAACCAATAAACAGTTTTAACTATAGAGAACAAATGGATGGTTACCAAGCTGGGAGGTGGGTGGCAGGAAGGGTCAAATAGGTGATGGGGAGCAATGAACACACTTATCATGACAGCACTAAATATTGTATAGAATTGTTGAATCACTCTACTGTACACCTGAAACCAATATTACACTGTATATCAACTGGAATTTTTTTTTTTTTTTGAGACAGAGCACGAGTGCACAAGAGCAGAGGAGAGAGGCAGAGAGGATGACAGGGAGGGAGAGAGGAAGAAAGAGGGAGGGAGGGAGGGAGGGGGAGAGATAGGGAAAGAGAGAGAGAGAGAGAGGGAGGGAGAGAGAATCCAAAGCAGGCTCCACGCTCAGCACAGAGTCCGACACAGGGCTCTATCCCACGATGGTGAGGTCATGACCTGAGCTGAAATCAAGAGTGCAATGCTCAACCAAGCCACCCAGGTACTCCTAACTGGAATGTATTTTAAAGTTTTTATTTAAATTCCAGTTAACAGAGTATAATATTAGTTTCAGGAGTACAATATAGTACTTCATCACTTCCATACACCACCTGGTGCTCATCACAAGTGCATTCCTCAATCCCCATCACCTATTTAACAACCCCCCCCAACTCACACCCCCACCCCCACCCCCGCCCTGTCCCCGCTGCCTCTGCCACTCACCTTCCCTCAGGTAACCATCCCTTTGTTTTCTCTAGTTAAGTAATTGGAATTTAAATAAAAACTTTAAAAAATGCTCAATAAATTCTGCAATTTCTGCAATGACCAACCTACTGACCAACCCACCTCCTCACCTCCTCACTTACTTATTCTTCTACATGTTTAAACCACTTTTAGTTGGGCACTGTGTCACTTGCAGCCTAAATCAAACTTATTCATACACAGTAATAAAAAACAGCTTCCTCTAAATTGTATTACAGGTGATTTTTTCATTTTTAAAATTTATTCTTTTTCCTTATTGAGATTACTCAATTTTTGCCAGGAAACTATTGTTACTTATATAATTTTTAAGTTAAAATTTTAGAATCCAAACTAATAAAAGGAGAATTTTAGATTACTGTTAAAGTAGTATCTTTATTTTGTTATCAACTTGAGAGCTGGTTCATTTGAAAATCTAAGAGGAAAGTTTTCATCCTGCTTTAACATTATCATGCCAGAAAAGGAGAAAAAATGTTCAATATTTGAAAACAAAAACAAAAGCAAAATAAAACAAAAACCAGGGCAGAGAAATACAAGTTACTGTCAATACCTCAGAATGATAAAATCTCTTCTTGCTAAAGAAATTACATGGCATTATGCAATTAAAAGGCAACAATCCTTTATCTAAAAATTCTTTGGATTTATGTAACTAAGGTGGGGATTCCCGTCTTGTACCTTTTCATCCCGTTGAATATTTAAAATAAGAAACAGTAGCTGCTTTTACTCCCTCATGTAAACTACAAAAACAACCCATGGTGTATAAACTACAGTCACAACTAAAGGATACTGGATTCACCCCTTACCTTTGTAACACTGGGAGTTAGGCATTTTTAATTCCTCATTACAGATTTACTACTTTACTAAATAGTATTCTGGTAAAGTAAGGAAGTAAATGCACCTCTTTACGTACTAGTCTTCACAAAGGAAATACTTTATTCACGTGATGCAATGGTTCTCTTGTTGTGTGTAAAATACAACATGAAAAAATGGAAACAAAACAAGCTTCTGAGTTAGACAGACATGGGTTCAAACCTTGGCTCTGCTATCTCTAGTTCTCCCAGAGCTTCAGTTTATTCATCTGTGATGTACACCAACATCTCATGCACATGGCTACACTATAGACTGAATGAAATGAAATAAGATATGTAAAGCACCAAGTTATAGCAGTTGCCACATAGACAATGTCCAATAAATGCTTGTTCTTTTTCAGTTCTTTTCCATAAACCAATTACATAATTACAAAATTTGCTTCAGTGAAAAAAAAAATCTATGTATAGCAAAAGTATTTTTGGCTCAAACTGGATATTATCATACTTATTTCAAGCAGCATTCAGGATAATAAATCTCTGATGTAACAAAACAATCTGGATAGTTCTTGATGGAGTTTGTGATATGTGGGCAAACGTTATGATAATTCGTTTATCACTACAATTTCTATTTTAGTATTTAGACCAATTTTTCAATAACCAAAAGTACTAAATTTAATGTTCAAAAAATCACTAAAACCTTTAAGGTTGAACACTTTAGAATTACTTCTGAAAACAAGTAAACTCAACAACAACAAAAAATAATGCAGTATCCTATATGTTTATATCAGAGGCTGGGGTTACTGACTTTCCATGTACTTTGAGGTATTTTCCAAGCAGTGGTGATGAGTTTGCACTGATTTATTTGCATCCTTGTCCTGGTCTTTTTGTAATCAAAAATTAAAAATCAAGAGACAACTAGTTATGGCTACAATATTGTTTATAGCCATGGGATATATATTCTATTCTCCCTTGACGAAATAACAAGTGGCATACGTGAGGATCTAATCATAGATTTTGGCCTAATAACATCATCTCTATAAATTAGCTAACACATCTGGTCTAAAATCAGAAAACAAGTCATATGTCATTATTCATATTATTAAAAAGCTGTAGTTACATGATATTTTGGAAATTTAGCAAAATACTGAAAACAGTATTCTATATTATATAGTGTATCAAGGACTGAAGTTTGACTTCTATTTGTTTGAAGCAACACGCTATAATAAAATTTTGGTATGAATGACCAATAAAGTGTAGGAATTCTGATAACCTGTCATTTGATCAGACTGTGGATTTGATGTGCACATCTAGTGTACAAAACCTAGAAAATTAGGAAGTGAGAGATCCTAATGATTGACCACCATTAGGATAAAATTACAAAGCCATCAGGAAGTTATAACCTCCTTTCTGAAAAAAAAAAATGCTCACTTAAGTGAGGCTAAGGATAAGTAGAAAACACAATTAACCTGAGGTATGTGGCTCTGTACAGAAAAACACATGACTCCCAATAGGAAATAGACTCTTTAAAAAAAAGCCAATGAAGAGGAAGTCATAAAACTGTTCCTTTTTGTAGAAGACATGACTGTGTATATAAAAATCCCAAGGGATCTCTAAAAAAATCCCCAGAACTACTAAGTGAATTCAGCAAGATTTCAGGATTCAAATCAATGCATAAAAACCAACTGCATTTCTAAATACCAATAATGAACATATGAAAGCCAACATTAAAAAGACAATTCCACTTATAATTGCCCCACAGACAAGTAAATACTAAGGTATACAAGTCACAAAACATGCACAGAATTGAGACTGTGACAATTACACAATTCTGTAGAAAGAAATCAAAGTTGACCTACATAACTGGAGAGACAAAACTTGTCAATGAAATAGAAAACTCAAAATAAAAAGGTATCAATGCCCCAAGCTGATTTAGCATTAATGCTATGCAATTCCAAAAAAATTCCAACAACATTTTCTAGACTTAAAAAAGCTTCTCAAATCATTTACATGGAAAGGCTCAAACTCTGGAATAGCTAAAACCATCTTGACATAAAAGAATAAAATTTGGAGGAATTATTCTACCTGATTTTAAGTCCTAATATGTAGCTGCAGTAATTAAGACAATGGGGTACTGGTGTGAGAAAAGACATACAAGTCAATGGAATAGAACATAAAATCCACAAATAGACTCATCCAAGTACAGCCCACTGATTTTTGACAAATATGCACATTAATTCACTGGAGGAAAAACAGCCTTTACAACAAATGGCACAACTGGATAACCATATGTAAAAAAAAATTAACATTGACCTAAACCTCAAACCTATACAAAAATTAACTCAAAGTATATCAAAGTATATTATGGACTTAAATGTAAAACATAAAACTATAAATTAAAAAAAAATAAGAGAAAATCTTCTGGATCTATACCAAAGAAAAAAGTGATAAACTGAACCTCATCAAAATTTAAAACATTTCACCTGCAAAATACCCTGCTTAAAGAGGATGAAAGATAGGCTAAGATATGGGGGAAATATTTGCAAACTACATACCTAACAAAGGACACACATATAAAACATATAAAGAACTCTCAAAAATCCACAAGAAAAAGCCAATCAAATTACAAAATGAGCAAAAGAGCAATCCTTATCAAAATAACACCATCATTCTTCACAGAGCTAGAACAAACAATCCTAAAATTTATATGGAACCAAAAAAGACCCCAAAATAGTCAAAGCAATCCTGAAAAAAGAAAACCGAAGCTGGAGGCATCACAATCCTGGACTTCAAGATGTATTAAATACAAAGCTGTAATCATCGGAAAGAGCCCAAATGTCCATTGATGGATGAATGGATATACACATACACACACACACACACACACACACACACACACACACACACACAATGGAGTATTACTCAGCAATCAAAAAGAATGAAATGTTACCATTTGCAACTACGTGGATGGAACTGGAGGCTATTATGCTAAGTGAAATTAGTCAGAGAAAGACAAAAATCATATGACTTCACTCATAGGAGGACTTTAAGAGACAAAAAAGATGAACATAAGGGAAGGGAAACAAAAATAATATAAAAACAGGCAAGGGACAAAACAAAAGAGACTCATAAATATGGAGAACAAACTGAGGGTTGCTGGAGGGACTGTGGGAGAGGGGATGGGCTAAATGGGTAAGGGGCATTAAGGAATCTACTGAAATCATTGCTTCACTATATACTAATTTGGATGTACATTTTAAAAAATAAAAAATAAAGTTAAATCAAAAACAAACAAAAAAAATTCAACCAAAAAAAAAAAAAAGCTGTAGTCATCAAGACAGTATGGTAATTCACCTCACACCAGTCAGAGTGGCTACAATGAACAAATCAGGAGACTATAGATGCTGGAGAGGATGTGGAAAAACGGGAACCCTCTTGCACTGTTGGTGGGAATGCAAACTGGTACAGCCGCTCTGGAAAACAGTGTGGAGGTTCCTCAAAAAATTAAAAATAGATCTACCCTATGACCCAGCAATAGCACTGCTAGGAATTTACCCAAGGGATACAGGAGTGCTGATGCATAGGGGCACTTGTACCCCAATGTTTATAGCAGCACTTTCAGCAATAGCCAAATTATGGAAAGAGCCTAAATGTCCATCAACTGATGAATGGATAAAGAAGTTGTGGTTTACATACACAACGGAATACTACGTGGCAATGAGAAAGAATGAAATACTGCCTTTTGTAGCAACGTGGATGGAACTGGAGAGTGTTATGCTAAGTGAAATAAGTCATACAGAGAAAGACAGACACCATATGTTTTCATTCTTATGTGGATCCTGAGAAACTTAACAGAAGACCGTGGGGGAAGGGAAGGGGGAAAAAATTACAGAGAGGGAGGGAGGCAAACCATAAGAGACTCTTAAAACTGAGAATAAACTGAGGGTTGATGGGGGGTGGGAGGGAGGGGAAAGTGGGTGATGGGCATTGAGGGGGGCACCTGTTGGGATGAGCACTGTGTGTTGTGTGGAAACAAATTTGACAATAAATTTCATATTAAAAAAAAAGTATGGTACTGGTACAAAAATAGGCAATCAGATCAGTGGAACAGAATAGAGAACCCAGAAATAGACCCACAAACGTATGGCCAGCTAATCCTTGACAAAGCAGGAATGAATATTCAGTGGAATAAAGAGAGTCTTTTCAGCAAATGGTGCTGGGAAAACTGGACAGTGACATGCAGAAGAATGAACCTGGACCACTTTCTTACACCATACACAAAAATAAACTCAAAATGGATGAAAGACCTAAACGTAAGACAGAAAGCCATTAAATTCCTCAAGGAGAAAGCAGGCAAAAAACTCTTTGACCTAGGCCACAGCAACTTTTTACTCAACATGTCTCCAGAGGCAAAGGACACAAATACAAAAATGAACTACTGGGACCTCATCAAAATAAAAAGCTTCTGCCCAGTGAAGGAAACCATCAGCAAAACTAAAAGGCAACCGATGGAATGAGAGAAGATATTTGCAAATGACATATCAGATAAAGGGTTAGTATCCAAAATCTATAAACTTATCAAACTCAACACTCAAAAACCAAATCCAGTGAAGAAACAGGCAAAAGACATTAATAGACACTTCTCCAAAGAAGACATCCAGGTGGCCAACAAACACATGAAAAAATGCTCAACATCACTCATCATCAGGGAAATACAAATTAAAACCACAATGAAATACCACCTTACTCCAGTCAGAATGGCTAACATTAACAACTCAGGCAACAACAGATGTTGGTGACGATGCGGAGAAAGAGGATCTCTTTTGCACTGCTGGTGGGAATGCAAACTGGTGCAGCCACTTTGGAAAACAGTATGCAGGTACCTCAAAAAATTAAAATAGAACCACCCTATAACCCAGCAATTGCACTACTAGGTATTTATCCAAGGGATACAGGTGTGCTGTTTCAGAAGGGCACATGTATCCCAATGTTTATAGCAGCACTATCAACAATGGCCAAAGTATGGAAAGAGCCCAAATGTCCATCAATGGATGAGTAGATAAAGAAAATGTGGATAAAGAAAATGTATGTGCGCGCGCACGCGCACACACACACACACACACACACACACACACACACACACACACACACACTGGAGTATTACTCAGCAATCAAAAAGAATGAAATCTTGCCATTTGCAACTATGTGGATGGAACTAGAGGGTACTATGCTAAGCGGAATTAGAGAAAGACAGATATCATATGATTTCACTCATATGAGGACTTTAAGATATGAAACAGATGAACATAAGGGAAGGGAAGCAAAAAAATATAAAAATGGGGACAAAACATAAGAGACTCTTAAATACAGAGAACAAACAGAGGGTTGATGGAGAGGTTGAGGGAGGAGGGGTGGGTTAAATGGGTAAGGGGCATTAAGGAATCTACTCCTGAAATTATTGTTGCACTATATGCTAACTAACTTGGATATAAATTAAAAAATAAATTATTTTTTAAAAACTTAATAGAAAAAGAAAAAAAAAGACCTACCCAGCAATAGCACTATTGGTATTTACCCAAAGAACACAAAAACCATAATTCAAATGAATACATACACCCCTATGGTTATAGCAGCATCATTTACCATAGTCAATACATGGAAATGGCCCAAGTGTCCATCAACTGATATATACAAGGAATATTATTCAGACATAAAAAAAATATGAAATCTTGCTCTTTCCAATGTGAGAGATAGACAAAATACCATCATGATTTCACTCATATGTGGAATTTAAGGAAAAAAAAAGCAAATGAGCAAAGGGAAAAAAATTAGACAAACCAAGAAACAGAGTCTTAACTATAGAGAACTGATGGTTGGTTACCAGAGAAGTGTGTGCAAGGATGGGTTAAATAGGTGATAGGGAT
Source organism: Panthera onca (assembly GCF_046562875.1). NCBI lineage: Eukaryota > Metazoa > Chordata > Mammalia > Carnivora > Felidae > Panthera > Panthera onca. The sequence goes on along the minus strand of NC_138357.1, from coordinate 57,879,906 downwards.
TAAGGAGTGCCCTTGTCATGATGAGCACCCAGTGATGTACATATAGAATTGATGAATCACTATATTTCACACTTGAAACTCATATAATAGTGTATATTAACAAACTGGAAAATAAAAACTTAAAAAAAAATAATGAATTCTCACTTAGAGACACTTAAAATATTACTTCCCAATATTCTCTCCTGATTTTCGAAAATGTCTCCAAATGTCATGACCAGTCATTCTGATTTTTTTAATTCAAAATTATAATTGTCCATTTTGCTACACTAAGTATTATCTAAGAATAGTGCTATGTATTTCCCATTTTGCTATGATAAATATTACCTTTTATTTTAGTTTATTTTGAAAGAGAGACAGAGAAAGTACATGCATATGAGCAAGGGAGGGGCAGAGAGAGGAGAGAAAGAATCCCAAGCAGGCTCCATGCTTTCGGCACAGAGCCCAACATGGGGCTCAATCTCACAAATCGTGACAGCATGACCTGAGCTGAAATCAGAGTCGGATGCTTAACTGACTGAGCCACCCAGGCGCCCTACACTGAATATTATCTAAGAAGAATTAGAAGAACACTGGAGTAGAATTAAATTATCCTGGGTTTTAAACTTGAGCTCTACCACTATCTAGCCTATGTGTGGCCTTTTTCAAGCCATGTGACCTTAAATGAATCTCTTTTAGCTACACGGGGGATTCTGTAAAAGCTGCAACTAGTACTATGTGCTCTATCCCAGCACAGAACTGTTGTAAGACACAAGTCATTAATGTAGGATGTTATTATCATAATCATCATCTAAGCAGAGAAAACTGAAAGTTATATTTTAAAAAAGGGAAACCATCATATCAATTCGACTGTTAGCAACCAATGTCAGTCATATGTTGGCTTCTTTTGAATACATGTGAATTAAGAAGTCATTAACTCAGTTTACCCTAAATTAATACTTTTCATACCTGGCATAACAAAATACTTCCACATGTTGAATGGTTTTGTCCTTCCTGCTAAGAGCAATACCTTCTTCATTTTCAAGAATGTGCTCTTGCCATGCTGGGTTTTCATTCACAATGTCACTGTTTTCCTAAACAAAATACAGATGAGAAATTTTAATTAAATTGAGCAATGTGATCCTCTACTTTTCTGTAAAACTGTGTATCTTTCTAAATTAATGCTTTCCCTTTGATCCCATCAAAATTCTGAAGTGACTCTAGCATAGTGTACCATGTTCAAAGGAAGGAGAAGAAAATTGTGTAAAAACCTATCCTATCAAAAGCTAGCTCTTGTTTACAGATTTCTATCAGGATATCTGACATTTTGATGCAGTCATTGAACATTGGATGTGCCTGTTTTGACATTGTTTAAGAACTAGAACAACTAACCCTCTATCTGCTGAAAATCAAGTGTGTCTGTTGTACATTTTACTTGTTAATAATGAAGTTTTTGCACTTTGTTGTCCAAACAGCAGGCTCACAATTACTTCATTCTACTTACTTTTAGGTCTTTGAAGGTTAGTCATTAGTCATGTCAAATTTTGATTATATGCAAAAGTATTTCTGAAAAGTATTCAGCTCACTATAACTAAGATCTGTATAATAAGTGACTCTAAATATATATATATTTTTATTTTTATTCATTTTTTTGAGAGAGAAAGAGAGAGAGAAAGAGAGAAAGAGAGAGAGAGAGAGAGAGAGAGAGAGAGAGACCGAGCATGAATGGGGGAGGGGCAGATAGAGAGAAGACACAAAATCTGAAGCAAGCTCCAGGCTCTGAGCTGATATCTCACACGAAATGTGAGATTGGGACCTGAGCAGGAGTCGGATGCTTAACCAACTGGGCCACCCAGGCCCCCCTCTAAATATTTTATATTCATAAAGACAATAGAAACAATAATGTATAATAATGTATGTAAATTGTAATGATTGGAAGTGGCCCTACAAATTTTCAATAATTCCTAACTACATTTTATGGACCTAAATTGTATGTACAGCAATATTGAATACAGGAGATTTTTGGAAATGTCAAGATATGCCTTTTCCAAATGTCAAGAATCAATTTTTAACCTGTTTAAAATTTTAAACTATTTGGCACATATCTTGTCAGAGAAAATTTTTTTTAATGTATTATATATTCTCAAAGCACTAGTAGTGAAATATATCTATAATATCCTTGAAGTAAATTCAACTCAGAAAATTTCTAAACTTAACAGATTTCATAAAGTAGGATAATAATTATCTTAAAAGATTTTTTGTCCTGAATTTAACATTTTAAACTGAAGAAAAGTAGGGTAGATATTTTTTATCATTAACTGTAATTATTAGTGTTAAAAATCCCAATATAGGTAGAGAGGAGGTAAAACATTGAACTCTGAATGTGTAGACATAGGGGTTACCAGTCTGAAGAAAAGACTGTGGAGCAGGGGACAAAGAGCGAAGAAGGAAAGGATATGGTGAGAGAGTCAAGATGCTGAGCACCAAAATAAAAGAAATGTCTACAAAAATATTTTTATTTTAATAAATCTAACCTATTAGCAAAACTCATTTTATAAAATTCCCTTCACTCACTAGATGTTTTCCATTCAGACAACTGAGGTACTTTTGTTGTCTTTGTTGTGAGCATCTAGACTAAATTTTTTCATGGAAGTACTATTATTGCTAAATATACTAAATAAGATGACCCACATTTGTACATACTTCCTAATAAGAATAAGGTTCAAAATAGGGTTTCTGATCAACACAAATATATGAATATTTAAGGCACAAACATAAAACAGTTAAATGTCTACTTGTAACATTTACTTTCTTGATTTATACAGTTTGTATTACATGCAATATTACTTTACAAATATCGGTTGTCTCTCCAAACTCTTATTTCATGCAACGATATTATTCAAACTGAATCTTCACTGCATCTTCAACATCAGTGTCTTTGTCATCACCAGAAGCACTTTTTAAGTCATGTATCATAAATTAATCAGTACAACTACAATGCTTAGTGTGGTGCTTGGCACATGTAAGTGCTTAATAAGTCTTAGCTATATGATTTTTAGCTAACTGAATACAATTTTCTAGGATATATCATCTACCTTTCCCAACTGTCTAAATTCTTTTGAGATACAGCAGTTTCTGATTCCATGTATGATGGAATTCCTCTCAGTAGGAAATTCATTTCAAGCCACATGTACTGTTCACATAAAATTAGGATAGCTTTTTAAATCTGTCATAAAATTCAGTAAACTCCATGACATAACCAACTCCCATATTACTATGCTGTAAATGTCCTCTACAAAAACTTCTTTACAATGATATCCAACAGTTGTAGTAGCAAGATCCTACCTTAGAATAAAAATTACTAAATTTACATTAAACTTCTTTCCTTGCTTTTTGTTTTTACTGATTCTGTCATATGACTTCTATAAATATGTAAAACCACCAATGACACAGATCATTTAAAATTAATGTATCTTCCCCAAATAGTTTTTTTTTTCAACATATACTGACTGAAAGAACAACTAGTAATATGTGAGACTTTATGAACAACCGGAATATTTTTCTGAAAGACTATTTTAAAGAAAAAAATCTTGTCTTATATTTGGGCATATAATGAGAAATATGGTATCAAATATATATGATGTACTCTTCTGCCAACTTATCTATGTACTGTATATTTAAAAAGTGATAACTATATTTTGAAGGCATTGGAAGAACATTAGCTAAAAAGACTGCATAATTTTTGTTAAATAAATAAAAATGTGGCATCAGTCTATTGTACAGAAGCTTAGGGTTTTCTTCATTGTAGGGTTATTGTGTGATACAAAATACAACATAGTAGATTAAAAATCAACTAAATTTACCTGGTATTCCTTTAGCCAGGACAATAGTCCTGAAAAGCTAAAACTGGCCCAGTTTCCTCCATAGTAGCTTCTTCTGTAACAATAAAAAAATAAGAGTAAAGAAAAGGGTATAAAAATCAAGTCATTGAATTCCATCAGCAAACCACCCTGAACCCTTCAAATCATTTCAATATTGCTACCTCAGAGTTCAAAACCTAATTAGGATGTTTGAAATACCAGGCTGAAATACAAGTGGGCCTCTCAGATCCCAAAGGTAACTTTTCATTGTATAAGGAATTAAAAAATCTCTTTGGCCTCCTTAGAGATTTCTCCACTGATCAAATGCCACTGATCAGGGATTGTGAACAGCTTAATATGGGCATTGAGCAGGGAACATGAACAAATTTGACTCCTTGGTTTTAAAAAATGGCTAGGGAGAAAAACCTTGGTAGATCTCAAGGAAAGCCAGTGGAAAAAACTGCTAAGTTTTCTATAAACAATTAAATGTCCACTGTCACCACCACTACCAAACCCATAACCCATGCCAACACACACACACACACACACACAAACTGGCTACTCTAGATCTAGTGGTCCTGTGTTATTCTCAGCTTTCAGGGCCAAAAATAAAAGTAGATCCTGGACACAGTTATTCACATCAAGACTTTTGTGATAAGTAAAGTAAGAACAGTATTCCCATTGATAACTGGGTGAACTATTAATTCTTCATTCCACAGTCCTATGAAGATCGTCATTCTGTTTTAGAGAACCCAGAAGTCTTCTAATTAAGATCAGGTAAACCTTGCAGACATTGGACGTTTGATTAACTTCCTTAAGTAGGAAGGAACCAATAGGAAGGAAGGTTACCAGTGTAGCAACCAGAAAGAATGCTTTAATTCTGAACTACATACTAGGCTTCCCAGTTCTTGAAAAACTCTTCATGTTTACTGATTCTTTGTATGATGAGACCCAAAGTACACTTAGTCCCACCTACAATATCCACTCTGGTTCTGGGGTGGGACACATTCTTGGCTTTGTTTTGTCTTTTATTTCAATTTTGCTTCTCTGTATCTTTCTCTAACAAAATAAAAATCTATAAAAGCTCTTTTTAATATGAAACAACAACTAAAACCTTTAATGCAATATCCAAAATTACTCATCCATAATGCTACTGGAGATTCCCTCAATATTCTAGTGTATTTTCTCCTCAACTAAATGTTGACATAGGCCTTCAGAACAGTCAGACTTTAGGCTCAAGTATTTTACCACTAATCACTTTTTTGCTCTAACACAGAAAATGGTTAAATCAAACATCTGTGAAAGTGTATCTAGTAATACAGATCAGTACTTTACTTATAATCCGATAGTTCTCTCAGAGATAATGCAAATTCATACACCATTCAGAATCTCTAGTGGGCTTTGGGACACCTGGGTGGCTCAGTCAGTTAAGCATCCAACTTCTGCTCAGTTCATGATCTCATGGTCCCTGAGTTTAAGCCCCACGTCAGGCTGTGTGCTGACAGCTTGAAGCCTGGAGCCTGCCTCAGATTCTGTGTCTCCCTCTCTCTGTCCCTCCCCTACTCACACTCTGTATCTCTCAAAAATAAATAAACATTAAAAAAAAAAAAGAATCTTTAGTGGGCTTTAAAATTTAGATAGAATTTCAGCTATAGTAACAATTCTAGATGGCCACCCTTATTAACATATTGGAATCAGGAAACCTGGAAACTGTAATCCCTTGGGTCAGAGAGAACAGCAGAAGGAGAAGGCGGGCAACAGCCAATATAGAGAAGAGGGAAGAGTAAAGAGAGAGGGGGTATTAGAATTAGTGGTCTTTCCAAAAGAAATGTATACTCTCTTTCCCCTTGTCTGAGAATAATATACTTCCACCATCCCTTCCCATCCTCTAAATATAACATTCAACAAAACTAGAAAATATCCTGGGTGTTTAAAAAAAAAACACAACTGTCTTTATTTCTTGTTGAGATATTTAGATTTCTTTTAAGTCACCACAAGGTCATAAATAAGATGCTCCGGGACGCCAGAGTGGCTCAGCTGGTTGAGTGTCTGACCCTTGATTTCGGCTCAGGTCATGATCTCATGGTTCATGAGATTGAGCCCCACATCCAGCTCTGCACTGACACTGTGGAGCCTGCTTGGGATTCTCTCCCTCCCTCTCTCTCTCTCTGCCCCTCCCTGGCTAAATAAATAAACAAACAAATGAATGAAAAAATAAACAAACAAATAAATAAATTTAAAAAACATTTTTAAAAACTGAATGGGTTAGGCAAAAACTAGTTGAAAATATTCCTAAAACACATCTGACAAAGGACTGGTATCCAGGATATGTAAAGATTTCCTTCAACTTAATAATATGACAAATATTCAAATTTTAAAATGGGCAAAGGGTTTGAACAGACATTTCACAAAGGAAGATAGATGTGGCTCATGAGCACATAAAAAGGTACTCAACATCATTAGTCATTAAACAAGTACACATTAGTCTATGGCCATACTACCCTGAATGTGCCCGATTTCATGTGATCTCAGAAGCTGAGCAGGGTCAGGCCAGGTTAGTACTTGGATGGGAGAGAAGTACACATTAAAATAAGCATTAAAAATGAACATAATGGGATACCACTACACATCCACCAGAACAGTTAAAATTAAAAAGGCTGACAATACCAGATATTGGTGTATTCACCAATGAGCCAGAATGCTCATACATTTTGGTGGGAATGTAAAATGGTACAAACACTGCAAAACTGCTTGGCAGTCTCTGAAAAAACTAAACATATATCTACACTATGACCCAGTAATTACATTCCTAGGTATTTACAAACCAGAAAAGTGTGTGTTCACAAAATACTTGTACAAGCTTTTTCATAGTAGCTTTATTACTCAAGAGCTCCAAACTGGTGGGAATTCAAATACCCACCAGTAGGAGAATGGATAAATAAGCTGAGGTGTATCTACAGGATTGATACTATTCATCAATGAAAATGAATAAGCTACTGGTAACAACACAGATGAATTTCAAAAGGTATGCTAACTGAAAAAAGCTTTTACCCAAAAAGAGTACATTCTTCATGATTCCAATGATATGACATTCTAGAACACATTAATCTATAGTAAAAAATATCCCAAGAGAGATTGCCTTTCAGAGTGGGAGTAAGGGCAGGGCTTGACTTGGATAGGACATGAGAGAACTTTCTAGAGTAATGACATTATTTATCTCGATTAGGATGGTAGTTATTACACAAGTGTATGCATTTCCCATTATTAAATGGTACACGCAAGATCTGTGCATTTCATTGCATGTAATTTTATCCTGAAAAAAGAACCATAAATAAATACTGAACTCTAGTTAATAATATGCATGCTGATGTGTTCCAGAGTGAAGGTACTAGATTGTGTACAACATACAAAGAATAAGATGAGATAATAGAAAGAAAAATGAATACATGCGTGGTTATGTAATAAAGCAAATACAACAAAAATTTAATGGCAGAATCTAGGTAGTAACAATATGCTCACGGTACAATGTTTCAACCTTTCCACATCTCAAAACTGTAATAAATTATTAGAGCCTATTAAATCCTAAGAATCTTCTTTTCCATTGTGCATGATAATTATAACTCAGTATTGAATATTCAGTAACACCCATAGTGACATGATGCTAAACTACATCCCATAGTGGGAAATGCCTTCTGTAAGCAAGTACAGGACATTGACAAAAGACAGAGCTGCAGACATTCAGGCACATTCACCTACAAATTGTTTTAATTATTAAAAATACAGGAGTTGAAAAGGGAAGCAGCACAGATCAATCTCTAGGTCTCCCCTATTCTATATTCATTGTTCCTATAATTCCATTTCCTTGTTAGTAATACCACCCCTTCCACAGACAGCATTTTTAATTTTCAAAATTATTTTCACAACTATTTTTTCATGGGTTTTTCCAACAATCTTGTGAAGCAGATAAGGTATCATTTTACAGATAAGGATACTAAGACTTGTCTATGTAGAAATTCAGTCACTAGCTTAGGGCTACACAGCTACCATTGGCAGAACTGTGATTAAAACTCATTTCTCCTAGGGGTCCCTGGGTGACTCAGTCAGTTAAGCCTCCAACTTTGGCTTAGGTCATAATCTCATAGTTAACGAGTTCGAGCCCCGCGTTGGGCTCTGTGGAGCCTGCTTCAGATTCTGCATCTCCCTCTCTGCCCCTTCCCTGCTCATGCTCTCTTTCTCTCTCTTTTTCTCTCTCTCTCTCTCTCTCAAAAAGAAATAAATATTACAAAAAAATTAAACAAAAAAAAAAAAACAAAAACAAAACTCAGTTCTCCTAAAGCCTAATCCTATCCATTGCAACATAATCCCAAAACTCTAAACTGGGTAGCATTATTTACTCCACAGGATATTATAATGTACCTGTGGTTCAATGAAGCCAAATACTTAGATATCAAATACCTGGGAAAAACATAGCATAATGTATAAACTTGTCAAATCACTAAGTTGTATACCTGAAAGTAATGTAACATCGTGTGTCAATTATACTCAAAAAAAAAAAAAAAAAAAAAAAAAAAAGCACCTGGACCTGATTACTAAATTCACCTTTTCCAAAATGTACCCCATCAATAACATAATCTATTAACAGGTGTTCCAAGAAAATAAAATGATACAATGACAAAATAAAGTTGGAAAATGCTGGGTTCTAAAAAATTAAACTACCAAAAAAAAAAAAAAATGATTTAAGATAGAGCTTCTTGGCACTGTTAAATATGTTAATGTCTGTTCTCACCAAGAGGGAAAAAATTAGTTGACATATGAGCTTTTTTTTTTTTTTTTTTTTTTTTGAAAAAGCATTTAGAGGGATTAGGGTTCAACAAACATATTTTGAGAAATGCTGCCTTAATTCATGTTAAGGGAAAGGAGAAAAATAGAATAATATGTATTATGGAGCTTGTCATTTTCTAGTCACTATCACTTATGTTCACAAGAATCCTGAGAGATTGGTGCTATAATTATCCCTATCGTAAAATTAGAAAAAAACAACCAAGAAGTTGAGTATCTTGTTTAACTCACTCAGCTAAGAAATGGCCTGGATTTGGGGCGCCTGGGTGGCGCAGTCGGTTAAGCGTCCGACTTCAGCCAGGTCACGATCTCGCGGTCTGTGAGTTCGAGCCCCGCGTCAGGCTCTGGGCTGATGGCTCGGAGCCTGGAGCCTGTTTCCGATTCTGTGTCTCCCTCTCTCTCTGCCCCTCCCCCGTTCATGCTCTGTCTCTCTCTGTCCCAAAAATAAATAAAAAACGTTGAAAAAAAATTAAAAAAAAAAAAAAAAAAAAAAAAAAGAAATGGCCTGGATTTAAGCTCAGGGCATATCAGGCCCCAAAATCTATACTCTTTCCACTATAAATATTGTCTTCTATAATCTACAAAATTGGAATATTTAAAATTATAAACATAAGCATATAATACAAATCCTGGGATCTGACTTACTGTAAGTAAAGGCAATGAGATCTGTTTACGGACATTACATGGAATTAAGTCTAATTTTTGCTTCTCTAATTCATCTGGATAACAAAAATGGGAAAATAATTTCATGACTACATCTACTCTAGTGCCAGAGCTGGAGGGACTATTCATTTCCAGGACCTAAAATACAACCAATTTTATTGCATTTCTCAACTTTAATGTGTGCAAATATCTTTCTGTATAAGAGTAGGAAAATAACTGTGTTATGTCTACTAGTATTGATTTGCCAGCTATAAAGACTACAAAATACAATGCATATTAAAAGAGAATTTATCCCATTTAAATTTGATTGTAATACTGTAAAAAATCATGACATGTTTCTACCTTCCTGGTTGACAAATAATAGAACAGACTAGAGAATATACTGAATTTACTCTCTACACAAATTCTCATTTACTAAAAGCTCCACATACCTGACACACAAGAAAACCAAGCTCCTTTCACCATATGTTCATTCCAAGATCAAGGAAGGTGGGCCTCCTCGGTAGTGTATGCAAATCTACTGTTAGAGAGGAAGACCAGGCCCTTATTTGGTTTTAAAAGCATCTCATGAGGCTACATTAAGTTGCTTTGGCAGTCACATCAGTCTCCTAGAATGAAATACCAGGCTGAGTCCCCAGTAATTAGGGCTGGACAGAGACCTTCCTATGTTGAGAATTATTAGTCATTGACACTAGTCCACCCATTCAAATACACTTGTAGACAACCAAAGCAGATAGATGAGTAGGTAAATGTAAAAAGGTTGCCCTCAATTCCTGTTTTCTTCTGTGATCTCATGTATTCCTACTGACTCAATTATCACTTCTCCACTGATGACTTACAAATTGGTATCTGCAATCTGAACAGATTGGTGGTCTCCAGACTCACAGCTATTTTGGAGCTGAAAATACAGATGAGTCATCAGCTTATTGGAAAAGTCCATTCATTAAATATCTCTGATTAACTTTAATCTCTACAAGTCAAAAAATTTTATTATTGTTTACCCATCCCCAATTTGGTTTCACCTCTCAGTTTCCCCATTTCATTAAATACCAATACCATTCTTACAACTGCCTATGCTAAAAAATCTTGAATTCACTCATCATTCCTTCTTCACTGTGTCAATTCTAATTCATTTCTCAAAACCCTTCTATCTTTGCCATCCCTACCACTGCTGACTTATTTCAGACCCTATCTTTTATCTTATATATTCATCAGTGGCCTCAAAGTTTTCCTTGTTTTTAGTGTCTTCTCCTTCCAATCTAACCTCTACATTACAGCCATATGATCAGGTCTTGGCAGATTACATTTCAACACTCCCTGGCTTAAAGATGTTTAATGGTTCACTAATGCCTCTAGAGTCAAATCCAAAATCCTTAGCATCACTACAGGATCCTTCAAAACTTCCAACTTCACTCTCCACCCATATCTCTGGAAATAGCCCTTCTCTGCCACGCATCCAATACATCACCCCCAACCAAACACTCAGCATTGCCTGAGTGAGTCAAGTGCCTGCAAGTCTGTGCTTTTATTAATGCCACTCCCTATGCACAAAATGCTACAACATCACAAAACTAATGATGAAATTAGTCAAACCAGTCAGAACTACTCAAATCCAATATCACCGTCTGTGAGGCTTGCAGGTCTATAGCCAGAAAAAAACAATCTCTGTGCTTCCATAGCTCTGCATATACTTCTATATAAGACCTCTGTTATACCGTCCTGTAATTAGAACTGCATGAATGTTTCCTCTGACTTCACTAGGAGCAACTTTAGAGCCGAGACATTAGTTTGGTCATCTTGGAACCCTTAATACATGGTAATAACTGTTAACTAAGAGAACTGACACAGTGCTATTAATCAAGGCTTTCAGATCAGACGAAGCTTGGTTCAAATCCCACTGTGCGTGTTACTAGCTGCATGACCTCAGCCAATAACCTTAACTTTAAAGCCTCAGTTTCTTTATCTGTAAAATAGGAATGAAAGCACTTAAAGCAGTGCCTAGCATATAGGTTTATATGTAATCCTCCTCCTCCTCTCCTTGCAAAGTGTGGATACAGGAAAACACATTGACAGGAGTCTCCAATGTCCTTTCACTGGCAATTACCAGAGTTTAGTGCCAGCAAGGCATAGCTAGGTTTACGGACAAATCTAAGAAGGAAGAGAGACAAGAATGAGGACACAACTGACAAGGACTGAGGACTGCTAATTCCCTCTCCACTACTTGAGACTAATCACAGATTCTAAAATTTAACCCTTCTTATGTCACGGAAAAGCTAATCAAACTGTTTTCATTAATGGGGAAAAAAGGAAATTATAGGACGAATCTGTGATTATTCTGCTTCTAGCTGTAAAGCTGATTGATATTCTTCAAACCACCAAGGAGGTAGGGATAGTTGTCATTTCAAAGTTAAAAACAAACAAAAAAAAATGAGAATAGAAAATATAAGAGAAAACGATTTTTCTTATGTTTTCTTTTCAAAAGAGGGTGAATATTAAAGAAATTGCTCAAGTGGAGGAGGCTGAAGGGAGGGAGGGAGACAGGCAATGAAAAAATGTGTATGTACAATCAATTACCTTTGCATGTAGATTTCTAATTTGTGTGCATGTATCCTAATCCAAATCCACTGAATAAAACAAGTTAAAATTAGTAATATCTAGAAAGGGGCTGGTTTATCAAAATTTCTGCAAATAACTGTCTCAATCAACCTAGCATCTTTTGGAACTCTATGGGAAAAAAATTCTCCCTATTAAGAATTGTCATTTGCAAATTAAGCATCTGTTATTAGGATTTCAGTATCCTAGGGACACCTGGGTGGCTTAATCGGTTAAGCATCCAACTTCGGCTCAGGTCATGATCTCGCAGTTCATGAGTTCCAGCCCCGTGTTGGGCTCTGTGCTGACAGCTCGAAACCTGGAGCCTGCTTCAGATTCTGTGTCTCCCTCTCTCTCTGTCTCTCTCCCACTCACACTCTGTCTCTCTCTCTCTCTCTCTCAAAAATAAACATTTTTTTTTAACTTTTAAAAAAGGACATCAGTGACCTGAAGATAAATGGCATTTGTTTCAAATCCATAAAAATTTGTGAATTCATTCCAAGGATTTTTTCCTACACTTCCCTCCAAAATCAAGGCTGAACATATTCACAATGATTCCAAAGGAAAAGCCTTTTAGGAAACCTGCTGCATTTTATTGTCACACCTCACCAGCCACACTTCAACTGTTTACATGTATCCTACTGGACCCTTGCAGTGACTCGTGTGAACTAGCCACATTTTACAGTTGAGGAAAACAACTTAAATCACATAACTAATCAGTGACAGTCATGACTTGAATCAGGTCTCTTGACCATGAAGTCTAGTATTTGTGTCTGTTTTCCAACCCTACAGCTTCTCTTAGTAAAAGAGCACAGGCTTTGCTATCAAATGGACCTGGGTTTAAATCCTGGTTCTTCCCCTAACAGATATGTGACACTGGGCAAGTTATTTCAATTCTCTTAATTTGCTTCCTCATCTGCAAAAGAGGAAAAAATATACTAGTAAAACAGAAATGTAATAAGACATAACTTGGGATACCTGGGTGGCTCAGTCGGTTAAGCATCCAACTTCAGCTCAGGTCATGATCTCATGGTCTATGAGTTCGAGCCCTATGACGGGCTGTGTGCTGACAGCTCAGAGCCTGGAGACTGTTTCAGATTCTGTGTCTCCCTCTCTCCCTGCCCCTCCCCCATTCATGCTCTGCCTCTCTCTTTCTCTCTCTCTCAAAACTAAACAAACATTTTAAAAAAAGAATTAAATAACTTAGTATTTGCAAACTACTTAACACAGTACTAAGCAAACATTTCATAAATAATAGCTATTATATCATGTCATCTCTAATAACATAAAATATGTTGAACACTAGATTGGGTTAAGCAAATTCAAATTACTTTCACTCATAAATTAGTGCCATGGATATCATGAAATCTCTTTAATGTTGGAGAATATTGAAAGGAGAAAACTAGGGCAACACTTGATTCTTTGATGTTTCATATACATTTTCTCACCCCTATAGGAGACCAGTCTTTTCTTTATCTAAATAATAGAAGGTAGAGGATTTCTGCAAGGCAGTAACATGAGATCCTGAATTAATCTCTTCCCAAGGACACACCAAACCTACATATGGATCATTTCCCTCTGAAATATATGTGAAAACTAGATGAGGTGCTTCTCCACAATGAAGAATAAAAAAACCACACCCAGATGGTAGGAGAAGCAGAGACACAATCTTGCCAAAAACCCTACTCTGGTGCTAGGGCACACAATAGAGAGGAGTCTCAAAAGTCCAGTGCTTCTCAATATGTACCTACTAGTATGCAATAACTGCATACTAATCAATAATTACTTTAAAGGCAAATGGACTAAATTCTCCTAACAAAAGATACAGAGTAGCTGAATGGATAAAAACATAAGACCATCTATACGCTGCCTACAAGAGAGTCACTTTACAAGGAAGGACACACAAAGACTGATAGTGAAGTGATAAAGTATATTCCATGCAAATGGAAACAAAAAGCTGCTATAGCTATACTTAAATCACACAAAATAGACTTTAAAACAAAAAACATAATAATAAAAGACAGAGGGATACTACATAATGATAAAAGTGTCAATCCAGCAAGAAGATATAACATTTGTAATTATATATGCACCCAACATAGAAGCACCAAAATATATAAAGCAAATATTAGCAGACCAAAAGGAAAAAAAAGACAGCAACACAATAATAATGAGGGACTAACACCCCACATACATCAATGAATTCACAAAGAAAATCAATAAGGAAACACTGACCTTGACTGACATGTTAGACCAGGTGGACTTAGTTGACATATACAGAACATTCATTCCCAAACCAGCAGAATATGCATTCTTCACAACTGCATGTGGAACGTTCTCCAAAACAGTTCACATGTTAAGCCACAAAACAAGCCTCAATAAATTCAAGAAGACTGAAATTATATCAAACTTCTTTTCTGGCTACAGTGATATGAAACTAGAAATCAATTACAATAAGAAAACTGGGAAAAAAATCATGAATGTGAGGAGATTAAACAACATACTACTGAACAAACAATGGGTCAATGAGGAAGTCAAAAATACATTCAGACATGGGATGCCTGGTTGGCGCAATTGGTGGAGCATGTGACTCTTGATCTCAGGGTTGTAGGTTTGAGCCCCACAATGGGTGCAAAGATTACTTAAAAAATAAAATCCTTAAAAAAGAATACATTGAGACAAATGAAAATGGAAATACAATGTCGCAAGATCTAGGAGATGAAGCAAAAGTGGTTTTAAGAAAAAAATTTACAGTGACACAGGCCAACCTCAAGGAAAAAGAAAAATTTCAAATTAACAATTTAATGTTGCAACTAAAGGAACTAGGAAAAAAAGAACAAAGCCCCAAAGCTGGTAGAAGGAAGGAAATAATAAAGATCAGAGCAGATATAAATGAAGTAGAGACTAAAAAAAGAGAAAAGATCAATGACACTAAGAGCAGGTTCTTTAAAAAGATATATAAAATTGACAAACTTTTATCAAGATTAAGGAAAAAAAGAGGGCTCAAATAAAATCAGGAATGAAAGAAGTTAAAACTAGATAACAGAAATAAAAAGGATAATAAGAAACTACTATTAAAAATTATATGCCACTACATATATGAAACTACTATAAAAATTAACATATTGGATAACCTAGAAGAAATGGATAAATTCCTAGAAACTTAGTCTTCCAAAACTGAATCATAAAGAAATAGAAAATCTGAATACACCAATTACTAATAAAGAGACTGAATCAAAAAAAGAAAAAAACTCCCAATAAACAAAAGCCCAAGACCAAATGACTTCACAGATGAATCATACCAACATTCAAAAAAGATTTAATACCTATCCTTCTCAAATTCTCTGAAAAAATTGAATAGGAGGAAAGCTTCCAAATTCATTTTAGAGGTTACACTTATGCTTACACCAAAACCAGTCAAGTATATTACAAAAGTAAAAAATATATATATATGGCCCAATATTCCTGATGAACATAGATACAAAAATCCTCAACTAAATATCAGCAAACCAAATTCAACAATATGTTAAAAGGGTAATACACCATGATCAAGTGGGACTTATTCTAGAAATGGAAGGATGGTTCAACTCCACAAATCAAAGTGATACACAGTATTAACAGTATGAACCATAAAAGTATGATCATCTCAATAGATGTAGAAAAATTATTTGATGAAATTCAATATCCATTTATGATTACAAAACTTCCAACACACTGGATATATACCGAATGTACCTCAAAACAACAAAGGCCTTATTTGACAAGTCCACAGTGAAAATCATACTCAAGAATGAAAACCTAAAAGCTTTTCCTTTAACATCAAGAACAAGACAGGGATGTTCACTATTGCATCTTTTATTCTACACAGTATTGAAGTCCTAGACAGAGGAATTAGGCAAGAAATATATGGCATATAAATTGGAAAGGAAGAAGGAAAACTGTCACTATTTACACATGACATGATATTATATAAAGAAAATCCTAAAGACTCCACAAAAGAACTTTTAATGCTAATAAAAGAAGTCAGTAAGGTGCAGAATACAAAATAAACAAAAATATGTTGCACTTTTATATACTAACAACAAACTATCAAAACAAAATCAAGAAAACAATCCCATTGACAATCACATCAAAAAAGAATACCTAGGAATAAATTAAACCAAGGGGGTGAAAAATCTGTACACAGAAAACCAGAAGACATTGAGTAAAGAAACTGAAGAAGACACAAAGATATTCTATGCTCATGAATTGGAAGAATTAACTCAAAGCCATCTACAAATTCAGTGAAATCTCTATCAAAATTCAAATGGCATGTTCACAGAACCAGAACAAACAATCCTAAAACTTGTATGGAACCACAAAAGACCCTGAATAGCTAAAGCAAGCTTGAGGGAAAAAAAAAAAAAAAAAAAAAAACCAAAGCTGGAGGGATCACAATCCCCAATTTTGAACAATATGAAAAAGCTACTGTAATCAAAACAGTATCATATTGGCATAAAAACAGGCACACAATCAATGGAACAGAAGAGAAAGCCCAGAAATAAACCCATTCATACATGGTCAGTTCACTTACAAGAAAGGAGGCAAGAATACACAATGGGGAAAGGACAGCCTGTTCAAAAAATGGTGCTGGGAAAACTGGACAGCCACATGAAAAATAATGACACCAGAACACTATCTTACACCATACACAAAAATTAACTCAAAGTCGATTAAAGACTTGAATGTAAGACCATAAACAATAAACCTAGAAAAAAATGTAGATGGCAATTTCTTTGATTTCAGTCTTGGCAATATTTTTTTAGATCAGACTCCAAAGGTGTTGGCAACAAAAGCAAAAATAAACAGTTGCTCCTATGTGGCTCAGTCAGTCCAGCGTTTGACTTTGGCTCAGGTCTTGATCTCACCATCCTTGAGTTCCAGCCCTGTGTCAGGCTCTGTGCTGACAGCTGAGAGCCTGGAGTCTGCTTCTGTGTCTTCCTCTCTCTGCCCCTCCCCCACTCGCGCATGCGTGTGCACGCGCGTGAGCTCTCTCTCCCTCCCAAAAATAAACATTAAAAAAAATTTGTAACTAAAATAAATAAACAAATGGGTCTACATTAAATGAAAAAGCTTATGCACAGTGAAGTAAATCATCAACAAAATAAAAGGTAATCCATTGAAAGAGAAGATATTTACAAATGATAATAAGGGGAGAAGACCCAAAATATAAAAAGAACAACTTGGGGCGCCAGGGTGGCTCAGTCAGTTGGGCCTCAGACTTCAGCTCAGATCATGATCTCACAGTCCGTGAGTTCAAGCCACACGTCGGGCTCTGTGCTGACAGCTTGGAGCCTGGAGCCTGCTTTGGATTCTGTGTCTCCCTCTCTCTCTGCCCCTCCCCTGCTCATGCTCTGTCTCTCTCTGTCTCAAAAATAAATAAAAACATTTATTTTTTTTTAAATAAAAAGAACTCAACACAAAAATAACAAATAAGCCAATTAAAACTGAGCAGAATACCTGAATAGACATTTTCCCAAAGACACACAGATGACCAACAGGCACATGAAAAGAAGCTCAATATCACTAATCATTAGGGAAATGCAAATCACAACCACTATGAGATACCACCTCATACCTGTCAGAATGGCTGTTATCAAAAATCCAAGAGGAACTTTTAGAGAAAATGGCAAAGCAGGAAGATCTTAAGCTACCTCATCCCACAAATAACACCCACATTGTTGTAAAACCCAGAAAATGACCTGAAGACCTGACAGAACAGACTTTTTTCAGAAAAATGTAGAGAAGAGTCCACATTGGAATGGGTAAGAAGGGCAGAGAAGTGGTCCAGAGCTAAAGGAACCCCTGGACTGTCCTAGGGAGGAAGGAAAAGGAGAGGATAAAAGGGGGAGAGAAACAGATCCTCACACCAGGGCTCCCCAGGCATGGGGAACTCCCATGGGGAAGATGAAACCCCCGTAACACTTGGCTTTGAAAACCAGAAGGGCATAATTTTGCAATCAGCATGGCTTCACATCAGGAACTTTAAAAATCAGCAGGCTTGGTTCTAGGAGAGCCATGAGGGCTATAGGAAACTAGATCCCTGCCCTTAAAGAGACAGCACAACAAGTAGCCCTGTGAAGATGCAGTGCAGAAACAGCAGTTTGAAAAACACCTAGGGTATATGGGAAGGAGATTTATTTACTAATTTCAGAGCCTGTGCTGAATGGGCAAGGATTGCTGGGAGACTTCTCCAGGAACAAAGGAGCTGGCAGGCACCCTTTCCCTCCGCTACCTCCCAGCCTAGACACATGAACAATTATAGGAACAAGCACAGTCCCTACACCTGCTAACCAGCAAAGAGCAAGCCCCACCCCTGTGTTCTCCTGCAGACATTCCCCCTTCAATATGTCCTTGAACAGAGCCCATCCAAAGCAGGGCCACAAGCATGGAGAAGGTGTGAGCATCCCCTACAGGGACCAGCACAACTCTAAAGTGACTTGTATCCTGGGAAGAGGGGAAAATAATCACACACAACACTCTGAGGGTGGTGGGCAGGGGGCAGAAAACTGGTCTGACTGCAGGCCCCGACCACCAACTAAAGCTTCTCAGGGGACAACACAAGATATCTACCCAGCATTTTGGTATTACTGGATCTCTGGCAAATGCCTGGTCTGACTCAACTCAAGCCCAAGGGGGCCCAAGACTGGCCAACTAACAACACAAGGACCAAACCAACACAATAGGCAAAGAGAGCCATCAGAGATGACTGGACTGAATGGAAAAGCAACTCAGCCACAACAGTATGGCACATGCAACACACATAGCAGATACTCCTGAAGTGTCAGGTTCTGTTAAACAGGGAACATTATACTGCAGAGCACTACAGGACCTCTTCTAGATAAGGCCACTACTTTCAAGAGAAGGAGTCATAGCTGACTTTCCTAACACACAGAAATAGACACAGAGAATTATACAAAATGAGGAGAGAGAGAACAGGACAAAATCCCAGCAAAGAAAGCTAAACAAAACAGAGATAATACGTTTGGTGAAGAATTTAACATAATGGTCATAAAGATATGGACTAGGCTTGAGAAAACACTGGAGGATCTCAGTGAAACCCTTAACAAAGGGATAGAAAACATAAAACAGAACCCATCAGAGATAAAGAACTCAATAACTAAAATTAAAAATGCACTAGAGGGAATAAATAGCAGACAAGAGAAACCAGAACAAGGGATCAGCTACCTGGAGAACAGAGTAATGGAAAGTATTTGAAGTGAACAGGAGAGACAAAAAAAATAATAATAATAATAAATGAAAATACATTTTGGAACTCAGTAATATCATCAAATATAATAACATTTACATTACAGGGATCTGAGAAGGAGAAGAGAGAAACAGGTGGCAGAAAATTTATTTGAAAAAAACAATAGCTGAAAACTTCCTGAATCTGGAGAAATGGAAATCCACATCAAGAAGGCATAAAGGTTCCCCAAGAAAATCAACTCAAGGAGGTCCACACCAAGACATACAGTAATTAAACTGGCAAAAAGTAGTGATAATTTTCAAAGCAACAAAATAAAACAGTTACACATAAGGGAAATTCCATAACACTATCTGATGATTTTCTTCAGCAGAAACGTGGCAAGCCTTAAAAGAGTGGCATGATACATTCAAGGTATTGAAAGAAAAAACCCACAGCCAAGAATGCTCTATCCAGCAAGGCTATCACTCATAATAGAAAGAGATAGTTTCCCAGACAAGTAAAAGTTAAAGGAATTTATGACTGCTAAACCAGTCCAAAAACAAATATTACAGGAGACTCTGAGTGGAAAAGACCAACCATAAGCAGGAGTAAGAAAATAGGAAGAAGAAAAGCAATAAAATTAAGTATCCCTAGAAAAATCAGTCAAGAAATGCACATACACAAAAAAAAAGGATGTGAAGTATGACATCATATACCTAAAACATTAGGGGGTAAAGGAGTAAAGACTGAGTTCAACCTTAAGCAATCATTAACTTAATACAGACTGCTATATGCGTAAGATGTTACATACAAACAGAATGGTAACCTCAAAACACCAGCAATAGATATGTAAAAATAAAAAGGAATCCAAGTATATTACTAAAGAAAGCCAACTAACCATGACAGAAGACAGTAAAGGAAGAATGGAACAGAGAGGAACTACAAAAACAACCATAAAATGAGTAAGAAAACAGCAATAAACACTTATCTATCAATAATTATATTGAATGTAAAAGGACCAAACACCCCAATCAAAAGCCACAGGTTGCCAAAATGGATTAAAAAAAAAAAAAAAAAAATCCCATCTTTATGCTCCCTACAAGAGACTCATTTCAGATCAAGTGACACATTCAGATAGACAGTGAAGGGATAGAGATGCATTTATCATGCAAATAGATGTGGAAAAACAGCTGGGCTAGCAGTAGTTCTCTCAGACAAAATAGAACAAGAGACAAAAAAGGACACTATATATATAATCACAAAGGAAACAATCCACCAAGAAAACATAAAAATTATATACAAATATTCATGCACCCAACATGATAGCACCCAAATATGTAAATCAGCTAACAACAAACATAAAGGAATTAATTAATTAATAGTAGGGGACTTTAACACTCCATTTACATCAATGGACAGATAATCCAAACAAAAAATCAAAAGGGAAAGAGTAGCTTTAAATAACACACTGTACCAGATGGATCTAACAGATATATTCAGAACAATCCTAAAACACCAGAATATATTCTTTGCAAGTTCACATGAAAGATTCTCTAGAACAGACCATGTATTTTCAACAAATTCGAAAACAAAAATCAATCATACCATGCATCTTTTCTGACTACAATATAATAATAGAAATCAGCCACAAGAAAAAAATCTTGGAATGGATAAAGATGTATTCTCTCTCTCTCTCTCTCTCTCTCTCTCTCTCTCTCACACACACACACACACACACACACACACACACACACACACACAATGGAATATTACTCAGCAATCAAAAAGAATGAAATCTCACCATTTGCAACAACGTGAATGGAACGAGAGTATATTATGCTAAGTGAAATAAGTCAGAGAAAGACAAATATCATATAATTTCACTCATAAGTGGAAATGAAGAAACAAAACAGATGAACATAGATGAAAGGAAGCAAAAATAAGATAAAAACAGAAAGGGAGACAAACAATGAGACGCTTAAATACAGAAAACAAACTGAGGGTAGCTGGAGGGGTGCTGGGTCTGGGGATGGGCTAAATGGGCGATGGGCACTAAGGAGAGCACTTGTTGGGATGAGCACCAGCTATTATATGTAAGTAATGAATCACTAAATTCTACTCCTGAAATAATTATTGCACTGTATGTCAACTAACTTGGACTTAAATTAAAAATAAATAAATAAATAAATGGAAGCACAGGTGACCATAAAAAAATAAATACTAATGTCAAATTCTGTAGTTGCCATAATAAATTACAATAAACTCAGTGGCTAAAACAACATTAAAAAAAATCTGGAAAGAGCACAAATACATGGAGGTTAAATAACATACTACTTCACAATGAATGCATCAACCAAGAAACCAAAGAAGAAATAAAAAAAATAGAGACAAATGAAAACATAACAATCTAAACTCATTGGGAGGCAGCAAAAGTTGTTCTAGAGGGAAGTTTATAGCAGTACAAGCCTACCTCAGGAAGCAAGCAAAATCTCAAATAACAACCTAACTTTACACTTAAAGGAGCTGGAAAAAGAACAAACAAAACCCAAAACCAGAAGAAGGAAGGAAATAATAAACATCAGAGCAGAAATAAATAAAACATAAACTAAAAATACAATAGAACACATCAATGAAAGCAGGAGCTAGTCCTTTGCAAAGATCACAAAATTGATAAACATTTACCTAGATTCATCAGAAAAAGACTAAAATAAACAAAATCAGAAATGAAAGAACAGAAATAAACAACACCAGAGAAATACTAAGAGAATTATAAGAGAATATTATGAAAAATTATATGCCAACACATTGGTCAACCTAGAAGAAGGATAAATATGTAGAAACATGTAATCTTCCAAAACTGAATCAGGAAGAAACAGAAAATTTGAACAGATTACCAGCAAAGAAATTGAATCAGTTATCAAAAAACTCCTATACCCAACAAAAGTCCAAGATTAGACGGCTTCACAGGCAAATTCTACCAAACATTTAAAGATTTAATACCTACTCTTCTCAAACTATCCCAAACATACAAGAAGGAAAGTTTCCAAATTCATTTTATGAGGCCAGCATTATCCTGAAGCCAAAACCAGATAAAAACACCACAAAAAAAGGTAACTATAGGCTAATAACTCTGAGGAATATAGATGCCAATATCATCAAGAAAATATTACTAAAACAAATACAACAATACATTTAAAAAGTCATTCAGTTACCAGAGGGAGGGTGAGATGGGGGATGGATGAAACAGGTGAAGGGGATTAAGAGTACACTTATCATGTGATGAGCACTGAGTAAGGTATAGAATTATTGAATCATTATATTGTATACCGGAAACCAATATAACACTATATGTTGAATACACTGGAATTAAAAAAATGGTACTTTTTTCACTTGATCTAGAAAAGGAGACTTAGTATGAATGTCAATATTTATTTATCACTGGACAAAGGAAGGAGAGAATTGGGTCTGCCAGAAATGAGCAATTTGATCAATAAAAATCTATGAGGTAGAGCAGGCTTCATTGCAGTCTAGATGAACTCTGAGTCAACATTCCTGACTCTTTTCCAAGTAATCTCTAGTCTGGCAGGATTTCTGATCCAAAGTAGAAAATAATTTACATAGAGAACAAGAGTAGTCGGTCACTGATATTTTTCTCATTTTAAATAAATTCACTGACAAATATATAAGTAAGTTTTGAAGAATAAAAACAAGTTTATAGGATCTGAACATTATTGGGATAAAATAAATTTGTTCAATTCATACATTATCATCTAAGCAAAATTAATAGATACAATTCCACAAATAATCCATTTTATATATAAAATAAAATTACTTTTACTAGAAATTACCATTGTTAACATTTTAGGTCCAAGTAGAAGATCACTTAATTGACTTCTTAACTGAAGATCCATTGAAGAAGATTACTGGCACTTCCTACTCCTTCTATACAGTATAACGTTGCCTGCCACAATGTGCTAGACAATGGGGGCTAGCAGACTTCTGACAACTCCTTTGTCTCCAAATGACTTCTGTCCTATGAATCATCAGTTTTGTTTGTACCTAATTCTTAATTATGTAATTATGTTATGTGAATTATGAGCAGAAAGAATGTTAATTCTATGAAAACTAGGTTGAACACTTTGAGACAACTTGATTAATAGTGCTACACATAAATTGACTAATTTGGTATTGAGCAAGATACCTATAAAAGATTAATAAAAGAGGGGCGCCTGGATGTCTCGGTTGGTTAAGCATCTGACTTCAGCTCAGGTCATGATCTTGTGGTTCATGAGTTCGAGCCCCACATGAGGCTCTGTGCTATCAGCTCAGAGCCTGGAGCCTGCTTCAGATTCTGTGTCTCCCTCTCTGTCTGCCACTCCCCTGCTCACACTCTCTCTTGGTCTCTCAAAAATAAATAAACATTAAAAAAATAAAAAATAAAAGTTTTAAAAGATAAATAAAGTAAAAATCTCAAAAGAAAAAAATAATTACAAAACAATCAACATGATACAACACATCAACAAGAGCAGTAATAAAAACCATACAATCATTTCAACAGATGAAAAATGTCAGAAAAAGCATCTGACAAAGTACAACTTACATTCACAATGAAAACCCTCATCAAAGTAGGTTTAGAAGGAACATACCTCAACATAATAAAGGCCTTATGTGAAAAGGCCCACAGCTGACATTATCCTCAGTGGGGAAAAAACTGAGAGCTTTCCCCCTAAGATCAGGAACAAGACAAGGATGTACACTCTCACCACATTTATTTAACATAGTACTGGAAGTCCTAGCCACAGCAATTAGACAACAAAAATAAATATAAGGCATCCAAATTGATAAGGAAGAAGTAAAACTTTCACTCTTTGCAAATGACATAATACTATAGTCTACCAAAAAACTACTAGAATAAATGAATTCAGTAAGATCACAAGATACAAAGATCCAATTGATATTGTACACTAATAATGAAAAAGCAGAAAGAGAAATTAAAAAACAATCCCATTTACACTTTCACCAAAAATAATAAAATACTGGGGCGCCTGGGTGGCTCGGTTGGTTGAGCATCCGACTTTGGCTCACGTCATGATCTTGCGGTCCGTGAGTTCCAGCCCCACAACGGGCTCTGTGCTGACAGCTCAGAGCCTGGAGCCTGCTTCAGATTCTGTGTCTCCCTCTCTCTCTGCCCCTCCCCCGCTCATGTTCTGTGTCTCTCTCTGTCAAAAATAAATAAACATTAAAAATTTTTTTTTAAATAATAAAATATCTAGTGATAAACTTAACCAAGGAGGTAAAAGACCTGTACTCTAAAAACCATAAAACATTGAGGAAAGAAATTGATGATGATGCAAACAAATGGGAAGATATTCCATGATCATGGACTAGAAGAACAAATAATCATTAAAATGTCCATACTACCCAAAGCAATCTATACATTTGATGCAATCCCTATCAAAATACCAACAGCTTCTTTCACAAACTAGACCAAGCAATCCTAAAATTTATATGGAATCACAAAAGACTCTGAATAGCAAAAGCAATCTTCAAAAAGAACAAAACTGGTGGTATCACAATCCCAGTTTCAAGACACGCTGAAAGCTGTAGGGATCAAAATGGTATGGTACTGGCACAATAACAGACACATAGATCAATGGAAGAAAATAGAGCCCAGAAATAAACTCATGATTATATGGTTAATTATCTTCAACAAAGCAGGAAAGAATATTGAATGGGAAAAAGACAGTCTCTTCAACAAATGGTGTTGGGAAAACAGGATAGCTACATGCAAAAAATGAAACTGGGCCATTTTCTTACATTATACGCAAAAATAAATTCAAAATGGATTAAAGACATAAATGGGAGACCAGAAGCCATAAAAATCCTATGAAAGAGCTCAGGCAGTGATTTCTCTGACATCAGTTGTAGCAACATCTTTCTAGATATGTCTCCTCAGGCAAAGGAAACAAAAGCAAAAATAAACTATTAGGACTACATCAAAACAAAAAGCTTATGCACAGCAAAGGAAAAAAAATCAACAAAACTAAAAGGAATCTATGGACTGGCAGAAGATATTTGCAAATAACATATCTAATAAAGGGTTAGTATCCAAAATATAGAAAGAACTTATGCAATTCAACTCCAAAAAAACACAATTAACCCAATTAAAAAATGGTCAGAAAACATGAGCAGACATCTCTCCAAAGAGGACATTCAGATGACCAACAGACATATGAAAAGATGCTCAACATCATTCATCATCAGTGAATTGCAAATCAAAACTACAATGATTTATCACCTCACATCTGTCAGAATCACTAAAATCAAAAACACAAGAAACAAGTATGACAAGGATGTAGAGACAAAGGAACACTTGTGCACTGCTGGTTTGAATGGAAACAGTGCAACCACTGTGGAAAATAGTATGGAAGTTCCACAAAAAATTAAGAGAATTACCATATAATCAGGATTCCACTAGTGGATATTTGCCCAAATAATATGAAAACACCAATTCAAAAAGATATATGCACCCTTATGTTTACTGCAGCATTATTTACAATAGCTAAACTATGGAAGCAGCCCAAGTGACCATAGATATATAAATGGATAAAGAATACACACACACACACACACACACGCACACACACACACACACACACACGCAGAAATATTAGCCACCAAAAAAAGAATGAAATCTTGCCATTTGCAACAACATGGATGGATCTAGAGAATATAATGCTATATGAAATCAGACAGAGAAAGAAAAATACCATATGTTTTCACTTATATGTGTAATTTAAGAAACAAAACAAATGAACAAAGAAAAGAGAGACAATTAAATATAAAGAATAAACACCAGAGGGGAGGTGGGTGAGGTGTTGGGTGAAATAGGTGAAGGGGATGAAGAATACAATTATCTTAATGAGAACTGAGTGATACAGAGATTGTTGAATCACTATACTGTACACCTGAAACTAGTAACACTGTTAGCTATATCAGAATTAAAATTTTTAAATTAAAAAAAAAATTTTAAATCAAGAAATAACAAGTGTTGGTAAAGATGAGAATAGGGAATCCTCATGCACTGTTGGGGGAAATGTGAATTGGTACAGCCTCTAGGGGGAACAGTATGGAGTTTCCTCAAAATATTAAAAACAGAACCACTATATGATCCAGTAATTCTACTTATGGGTATTTATCCAAAGAAAACACTAATTCAAAAATTTATATGCACCCCTATGTTCACTATAGCATTATTTACAATAGCCAAGATATGGAGGAAAAAACCTAAGTATAAACTGATAGATGAATGGATAAAGGATTATACATACATATATACATACACACACACACACACACACACACACACACACACACACACACAGGAATACTACTCAGCCATGAAAAAAAAAAAAAAGAAATCTTGCCATTTGAGACAACATCGATAGAACCTTAGGGTATTATGCTAAGTGAAGTAAGTCAGAGAAAGACAAACACCATATGATTTCACTTAAATGTGGAATCTATAAAAGAAAAACAAAACAAAACCAATGTTATAG
The DNA here is from genome assembly GCF_046562875.1 of Panthera onca. Lineage (NCBI taxonomy): Eukaryota > Metazoa > Chordata > Mammalia > Carnivora > Felidae > Panthera > Panthera onca. Next base: position 57,853,189 of record NC_138357.1, on the reverse strand, counting down.
ATACAGAGAACAGGGTTGCAGGTTGGGGGGGTATATATAAAATAAGTTAAGGGGACAAAGAGGCACAAACTTCCAATTACAAAGTAAGTCATGAGGATGTAACGTACAGCATGGTGACTATACTGAATAATGCCATATTGCAAATTTGAAAGACTAAGAAAATAAATCTTAAAAATTCCTATCACAAAAAAATGCAATGTTTTAACTTTGGTCACAGATGGTGACTAGGCTTATTGTATTGATATTTTCCAACGTATGAAAGTGGTCCAATCATTATGTCATACACTGGAAACTAAGATAATGTTGTATGTGAAATATACTTCAAAAACAAAGAAAATATGAAACCCAAAATAAATAGAACATACAGGTTGTATACAGCCTCACGCTTATATATGGAAAAAAGCAAGTGTGAGATTTCCCAGTCTCTTGGATTAATTATTTATCATTTAAAAAACAAAATCACTCGTGAAAAAAATTATGCTACATTTGGTTAATTCTCAAAAAAAACATCACTACTTCGAAGAGTAAACTGTAAACCTTGTATTTTGTATATTTCACGTATTTTGGGTGAAACTAAAACAATTCCAATCATTTGTCTAACTTAAATAGTTTATACATAATATACACACATATGAACACACACGTGTGTATTTATTGTGATTTTGTATAGAGATATTTAGGAAGTATTAATGCTACCATTGATAAACTTACGAATCAACATGCAGAACCCTCTGGCCACTTCTTGAACATGCAGCTGCAGTGATGGATTCAGGCAAACCTATGAAAACACACACCTATATCACTTATAATGTAAAAATACATATATATATATCCACTTATAATATAGCTTATAACATATGCTATATATTATACAAATAGTTCAATGCATGCCATCACTGCATAAAAGGAGTTTAACAAAAGAGGCTCATCCTTATATTCAAAATGATAAAGTTTATACTATTATACCATTGGATATTTGCTAAATGTATACTGCTTATACTAAGAATTTTATTATGTGGAAGAGATTTTTTTTTTTAAATCAAGTACTATACTGAAATTCTTTTTGTATGCAAATTTCCATAAATGAGCAATTGTCAAAATATTATTAATATAGCACTTTGTTATTAAAGGAGCTACGTTCCCACACTAGCTCCTCTCATTTTCTCAACCATACCAAGAAAGAAGCACCACTGGCATACACATTTTAGAAAGTAAATACTGAGGTGCAAATATGTTAACTTGTTTCCTAATGCTTTAACATTTTTTTCTATTGTTAAAGTTTGAAACCAAATCTAACTCCAAAGCCACAGTGCCTATGAGGGGGAATAGGATACATTTTTCAGTTTAAGTAATAGGTTAACTAGTTTAAAAGGAGGGCTTTTATTGAGACCTGAAACCATAAAACTCCTAGAGGAAAATACACGCAGTAATTTCTTTGACATTGGCATACCAGCATTTTTCTACATCTCCTAAATCAAGGGAAACAAAACAAAAAATAAACTACCAAAACTACATAAAAATAAAAAGCTCGTGCTCCGCAAAGGAAACTGTCAACAAAACTAAAGTAACCTACTGAATGGGAAATGTTTGCAAATGACATATCCAATAAAGGGTTAATATCCACAATATATAAAGAATTTATACAATTAAACACCTATATAAATAAATAATCCAGTTTAAAATGGACAAAGGGCCTGAATAGATATTTTTCCAAAGAATACATACAGATGGCCAAAAAACACATGAAAAGATGCTCAACATCACTGATCATCAGGGAAATGCAAGTCAAAACCACAATGAGATATCATATACTTGCCAGAATGGCCAAATACAAAAAGACAAGTAGTGAGTTGTTGAGGATATGGAGATAAAAGAACCATTGTGAACTGTTGGTGGGGATGCAAACTGATGTGCCCAGTGTAAAACAGTATGGAGGTTCCTCAAAAAATTAAAATTAGAAATACCATATGATCCAGTAATTCCGGTATCAGGTATTTACCCAAAGAAAATGAAAACACTATTTCCAAAAGATATATGCACCACTATGTTTATTGCTGCATTGTTTACAATAACCAAGATATGGAAGCAATCCAAGTGCCCACAGACAGATGAATGGAAAAAGAATTTGTGTTGTTGTGTGTGTGCATGTGTGTGTGTGTGTGTGTGTGTGTATGTGTAATGGAATGTTAGCCATAAAAAAGGATGACATCATGCCATTTGCGACAACATAGATGAACCTAGAGGGTATTATACTAAATTAAATCCATGAGACAGAGAAAGAAATACAACATGATCTAATTTATATGCAGAATCTAAAAAACAAATGAATAAACAAACAAAAGCAGAATCAAACTTATAAATACAAAGAACAAAGTGATGGTTGCCAGAGGGGAGACGAGTGGTGGCACGGGCAAAATGTGTGAAAGGGAACAGAAGACACAGACTTCCAGTTATGAAATAAGTCACAGGAATAAAAGTACAGTGTAAAGAATATAATCAATGGTATTTTAATAGCAATGCATGATGACAGACGGTAGCTGCATTTGTGGTAAGCATGGCATAATGTATAGAGAAGTTGAATCGCTACATTGTACAAATGAAAATAATAAAACACTGCATGTCAACTGTTGTCTAAATGAATGAATGATGAATAAGAAAATACTATTTTTTAATTTTTTAACGTTTATATTTATTTTTGAGAGAGAGACAGAATGTGAGCAGGGGAGGGGCAGACAGAGAGGGAGAAACAGAATCGGAAACAGCCTCCAGGCTCCCAGCTGTCAGTACAGAGCCCGATGCAGGGCTCAAACCCACGAACCATGAGATCATGACTTGAGCCAAAGTCGGACTCTCCACCGACTGAACCACCTAGGAACCCCCAGAAAATACTATTTTTAAAAAGAGACCATTTACAAGATACATTATCTCACTTTCTGGTTAATACAGCAGTTTGAAAACACCACTAGTGTTTTAGAATCAGAGTAAGCCACAATATAAAATTGGTTATCATGTAAGGAAATATATATTACTACTACAAGTACTAACAACAACAACAACAAAAAAAAATCACAAATTACCAAAGAATGATTTCATCACAAAACAATTTCAGATGTTCACCTGGATAGGCTAGTTAATACCCTACATTGTACATTCAAGACTATTCCCCAGAAAACACCCCAAATACCCAAAGTGATCTCGAAAAAGAAAACCAAAGCGGGATGCACCACAATCCCAGACTTCAAACTATACTACAAAGCTATAACCATCAAGACACTGGTCACAATGGTACTGGCACAAGAACAGACACTGAGGTCAATGGAACAGAATAGAGAACCCAGAAATGGACCCACAAACGTATGGCCAACTAATCTTTGACAAAGCAGGAAAGAATATCCAATGGAATAAAGACAGTCTTTTCAGCAAGTGGTGCTGGGAAAACTGGACAGCAACATGCAGAAGAATCAACCTGGACCACTTTCTTACACCATACACGAAAATAAACTCAAAATGGATGAAAGACCTCAATGTAAGGCAGGAAGCCATCAAAATCCTCGAGCAGAAAGCAGGCAAAAACGTCTCTGATCTTGCTGGCAGCAACTTCTTACTCAACACGTCTCCGGAGGCAAGGGAAACAAAAGCAAAAATGAGCTACTGGGACCTCATCAAAATAAAAAGCTTCTGCACAGCCAAGGAAACAATCGGCAAAATTAAAAGGCAAACGATGGAATGGGAGAAGATATTTGCAAATGACACATCAGATAAAGGGTTAGTATCCAAAATCTACAAAGAACTTATCAAACTCAATACCCAAAAATCAAATAATCCGGTGAAGACATGGGCAAAAGACATGAATTGACATTTCTCTGAAGAAGACATCCAGATGGCCAACCAACACATGAAAAACTGCTCAACATCACCTAATCATCAGGGAAATACAAATCATAACCACCATGAGATACCACCTTACACCTGTCAGAATGGCTAACATTAACAACTCAGGCAACAACAGATGTTGGTGAGGATGCAGAGAAAGAGGATCTCTTTTGCATTGTTGGTGGGAATTCAAGCTGGTGCAGCCACTCTGGAAAACAGTATGGATGTTCCTCAAAAAACTAAAAATAGAACTACCCTACAACCCAGCAATTGCACAACTAGGAATTTACCCACAGGATACAGGTGTGCTGTTTCGAAGCGACACATGCACCCCCGTTTATAACAGCACTATCAACAATAGCCAAAGTATGGAAAGCCTAAATGTCCTTTGATGGATGAATGAATAAAGAAGATGTGGTACATATATGCAATAGAGTATTACTCGGCAATCAAAAAGAATGAAATCTTGCCATTTGCAACTACGTGGATGGAACTAAAGGGTATTATGCTAAGTGAAATTAGTCAGAGAGGGACAAAAATCATATGACTTCACTCATATGAGGACTTTAAGAGACAAAACAGATGAACATAAGGGAAGGGAAATAAAAATAATACAAAAACAGGGAGGGGGACAAAACAGAAGAGACTCATAAATATGGAGAACAAACTGAGGATTACAGGAGGGGTTGTGGAAGGGGGGATGGACTACATGGGTAAGGGGCACTAAGGAATCTACTCTTGAAATCATTGTTGCACTATATGCTAACTAATTTGGTTATAAATTTAAAAAAATAAAAAAAATAAAAGCATTTAAATTAAAAAAAAAGACTGTTCCATAACTTTTTATCGTAAGATCTACCATTTCAGAAGCTATTAAGAGTCATTTATATCAGTCAGACAAAGCATGTTTTGAAAGTTTAATGGAATTCTGTAAATACTACCACTGACTCACTACAATGAAGCACATATTATTATTTTTTTTTTTGGCAAGGGTTTAAACTACACACTAAGCACCAAGGATTTCAAGAAAAGAGAACAGTTATCCTTTTTATGTAAAAAGCAATATGCATATGGAAGCAATTGACACAATCTAGTTAAAAACCACATTAAACACAAGCTCCAGCTGCATTCACAGAAGAACTAAAGTTTTCCAGTGGTGACGACTGTAGGCATATAGTGTTTGGTTCAAAAACAAAGTTCTGACCAAAAGTACTAAAGGTAGCCATTAAATATAAATTACTGGAAATAAGCCCAACATAAACTTTCAACCTTAACTTTGGATAATAATTCAAAGAAAAAGATGGGGCGCCTGGGTGGCTCAATCAGTTAAGCGTCCGACTTTGGCCCAGGTCACAATCTCACAGTTAGTGGGTCTGAGCTCCACGTTGGGCTCTGTGCTGACAGCTCAGAGCCTGGAGCCTGCTTCGGATTCTGTGACTCCCACTCTTTCTGCCCCTCCCCTGCTCATGCTCTGTCTCTCTCTGTCTCTCAAAAAATAAATAAACATTAAAAAAAAAATTCAAAGAGAAAACATAGTAAAAATGTGTGGTATAGAAGGAACTAAGAAAAAGAAGTTTAAATAATTAAGCACCCTTAGTTCTTCAGTTAAACCTGCGATTTTTCTGTCTTTTATCTTAAAACTATCTGAACTTTTTACACCTAACGAAATAACTTTTGTTACTAATGAAATGCAGTCACTATTGTGCTTTAAAAGTTGCTGCCAAGCATCTTAGTTAAAAAGGACAACAGGAAATATTCGGGAAGCAAAATCAGTATGTTAAAGCATGTAAAAAGACAGCATTAATAATATACAACCAAGCATTAGTATAGGGCTTTATGGTTCACAATATCTTTTCACATACATCACCTCACATATTCCTCATTATAGTCCTGGGAGGCAGGCATTATTATCCATGTGACAAAATGGGATGAGAAACATTAAATAACTTGCCAAAAATCAAGTAATTCGGTAATTTGATATCTCAAATTCCAAATACCATGGTAAATACACTCTCTTCAATTGGACATGAGTCTGAGAATGAGGATTCAAGAGAAGGACAGCAGCATAAAGAAATGGGCATGGTCTCAATCAGGCAGACCTATGCTTGAATCTTAACTTTGCTGCTTTGTTAGCTGTGTGACCTCAGACAAGTCACTTGCCATCTCTGAGCTTTTGTTTCTTCATCCATCAATGGGAATGCCACCATTTACCTCATAGGACCATTAAATTGTTAGTAGAGGGTACTTGTTCTATAAAAACGATCTACTTTTGTTATTCTTCAGTAAGGTATTTTAAGAGCAATAAATTTTCATCGAAGTACCACTCTGAGATCAAGCAAAATTACTCTCCTCTATTTGGCCCAAAGTAGCATAGGCAAAAAAGCATGTGGTTAATCCATGGCTGCAATCAACAGTCAGAAGTCACGCCTCTGGCAGACAAAGGAAAGCCAAGGACAGATTTCAATATTGAACATGATCTGAGTTCAAATTATACATTACCAAAAGAACTATCATTTATGTTTCCCGTTAATACTTCTATCCAGACATCTCCCACTAGTTTATGAAACTGATAGGCTGGCTCTACATTAAAGGCAAGGACCTATTATCTTCATGCTTCAAATGATTAAAATAAAAGACTAATACAGTTAGTAATATCTTCCTAGATTTCGTATTTTTTCCCACCCATTCAATAAACAGAGTTCCTTGAACAGAGGAAGTATGTAGTAGGTTCTCTATATTTGTTAAAGGAAAGAAAAGGAGAAAGACAAAATGGGGAAAGGGAAAATAGAGGGATGAAGCAGACTTTGACAAGTGATGAGGAAAAAAGGTAAGATAAATACAATTCTGAGCCTAGAAGAGCTCAGTCTAAAGAATAAGAATTTAGGGGGGCCAGGTGGCTCAATTAGTTAAGCGTCTGACTTCAGCTCAAGTCATGATGTCAGTTAAGTGTCTGACTTCGGCTCAAGTCATGATGTCATGGTTTGTGAGTTCAAGATCTGCATTGGGCTCTGCACTCAAAGTGCAGAGGCTGCTTGGAATTCCCTCTCCCCCTCTCTTTCTGCCCCTCCCCCCAAAAAATAAACTTAAAAAAAAGTTCTGGATCTTAAAAAAAGAATAAGGACTTAAAGGGATTAAAATAATAAATATAATTAAAACTATTATAGGAACACAATGGAAAGATGCATTTCCTCTGTAGAAGAGGGTCACTGAAAGCTCCAAAGAGCAGGGGACACTAGCTATCTTTCAGGATCCGGAATCCCACTGAAGAGTAAACAAGGAAAAAGTGAAAGAAAAAAGGAAAGTAGGAGGGAGTATTCCTGGTAAAGGGTAAAGAAAGAGAGAACCAAAAGGTGATATTCAAAAAAGAGTGGTTGGAGCCAAACTGTGGAGTCTGAACTTGAAACCTGTAAGCAGCAGGGAATCTTGAAAGGATTTTAGTCAGAAGAACAGCATGGTCAAATTAGTAGTTCAGAAAAACAAAAAAACAAACAACAACAACAAAAAACACCTCTGGTAATAGCATGAAGGATAAACGTGTATAAAATTGGAGCTTGGGGCACCTGGGTGGTTGAGTATCCTACTTCTGATTTCAGCTCAGGTCATGATCTCAAGGTTCATGGGATTGAGCCCTGCATCGGGATCTGAGCTAACAGCGGAAGCCTGCCTGGGATTCTCTCTCTCTCTCTGCCACACCCTCCTTCAAAATAAATAAATAAACATTTTTAAAATTTGGACTTTTAAGTTTCAGGTTTTCTTAATTATTGTTTAGGAAAAGTTAATACATTTAAACTTTTTGGTCTTATTGATACTTTAACAAAAAAAGTAAAATAACTGCTTGTTTTGTTTAAATTCATACTTATAAGTTCAATTTTAATAGCATTTAAAACCTTGGCCAATTTAAAAATAAAACCTTTTTTAACACTTGGCACCATAAAAAGTGAACTATTTTTTAATCATTACTCAAATTCACACAACATTCTGTGAGGCCTTTTTACAAAACCTATATAAGCTTATAATGAATTATATAGTCTCTCCCATAAGGAAAAGCCAGACATGAGTTAGAAACAGATAACCTAAATCAGGGTCAAATTACAAAGCATTACACTGCAAACACTGTAAAATATATAAGTACAAAGATACAAGCACAATGTTTTCAATTATAATATGGGGCTAATAATATATCTCATAGGAATTTAGGGAGGAATAGGTACAAAGTAATATAAAACATCTTAAACAGTGCCTTCTAGCATGTCACTGACATTCAGTAAATACTGGTTCTGTTCCCATCTCTTCCTACCCCTTCAATAAGATTAGTTATTTGAAGGGGGAGAAAAATAAGTTATTTACTATTTACTTAAGTTATCTTTATTTTGTTTTTCTTTTAATTTTTTTAATGTTTATTTATTTTTGAAGGAGAGAGAGAGACAGAGTGTGAGCAGGGGAGGGGAAGAGAGAGGGAGACACAGAATCGGAAGCAGGCTCCAGGCTCTGAGCCTGTCAGCACAGACCCCGATGCAGGGCCCGAACCCACAAACCGCGAGATCATGACCCGAGCCAAAGTCGGACGCTCAACCGACTGAGCCACCCAGGCGCCCCCTTAAGTTATCTTTAAAGATCCAACAACTTGGGGCACCTGGGTGGCTCAGCTGGTTAAGCGTCCAACTTTGGCTCAGGTCATGATCTCATGGTTTGTGAGTTTGAGCAGCACACAGGGGCACAGCTGTCAGCTGTGCTGCCAGCCCAGAGCCTGGAGCCTCCTGTGTCTCCCTCTATCTCTGACCCTCCCCTGCTTGCACTCTGTCTCTCTCTCTAAAAATAAACATTATTTTTTTTTAAATAATAAAATAAAGATCCAAAAACTTAAAAGTTTTTTAAAAAGAAGTCCCAATAGGTTTTTCCACATGCACATTATAGGCCTTTTCTATACATTCACAATAGAAGGTCATCATGTAGTATCATTTAAACATTTCACAATAAATGTGATTATTAAATTCATTTGTGAGGCCCTATCAAAAACTCTGCCGAAGTATCGTAGGAAAAATATATAATTCTGATTCAAGACCAACAACTTTTGCTTGCAAGTCATTTTTATCAAAAAACACAGGTAGTAAATATTAGGTATTAAATTAGCATTTCATAATAGTTCGTAATGGGAGAAACTACAATTTGTTACATCATGTCCTTTTCAGTTGAGATTTTGTATAAAGTTGACAACTAGAAAAAATATATTAGAAGCTTAGGGAATGTTATATGATCATATAACAAACATATATAGTCCCACATTTCTTCAATTTTGCAAAATCTGTCTAGATAAGATAGAGATGTATCATTCTCAACTGAAGTAGCTAGGCTAAAATAGAGACCAAAAAGATAAGAAATTAGTATTTTCAAGAATCTTATCTAAAATATTTTATGAGAATGAAACCATTATTCATTCATTTTTCAAAATCTCCTTTTAGTCCAAATCCTTAATGCTGAACTTTGCCATTTACAACTATAATATTAACGTTAGTTCTGTATGAGCTATTCTTAAAACTGTATTAGTATCTGGAATTGATTTTTCCTGACGCTAACCTTACATAAGATAAATATAAAATACTTACACCACTCCCAGCATACCGAACAATAAATAATAGAGTCCCCTGACAGAATGTTGATGACCCAGCAAAGCCCAAGTGCTTTCAGCCCAAATCATACAAAGCCATAAATCACTCTTTATTTTATATAACATTTCAAAATGGATCCCTGTTTTCCACCTTGAAAGTTATTTCATGTGTTATTTATTACTAGTAAGGACGAGAATGGAAAGAAAATTACATAGAACTAGAAAATTTACTGTGACTGCTTTTTATAAAGAATAACGTTTTTAGGAAAAAAAATAGTTCTACTGGCAAAGAAATATTTGTGGGTACAGAAGCTTTTAGAGAGCCACATTCTTTACTACTTAGCACTATGTACAGACCTTCTGCACCATTGTAAAAAGCATAAATAACATTAGGTACAGAACTCACCAGACTGAGCAATGCAAGAAGTACAGATAAAAATAGTTTTCTTAAATTGTCAATTATTGTAATTAACATTGATTCAGACAAAATACTGAATATATTAGTAAGTGTGCTAATGTAATATCTATGGATTTCCTTCTCATGAGAAAAATAGTTATTAATATCTATGTAACTTTTAGAACTTTACAAAAATATACCCATTAAAACATTAACTCACAAAATTTAAGTTAACTTTTTTAAATTCAATATAGTGTGAGCTTTGAGTATTAAATAACAAGAATACTGTTTTAATATTCAGAGTCCTGAACTAAACATCCAGAAAACTAGATTCATGTTTTCAGAATTATACTAAATATCTGGAAAGTCATTTAACCTCTTTGAAATTCAGCTTGCTTATAGATATCCTGATAGATAAAATGAAGGGCTTGAAATAAATGACCCATAGGTTCAAGGGTGAATATTAATGGTGGATCAACAACTTGGCCTGTGTTTATAGGTAAATGACTCAAACTTAAAAAATAAAAACAGAATTCTGGGAAGATGGTATTAGCAGCAATGTTTTTGAAAAACAGAATTCTGGGAAGATGGTATTTATTAGCAGCAAAGTTGTTCAATCTCCCCCAAGACTACCCTAAAAACAGACAGTGTAACAGTGTAACCAACATATAAAACCAAATACCAAGCGGGAACATCTATAGCAAAGACAGGTGAGAAAATATGATGAACTCCAAAAAACAAGTGGGTCATTACAAATCATCAATAGCTATTAGATCCACATATTATCAGAGAGTGTCCATGAGAAAACAAAGGTAACAGAAATAAATCTGTGACAGTCCTGAAAGCCAAAGAACCCCTAAACTAGGCACTCACTGGAAACTTGGCAGGCCATTTGAGTACAACAGTGGAAATTGGGAGGAATTTTGCAGGCTCCAACCTATGCATGAGTACAAAAGAACCCCTGGGAGTGCTAGGGTAGTTGGAGGAGTGGGAGGTTGAGTTGGGCCTTAGAAACATAGGAAACCAATTAAGCAAACTCTCCCTCTAGATAAACCCCTGCACTGAGAAGTAACTATTGGAAATCTAATCCAAAATCATCAGAACAGGAAAAATAGGGAGAAAGGAAAGAGAAGCTCCATACAAAACTAGGGGAAGGTAACACAGCCAGCAGGATCTGAGGCTGTTTCTATTACTTTGGGAAACAAAGAAAAGAGAGATCTAGAACAGTGGTTTTAGAAAAGCTTTCCTGGTTCACACTCCCGAGTAAAAGAACATAAAGAAGTTTGACGTAAAAATGAGCAAAGCAAAAGGATCTTAGTTGAGAATCCTATTAATTGTAAATACACACACACACACACACACACACACACACAGATTAAGGAGTAAAAAATAACCTATTCAATGTAAAATCCTATAATACAATGAGTAATCTTATTGAATGTAAAAAAATTACAGAATAAGGACTGAAATAATATCCGAGACAATGAAATAACAGCATGCCAGAAAGAGATGCTCACAAAATAAATGAAAACCACAAACCATGGTAATATAAGCTAAAACAATGAAAGAAATGTAAGAAAATGATAGATCTGGAGGTTTTGGTGAGGAAGATGGCGGCGTAGGAGGACGCTGGGATCAGCGCGTCCTGCTGATCACTTAGATTCCACCCACACCTGCCTAAATAACCCAGAAAACCGCCAGAAGACTAGCAGAACGGAGTCTCCGGAGCCAAGCGTAGACGAGAGGCCCACAGAAGAGGGTAGGAAGGGCAGAGAGGCAGTGCGCTACGCGGACTGGCGGGAGGGAGCCTGGGCGGTGGAGGGGCAGCCAGCACTGCAAGGCAGAGCCCCAGAGTCTGGCTTACAAAAGTGGAGGGGCTTGACTGCGTGAGTTCTGACAGCCAGCCGGGCTTCACCCATATGACGACTTTAAGAGACAAAACAGATGAACTTAAGGGAAGGGAAACAAAAATAATATAAAAACAGGGAGGGGGACAAAACATAAGAGACTCTTATGGAGAACATACAGAAGGTTACTTCAGGGGTTGTGGAGTGGAGATGGGCTAAATGGGTAAGGGGTATTAAGGAATATACCCCTGAAATCATTGTTGCACTACATGCTAACTTGGATGTAAATTTAAAAAATAAATTAATTAAAAATAAATTTAAAAAATTTTTTAAAAAGAAATAAAAAACAAGAACGGAGCATTACAGCAAAGAAACAGAATGGTAAATGTCTTAGCAAAAACTGAAGAGGTAAACAAGGGCATGAAGGTACTGTAGTTATGGTTAAAAAGGAGAGGCCTTACATTTTAGATATATATTGAAAATTTACAGAGAATATAATATCTTGAATTTACTTAAAAATAATTTAAGGCTGGATAGTGTAATGAGAAAATGGAAGGGAAAAATGGAATGGAATAGGGAACATTAAATCACTCATAAATTGATAAATGTTAGAACTGGGAGATTGGTACATGGGGGTTATTTTAGTCTACTTTTTCATGTTTGAAGTTTTCCATAATAAAAAGATTTAAAAATAAAATTTAGTACCAAGTTTTTGACAGCTAATGAAAGCTGGGGCCTATCAAATAATCTCTTGGAAAGCTGCCATTTAGTATTCAGTTTTTACTAACATGGAGAAAAACAGATCAACTCAAATTCTCTTAATGATAAAAGTTTTACTAAGTAATGTAAATACTTGCTAAAACCTTACAGGAAATGAAATAAGCAGATTCCACCAGAATTAAATTTTACTTGATTTTCTTTATACTAATATTTCTGTTGTATCAATTTAAGTAACCAAAATGATCTTTTTCTAAAATTTATTTATTTATTGAGAGAGAGAGTGCATGGATGCAAGTGAGCAGGGGAGGGGCAGGGAGAGAGGGGGAGAGAGAGAATCCCAAGCAGGCTCCATGCTGTCAGCACAGAGCCCCACTCGGGACTCAATCCCAGAACCCATGAGCCAAAATTAAGAGTCAGACACTTAACCGACTGAGCCACCCCAGTGCTCCCCAGAATGATTTTTTCACAGCAAAGAATATCCCAGGTAAGCTCCCTTCAACCTTAATATTTAACTTGTGATGAAGAAAATAAACTTTCTGTATTCAGAACATATTTTATTGTATGCCAAGAAGAAAAATGAACTTAATTGCATTACTTGGTAAGCTATGAAACTAAATGATGTAAGAGACTGTGTACTCATTCCAAGAGTGCTATAATCATGAAACAAATAATCTTCTTCCCTTATTTAAAATCCTATCATGAAATCTAGTTTTTAAAAAGTAGAGAAAAACTATAAGCCTTATAAACTAAATTTGAAAGGACTTCTGAATTTGTTTGTTCAAGCCATATAACATTCTATAAAGTAAAACACTTCAAATTTCAAATGTACTCTCATTATGTATTGAAGAGAAAAACTAGCTACATATCATTTAGAAAACATTAAGAATAATTATTTTATCCTTATTAAAAGCTGAATAGTGATTGCATTGAGTTTACTAAAACAGTTGAAGGATAAAGTTTTATTTAATGAAAATTACCACTTTATTTCATTAAGAATTTAATTAGGGCTGCTCAAGAGAAGGAAGAGCAAACAGTCCATGGACATATAGTCTGGAAACAGCCATCTGAGGAGCGCCTGGAACACACAGTAGGGAGGTTATTTGTTCATCTCAGAGTAAGTCCCTAAGAGGCAGCATTTACAGAGAGAATGGCAGGTGCCATTTCCCTCTGGGCCAGATGGACTTAACAGATACATTTAGAACATTCCATCCTAAAACAGCAGAATGCATACTGATTTCAACTGCACATGGAACATTCTCCAAAACAGATCACATACTAGCCCATAAAACAAACCTCAACAAATCCAAGACCAAAGTCATACCATGCATCTTGTCTGACCTCAGACTATGACACTAAAAGACAACCACAAGAAAAAAATCTGGAAAGACTACAAATAAATGGACATTAAACAACACGCTACTAAATAATAAATGGGTCAACCAGAAAATCAAAAAAGAATTTAAAAAGTACATGGAAACAAATGAAAATGAAAACACAATGGTCCAAAACATTTACGATGCACCAAAAGTGGTTCTAAGAGGAAAGTTTACCATAATAAAGGCCTACCTCAAAAGCTAGAAAAATCTTAAATACACAACCTAACCTTACACCTAAAAGAGCTAGAAAAAGAACAATCAAAACCTAAAATCAGCAGAGGTAGGGAAATAATAAAGATTAGAGCAGAAATAAATAATATAGAAACAAATAATATAGAAACAAAACAAAACAAACAACAACAAAAAACAGATCAAATGAAACCAGAGGATGGTTCTTTGAAAAATATCCTTAAAACTGATAAACCTCTAGCCAGACTTATCAAGAAAAAAAGAAAAAGGACTCAAATACACAAAATCACAAATGAGAGAGGAGAAATAACAACCAACACTACAGAAATACAAACAATTCTAAGAGAATATTAAAAAATTACATGCCAACAAACTGAGCAATCTGGAAGAAATGGGTGAATTCCTAGAAACATACAAATTCCAAAACTGAAACAAGATAAAATACAAAATTTGAACAGACTGATAGCCTCCAAAGAATGAGTCCATACTAAAAACCTCCTACCAAAAGTCCAGACCAGATGGCTTCACAGATACATTCTACCAAATATTTGAAGGAAAGTTAACACCTATTCCTCTCAAACCAGTCCAAAAAAATTGAAAAAAGAAAACTTTGGAATTCATTCTATGAGGCCAACATTACCCTGATACTAAAACCAGATAAAGACACAACAAAAAAAGCAAACTATAGGCCAATATCTCTGATAAACATAGATTTGCATCTAACAAAGTTATCACTAAACCAAACCCAACATAGAATAAACATCATTAATCATGATCAAGTGAGATTTATTCCTGGGTTGCAAGAGTGGTTCAATAACCACAAATCAATCAATGTGATGTATCACATCAATAAGAGGAAGGATAAAACCATATGATCATTTTTTTTAAGTTTATTTGAGAGAAAGCAAGCACACACACATGCAGAGAAGGGGCAGAGACAGAGGGAAAGACAAAGTTTCAAGGAAGCATCACACTGTAAGCATGGAGACTGACACAGGGCTCCATGCGGGGCTCAAACCCAGGAACTGTGAGATCATAACCTGAGCCAAAACCAAGAGCCTGACACTTAACTGACTGAGCCACTCAGGCACCCCCATAGGATAATTTCAATAGAGACAGAAGAAGCATCTGACACAGAACATCCATTCATGATAAAAAGCCTAAAGTAGGTCTAGAGGCAACATACCTCAACATAATAAAGGCCATATATATGAGAAGCTCACAGCTAACATCATCCTTAATGGGGAAAAACTGAGAGCTTTTTCCCAAAGGTCAGGAACAAGACCAGGATGTCCACTCTCACCCCTTGTATTCACCATAGAACTAAAATCCTAGCCATAGCAATCAGACAACAAAAAGAAATAAAAGCCATCAAAATGGGTAAGAAACAAGTAAAACCTTGACTACTTGCAGATGACATGATACTATATATACAAGGGTGGCTCAGTCAGTTGAGCTTCTGACTTCAGCTCAGGTCATGGTCTCGCACTTCGTGAGTTCGAGCCCCGCGTTGGACTCTGTGCTGACAGCTCAGAGCCTGGAGCCTGCTTCAGATTCTGTATCTCTCTCTCTTTCTCTCTCTCTCTCTCTCTCTCTCTCTCTCCCCCTCCCCTCCCCTCCTCATGCTCTGCCTCTGTCTCTCAAAAATAAAAAAAATGTTAAAAAATTTTAAAAGATTAATAAATAAATAAAAACTCCACCAAAAACCTGCTAGAACTAATGAGAAAATTCAGTAAAGTCACACAATATAAAATTAATGTACAGAAATCTGTTGCATTTCTATACACCAATAATCTAGAAAGAGAAATTAATAATTCCATTTCCAATTGCACCAAAATAAAAAAGACACCTAGAAATAAACTTAACCACAGAGGTGAAAGACCTGTACTCTGAAAACTATAAAACATTGAAGAAAGAAATTCAATATGACACAGAAAAATGGAAAGACATTCCATGCTCATGGACTAAAAGAAATATCGTTAAAATGTCTATAATACCCAAAGCAATCTACATGTTTAATGCAATCCTTGCCAAAATACCACCAAAATTTTTCACAGAGCCAGAACAATCCTAAAATTTGTGTGAAACCACAGAAGACCCCGAATAACCAAAGCAACCTGGAAAAAGAAAAGCAAAGCTGAGTCATCAAATTCCAGGCTTCAAATTATATTACAAATTTATAGTAACCAAAACAGTATAGTACTAGCACAAAAATAGACACATAGATCAATGGAATAGAATAGAAAAACCATGGGGCACCTGGATGGCTCAGTCAGTTAAGTGTCCAACTTCAGCTCAGGTCATAATCTCGCAGTTCATGAGTTCAAGTCCCGCATTCAGCTCTGTGCTGACAGCTCAGAGTCTGGAGCCTGCTTCAGATTCTGTATCTCCCTCTCTCTCTGCCCTTCCCCCACCCTTGCTCTGTCTCTGTCTCTCTCTCAAAAATAACCATTAAAAAAAAAAAAATAGAAAACCCAGAAAGGAACCCATAACCCTATGGTTAACTAATATTTGACAAAGCAGGAAAGACTATCCAATGGGAAAAAGACAGCATCTTCAACACATGGTGTTGGGAAAACTGGACAGCAACATGCAAAATAATCAAACTGGACCACTTTCTTAAACTATACACAAAAGTAAATTCAGAATGGATCAAAGACCTAAATGTAAGACCTGAAACCACAAAAATCTGAGAGTAGAACACAGGTAGTAACCTCTTTGACACCAGCCATAGCAAGTTTTTTTCTGGATATGTCTCCTGAGGCATGGGAAACAAGCAAAAATAAGCTTTTGGAACTACATCAAAATAAAAAGCTTCTGCACAGTGAAGAAAAACAATCAACAAAACCAAAAGGCAACCTACAGAATGGGAGAAGATATTTGCAAATAATATATCTGATAAAGGGTTAGTATCCAAAATCTATAAAGAATTTATAAAACTCAACACCTGGAAAACAAATAATCTAATTAGAAAATGGCCGGAAGACATAAACAGTCATTTCTCTAAAGAAGATATCCAGATGGCCAACAGACACATGAAAAGCTGCTTACCGCCACTAATAAGTGGAAAATGCAAATCAAAACTACAATGTGGTATCATTTCACACTTGACAGAATGGCTAAAATCAACAACACAAGAAACAACAGGTGTTGGTGAGGATGTAGAGAAAGGGAAACCTTCCTGCACTGTTGGTGGGAATGCAAACTGATGCAGCCACTGTGGAATACAACATGGAGGTTCCTCAAGAAGTTAAAAATAGAACTAAAATGGGGCCACTGGGTGGCTCAATTAAGCGCCCAACTCTTTATTTTGGCTCAGGTCATAGATCTCACAGTTTATAGGATCGAGCCCCATGTCGGGCTCTGTGCTGGCACCATGGAGCCTTCTTGGGACTCTCTCTCCCTCTCTCTATGCCCCTCCACCCCACTCACTCGCTCTCGCTCTCTCTCAAATAAAAAATAAATAAATAAATAAACTTAAAAAAATACAACTACCCTATGATCCATCACTCTACTAGTATTTATCAAAAAAATACAAAAACACTAATTCAAAGGGATACATGTACCCCTCTGTTTATTGCAGTATTATTTACAATAGCCAAGATATGGAAGCGTCCCAAGTGTCCATCAACTGATAAATGGATAAAAAATATGTAGTATATATATACAATGGAATATTACTTAGTCATAAATAAGAATGAAACTTTGCCATTTGCAAGGATGTGGATAGAGCTAGGAAGTATAATGCAAGGCAGATAACTCAGTCAGAGAAAGAGAAATACCATATTATTTCACTCATTTGTGAAATTAAAAAACAAACAATACAAATGAGCAAAAGGAAATACATAGAAAGAAACCAAGAAACAGACTCCTAACTATAGAGAACAAAGAGATGGTTACCAAAGGGGTGGTGGTTGAGGGATGGGTTAAATAGGTGATGGAGATTGAGGAATGCACTTGTAGTGATGAGCACTGGGTGATGTATGGAGTTGTTGAACCTGAAACTAATATAACCATGTATGTTAACTAACTGGAATTAAAATAAAAACTTAAAAAACTTTTAGTTTAAAAATAATAACAGTAACAAAATGCCTAAAAAGCAGCATGACAGCTACATTTCTTTTTCATTTTCTCTTACATTGCAAATATGATACAGCACTAAAGAAAATATTTTAATCATACATAACCTGACCTCCAACAATTTTTCATTTTTCCCTTACTTTTCATTCTTTGTCCACATGTATACATAGGGCTGAAATTGAAACACAGAGGGGTTAAGTAATTTGTCCAAAGTCGTATACCCAAAAACTGTCAAGTTAATATTGGAACCTAGCCATGCTGCCTCGAGTCTGTACTCTTTTTTTAAGTTTATTTATTTATTTTGAGAGACAGAGAGAGAAAGAGAGTGGGGGAGGGGCAGAAAGAGAAAGGGACAGAGAGAATCCCAAGCAGGTTCCATGCTGTCAGCACAGAGCCTGAGGTGGGGCTCAGACTCACCAACTGTGAGATCATAACCTGAGCCGAAATCGAGATTCTGATGCTTAACCGACTGAGCCACCCAGCCACCCCTCAAGTCTGTACACGTTTTTTAAAACTTTTTTTAATGTTTATTTATTTTTGAGAGAGACTGAGTGCAAGTGGGGGAGGGGCAGAGTGAGAGAGAGACATAGAATCCAAAGCAGGCTCCAGGCTCTGAGCTGTCAGCAGAGCCCAACACGGGGCTCTAACTCATGAACCGTGAGATCATGACCTGAACTGAAGTCGGACGCTTAACCAACTGAGCCACCCAGGCATCCTGAGTCTATACCTTTAAGTAGTATATGACATCTAAATCTCTTTGCCGATCCCCACCAGGCAAGCTTACAATTAATTCAATTTCCTGAATGACTTGATTTTCAGAAATGAGTAGTCTAACCGGTAGACACCAATAATGCTAGAAAGGTGTGTTTCCTTTTATGAATTATTAAATTGGCATTCAGTGGCAGCTACTCAGTGTAGAAGAAATCAAAGAACTAAGAATCAAAGATAAAAACTTTTGCAAGGCCTAATGAAAACACTTATTTATATAAAACTTACTGATGGCAAAATAATTATGTGAATAGTTGGTATCAAATCAAATATTTGTACAGTGCTAAATTACCAATACACAGATTATTTCCAATACACAGTGAAAAACATACCCATACAAGTCAAAGAATCAGATTGTCATCATCCTAATCCAGGGTTAATCTTAGCAACACTCATGGTGGATCAACTAGATATGATGTGTGTTCCGGTATGATCCAACATAATATCCAATCACTAAGAATAAATTCTAGCCAAAAATGTTAACCTTTAGGTGTAATTCTCAGTTTACAGGAAAAACATAGGCTAGAGAAATAAGGTAACTGATACCACAAGGAAGAAAGCAGCCAAATCCAAAAGGCAGAACATTCTGTACGATCACTGGCCCAGTCTCAACATTCCAGTCATCGTTAAAAATTTAAAAAAAAGGAACAACAACAACAACTATGCTAGGATAAAACAGACTTACAGGACACTAAAAACCAGAAGCAAAGCATAATACTGAATTGGACACATATTTATAAATATCAACTATGAAGGGTATTTGGGGATGGATGTTTGTAGAAAGTTAAATATAGTCTGTGTACTGTAGATAAAAATGTACTATAATGGATAGAAACGTGAGGATTATTGACTGAAAAAGTTGCAGAATGATATGTACAGATGATCTTATTTTATCATGAATATATTTTTTTTTAAGATTACATATTTCCTGGGTTGGGGGAGGCTTGAAAAGCTGTAAACCAAAGGGCAAATATATAATTACTTTGGGAAATAGGCATAACCTACTGAAGTTGGAAGATCTGTAAACCTAGTACAACACAGTAGTAGTCAGCATGTGTGTGTGTACGTGTGTGTGGTGTGTGTATGCGAGTACATGTGAGTGGGGGGGATTACATCTGTATGCATCTGTACAGATGAATCTCACAAGCATAACACTGGCCAATAAAAGCAACTCACAAAAAGAATACATACAATAGAATTCCAAAAGTTAGACAAGGGTCAAAAACAGGTAAGGCAATATATTTTTTAGAGATACATACACATGTAATAAAAACACCTTAAAAAATACAAGGGAACAATACAACTTATCATAATGGTTACATCTGTGGGAAAGGAAGAGAAGATAAATGATGGTGGTACACACAGGGAACTTCTAAAGTTCTGGTAATGTTCTGGTTATGGTCTTTTTACTTGGGTCATACATATGCACCATTCACTTTATTATTGTTCACTGAAATAAATATACACACACATATACACATATTTCACTTGTACGTATGATGTCTTATAATAAAAATGAAAGCTGTGTACCAGATCTTGGGCCACATTGTAAGACTGCCCATTCCACCAGTTAGCTGGCCTCCTGGGAGATTTCAGAGCTCTTTACTATAGAATTTTTATATTATTTTCAAACTTCACTATGATAAGCAGCTTTAAAATAGATGTCACTTTGGTAGCTTTTAACTCTACTGAATGATTTTCTCAAAATAAATTCTGGAGATTTCTCAAAATAAAGATCTGGAGTTACTGAGTCTAAGGGAATAAACACACTTACAATTCTCAGTACAAACTGTCAAATTACTTTTCCCAAATATTGTCCCAATTTATAATATCATCATATTAATTGAATACAACTTCACTGACAACTCATTGTTACTTTTAATTTAGTGTTTTTAATTTTTAAATTATTTTGAATTCAACTATTAGGAAATAATATTTTCCCAGCAGTTTGCTATTTCTATCTTCTCTTTATATTTTTCTGCCCATTTGTCTAGAGATCTTGATATTTTTCATATAAACTTGAAGGTACTCATTATCTGTAATTAGTCCTGTTAGGAGTTGCAAATATTCCTATTCTGTTTTTTTTTTCTTTTGGTTTTCTATTTTTCAAAGTAGATGCTATAATTTTCAATATATTAAATATTATCTTTTGTTTTTTCAGATTTCAAAGAGGAAAAGTTATCCTTTCCCTACAGATCAGATGACTCAATCTATTCCTACTTTATAGTTCCCACTTTGAAAGAGACTATATGCTGAAAGAAACACTCAGATTATTGTCAGAAAGCCCCAAAATTGATCATATGGTAAAAAAAAAAAAAATTTTAAGTTTATTTATTTAAGAGACAGAGCGAGTGAGTGAGCGAACACATGCACAAGAGCAGGGGAGGGGCTAAGAAAGAGGGAGAGAGAATCCCAAGCAGGATCTGTGCTGGAAGAGCACACAACACAGAGCTGATCTCACGAACCACGAGATCATGACCTGAGCTGACTGAACTGAAAGCAATAGTGAGAGGCTTAACTGACTGAGTCACCCAGGCATGCCACTCCCCTACAAAAAAAAAAAAAAAAAAAAAAAAAAAAAATTGTAATTTCAGTTCAATGGTGTAAGAACAGATTATTAGATCAATGGTGTTAGAATAACTGGCTGGTGATTTAGAGGGGGGAAAAACACTCGTACTCTACAACAAAGTAAATTTCAAGTGAATTTAAATTTAAATGTAAAAAATAAAATATTGAAAAATAAACTGAGTTAATATTTACTTAATCTTGGAGGGGAAGGCTTTTTATGCATATCTCCAAAGGCAGTTAACAAAAGTAACACAAGTTATATGTAAAACTAGTGAAATCTGAATGAGGTCATTGGGTAAGGTCAACTTCCTTGTCGTGAAATCTGAATAAGGTCAGTGGGTAAGGTCAATTTCCTGTTTATGATTTATCCAAAATTTTACTTGCCATATACATACTGTGAAGTATATGCAGGATTTTCTCATTAATAAAGTGAGAACTTACCACTGCATGTGAGTCTATAATTATCTCTAAATAAAAACTTGTAACAAGGACACTGGGAAGGCCATTTGGCTGACATGGAATGATGTTCAAGACATACTGTGAGGTGAAAAATAGCTTTCAAAACAGTGTCTGATACACTTTTATAAACACAGAAAAATATACATACATCTATACACACAAACCGAGAAAACGTTTGGAAGTAAATATATAAAAGTGCTATTATTATGTTAATAACACAGCCCTTGGAGGAAAAAGATATTACCATATTCATTCTGCCAATTAAGATGCATCCATTGTAAATTCTGACAAACACTGAAAATTGTAGGAACCAAAAGAATAGTCAACCAAAAAAAGATAAGCTTCAAAGGAGGACAATGAGTCCAATACTTGATCTTGAAAATTTAATTTGCAAGTGAAGAAAACTAAAAAAGACAGACATAAAATGGCAAGCTCCAGCACAGGCACAAGCAGCCTATATGTCATTTTTAACAATGATTTTATTTCAGTGGTTAATTATGTATCTTGAAATCAATGAGAACAGATTATTGCTTGAAATTTGACTGTATTCTCAGATCCCATTTTTTTTTTTTTTTACCATTACTTTAGTGGCTGTGATTTTTTTCCCTCAGTTTTAAGGAATAATACAACCATGTCATGCAATTCACCTTCATCAAAAGGTTGGCAGGCTGATAGAGATTTCATGATGCTGTCAATGATGAGTTAATACCACAAGACTTTGTTGGCATCAGGATTTTAATGTCAAAAATGGTGACTCCTAGAAAATGAAGCAACTGCCACCCACAAAGCTAGGGCATACTAATATAATATTTATAATATTATTTGCAAATGACATATCAGATAAAGGGTTAGTATCTAAAATCTATAAAGAAGTGATCAAACTCAACACTCAAAAAACAATCCAGTGAAGAAATGGGCAAAAGACATGAATAGACACTTCTCCAAAGAAGACATCCAGATGGACAACTGACACATGAAAAAATGCTCAACATCGCTCATCATCAGGGAAATACAAATCAAAACCAGGGGATACCACCTCACACCTGTCAGAATGGCTAACATTAACAACTCAGGCAACAGATGTTGGGGAGGATGTGGAGAAAGAGGATCTTTTTTGCATTGTTGGTGGGAATACAAGCTGGTGCAGCCACTCTGGAAAACAGTATGGAGGTTCCTAAAAAATTAAAAATACAACTACCCTATGACCCAGCAATTGCACTACTAGGTATTTATCCAAGGGATACAGGTGTGCTGTTTCAAAAGGGCACATGCACCCCCATGTTTAAAGCAGCACTATCAACAACAGCTAACGTATGGAAAGAGCCCAAGTGTCCATCGATGGATGAATGGATAAAGATGTGGTATATATACAATGGAGTGTTACTCGGCAATCAAAAAGAATGAAATCTTGCCATTTGCAACTACATGGATGGAACTGGAGGGGATTATGCTAAGTGAAATTAGTCAGTCAGAGAGACAAAAATCTTATGACTTCATCACATGAGGACTTTAAGAGACCAAACAGATAAACATAAGGGAAGGGAAACAAAAATAATATAAAAACAGGGAGGGGGACAAAACATAAGAGACTCTTCAATATGGAAAACAAACAGAGGATTACTGAAGGGGTTGTTGGGGGGGGGGGGGGGGAGGGGAATGGGCTAAATGGGTAAGAGGCATTAAGGAATCTACTCCTGAAATCACTGTTGCACTATATGCTAACTAACTTGGATGTAAATTAACAAAATAAATAAAATATTAAAAAAATATATATTGGTAGTATAAGGTATTTTTCTACTTGGAAGAATCCTACAAGTTCAATGTAATAAGAGAGTTTTAGCTACAGTAACTCCAGTCTTAATAGTTTGACCTAGGTTAAACTTAACTAAGACTTAGGTTACATATTTGTAAAATGGAGATTAACTGTATTCACTACAGACAGGGTTATTGTGAGAATCAGAGGAAATGATGCGTTTTAAGATGGGGCGCCCGGGTCGTTCAGTCAGTTAAGCATCGGACTTCAGCTCAGGTCGTGATCTCATGGTTCATGGGTTCAAGCCCCACATCAGGCTCTGTGCTGACAGCTCAGAGCCTGGAGCCTGCTTCAGATTCTGTGTCCTCCTCTCTCTGCCCCTCCCCCACTTATGACAGCATGCATTCTATTTCTCTCAAAAATAAATAAACATTAAAAAAAATTTTAAAAAGAGCTTAGAACAGTACTTGCATATGTTTCATATATTTGTTTAACAGTATGTTGTATGTGCTGAAATTCTCTGTCATCTATTTGGCTTATATACCTCATGCCAAAGTAATACAGTTCATAGAAAAATAAAGGTTAGAACTCACAATTCAGTAAGTCATGGGAATGAAAGGCAGAGAGCATAAGGAACACAGTTGATGATATTGTAATAGCAATGCAATGAGACAGATGGTAACTACACTTATGGTGAACATAGTATAATATATAAACTTGTCAAATCACTAAGTTGTAAATCTGAAACTAATGTAATTGTGTCAACTATACTCAAATATTAATTTTTTTTTATTTAAAAAATAACTCACAACTCAGCATCTTCCTAATATGCCCTATATCTGTAAATAAAGCCCTATTTCTCTATACTTTAGCTTGTGTAAAGTTTTCTATAATAATTATTTTAAACTCATATATAGAAAAGTAGTTTGTGCACCTGGGTGGCTCAGTTGGTTGAGCATCTGATCCTTGATTTGGCTTGGGATATAATTCCAGGGTTCCGAGATCGAGCCCCACTTCTGGCTCTGTGCTGAGTGTGGAGTCTGCTTGGGGTTCTATCCCTCCCTTTGTCCCCCTCCCCCACTTGCACTCAAAAAAAAAAAAAAAGGAGTAAGAAGACAAGAAAAAAGAAAAAAAGTAGTTTTAACAAATGTGCAAATGTGGATCACAGATATATGATCCAAACATTTCAAAGCAATATAAATGATTAAAACTCCATTAACCAATAGCCATTGTAACTCAATGTGAACACTAGGCTGGAAAAAAAAGATATGTTAGAACATTACATAGGGAAAAAAGTAGATGTTGGTACTATTCTAAAAGTGATATAAACCAAATCGGTCAAGTAATATGACTTAAATTCTTGGTAAAATCCAATGAGATGAAATACTTACCCTAATAAGTATTAATAACACTAATGCTAATAATACTTGCATACTGGCCAAGCTGTCCCTGATCTCTTATTGGCAAACTATTTTTTAAATAGCCTCAATATGATAATATGATGGCTGTCATAATCCTGCTTTGGAAAATCACTATGTGTGATAAGTTATCATCTCTTTTTACACTGCCCTTTAATAAAATTAGAAAAGCAAGAACACAGTAAGTCAATGTTTCAAAGTATGCCTATTGTGTTGGCCATGACTAAATAACCCCAAAATGTTTCCAATCTCTCTAGCATATTACACACACACAGTGTTTTAATATATATGTTAATAAAAACTGATAGCGACTTTCGGTTGATTTTACTTTTAAAACCATTCATATACATAGCACGCACAACCTAACATTTTAGTTAAAAGACTCTGCATTGAAACTGAATAGCAGGTGATTTAGCATGAGTAACAGGTCAATTATACAGAATTGTAATTGTTTCTGTGCATTGGGATTTTATGTTAAACATGGGAATGTGATGGTGAGCAGCCATATTTGATTTTAATTGCTGCAGCTTGAGTTCTCCAAAACATCACGAGAACACTAGAGAAAATGACATGAGGCAAGGGAGATGAAAATGATGCTGCAGAGGGAACTCTGGTAACAAATGTAGCTCTCTCTGAGGGACTGGCTATGATTTACAGGGAAGAATAAGCCTCTTCCAAAGAGTCTCCTCCAGCATTAGACAACCCCCTTTACTTTCCTCAGTACTGAAAGCAGAAAAGACATACTTTTCCATCAATAAATGCCTGAAGAATTGCAAACCATTTTTCAGAACAGCAAAATCTTTAGGCTTTCTTTAGCTCCTTCAACATTCTTACACTGACAAGGAAGCATTTCATACTATGCCCCAAAGAAGATAAATCTGTTCAAAATCTTTAAACAAAACAGGGGTGCCTGGGTGGCTCAGCTGGTTAAGTGTCTGGCTCTTGATTTCAGCTCAGGTCAGTAGTCTTATGGTTCGTAGGATCAAGCCCTGCATCGGGCTGACAGGCAGTGTGGACCTGGCTTGGGATTCTCTCTGCCCCTCCCTGTGCACTCTCTCTCTCTTTCTCTCTTTAAATTAATAAATTAATTTAAAAAAAAACTTTAGACAAATAAAATGACAAATCAAGCTGACAAATGAAAAAGAATAAAAGAAAAAGATAGAAAACCTGTAAACCCAGATAAGAAATCTGTTAGAAACAGTAGTAATAAATGCACAACGAAAGGTCTTTCTTACCAATGAGCCAATGGGGAAGAGGACAATGACTCAGACACCTGAATCTTTCTTCTGCTTTCCATGAAGAGCCCTTCCTGAAAGCATTCAGGTAGCAATAGTGATGATAAAAGCACCTTGGGATAGAATTATGGGCCATAAAAATCAACTACATTTTCTGAGTATTTACTAAGCATTTTATAGGAATTATTTCATCGAATCCTTAACAGAGCTCTGTGAAGTTTGTTCTCATGTAGAGATAAGAATATTGAAACTTAGGCTTTAAGGAACATGTATGAGGTAGCACAAGAGGCACAGCTGATTCAAACCCAGTCTGTCTCACTTCAGAACTACATTGTCAATTACATTGCTCAAATGAGACACATACATGTCAAAGTCAATAAAATATAAGGATGGTATAGCATTTTTAAAACTAAAGGACTTTTGAAATACAATTACCATTACTATTCATTGTTACTCAGTTAATATCCTCTAGACTTTAAGATTTTTTGCTCCTGACCACCCCCCAAAAATGTGTATATAGTATATATGCTTGAATTTTATAGTGATTTATTATACGTATATGAAATATTTGTTTCATAAAACTATACTCATCCTTACTACATGTAACATATTCTAATATATTCTATTCTTTTCTTTTAATGCTGGAATTAATTTCATGACCCACAAATAGGTGGCATCTTGCAATTTGGTAAAAAAAATAAACAAACAAAAACAAACTCAGCTCTGGACCATAGGTGCATGTATGTTTGGAAATACAAAGAGAAGTATGAACATCCTGTCATGTTAGAACTCATACAGCCATTCTGAGAGAAGATTAAATAAAATATGTATGTGGGAAATCACTTAGCACAGAGTCTGGCACAAAGGCATATTTGGTAAATATGTTTCCACGAAACCTCTTGCAGCACTACCATCCCCAAACATTTAGAGAAGTGAAGCTACACCACCACCATCATAAGTATTATAGTCACTGAGCTGCCAGCCAAGGTTGACTTTCTGATTCTTAACCAACATCAAAGAATGGAAGTGTGCTACCTACATGCCCTTCCTGATAAAAGCAACTTCTTGCTTTCAAAAAAATTTTTATGAGCCATTTTGATACAAAAATTTTTATTTATTTTTTTTTTGATACAAAAATTTTTAAAGTATATTAAACACTGACTTGACTTCTTGAAAGGACTAGACAGAATTTAGCCTTTTCAAGGACACAGGGTCACACTTCTGCACGCACAATGGTGCAGAACACTCAACTTTACAACTAGTAGATAGGTCACCTAATTCAAATCTCCCACTTTACAGATGAACAAACTGGTATCCCAAGAGGAGATGCAATTTGTCCAAAGTCACCCAATAGAAAGGTCAAGTGATTCCCATCACACCATGCTGTCACATCTATTATTGTACTATGTCGAGCACTATCTAGCAACATAGTCACAATATAAGAGCAATACTTTTGTAATTTCTCTTATGTTTGTTATTTTGGTTATCTCATTTCTTTCCCCATAATCTTTAGCAATAAAACTCTTAAGTCAAAAAAGATCTAGAGGCACCTAGGTGGCTCAGTTGGTTAAGCGTCCAACTTCAGCTCAGGTCATGATCTCATGATTCGTGGGTTTGACCCAATTCAGGCTCTGTGATGACAGCTCAGAGCCTGGAGCCTGCTTTGGATTCTATGTCTCCCTCTCTCTCTCTGCCTATCTCTCAAAAATAAACTTAAAAAAAAAAAGGATCTATGTTAGGGCACCTGGGTGGCTCAGTCAGTTAAGCGTCCAACTCTGGCTCAGGTCATGATCTCCTGGTTTGTGAGTTTGAGGCCCATATAGGGCTCCTCTGCTGTCAAAGCAGGACCTGCTTCGGATCCTCTGTCTCCCTCTCTTTCTGCCCCACCTTGGCCTGCACGAGTGTGTTCTCTCTCTCTCTCTGTCTAAAATAAAAATTAAAATAAAATGGATCCATGTGTTTATCCTCTGCAGGAAAAATTTTAAGCTAGCCCATCTTAGGGAAAGAACTCCCCAAAATATAATGTCTGTGGTGTTTCAGAAAGACAAGGGATCCAGACTGAATCACTATGTGGTCTTCAGAAAGCAAAAAGGATGCAATGAAAAGCCCACATTTAAGAACAAACAGTTCTGTGGATGTGACTGTCAGAAACCTCAACCAGTCTCTGAAAATAGGCAATATCGTAAACTTCACAAGGGCAGAGACTAAGTTCTGAGTAAATGTGAGTTGAATACTCTGAAAAATGAGTGTTTGTCACTACATAAACTGGTCCCAGGCCATTGTACTGTTGGATGTAGGCTTGCACTTTAGGTGTCTGTCTCTTCCCTTTCCTATTAAGACATGAACTGTCACTTATGTCTAATGACACCACCCAAATACAGCTTTTGTAGAAGTTGATAACACTGTATCTTCTAAATAGGATGTTTCTAAATATGCTCTGAGAACACTAGAATTATTTATAAAATTAGAATAAATATGCTCTAATTAAGGGCCTGAAGGATTCCACTATGTAAGAAGCACGTCAATATTACCATAGCTCTCCTAACTTCCATCTTGCCTGCTCTTCTGTTGAATTGTTGGCTCTGAAGCAGACTGCAGATTACAGAGGTTGCCTGATGTCACCTCCATTGAGGTGTTATGTTACTGGGACTATTTTTAACCTGAAACCAAGGATACTTCTCTGTAACCTACAAAATTATCATTCCAATGTCTTTTTAAACGGCAAAATGCCTTGAAAATGACGACTGTGTACCCCAACTGAAAGCCACTTTCTAGACACATCATTTATTTCCAGTTTTGTCCTCTCCTTTGAGACTCCAGTCAGCCTTCCTTCCTTTTTTCCATTTTCTACTTCATTTTTCACAGTTCAAACACTTTATTTTATTCATCTGCCTTTGGGTGTCTGAGAGATATTTCCTGTATTTTGTAATCAAAAGGAAATAGACATAACTAAGAAAATACATACAAAACTTTATCTTCCCATAATCTCTTCAAAACATGATCTTAGGGGAAATCTTATGATATGTAAAGTAAAAAACAAAAAACAGAAAAACACTAATCAAAGACAAAGGGATTTAAGTATTATCCACATATGATTTTACTTGAAGCAATGGTCTCTTGATGACATAACTAGAACTAAATTTACTAAAATAAAAATTACATTTCATAGCCTACTTCTTCATGTTTGTGATACATGCATGATTAACTCTGCTTTTTTCAGTAAAACTGAATCTAAGAAACGCTGCTTTTCCTAAGATTTACTCAAGCTAGTATTTAGTAATGCAAACATTTTTAAGGCCACTTTCAGCAAACTATTTCAAAAAAGAAATACTCCAAACACATTAAAAATAATTCAAATTAAAGATGAACATAAAGGAAGGGAAGCAAAAATAAGATAAAAACAGAGAGGAACACAAACCTTAAGAGACTCTTAAATACAGAGAACTGAGGGTTGCTGAATGGGTGTTGGGTGGGGGATGGGCTAAATGGGTGATGGGCATTAAGAAGGGCACTTGTTTGGATGAGCACTGGGTGTTGTATCTAGTGAGGAATCACTAAATTATATTCCTGAAATCATTATTACACTAGATGGTAACTAAATTGGATTTAAATAAATAATTCCGATTAAATAATGATTGGAATTATTGAAGTCATTTGGGAAACAACTTTTAACTAATTTTTCCATCTTGACATGCCTAAAAACAAAGCTTCATAACATGAATTTATGCAATGTGCTTGATAAACTCAGATTATGTTCACCAGTAAGTGATACGAAAAACAACTTTTAAGATTAACTTCAAATAAGTTTTTCCCATACTTTGAGAAATATTACTCTCACTGGAACAAGTCTAAAATGAATCTTTTTTTAAATACACCAGATGCCACCTAATTCAATTTTCTGGATCACACACAGCATCTTCCTACCTCTACCATAACAGACTCTAACAGAATGAAAGTAGTTCATATTATGAACTGAACCAGAAAGCAAACTATTTGTTATAAGAATTAGTAGCATTTAATAGGAATTAGCACTCTTATCAATTAAAATTTGAATCCAGATAGGAAAAAAATCTCTTAATGTTTCAAAAAATTTTAAAAACACCCCAACTTTCTAGGTAACAAAAAAGAAAGGCAATAATATAGAATCCAAGTATGGTATTAACAACTATTCAAAAATGGATGTTCTTCTCAGTTTCAAGATAGAGTGGAGAGAACAAATGAATAGTCTATAGGCTCCTTCCAGCTCTCATCCAACATGTGTTCACAGCAGCTACAGACAAGTTATCTGCAGCCATGCAGTTTTCAGGATGGGAATAAACATGTCTGCTGTCCTGAGAACAATTACCCAAGTGCCACTACAATAAGAATTTTTGATTAGACAACACCTGAAAGGATATCTAGTTTACCCTCTCTGTATTTAAAAACAAGGAAACTGAGGCTCAGAGAGATTAAATGCCCTAGTAATTCAAACAGGCATATTTAAATACCTGCAAGATTTAGTAACTTTTCCCAATTATTAGAGTATATTAGAGTTAAATGGGTTAACTCTAAGGGTCTGAACCACTGATTCTCCTTCTGAGATGGAATGGGCCTTTGGAAATTTACCAGCTGTGTGATCTTGAGCACACTGCAACCTTTCTAAGCCCCAGTTTCCTCTTCTGTAAAGTGTAGAGAATACCTACTCTAACGAGGTGGTTGTGAGAATTGCATACAGCTTGTAAAGTGCTTAGCACATCGATTAGCAAATAATAAGCATTCAAAACCAGGTAGCTATAATTTTTACTCGGCCCTGGCAACATGGCTGCCCCTACTGTTTGAGAAAACAGCTAACTCCATTCATTAACACAATGGACAGATATTCATCCACCAGAGCTTTTCAGGCCTACCACATTCTGCAAACAGGAGAAAACCCCACTCAACAACCTATTTCACCACATTTCAAACCCACCCTTTACACTGTTAAAAAACAAAATACTAACTGCTGCCAAATGTCTTCTACCACAAGTGGTACGCTGAATTTGTCAACTAGATATTGAAGGGGATTTTCTGGCTCCACCCAAAACATGGAGAATAAATGATGGGAAAACAAGGGGAAGATAAGGTCACACACCTGAAATGGAATTCACAGAAGCTTCTTCTCAGCTCATTTAGTTGTGAGTAGATAGGTGGGTGTCAGAAAGCAAAACGCTACCTTTCAGCATCATAAAGCAGGAATAATGGCTACCTCAACAAAATACAATTCCCCAGGCCTCTCAACATAATAGAAAAGAATCCGTTTCCTGGTCCTAGTAATTAATACGCACACGGACAACACCTGAGCACCCTTCTCGAAAAACTGAAGGCTAAGCTGTATCCGAGCTGCAATTCACCCTAGGACTACATAAATATATGAAAAACTCCTACTGAAGGGCGAGACAAAATTACGGAGAATATCGCCTTGAAATCAACAAGGTGGGGATCATGTTATGCCAAAAGGCGTCTCCATTGATAAAGTCCCGATCCTCCATTCTCATGACACTGCAAAACCCACCACCCTCTAAGGAAATTACAGGAACCACCCGCAGCAACCAACCTCAGCAATCGGCATCGATCATATCGACCCCTACTCAAATGGCGCTAAGCACCGTGGGTCCAAGCCCCTCCCTGGAGCTGCTAACTCCCGCGCTGACTCCACACTACCTCACTTCCTTCCAGTCCTCCCTGCTATGCTCAACCCCCGGCATTTCTCACCAAACTTCGCCACTGACAGAAAAGGTAGGAACGAGATAGACTTCCTACACTTTGTTCGGAGAGTACCAGAGCCACACATACCCGTCCCTATTACGATCACGTCAAACTCCGAAGGGAGATTATCCGCCATCTTGAGAGAAAACGTGTCATGTGACTATCGCTTGTGGAAATGAGATCAAGTCAGGCATTGCCCCGGTAGAAGGCGGAAGGGAAAACAGTGCATTCTGGATATTGTAGTTCTTGGGTGGCCGGTCCAGGTAGGCGGCTACAACATTTTATTTGAAATGTTTACGCGAATGTTAAAAGCTCAATTTATTTTCCAGGCAGAGTGCAGTGGCGCATTTAGCCTGGAGGTTTGAGGTAGTAATGAGGTGGAGATTTTCACTCTAGCTAGCTAGGATGAATGTGGCAAAACCTGGGTGTTCCTTGACGATGAAGCAAGAATTGGAATATATGAAGGGTGGAGTGAAATTGAAAGGGGATTGCTCTGTGAACAAAGGACATTTTCATTCCAGTCTTGAAACTGTTTCCCCCAGCGAGTCTGTTCTTTTGTTTTGGCCTCTGAGGCATAATTTTACGCACCAACACTTCAAAACTATATCCCATATATTTTTTGCCTCCATATCTCCCCAATGAAAACCCACGAAAACCGTCTCGCCCTAGTCTAGCCCTAGTTTCGCCAGAATGGAACCTAAATTGAGTTTGCATTTGTTCTAGTTAGTCCAGCCGGACATCCGGCAGTATATATTTAGAAAATTAGCCTTGCTTTACAGCAGCGAAAAAAGATATGAAAGCATAGTAGTTGCTTGATAAGCGTCTAATGATTCTGAATCTAGTTTTTTATACATATGCACGGAGTCCATACAAGATTCTTCTGATAAGCTGCTGCAAAAATGACCATGATAAAATACCATTTATAGTAAAGTGATTGTATTTGATGAGGGGCTTTAGGGTTCGTTGTGTAGTTATTTTATAAGCGTCTCAAAATAATTCAAAGCGAGTGCAGTAGTGGACCTTCCCTTACACAACTTGTCCTCTGAATCGTTTGTGGTTTCCCAGTCTCACTGTTGTTCCTCCAGCATGGGATTATCTTCCCATTCTCTACCTAACATATCCTTAAGATTCAGCTCAGCTTCTACCACCTCCTCCTTTTATGTCCTCCCTATATTGGGTTAAATTTCCATAGGTAGTGCTAACATTCTGTCATAGTCTTCCATATTGCCCTGAAATTATTTGCATTTAGGTTGGTTCCTATACAGTACACATATCTACATATGTACAAAAATACACACCCAGATAGGCCTAAATTATAAGACCTTCTATGACAGGGACTGTGCCTTATTTATCTTTTTACCCCCTGCATCTAACGTGGGCCTATTGCTTAGTAGGATGCCAGTGTTTGCTGAACTGGTTAGTTCTGACTCCCTTAATAGATGGTAAGTACTGTGAATACAGGGACTGAGTATTCCATCTTTATATCTACCCACAACTATCATGTGTCATATTTTGAAGATGCTCAATACCTGTTTCTTTGCTAAGGTTCCATGAAAATTCTTTAAAACTGTACTTTACTGGGGTTGGGTTTTGTTTTGTTTTGCTGCATTTTGCCATAATCTTTAGCAACATTTTACATGTTTCATTAATTTATTTTATGGGTTATCTGGATGTATTGAACAATTCTTTTGTGATACGGTCCTCTGATGAATATTTTGTGTAAGAGATTTCTTTGAGAAGTGTAAGGTATTGTTCAGTAAATCACTCTGCCATTTGCCTTGATATGAAAAGAAAGTTTTGAGTACTATCAGAAGTGAAATAGATCTTATCTGTTAGATCTATGAGATTCTTAATACCATCAGTGGAAATGAAAATTAATAGATTTCCCAGAGTAAACACAGGAAACTTTCCAAAATCTCCTTTAACAGTGAGAAGCTATGGATGGGTAGTTAAAAACATGATAAATTAAGGTATCTCTATCATACTTTGGCAATATCTGTATACTTGTATGTGTATCTTTTTCAATATGAGTGTATCTTTCTATGGATTCAGAAATTTTATAACAAGTAGACACACTTATGGATTCAGAAATTTTATAACAATCAGACACACTGTGAAGACACTACTTATCATTTCATTCAATTTTCCTCAAATATTTATTGAATACCTACTATGTGCAAAACACTGATTTAGATGATGGAATTACAGCAATGAATAAAACAGACAAAAACCTCTGACTTCATTAAGTTTACATCTAATAGGGTATAAAACAAAATAAACAAGTAATTGCTCTGTCATGCTAATATTCCAATATGTTTTGCCTCAAATATGAAATCCCTTTTATTCTGAAGTTAGAAAGCAGGACCCTTGGAAAAATAAAATTGCCAGCGTATATTTAGCTGTCCTTTCTCTATTATACACTCTCTGAACATGGAAAATATGGTTACATTAGAAAAAATTAAAGCCTCTGCATGGAGAAAGTGTTCAAAATACCTTTTATTTCAAATGTATTTTTATAGATCTCCTGTAAAGACAAATATAGGGGTTGATAATGTCAGTAAAATAGCATGAAGCAAAGCAGCTTAATTGCTGTCTATTCTGTTATTCTAAGGATGTCTATTTTTTAGAAGTGAAATATTTTATTTGGATAAGTCATAGTACGAGATGATGGATACATATTGACTTACCCTATTAAGTCACTGTGATCCTAATTTTGTACTTAATGGTTTCCTGAGTTGAAAACCATGATTCCCTGAATATTTACCTTGTATTCAGAAGGTTACATAACTGTGTGATCTGACATAACAAATGTTTATAAACTGGTAATTTAATGGTCTCTATCCCTGGCCTTTCCTTTGAGCTCCAGATCCATATATCCAATCCCTTACTCAACATCTCTTCTGAACATGTCCACTACTGAACTCCTGAACATTTCAGCCCCACTCCCAAACCTCTTCATCCAGTGTTCCCTACCTCAGAAATGGTACTACCTTCTAAATTAGTTACTCAAGTCAAAAACTTAAGAATTATCCTTGATATATCATTCTCTTTCACTCTTAAACCAATTCATCATCAACTCTTGCCATATCTATCTCAAAGTTATATTGTAAACATACCCACCTCTCAATCTGGACTGCCCCTGTAATCTCTTGCCTAGACTACTACAATAGGCCCCAGCTCGACCCTTGATTTATGCTTGCTTCTCTCCAGTCCACTGTAGAGGAGAGTAAACTCTTAAAAATTCAAATCTAGGGGCATCTGGGTGGCTCAGTCATTTTAGCGGCTAACTCTTGATTTCAGCTCAGGTCATGATCTCACGGTTTGTGAGGTTGAGCCCTGCATCAGACTCCACACTGTCAGCACAGATTGGGATTCTTTCTCTCCCTCCCTCTCTCTCTGCCCCTACCCTGCTTGCACTCTCTCTCTCAAAATAAATAAACTTTTTTTAAAAAAGATTTAAAAAAATTTTTAATTCAAATATAAGGGCACCTGGCTGGCTTAGTTGGTGGAGCATGTGGCTCTTGGTCTCAGAGTTGTGAGTTCAAGACCCACATTGGGCATAGAGGTTACTTAAAAATTAGATCTTAAAGGGGCGCCTGGGTGGCTCAGTCGGTTAAGCGTCGGACTTTGGCTCAGGTCATGATCTCACGGTCCGTGAGTTTGAGCCCCGCATCAGGCTCTGTGCTGACAGCTCAGAGCCTGGAGCCCGTTTCAGATTCTGTGTCTCCCTCTCTCTCTGCCCCTCCCCTGTTCATGCTCTGTCTCTCTCTGTCTCAAAAATAAATAAACGTTAAAAAAAATTTAAAAAAAAATTAGATCTTAAAAAAATTCAAATCTAATTATGTCCTCCCCTACCTAAAATCGACATGATTTCCCATTACTCTTAAAATACACTCCAAAATTTTAAGCATGGTCTAAAAGTCCCTGCTGAACTCTCCAGGCTCTTCTCATACCTGTCACCCTTCTCTCTCTAAGCTCCAACCATATTGTCTCTCCTTCGTTTTGTCTGATACACCATGCTCCTTCCTTCTTCAGGGCCTTCATTCATGTTCTTCCGTATTCCTGAGGTATACTTTTGTCCTTCTTCTCCCTTTCTCTTAGCTTAATCCTACTCATTTTGCAGTTCATTCAGAATATCACTTTCTCTTGTAAGTCTTCATCTAATCCTCAATCTACCTTAAGTCTCCTTTCACCCTATACTTCTCCTTTGTTCAACTTTTCATGATTGGAAATATCAAATTACTTATGCAGTTTCTTATTTTACATCTGTTACCCTCCTAGGAGATGAGTTATGCAAAGGCAAGGGCCATACCTATGTTTTTCATCATTATATTTCCAGTACCATCATTCAGTGCCTAGCATATAGTAGGCACTGAAAAATATCTGCTGAAATCCCACTTCTGGGTATATATCCAAAGCAAATAAAATCAATATCTCAAAGATATATCTGCACTCCTATGTTCATTGCAACATTATTCACAGTAGCCAAGATATAGAAACAACTTCAGTGTTCATCAACAGATGAATGGAGATACACACACACACATATATACACACACATAGACACATATATGTTTACATAGATTTATACAAAGGAATATTAATCATCCCTTAAATAGAGAAATTCTGCCATGTGTTTTTTTTTACATAATATATTTAGGAGATCCTATGTTCTCAGAACATATAGGGACACCTCATTTTTAATGCTTTCCTATAATTCCATTGTATGAATATGACATGATTTTACTTAATATTCCTCTATTGATGGATATTTAGTTTTTTCCTACAACAAATGATATTGCAACGAACATCATTTTCTTGGAGAGGCAATATAGAATAATGGTTATGAGTTCAGACTCTTTGCCAGACTTCCTAGGTTGGAGTCCCAATTTTATCTTCTACCAACTGAATGGTCTCAGATAAGTTACTTAACATTTCTTAACCTCAGTTTCCTCATATGTAAAATTGCAACAATAATATAACTTACCCCCCATGGGAGTTATGAGGGGTAAATAAAGCCCTTAACACTGTATTTGATGGTAGTAAGCACTCAATAAATAGTAGCAGCAGTAGTAGTAGTGGTAATAGCAGCAGCAGTCATTGTGAGCAAGTGGGAGATACCAACTTCCATCAATCAGATTGGCAAAAATGAAATTATTTGATAACATACAGTATTGATAAACTTCTGAGGGAGCAAGCTCACTCATACAGTGCTAATGGAAGTGGAAATTGATACAATTTGTTGAAAGAAATTTGGCAGTATTTGTCAACATTTTAAATGCATATATTTGGTGATTCAGCATTTTCTCATTTTAAATTTATCCTGCAGACTAGTGAATTGTTTTATTCATATGTCAAATGATATGACACCATATTGATCCTCTCAATATTTCTCTGACTTTTGGGTTTTAAATTCATGTGACCAAAACAAAACTTTTCGTGTTAATAGTTATTTTTGACATGTGGTATTATAGAATATGTAATTTTTTCTTAAGTAAAATACAAATTCTCTCCTTCCCTAATAGCTTGGGAATTGAACATATAAGCATATTTAAGAAAGGCTTATATAAATTCAAGGACTATAAAAGTTAGTACTATGAGGGTAGGGATCTTTGTTCACTGACTCCTAAGCATCTAGAAGATGCCTGTAATTGAATAAGAGCTTAATAAATGTTTCTTAAATGCTGAAGGAGTGGAGATCTAAAATAATCCCCTATGAAACACCTTTCAGTGCCATGGCCAGCCTTTTTCCCAAAGTGTCTTCTGGGGAAAAGTAATTCTGTAGGATGTTAATAGGGGTTGCACTATCAAATACAATTAGAGAGCAATAAAAGTCAAATGGTTTCTTTACTGGAGGATTCTTCAGATATTTTATAATAAATATACATGTGAGCTATGAAGATTTCTTAATAACCTTAAAAAATTTTTTAGTATACTTGACAAAATAACTTTTAAAGGAAGAACATACTTTGGGAAACACTAGGCTGGACTATTGGTCTAACTCAGAATAACATTTCTTGTGTGTTTCACAGATGATGTTTTTGTCCCACCATCATTAAGACACAGCAAAAAAATTTCTAGGAGTGATAATGAGACAAGATGGACCAGAACTATTACATACATACTCGTTCCAAATGTCAGTGTTACTAGTACAGTTTATGATCCAGCAGTCATATAATTTTACACACCCATGTGTGCACACACGTACACACACAAATTCAATTCACTACCATGGAATCTCATTCTTACTATATTGTAAACAACCAAACTTACCAGACACTGATCTAGTATAAACTAAAGTAAGAGTGCCAGATAAACCACCGATACTCTGAGTTTAAGTTTACAAGAGCTTCTTAGAAAATAGTTATGTCTGTATGAATGTGTATCTCATAACACTGTGAAAAACAAGCAATAACAGTTAAGGAAGTAAATTATTAACTCCTTAATACAAGTTCCACACTTACAAAGGAAAAACTTTTTTTTTAATGCAGAACTAATGTTTGAGCTTGCTTTGAATTAAAAATTTTCTATCTCTAACCCTGTGGTTGTAGTGATAATAAAAATTCATGAGCACAAGTATTCTGGACAGTAAAACATAGCTGGAAGTGGAGAAAATCCAGTCTACTGGAGAATAACCTGAAACTACCCAAAGTTGTACTTTTGTGAGCATACACACTCTTTGAGGTATACCCAGTTGAAGTCAGCTTGGACTTTTCCATTTCAAATATGTACAAATATTATCCCATCATACTTTTTTCCATTGTATAAAATTCAGGTTCTTTGAGTTCATGTTCATTTCTACCTTTCAACAATAATCAATGTTGTGAGAGCAATTATTTCCACTATATCAGAAATATGTTTTAAATATGAGTTTTAGTATCAAAATGATTATTTGTACTATTGTATTTGTCAGTTTATTCAATACAGAAATATTCAGAATACATTTGTATTTTTTCACTTTCCTTGCAAAACAAAACAAAAAAGCTATGAATAATTTGGTGGGAATTTCACAAATCCTTACAGATAGTCTTGCTGTTCTTCTTGTATCTGTTTAATTGTAATGTCGGTAATAGAAAACAACATACTAAATTTTGCATGGATGAATAAGCACATTCAATAAGGAAGATTTAATAGAGTAAATCTAATACTGGATTAAACATTTTCTGCATAACAGACCATAAAATGGGCATTTATTTTACCAATGGATCCTTGGCATTAGAAGTAAATAGAAGTGCATACCAATGTAATTAAACTGAATATTCAGTGGCCTGATTGCAAAGTTTTCCTACATTTTGTTATGGTAACATCCTGTTAATTAGAATTGTCTAAACATATTCAAGCACGCATATTGAAAAAGTTATGTATAAACATTTCATTTGCATTTCATCATTCAATAAATCAATTTGTTTTATTATCCTCAGAGTTTGAACATAATAAACTTTCTGTATGATTGCACAAAGTAAAAAATTCAAATATATGGATGGGGTGCCTGAGTGGTTCAATTAGTTAAGCATCTGACTCTTGATTTCAGCTCGGGTTATGATCTCACAGTTTGTGAGTTCAAACCCTGCATCAGGCTCTGCACTGGCAGCACAGAGTCTGCTAGGGATTCTCTCTCTCCCTCTCCTTCTGCCCCTCCCCCACTCACACATGTATACATATGCTCTCTCTCTCTCTTAATTTCTCAAAAATTAAATTAAATTAAAATAAATTAAGAATGGGGTACCTGGGTGACTCAGTCAGTTGTGTCCTACTCTTGGTTTCAGCTCACGTCATGATCTCACAATTGGTGAGTTTGAGCCCCACATCAGGCTCCATGCTGACAGAGTGGAGCCTGCTTTGGATTCTCTCTTCCCTCTCTCTCTGCCCCTACCCCACTCGCGTGTGCTCTCCCTCTCTCTCTCTAAAAATTAATAAACTTAAAAACATTTAAATATAAAGAATGAATGAATGAGTGAACACATGAAAACTGCAATATGGGATGGGTTCACATTTGAATAATATTTGATTTTTCATTTTTCATTAAAAAATCTTTTTTTATTAAAAATGTTTGCT
Organism: Panthera onca; assembly: GCF_046562875.1. NCBI lineage: Eukaryota > Metazoa > Chordata > Mammalia > Carnivora > Felidae > Panthera > Panthera onca. The sequence goes on along the minus strand of NC_138357.1, from coordinate 57,813,122 downwards.
TATTTATTTTGAAAGAGAGAGATAGAGCACAAGTGAGGAGGGACAGAGAGAGAGGGAGACTGAAATCCCCAGCAGGCTCCACGCTGTCAGTGTAGAGCTTGATACGGGGCTCGAACTCACCAACCCTGAGATCATGACCTAAGCTGAAGTTGAACACTTAACTGACTGAGTGACCCAGGCACCCCATAATAAGAAAAAACTTCTTAATTTAAAGATATATTTAATCTCAGAGGGTGAATTATTCCCCCCAAATTTGCTTACAAAACCTCATATCAAAGTTTTTAACATGGCTATTCATAATAAAATTTTCAAATATTCTATAGTTTGTACTAATAGTCTCTCTTATTACTGGTATTTTATCAGTATAGTTTTTTTTACTATAATGCATTTATGTTGTTTTTCAATGCAAAAGCATTTTTAATTAATTAATCTTTATCAGGAAATAGTTGAATAACCTAAGATTCAGAACTTTTATTTTCTTTAATCCTCAAGGATGTTTTATTCAGTCAATGTATGACTCAAACCGTTAGGAATAGAGTCATTTCATGTTTGGACTAACTTTGTGACAAGTTTGACTATAATGAGGGCATTTGAACTATATTTTATATTCTTTATAAGTACAAAATAGGAGTGTGGAGAGAAATGTATGAAATACCTGCTAAAAAACAGGAATTATCTCTATGTTTCTATAGTACTAATGTCTACCACTGCCACTATACCTTCTCATGGATGCTTTCCCTCCTTCCTCCTGCCAAAAGGCTACAGTCATGTTTTTTTTTTTATTGTTTTCATTATTCTTTTTTTTTTCAGTAGTAGAATTTATTTTTTTTCTTTTTTTTATTTTTTAATATGTGAAATTTACTATCAAATTGGTTTCCATACAACACCCAGTGCTCATCCCAAAAGCTGCCCTCCTCAATACCCATCACCCACCCTGCCCTCCCTCCCACCCCCCATCAACCCTCAGTTTGTTCTCAGTTTTTAACAGTCTCTTATGCTTTGGCTCTCTCCCACTCTAACCTCTTTTTTTTTTTTTTCTTCCCCTCCCCCATGGGTTTCTGTTACGTTTCTCAGGATCCACATAAGAGTGAAACCATATGGTATCTGTCTTTCTCTGTATGGCTTATTTCACTTAGCATCACACTCTCCAGTTCCATCCACGTTGCTACAAAAGGCCATATTGCATTTTTTCTCATTGCCACGTAGTATTCCATTCTGTATATAAACCACAATTTCTTTATCCATTCATCAGTTGATGGACATTTAGGCTCTTTCCATAATTTGGCTATTGTTGAGAGTGCTGCTATAAACATTGGGGTACAAGTGCCCCTATGCATCAGTACCCCTGTATCCCTTGGGCAAATTCCTAGCAGTGCTATTGCTGGGTCATAGGGTAGGTCTATTTTTAATTTTCTGAGGAACCTCCACACTGCTTTCCAGAGTGGCTGCACCAATTTGCATTCCCACCAACAGTGCAAGAGGGTTCCCATTTCTCCACATCCTCTCCAGCATCTATAGTCTCCTGATTTGTTCATTTTGGCCACTCTGACTGGCATGAGGTGGTATCTGAGTGTGGTTTTGATTTGTATTTCCCTGATAAGGAGCGACGTTGAACATCTTTTCATGTGCCTGTTGGCCATCCGGATGTCTTCTTTAGAGAAGTGTCTATTCATGTTTTCTGCCCATTTCTTCACTGGGTTATTTGTTTTTCGGGTATGGAGTTTGATGAGCTCTTTATAGATTTTGGATACTAGCCCTTTGTCCGATGTGTCATTTGCAAATATCTTTTCCCATTCCATTGGTTGCCTTTTAGTTTTGTTGGTTGTTTCCTTTGCTGTGCAGAAGCTTTTTATCTTCATAAGGTCCCAGTAATTCACTTTTGCTTTTAATTCCCTTGCCTTTGGGGATGTGTCGAGTAAGAGATTGCTACGGCTGAGGTCAGAGAGGTCTTTTCCTGCTTTCTCCTCTAAGGTTTTGATGGTTTCCTGTCTCACATGCAGGTCCTTTATCCATTTTGAGTTTATTTTTGTGAATGGTGTGAGAAAGTGGTCTAGTTTCAACCTTCTGCATGTTGCTGTCCAGTTCTCCCAGCACCATTTGTTAAAGAGACTGTCTTTTTTCCATTGGATGTTCTTTCCTGCTTTGTCAAAGATTAGTTGGCCATACGTTTGTGGGTCTAGTTCTGGGGTTTCTATTCTATTCCATTGGTCTGTGTCTGTTTTTGTGCCAATACCATGCTGTCTTGATGATTACAGCTTTGTAGTAGAGGCTAAAGTCTGGGATTGTGATGCCTCCTGCTTTGGTCTTCTTCTTCAAAATTACTTTGGCTATTCGGGGCCTTTTGTGGTTCCATATGAATTTTAGGATTGCTTGTTCTAGTTTCGAGAAGAATGCTGGTGCCATTTTGATTGGGATTGCATTGAATGTGTAGATAGCTTTGGGTAGTATTGACATTTTGACACTATTTATTCTTCCAATCCATGAGCAGGGAATGTCTTTCCATTTCTTTATATCTTCTTCAATTACCTGCATAAGCTTTCTATAGTTTTCAGCATACAGATCTTTTACATCTTTGGTTAGATTTATTCCTAGGTATTTTATGCTTCTTGGTGCAATTGTGAATGGGATCAGTTTCTTTATTTGTCTTTCTGTTGCTTCATTGTTAGTGTATAAGAATGCAACTGATTTCTGTACATTGATTTTGTATCCTGCAACTTTGCTGAATTCATGTATCAGTTCTAGCAGACTTTTGGTGGAGTCTATCGGATTTTCCATGTATAATATCATGTCATCTGCAAAAAGCGAAAGCTTGACTTCATCTTTGCCAATTTGGATGCCTTTGATTTCCTTTTGTTGTCTGATTGCTGATGCTAGAACTTCCAGCACTATATTAAACAAGAGCGGTGAGAGTGGGCATCCCTGTCGTGGTCCTGATCTCAGGGAAAAAGCTCTCAGTTTTTCCCCGTTGAGGATGATGTTAGCTGTGGGCTTTTCATAAATGGCTTTTATGATCTTTAAGTATGTTCCTTCTATCCCGACTTTCTCAAGGGTTTTTATTAAGAAAGGGTGCTGGATTTTGTCAAAGGCCTTTTCTGCATCGATTGACAGGATCATATGGTTCTTCTCTTTTTTTTTCTTAATGTGATGTATCACGTTGATCGATTTGCGAATGTTGAACCAGCCCTGCATCCCAGGAATGAATCCCACTTGATCATGGTGAATAATTCTTTTTATATGCTGTTGAATTCGGTTTGCTAGTATCTTATTGAGAATTTTTGCATCCATATTCATCAGGGATATTGGCCTGTAGTTCTCTTTTTTTACTGGGTCTCTGTCTGGTTTAGGAATCAAAGTAATACTGGCTTCATAGAATGAGTCTGGAAGTTTTCCTTCCCTTTCTATTTCTTGGAATAGCTTGAGAAGGATAGGTATTATCTCTGCTTTAAACGTCTGGTAGAACTCCCCTGGGAAGCCATCTGGTCCTGGACTCTTATTTGTTGGGAGATTTTTGATAACCGATTCAATTTCTTCGCTGGTTATGGGTCTGTTCAAGCTTTCTATTTCCTCCTGATTGAGTTTTGGAAGAGTGTGGGTGTTTAGGAATTTGTCCATTTCTTCCAGGTTGTCCAATTTGTTGGCATATACTTTTTCATAGTATTCCCTGATAATTGTTTGTATCTCTGAGGGATTGGTTGTAATAATTCCATTTTCATTCATGATTTTATCTATTTGGGTCATCTCCCTTTTCTTTTTGAGAAGCCTGGCTAGAGGTTTGTCAATTTTGTTTATTTTTTCAAAAAACCAACTCTTGGTTTCGTTGATCTGCTCTACCGTTTTTTTAGATTCTATATTGTTTATTTCTGCTCTGATCTTTATTATTTTTCTTCTTCTGCTGGGTTTAGGCTGCCTTTGCTGTTCTGCTTCTATTTCCTTTAGGTGTGCTGTTAGATTTTGTATTTGGGATTTTTCTTGTTTCTTGAGATAGGCCTGGATTGCAATGTATTTTCCTCTCAGGACTGCCTTCGCTGCGTCCCAAAGCGTTTGGATTGTTGTATTTTCATTTTCGTTTGTTTCCATATATTTTTTAATTTCTTCTCTAATTGCCTGGTTGACCCACTCATTCGTTAGTAGGGTGTTCTTTAACCTCCATGCTTTTGGAGGTTTTCCAGACTTTTTCCTGTGGTTGATTTCAAGCTTCATAGCATTGTGGTCTGAAAGTATGCATGGTATAATTTCAATTCTTGTAAACTTATGAAGGGCTGTTTTGTGACCCAGTATATGATCTATCTTGGAGAATGTTCCATATGCACTCGAGAAGAAAGTATATTCTGTTGCTTTGGGATGCAGAGTTCTAAATATATCTGTCAAGTCTATCTGATCCAATGTATCATTCAGGGCCCTTGTTTCTTTATTGACTGTGTGTCTAGATGATCTATCCATTTCTGTAAGTGGGGTGTTAAAGTCCCCTGCAATGACCACATTCTTATCAATAAGGTTGCTTATGTTTGTGAGTAATTGTTTTATATATCTGGGGGCTCCGGTATTTGGCGCATAGACATTTATAATTGTTAGCTCTTCCTGATGGATAGACCCTGTAATTATTATATAATGCCCTTCTTCATCTCTTGTTACAGCCTTTAATTTAAAGTCTAGTTTGTCTGATATAAGTATGGCTACTCCAGCTTTCTTTTGGCTTCCAGTAGCATGATAAATAGTTCTCCATCCCCTCACTCTCAATCTAAAGGTGTCCTCAGGTCTGAAATGAGTCTCTTGTAGACAGCAAATAGATGGGTCTTGTTTTTTTATCCATTCTGATACCCTATGTCTTTTTCTTGGCGCATTTAATCCATTTACATTCAGTGTTATTATAGAAAGATATGGGTTTAGAGTCATTGTGATGTCTGTATGTTTTATGCTTGTAGTGATGTCTCTGGTACTTTGTCTCACAGGATCCCCCTTAGGATCTCTTGTAGGGCTGGTTTCGTGGTGACAAATTCCTTCAGTTTTTGTTTGTTTGGGAAGACCTTTATCTCTCCTTCTATTCTAAATGACAGACTTGCTGGATAAAGGATTCTCGGCTGCATATTTTTTCTGTTTAGCACACTGAAGATACCGTGCCAAGCCTTTCTGGCCTGCCAAGTTTCAAAGGAGAGATCAGTCACGAGTCTTATAGGTCTCCCTTTATATGTGAGGGCACGTTTATCCCTTGCTGCTTTCAGAATTTTCTCTTTATCCTTGTATTTTGCCACTTTCACTATGATATGTCGTGCAGAAGATCGATTCAAGTTACGTCTGAAGGGAGTTCTCTGTGCCTCTTGGATTTCAATGCCTTTTTCCTTCCCCAGTTCAGGGAAGTTCTCAGCTATAATTTCTTCAAGTACCCCTTCAGCACCTTTCCCTCTCTCTTCCTCCTCTGGGATACCAATTATGCATATATTATTTCTTTTTAGTGTATCACTTAGTTCTCTAATTTTCCCCTCATACTCCTGGATTTTTTTATCTCTCTTTCTTTCAGCTTCCTCTTTCTCCATAACTTTATCTTCTAGTTCAGCTATTCTCTCCTCTGCCTCTTCAATCTGAGCCGTCGTGGTTTCCATTTTGTTTTGCATTTCGTTTAAAGCGTTTTTCAACTCCTCGTGACTGTTCCTTAGTCCCTTGATCTCTGTGGCAAGAGATTCTCTGCTGTCCTCTATACTGTTTTCAAGCCCAGCGATTAATTTTATGACTATTATTCTAAATTCACTTTCTGCTATATTATTTAAATTCTTTTTGATCAGTTCATTAGCTGTTGTTATTTCCTGGAGATTCTTCTGAGGGGAATTCTTCCGTTTGGTCATTTTGGATAGTCCCTGGAGTGGTGAGGACCTGCAGGGCACTTCCCCCGTGCTGTGGTGTATAACTGGAGTTGGTGAGCGGGGCCGCAGTGCGACCTGATGTCTGCCCCCAGCCCACCACTGGGGCCACAGTCAGACTGGTGTGTGCCTTCTCTTCTCCTCTCCTAGGGGCGGGATTCACTGTGGGGTGGCGTGGCCCGTCTGGGCTACTTGCACACTGCCAGGCTTGTGGTGCTGGGGATCTGGCATATTAGCTGGGGTGGGTAGGCAAGGTGCATGGGGGCAGGAGGGGCAGGCTTAGCTCGCTTCTCCTTAGGTGATCCACTTCAGGAGGGGCCCTGTGGCAGTGGGAGGGAGTCAGATCCACTGCCGGAGGTTTGGCTCCACAGAAGCACAGATTTGGGTGTTTGCGCGGAGCGAGCAAGTTCCCTGGCAGGAACTGGTTCTCTTTGGGATTTTGGCTGGGGGATGGGCGGTGGAGATGGCGCTGGCGAGCGCCTTTGTTCCCCGCCAAGCTGAGCTCTGCCGTCCGGGGGCTCAGCAGCTCTCCCTCCCTTTGTCCTCCAGCCTTCCTGCCTTCTGAGCAGAGCTGTTAACTTATGACCTCCCAGACGCTAAGTCGCGCTTGCTGTCGGAACACAGTCCGTCCGGCCCCTCCGCTTTTGCCTGCCAGACTCGGGGACTCTGCTTGGCCGGCGAGCCGCCCCTCCGCCCTGGCTCCCTCAGGCCAGTCCGTGGAGCGCGCACCGCCTCGCCGCCCTTCCTACCCTCTTCCGTGGGCCTCTCGTCTGGGCTTGGCTCTGGAGACTCCGTTCTGCTAATCCTCTGGCGGTTTTCTGGGTTCTTTAGGCAGGTGTAGGTGGAATCTAAGTGATCAGCAGGACGCGCGGTGAGCCCAGCGTCTTCCTATGCCGCCATCTTCCGGAACTCCCTACAGTCATGTTTTAAATGCCACATGACTTCAAGCCTCTAACCATAGTTGATTGAGGACAAAGAATAAAGCTGACCCAAGAGAAACCATGGCTTGCAAAGATTTATGCCTAAACTTGAGGCCTGTTTTAAAAAGATAACCTGAGCCAATCAGACTCCCTTTTCAGGAAATTCTAAATAAATGACATAGAAGATGCAGTATAACAAAAGCCAAAACAAAATACTGAGATTCAACTTCACTGTAAGGTGAGTTGGAGCAGCCATTATGTAAGGCATCCATCTTTTGTATGCACTTAATCAAGATAGGTACTAGAGGAAGTCAACTGCTAAAGAGAAAGGAGAGTAGAGGAGATACGGAGAGAGGAGTATGATTGCCATGAGAGCAAGAGCAAGTTCCTGCCCTGAGAGAAGAGTTGTGATCTCTGTCCCATGAAGATCAGCTGTGTTTTGTTTTATCCTTCAATTCCTGTAAACTCCAGTGTATCCTTACAGTAAAACACCCTTTTCTTCAGGTAGCTTGGATTAATATTGAGACCAAAAGAGTTTTGTTTAAAAGATTTTAAAGTGCCCATGTATCCAAGAACAAATTAGTACACAGGCCCTATAAAATAAGAGGCAGTTACAGACAGTTCTTTGTAAACTATTTCTCCACCTGAAAATTATAGCTTAAAGAGGTTTTAAAATTATTTTTTAATGTTTATTTATTTTTGAGAGAGACAGAGTATGAGCTGGTGAGGGGCAGAGAGAGAGGGAGTCACAGAATCCGAAGCAGGCTCCAGGCTCTGAGCTGCAGCACAGGGCCCAATGCGGGAGTCAAACTGCGAGATCTTGACCTGAGCTGAAGTAGGCCGCTTAACAGACTGAGCCACCCAGGCACCCCTGAAAGAAGTTTTTATTAGCACTATTAAAATGCTAGAAATATTAATTCAAGTCTAAATAATGCTCAAGAAATCATAGGATGAAAACATATTTAAAAAAAAAATTGATCTCTCCTTTTGCCTTCAGCTCATTTCATAGCCAAATTACTCCAGGCAGCTGGAAAAAGCTATTTTTATTCTTAAAACCTCTGGGGAAGTGTACTTCATTCTTTTTTGCCCATTTATTCATGGTTAGGAATCTCTGTCACTGCAATATTGGTTTCTGTAATTTTAAATGTTAAATTTGGAGTATTAAGTGATGTATTAAAATATTAATATGACATCATGACATGATTGAAAATAAAACAACTAATGCCAATTCATCCTAGCATTCAAACCTCCATACAAACCTCCATATAAGCATGGTATCATATGGAGTCTGTCAGAAACAGTATATATTATATATAACTATCAAAACACATGAAATTAGCTGCATTAATGGTGAAACCTCAGTTTCAGTCCTAATTACAGTAGTATGCAAATTACAAGTATTCATCAAGATGGGAAAATCAAAACTGTGGCAGCCAGCCAGCCTCCAAAATGACATCAATGGGACTCATATCCTGGAAGTCATGCCCTTGTGCAGTCCCTTGCCACATAAAATCAGCTAGCCTGTGTACAAATAGGATTTTGTGGAAATGATGAAGTGTGACTTTAGAGGACAAGTCATTTAAGACATTGCAATTTCCACCTTAATCTGTCTAGGATCACTTGCTCTGGGAAAAGTCAGCTGTCATTTCATGAGAAATTCCAACAACTCTTTGGAGAGGTCTATGTGGTAATAGTTTTGCACATATGCAGCAGGGAACCAAGGCCTCTTGCCAGCAGCCATGTGAGCCATGTGGTTGATCCATCTTGGAAGTGTATCTTACATCTGCAGTTAAGCCTTCAGATGACTACAGCCTCAGCTGCCATCTAGACTGCAACCTCATGAGAGACCCCAAAACAGAACCACTCAGCTAAGCTACTCCTGAAATCTTGGTTCATAGAAACTGTGAGATAATAAAGGTTTATTCTTTTAAGACACTAATTTCTTTTCTTTTTTAAAAATTGTGTAGTTCTTTAATGTTTATTTATTTTTGAGAGAGACAGAGAGAGATAAAGCAAGCAGGAGAGGGATAGAGAGAGGGAGACCTAGAGAATTCCAAGCAAGCTCTGTCCATGCTGTCAGCACAGAGTCCAACACAGGGCTTGAACTCACCAAACCGTGAGATCACGACCTGAGCCGAAATCAAGAGTTGGACACTTAACCTACTGAGCCACCCAAGTGCCCCTAAAACACTAATTTCTTATGTGGCTTTGTTATGCCCAGAATTCGTGATCCCCAAAGACCGCCAGGGAGCCGAGTCCGATGTAAAAGCAAAAGAGCCTTTATTCGAGCTAGCTCGAACTCAATCCCCTACCTGCACCGACGCAGCCGTGAGATACCGGGGAGAGAGAGCGAGTTTCAAAAGGACAAAGGTTTTATTGGGGCCTAGGGGCAGTTGGTGAGGTAATGGCTGTGGCCTCAGCAGATTGGCTGGGGAAGTGTCCGAGTCCTGTTAGGCAGGTGAGCAGGAGGTTACTCAAGGGGAGGAGGCGTGGTCAAGGTGAAGGACACAGAACAAGATGGAGTTGGCCGGCGTAGGCCCGCCCTTTCAGCTTCTTATTCAGCATTTGGTAGCTAGTAAAAAAATAGCACTGTAATCTGAAGATGACATTTCAATCATGCTTTCTCATGGAGAGGGCTGCCACTGCTACATCCAAAAAATCTATGCCCCATCCCATCCCAATATTTTAGTCAAATCAAGCCCTAATCTAACCTTCCCAGCATTATATACCACTACTCCTCCACTACCTATACTCTGATCCAGCAAAACTGGTCAATTCACTGTTTCCTGAACATTTTTATGTCTCCATGTATTAATTTTTTTCTCTCACTGAAAAGCATTTATTTTTCCTATCTTTATTGTAAAATCACACATTTCCTTCAGAATCCTTCTGAGCTGCCACCTGCTTCATGCAAGCTTTACTGATGATCTCTGAAATTGGTTTATATACCTTTTTCCATTTAAGTCCTGTATTATTGGAGACTATGTTAGTTGCAAGTGACATAATCCCACCTCAGACTAGCTCAAGCAAAAAGGACATTTACTGAAGGGAAATTGGCAGTGTAATAAGAGAACACTACACTTGTGTCATCCCATGAATACAATTGGATAACTATAAAATCATCTTAAATACCCCAGAAATTTATCTGAAGATTGGCAGAACAAATTCCAAAACTGAAGGTAGAGAAAGGCCACATCAAAGAAGGTAGAAAGTGCACAGATGCAGTCTGAGAGAGAAATGGTTCGTGGCTGCTGCACTGGGGAGGGAGCCACAGTTGCATAGAAGGGCAAGAGACAGACTAGCACACAGGGGAGTGTATGGGGGGAAATAAATCCTCATAGCAATTTTCTTGGAAAGCACAAAGGACTAAATTTTGTGAGTTCTTGCAACCAGTGAGGGTTAAAGCCTGAATTTTTAAAGGTTAGCAGGCATGGCTTGAATAGAGCCTGAGGGCATTGGGGCTGTTCTTGGACAGAAGGCAGGGCCAACAGCCCATGGACATGCAGCATGGAAACAGCAATCTGAAGAGTGCCTGGGGCACACAGTGGGGAGGTTATTTGCTCATCTCAGAGTGTGTCCCAGAGAGGCAGCATTCATATAGAGATACCCCTCTCAGAACAAAGGAACTGACAGGTGCCATTTTCCTCCCTCACCCTTCAGCATAAGCACAGGACCACCTGCGGGAACCACCGCACAGCAGATACTCGCTACCTAATTTGCTTACAACAAACCCTACCTCCCACACTCTAGGTGAACCCCCCCTTCCCAGTCACACTTGCCTCAGTCCCAGCATGGCAGGCCCCCTCACCCAGAAGACAAGTTTAGATACCTGCCTACACCTCATCTCCTGACTCAGGAAATTTGCAGGGCCTTGGTTCCAGCAGCAGTGACAACTGGTTTTATTTCACAAGCAGACCAGAGCACATCTGGTAAGATTGCACCACATTTAGGCCAGAGACCCAACACTGTCCACAATAAGCAAAGAGAGCCTCTGCAGATGACTGGCCTGAAGGATAAAGTAGTCTGCACAAAACAGTAGCATGCATGCAGCACACATTGGAGACACTCCTGGTGCACCAGGATCTGGGAAACATGGGACACTACATGGCAGGGCACTATAGGACCTCTTCTTTATAAGGCTATTATCCTCAAGAATAGGAGACATAGGTGACTTTCATAACATAAAAAATCAGGATCAGAAACTTAGAAAAGATGAGAAGACAGAGTAATTTATCCCAAGTGAAAGAACAGGACAAGTCCATAAGATATAAGTAACATGCCAGATAGACAATTTAAAGTAATGATCATATATACTCACCGCATTTGAGAAAGAAGTGGAAGGCATCAATAAGACCCTTAACACAGAGATAAGGAATAGCATGGCAGAGTTAAAGGGCTCAATAAACAAAATAAAAACATTACTGATGGAATGAACAGCAATCTGGAAGATGCATAGGAACAAATTAATAACCTAGGAGACAGAGTAATGGAAATAATCAAGCTGAACAAATGAGCAAAAAAAGAATTATGCAAAATGAGAATAGGCTTAGGGAACTCAGTGACTCCATCCAATGTAATAATATTTGTATTATAGGAGTCCCAAAAGAAGAATAGAGAGAAAAAGGAACATAAAATTTATTTGAAGAAATAATAGCTGAAAACTTCCCTAATCTGGTAAAGGAAACAGATACCTATGTCTACAAGGCACAGAGAACCCTAACAAATTCAACAAAATCAGGTGCACACCAAAATATATTGTAATTAAACTGGCAAAATATACCCACAAAGAAAAAAAATTTAAAGGAGCAAGGCAAAGGAAGACAGTAACATACAAGGGGAATATTGTAAGATATCTAATATCTCAAAATATCACTATATTATTGAGCAGAAGCTTTCTAGGCCAGAAGGGACTCAAATGATATATTTGAAGTGCCGAATGGGAAAAATCTTCACCCAAGAATACATTATCCAACAAGGCTATCATTCAGAATATAAGGAGAAATAAAAAGTTTCCCAGACAAACAAAAAATAAGAAGTTAATGACCAGTAAGCCAGCCCTGCAGAAATATTAAAGGGGACACTTTGGAAAGACCAAAAGTGACAGCATGAAGGTAGAAAACACAAAAGCCATAAAGAGGAATATGTCTGTAAAAAAATCAGTCAAGGAACTTACAAAATAAAAGGATTTAAAATATGATACAATATACCTAAAACATTGGGAAAGTGAGGAGTAAAGAATGGGTTCAAATTTAAAAGACCATCATATGAATATAGACTGCTATTTGCAAAAGATGTCATATAAAGACCTAATGGACACAAAAAATAAAAAAATAACTAATGAATATGCAAAGAATAAACAGAAATCTAAATATATTACTAAAGAAAACCAGCAAACAACGCAAAAGAGAAAGACAAGAAAGGATCAGAGAAAATCTTCAAAAACACTCAAGAAAGAAGTAATAAAATGGCAATAAGTACGAATCTATCAATAATTACTTTGAATGTAAATGGACTAAGCAATCAAAAGAAATAGGGTGACAGGATGGATAAAAAAAAACAAAACTCACTTATAGGCTGCCTACAAGAGACTCATTTAGACCTAAAGACATCTGCAGATTGAAGCTGAGGAGATGGAGAAACATTTATCATGTAAATGGACTTCAAAAGAAATATGGACTAGGAACACTTATATTGGACAAAGTAGAATTCAAAACAAAGACTGTAACAAGAGACAAAGAAGGACACTATATAATAATAAAGGAGAAAATCCAACAAGAATATATAATAATTGTAAATATTTACGTACCCAACATGTAGCACCCAGATATACAAAATGTTAATAACAAATGTATAGAAAATAATGGGTATAATACAGTAATAGTAGGGGAATTTAACACTCCACTCACATCAATGGACAAATCATGTAAATAGATAATCCACAAGGATAATGACTTTGATACACTAGAACGGATGGATTTAACACATATATTCAGAACATTCCATCCTAAAACAATACACATTCATTTCAAATACGCATGAAACATTCTCCACAATAGGTTACATATTAGCCCGTAAACAATCCTCAACAGGGTGCATGTCTAGCTCCGTTCATGGAGCATGCAACTCTTGATCTTGGGGTTGTAAGTATGAACCCCACCTTGGGTGTAGAGATTATTTAAAAATAAAATGTTAAAAGAAATAAAACCTCAACAAATTTGAGAAGATCAAAGTCATACCATGCACCTTTCTGACCACAATGCTGTGAAACTAGAAATCAATCCCAAGAAAAAATCTGGAAAGACCACAAATACATACATGGGGGTTAAATAACAAGCTACTAAACAATGAATGGGTCAATGAGGAAATAAAATTAAAAAAAAAAACCGTGGAAACAAATGAAAATGAAAACACAAAATGAAAACAAACCTTTAAGATGCAGGAAAAGCAGTTCTAAGAGGGATGTTTATACTAATATAGACATACCTCAAGAAGCAAGAAAAATCTCAAATAACAATCTAATTTTACACATAAAGGAACTAGAAAACGAACAATAAAACCTAAAATGAACACTATAAAGGAAAAAATAAAGATAAGAGGGGAAATAAATGATATAGACACTAAAAAAAAAACAATAGAAGACATCAATGAAACCAGGACGAGGTTATTTGGAAAAGTCAATAAAATTGACAAGCTTCTACCCAGACTTATCAAGGAAAAAACAGAAAAGACTACATAAAATCACAAGTGAAAGAGGGGAAATAATAACAAACACCAGAGAAATACAATTATAAGAGAATATTATGAAAAAATATATGTCAAAAAATTGGACAAACTAAAAGAAATGGATAAATTCCTAGAACCATATGAACTACCAAAACTGAAACAGAAAGAAATAGAAAATTTTAACAGATTGATAATCAGCAAAGAAATTTAATCAGTACCCAAAACTCCCAACAGACAAAAGTCCAGGACCAGAGGGCTTCACAGGTGCATTCTACCAGACATTTAAAGAAGAGTTGATACCTATTCTTCTCAGAATATTCCAAAAAATAGAAACTGAAGGAAAATTTCCAAATTTATTCTATGAGGCCAGCATTACCCTGATTCCAAAACCAGATAAAGACAATACATAAAAAAGAACTACAGTTCAATATCTCTGATAAACACAGATGCAAAAATCCTCAACAAAATGCTAGCAAATCAACTCTGACAATGCATTAAAAATTATTCACCACAATCCAGTGGGATTTATTCCTGGTTTGCAGAAGTGGTTCAATATCCACAAATCAATCAAAATGATACATCACACCAATAAAAGAAAGGATGGAAACCATATTATCCTTTCAATAGATGCAGAAAAAGCATTTGACAAAATACAACATCCATTCATGATAAAAACTCAACAAAGTAGGTATAGAGGAAACATACTTCAACATAATAATGGCCATATTTGAAAAACTGACAGCTAACATCATCCTTAATGGGCAAGCACTGATAGCTTTTTCCCTAACATCAGGAATAAGACAAGGATGTCCCCTCTCACCACCTGTATTCAGCATATTACAGGAAGTACTAACCACAACAATCAAACAACAAAATGAAATATCCAAATTGGTAAAGAAGAAGTAAAACTTTCATTATATACAGATGACATTATATGATCTATGGAAAACCTGAAAGACTCCACCAAAAAACTGCTAGAACTGACAAATGAATTCAGTAAATTTGCCAGATACAAAATCAATGTACAGAAATCTGTTCCATTTATATACATCAAATGAAGCAGCAGAAAGAGAAATTAAGAAAACAATCCCACTTGCAATTGCACCAAAAATAATAAGATACCTAGGAAAGATCTTTACTCTGAAAACTATAAAACACTGATGAAAGCAATTGAAGAGGACACAAAGAAATGGAAAGACGTTCTGTACACGTGGATAGGAATATTGTTAAATATTGTTAAAATATTGTTAAAATGTCTATACACCCAAAGCAACCTACACATTTAATGCAATCCCTATCAAAATACCAACAGTATTTTTCACAGAGCTAGAACAAACAATCCTAAAATTTGTATGGAACCACAAAAGTCCCCAGATAACCAAAACAACCTTAAAAAAGAAAAGTGAAGCTGGAGGTATCACAATTTTGGACTTCAAGTTATATTACAAAACTATAGTAATCAAAACAGTATGGTACTCGCTCAAAAATAGACACTTAGATCAACGGAACAGAATAGAAAATCCAGGAATAGACCCAAAATTCTATGATCAACTAATCTTTGACAAAGCAGGATAGAATATCCAATGGGAAAAAGACTCTTTAGCAAATATTGTTGAGAAAACCGGACATCAACACACGAAAGAATGAAACTGGACCACTTTACTACACCATACACAAAGTAAATTCAAAACAGATTAAAGACCTAAATGCGAGATCTGAAACCGTAAAAGTCCTAGAATATAACACAGACAGTAACTTCTCTGACAGCAGCCATAACAAGTTTTTCTAGAAATGTCTCCTGAGGCAAGGGAAACAAAATAAAACTGAACTATTGGGACTTCATTAAGATAAAAATCTTCTGCACAGCAAAGGAAACAATCAACAAAACTACAAGGCAACTTACAGAATGGGAGAAGATATTAGCAAATGACATATCTGATAAAGGGTTAGTATTCAAAATATATGAATAATTTATAAAACTCAACACCCAAAAAGCAATCCAATTTAAAAATGAACAAAAGACATGAACAGTTTTCCAAATCATCCATATGGCCAACAGACACATGAAAAGATAGTCATCATCACCATCAGAGAAACGCAAATCAAAACTATAATCAGATATCACCGCACATCTGACAGAATGGCCAAAATCAACAACACAGGAAGCAACAGGTGTTGGCGAGGATGTAGAGAAAAAGGAACCCTCATGCACTGTTGGTGAGAATACGAACTGGTGGAGTCACTGTGGAAAACAGTATGGAGATTCCTCAAAAAGGTAAAAATAGTACTACCCTATGATGCAGCAATCACACTACTGAATATTTACTGAAATAACACAAAAACACTAATTCAAAGGGATATATTCACCCCAATATTTATAGCATTATTTACAATAGCCAAGATATGGAAGCAGCTCATGCGTTCATCAATTAAGGTTAAAGAAGACTTGGTGTATACACACACACACACACACACACACACACACACATACATACACACACACACACACACATATATATACACACATTGTGTGTATATATATAGTGTATATATATATATAGTGTATATATATACATATATATATGTATATACCTACAATGGAATATTATTCAGCCATAAAAAGGAATGATGTCTTGCCACTTGTTATGTCATAGATGGAGCTGGACAGTATAATGCTAAGAGAAATAATTCATTCAGAGAAAAACAAATACTATATAATTTGACTCATATGTGGAATTTAAGAAAGGAAACAATTGAGCAGTGGGAAAATAGATCAACCAAGAAACATACTCTTAACTATGGAGAGCAAAGATATGGTTACCAGAGGGGAGGTTGTTGAGGTATGGTTTAGACGGGTGATGTGGATTATGGAGTGAATTTTTTGTGATCAGCACTGGGTGATGTATAGAATTGTTGAATCACTATATTGTACACATGAAAATAATATAATATTGTTCTTGGAGCGCCTGGGTGGCTCAGTTGGTTGAGCGTCTGACTTCAGCTCAGGTCATGATCTCACAGCTAATGGGTTCGAGCCCCATGTCGGGCTCTGTGCTGACAGCTCAGAGCCTGGAGCTTGTTTTGGATTCTGTGTCTCCCTCCTTCTCTGCCCCTCCCCCACTTGCGCTCTGTCTCTCTCTGTCTCTCAAAAATGAATAAAATTAAGAAAGAGAATTTAAAAAATTAAGAAAGAGAACAAATCTTTTTTTAATGTTTTTATTTTATTTTTGAGAGAGAGCGAGAAAGAGAGAGACAGAGCACAAGCAGGGGAGGGGCAGAGGGACAGGGAGACAGAGTCAGAAGCAGACTCCAGGCTCTGAGCTGTCAGTACAGAGCCTGACATGGGGCTTGAACCCACAAACCATGAGATCATGACCTGAGCTGAAGTCGGATGCTTTACCGACTGAGCCACCCAGGTGCCCCTGAAAGGGAACAAATCTTATACAGTGAAGTAGCTCTTCCCTTATACGAATTGATTCAGTAGAGTATACAGCCAATTCTCTTCTCTTCTCATCTTATCTCACAGTATAAATGTACCACATCTTCTTTATCTATTTATCAATCAATGGACACTTAGGCTTCTTCCATATCTTGGCTATTGTAACTAATGCTGATATAAACATTGGAGTGCATATATCCTCTGAATTACTATTTTTGCATTCTTTTGGTAAATACCTGGTAGTGGAATTACTGGATCATAAGGTAACTCTATTTTTAACTTTTTGAGGAAACTCCATACTGTTTTCCACAGTGGCTGCACCAGTTTGCATTCTCACCAACAGTGCCAGAGGGTCTCTTTTTCTCAACATTCTCACCAACACCTGTTGTTTCTTGTGTTGTTGATTTTACCTGTTCTGACAGGTGTGAGGTGATGTCTCATTGTGGTTTTGATTTGCACTTTCCCTATGATAAGTGATGATGAGCATCTTTTCATGTGTCTGTTGGACATCTGGATGTCTTCTTTGGAGAAATTTCTATTTATGTCTTCTGTTCATTTTTAAATGGATTATTCATTTTTGGGGTGTTGAGTTTTATAAGTTCTTAATATATTTTGGACGCTGTTTATCAGATATATCATTTGTAAATATCTTCTCCCATCCTATAGGTTGCCTTTTAGTGTTGTTGAGTGTTTCCTTCACAGTGCAGAAGCTTTTTATTTTGATGTAGTCCCAATAGTTTATTTTTACTTTGGTTTTCCTTACTTCAGGAGACACATCTAGAAGGAATTTGGTATGGCCAGTGTCAGAGAAGTTGCTGCCTGTGTTCTCTTCTAGGATTTTTATGTTTTGAAATCTCACATTTAGGTCTTTCATCCATTTTGATTTTTTTTTTTTTGTATATGGCATAAGAAAGTGGTCCGGTTTCATTCTTTTGCATGTTGCTGTCTAGTTTTCCCAACACCATTTGTTGAGAGAGACTGTCTTTTTCTCATTGTTTCTCTTTGTTAAATATTAATTGACCATATAATTTTGAGTTTATGTCTGGATTTGCCCTTCTGTCCTATTGATCTGTATGTCTATTTTTGTGCCAGTGCCATACTGTTTTGATGACTACAGCTTTGTAATGTAACCAAAAGTCCAGAATTGTGATGCCTACAGCTTTGCTTTGATTTTTCAAGGTTGCTTTGGCTATTCAGGGTATTTTGTGATTTCATACAAATTTTAGGGTGGTTTGTTTTAGCTCTGTGAAAAATGCTCGTGGTATTTTGATAGGGATTGCATCAAATGTGTAGATTGTTTTGGGTAGTATAGACATTTTAACAATATTGGTTCTTCTAATCCATTAAAACATGGAATGTCTTTCCATTTCATTGTATCATCTTTAATTTCTTTCATCAGTGTTTTATTGTTTTCTGAGTAAAGGTCTATCACCTCTTTGATTAGGTTTATTCCTACATATCTTATGGTATTTGGTGCAATTGTAAATGGAATTATATTCTTAATTTCTCTTTCTGCTGCTTCACTTTTGGTGTATTGAAATTTCTGTACCTTGATTTTGTATTCTGCAACTTTACTGAATTTGTTTATTAGTTCTAGCTATTTTTTGGTGTAGTCTTTGGGTTTTCTCTATATAGTATCATGTCAACTGTAAATAGTGAAGGTTTCCATTCTTCTTTACCAACTTGGATTCCTTTTATTTCTTTTTGTTGTCTGATTGCTGTGGCTAAGGCTTCCAGTATGTTGAATAACAGTGGTGAGAGTGGACATCCTTGTTTTGTTCCTGACCTTAGGGGAAAAGCTGTCTGTTTTTTCCTGTTGAGGATGAAGTTAAGTGTGTATTTTTCATATATGGCCTTTATTATTTTGGTGTATGTTCCATCTAAACCTGTCTTGTTGAGGGCTTTTATCATGAGTGGATGTTGTACTTTGTCAAATGCTTTTTCTGCACCTATTGAAATGATCATATGGTTATTAGTCTTTCTCTTATTGATGTGATGTATTACAGTGATTAGTTTATGAATGTTGAATCACCCATGCAATCAAGGACTAAATCCCAATTGATCGTGTATTTTTGTGTACTTTTAAATTATTTTTGTATTTAGTTTGCTAGTATTTTGTTGAGAATATTTGCACCCATGTTCATCGGTGGTATTGGCCCGTAGTTCTCTTTTTTAGTGTAGCTTTTATCTGGTTTTGTTATCAGGATAATGCTGGCCTCATAAAATGAATTTGGAAGTTTTCTTTCCTTTCCTAATTTTTGGAATAGTTTAAGAAGAATAGATATTAACTTGTCTTTAAATGTTTGATAGAATTCACCTGTGAAGCCACCTGGTCCTGGACATTTTTTTGTTGGGAGTTGTTTGATTACTGATTCAGTTTCTTTGCTGGTGGTCAGTCTGTTCAAATTTACTATTTCTTCCTGTTTCACTTTGGGTAGTTTATATGTTTCTAGGAGTTTATCCATTTCTTGCAAGTTGTCCAATTTGTTGGCATATAGTTTTTCATGATATTCTAATTGCTTGTATTTCTGTAGTGTTGGTTGTTATTTCTTCTCTCTCATTTGTTATTTTTTTTTATTTGAGTCCTTTCTCTTTTTTCTTGATAAGTCTGGCTAAAAGTTTAACGATTTTATTGATTTTTGCAAAGAACCATCTCCTGGTTTCATCGACCTGTTCTATTGTTTTTTGTTTTGTTTTGTCTTGTTTTAGTTTCTGTATCATTTATTTCTGCTTTAATGTTTATTATTTCCTTCCTTCTGCTGGGTTTAGGTTTTGTTTGCTTTTCTTTTTCCAGGTTAGGTTGTTTATTTGAAATTTTTTTTGTTCTTCACATAGGCCTATATTGCTATAAACTTCTCTTTAGAACAGCTTTTTGCTGCATCCCAGATGTTTTGAACCATTTTGTTTTCATATTCATTTGTTTCCATTTATTTTATTTATTCTATGGTTTCCCAGTTGAGCCATTCATTGTTTAGTAGCATGTGTTTATATAACATGCATATGTGGGCTTTCCTGTGTGTGTGTGTGTGTGTGTGTGTGTGTGTGTGTGTGTGTGGTTGACTTCGGTTTCATAGCATTGTGGTCAGAAAAGATGCACAGTATGCCTTTGATCTTCTTAAATTTGTTGAGTCTTGTTTTATAGCATAATATGTCATCTCCTCTGAAGAATGTTGTGTGCACTTGAAAATAATGTGTATTCTGCTTTTTTAGGATGGAATATTCTCAATATATCTCTTAAGTCCATCTGGTCCAGTGTGTCATGCAAAGCCATTGTTTCCTCATTTATTTCCTGTTTAGATGATGTTTCCATTGATGTAAGTGGAGTGTTAAAGTCCCCTACACTTACTGTATTATTATAGGTTAGTTCCTTTATGTATGTTATTAACTTTTTTCTGTATTTGAGTGCTTTTGTGTTGGGTGTATAAATATTTACAATTGCTATGTATTCTTGTTGGATTGTCACCTTTATTATTATATAGTGTCCTACTTTGTCTCTTGTCACAGTCTTTGTTTTAGAATCTAGTTTGACTGAAATACGTATTTCTACTCCATGTTGCTTTTAACATCTATTTGTATGATGTATGTTCTTCCATCCCTTGATTTTCAGTCTGGAGATATCTTTACATCTAAAATGACTCTCTTCTAGTCAGCATATGTATGGGTCTTGTTCTTTTAATCCATTTTGTCGCCCTATATCTTTTGATTGGAGCGATTGGTCCATTTACAATCAACATAACTATTGATGGATATGTGTTTATTGCCATTTTATTACTTGTGGTAGTTTCTGAGGATTTTCTGTATTCTTTCTTGTCTTTCTTTCATGTTTTGCTGATTATTTAGTAATATGTATTTATATCTTTCTCTTATTATTTGCATGTTTATTAGTGGTTTTTTAAAATTTTTATTTATTTATTTTTATTTTATTTTTTATTTTTTTTTAAATTTACATCCAAATTAGTTAGCATATAGTGCAACAATGATTTCAGGAGTAGATTCCTTAATGCCCCTTACCCATTTAGCCCATCCCCCCTCCCACAACCTCTCCAGTAACCCTCAGTTTTTTCTCCAGATTTATGAGTCTCTTCCATTTTGTCCCCCTCCCTGTTTTTATATGATTTTTCTTTCCCTTCCCTTATGTTCACCTGTTTTGTCTCTTAAAGTCCTCATATGAGTGAAGTCATATGATTTCTGTGTCTCTCTGACTGACTAATTTCACGTAGCATAATCCCCTCCAGTTCCACCAATGTAGTTGCAAATGGCTAGATTTCATTTTTTTTTGATTGATTATATATGTATATATACCACATCTTCTTTATCCATTTATCCATCGATGGACATCTGGGCTCTTTCCATACTTTGCCTTTTGTTGATAGTGCTGCTATAAATATGGGGGTGCACGTGTCCCTTCAAAACAGCACACCTGTATCCCATGGATAAATGCCTAGTTGTGCAATTGCTGGGTCGTAGGGTAGTTCTGTTTTTAGTTTTTTGAGGAACCTCCATACTGTTTTCCAGAGTGGCTGCACCACTGTTTGCATTACCACCAACAATGCAAAAGAGATTCTCTTTCTCCGCATCCTCACCAACATCTGTTGTTGCCTGAGTTGTTAATGTTAGTCACTCTGACAGGTGTAAGGTGGTATCTCATGGTGGTTTTGATTTGTATTTCCATGATGATGAGTGATGTTGAGCATTTTTTCATGTGTCCGTTGGCCATCTGGATGTCTTCCTTGGAGAAATGTCTATTCATTTCTCTTGCCCATTTCTTCACTGGATTGTTTGTGTTTTTTGTTTGTTTGTTTGTTTGTTTGTTTGTTTGGTGTTGAGTTTGTTAAGTTCTTTGTAGATTTTGGATACAAACCCTTTATCTGATGTGTCATTTGCAAATATCTTCTCCCATTCTGTTGGTTGCCTTTTAGTTTTGCTGATTGTTTTCTTCGCTATGCAGAAGCTTTTTATTTTGATGAGGTCCCAGAAGTTGATTTTTTCTTTTGTTTCCCTTGCCTCTGGAGTCGCGTTGAGTAAGAAGTTGCTGCGGTCAAGATCAAAGATGTTTTTGCCTGCTTTCTGCTTGAGAATTTTGATGGCTTCCTGTCTTACATTGAGGTCTTTCATCCATTTTGAGTTTATTTTTGTGTATGGTGTAAGAAAG
Source organism: Panthera onca (assembly GCF_046562875.1). Lineage (NCBI taxonomy): Eukaryota > Metazoa > Chordata > Mammalia > Carnivora > Felidae > Panthera > Panthera onca. The sequence goes on along the minus strand of NC_138357.1, from coordinate 57,791,036 downwards.
TCGTCCATATTGATTCTTCTGCATGTCACTGTCCAGTTTTCCCAGCACCACTTGCTGAAGAGACTGTCTTTATTCCATTGGATATTCTTTCCTGCTTTGTCAAAGATTAGTTGGCCATACGTTTGTGGGTCCATTTCTGGGTTCTCTATTCTGTTGCATTGATCTGAGTGTCTGTTCTTGTGCCAGTACCATACTGTCTTAATGGTTATAGCTTTGTAGTATAGCTTGAAGTCTGGGATTGTGATGCCTCCTGCTTTGGTTTTCTTTTTCAAGATTTCTTTGGCTATTTGGGCCTTTTCTATTTTTCTGGTACAAATTTTCAGATTATTTGTTCTAGCTCTGTAAAGAATATTGGTGTTACTTTGATAGGGATTACATTGAATATGTAGATTGCTTTGGGTAGTATCGACGTTTAAAATTTTTTTTTTAATATTTTTATTTATTCTTGAGAGACAGAGATAGACAGAGATTGAGCAGGGGAGGGGCGGACAGAGAGGGAGACACAGAATCCAAAGCAGACTCCAGGCTCTGAGCTGTCAGCACAGAGCCTGACACGGGGCTTGAACTCACAAACAGTGAGATCATGACCTGAGCCAAAGTCTCACGCTTAACCAACTGAGCCATCCAGGCGCCCTTGGCATTCTAACAATATTTGTTCTTTCTGTCTAGGAGCATGGTGTATTTTTCCTTTTTTGTGCATCTTCTTCAATTTCTTTCATAAGCTTTCTATATTTTTCAGCGTATAGATTTTTCACCTCTTTGGTTAGATTTATTCCTAGGTATTTTATGGGTTTTTGTGCAACTGTAAATGGGATCAATTCCTTGATTTTTCTGTCACTTCATTGTTGGTGTATAGGAATGCAACCGATTTCTGTGCGTTTATTGTATATCCTGCAACTTTGCTCAATTCATGAATCAATTGTAGCGGTTTTTTTGTTGGAATCTTTGGGGTTTTCCATATAGAGTATCATGTTATCTGTGAAGAGTGAAAGTTTTATCTCTTCCTGGCCGATTTGGATGCCTTTTATTTCTTTGTGTTGTGTGATTGCAGAGGCTAAGACTTCCAATACTATGTTGAAGAACAGTGTTGACAGTGGACATCCCTCTCTTGTTCCTGACCTGAGGAAAAGCTCTCAGTTTTTCCCCAATGAGGATGATATTAGCGTTGGGTTATTCATATATGGCTTTTATGATCTCGAGGTATGCTCATTCTATCCCAACTTTCTTGAGGGTTTTTATCAAGAAAGGATTCTGTATTTTGTCAAATGCTTTCTCTGCATCTATTGAGTGGATCATATGGTTCTTGTACTTTTGTTTACTGATGTGATGAATCACGTTAATTGTCTTGTGGATATTGAACCAGTCCTGCATCCCAGGTATAAATCCCACTTGGTCGTAGTGAATAATTTTTTTAATGTATTGTTGGAGCCAGTTGGCTAATATCTTGTTGAGGCTTTTGCATCCATGTTCATCAGGGAAATTAGTCTATAGTTCTCCTTTTTAGTGAGGTTTTAGTCTGTCTGGTTTTGGAATCAAGGTAACATTGGCTTCATAGAAAGAGTTTGGAAGTTTTCCTTCCATTTCTATTTTCTGGAACAGTTTTAAGAGAATAGGGTTAACTCTTCCTTAAATGCTTGGTAGAATTCCCCTGGAAAGCCATCTGGCCCTGGACTCCTGTTTTTTGGCAGATATTTGATTACAAATTGGATTTCCTTACAGTTTATGGGTCCTTTCAAATTTTCTATTTCTTGCTGTTTCAGTTTTGGCAGTGTATATGTTTCTAGGAATTTGTCCATTTCTTCCAGATTGCCCATTTTATTGGCATATAATTGCTCATAATATTCTCTTATTATTGTTTTTATTTCTGCTGTGTTGGTGGTGATCTCTCCTCTTTCATTCTTTATTCTATTTATTTGCATCCTTTTTTATTTTTGATCAAACTGGCTAGTGGTTTATCAATTTTGTTAATTCTTTCAAAGAACCAGCTTCTGGTTTCATTGATATGTTCTACTGTTTTTTTGGTTTAGGTAGCATTAATTTCTGCTTTAATCTTTGTTATTTCCTGTCTTCTGCTGTTTTGGGGTTTTATTTGCTGTTCTTTTTCCAGCTCCTTAAGACATAAGGTTAGGTTGTGTATCTGAGATCTTTCTTCCTTCTTTAGGAAGGCCTGGATTGCTATATAGTTTCCTCTTATGACTGCCTTTGCTGCGTCCCGGAGGTTTTCGGTTGTGGCATTATCATTTTCATTGACTTCATATACTTTTTAATTTCCTCTTTAACTTCTTGGTTAGCCCATTCATTCTTTAATAGGATGTTTTTCAGTCTCCAAGTATTTGTTACCTTTCCCAATTTTTTCTTCTGGTTGATTTTGAGTTTCATAATGTTGTGGTCTGAAAATATGCACAGTATGATCTTGATCTTTTTGTACTTACCTAGGGCTTATTTGTGTCCCAGTATATGTTCTATTCTTGAGAACGTTCCATGTGCACTGGAGAAGAATGCATATTCTGCCGCTTTAGGATGAAATGTTCTGAATACATCTGTTAAGTCCATCTGGTCCAGTGTGTCATTCAAAGCCATTGTTTCCTTGTTGATTTTTTGATTAGATGATCTGTCCATAATTGTGAGTGGGGTGTTGAAGTCTCCTACTGTTATGTTATTACTACCAATGAATTTCTTTATGTGTGTGATTAATTGATTTATATATTTGGGTGCTTTCACATTTGGAGCCTAAATGTTTACAATTATTAGGTCTTCTTGGTGGATAGACTCCTTGATTATGATATAATGCCCTTCTGCATCCCTTGATACAGTCTTTATTTTAAAGTCTAGATTGTCTGATGTAAGTATGACTACTCTGGCTCTCTTTTGTTGATGGTTAGCATGATACTTGGTTCTCTATCCCCTTATTTTCAATCTGAAGGTGTCTTTAAGTCTAAAGTGAGTCTCTTGTAAACTGCATATAGATGGATCTTGTTTTCTTATCCATTATGTTATCCTACATCTTTTGATTGGAGCATTGATTCCATTGACGTTTAGAGTGAGTACTGAAAGATATGAATTTATTGTCATTATGATGCTTGTATATTTGGAGTTTCTGATGGTGTTCTCTGGTCCTTTCTAATCTTTGTTGCTTTGGTATATATATATATATATATATATATATATATATATATATATATTCCCTTCAGGGAGTCCCCCTTAAAATTTCTTGCAGGACTGGTTTAATGGTCACAAACTCCTTTATTTTTTGTTTGGGAAACTTTTTATCTCTTCTTCTATTTCGAATGACTACCTTGCTGGATAAAGAATTCTTGGCTGCATATTTTTCTGACTGAGTACACTGAATATATCCTGCCACTCCTTTCTGGCCTGCCAAGTTTCTGTGGATAGATCTGCTGCAAACCTGATCTGTCTTCCCTTGGAGGTTAGGGACTTATTTTCCCTTGCTGCTTTCATGATTCTCTCCTTGCCTGAGTATTTTGTGAATTTGACTATAATATGCCTTGTTGATGGTCGGTTTTTGTTGAATCTAATGGGAGTCCTCTGTGCTTCCTGGATTTTGATGTCTGTGTCTTTCCCCAGGTTAGGGAAGTTTTCCGCTATGATTTGCTCACATAACCCTTCTGTCCTATTTCTCTCTCTTCCTCTTCTGGGACCCCTATGATTCTGATGTTGTTGTTTTTTTTTAATGAGTCACTGATTTCTCTAATTCTTAAATTGTGCTCTTTTGCCTTTATCTCCCTCTTTTTTTTCTGCTTCATTATTCTCTATAATTTTGTCCTCTATATTGCTGATTCTCTGTTCTGCCTCATCCATCCTTGCCGCTGCTGCATCCATCCATGATTGCAGCTCAGTTATAGCATTTTTAATGTCATTCTGGCTATATTTTACTTCTTTTATCTCTGCAGAAAGCGATTCTAAACAATTTTCAACTCCAGCTAGTATTGTTATTATCATGATTCTAAATTCAGGTTTAGACATCTTGCTTGTATCTGTGTTGGTTAAATCCCTGGCTGTCATTTCTTCATGTTCTTTCTTTTGGGGTGAATTCCTTCGTTTTGTCATTTTGAAGGGAGAAAAGGAATTAATGAGATAGAAAAATTAAAATTAATAAAATTAAAAAAATATTAAAATTAAAAAAATTAAACACACACACACAAATAGAATAAATGATGCTAGATCCTAGGTGTGTTTTGGTCTGGGTGTCGAAAGTGGTTTGACAGATTAGAGGGAAAAAAAGGGGGGAAGAAAAAAAAGGCAATAATTTGAGAATTTGAAAAAATGAATACTTTGAAGTAGACTAAAATGAGATGATGGAAGTAAAATAAAATTTGAAAAAATATACACAAAAGTATAGAATATAATAGAGAAAATGAAAGAAAAATATTTTTTTAAAAAAAAACTAAGTAGATACACTTATTCTTTTTTTAAAAAATTTTTTTAATGTTTATTTATTTTTGAGACAGAGAGACAGAGCATGAATGGGGGAGCGGCAGAGAGAAAGGGAGACACAGAATCAGAAGCAGGATCCAGGCTCTGAGCCATCAGCCCAGAGCCCGACGCGGGGCCCGAACTTGCGGACCACGAGATCGTGACCTGAGCTGAAGTCAGACGCTTAACCGACTGAGCCACCCAGGCGCCCCGAAAAATATTTTTTAATAAAAATTAAAAATAAAAATGAATTTTTTTCTTTTTCTATATTATAGAAAAATTAGGGAAACAAACAAGAGAAAAAGAGAAAAAGAAAAGAGAAAAAAAGGAAATTGTTTGAAAATTTGAAAAAGTGAATACAGTGTAGTAGACTAAAATGAGATGATGGAAGTAAAATAGAATTTGAAAAAAATTACATAAAAGCAAAAAATATAGTGAAAAAATTAAAGAAAAATACTTTTAATAGAAATTGAAAGTACAAATGAAGTTTTTCTCTTTCTGCATTCAAGAAAAGAAACGAAAAAGAGAAAAAAAGAGAAAGTTAAAAAAAAGGAGACCGTTTGAAAATTTGAAAAGGTGAATACACTCAAGTAGACTAAAATTAAATGATAGAAGTAAATAGAATTTGAAAAAAATTACACAAAGGTAAAATTATTGTAATACAAATTAAAGAAAATATTTTTAATAAAAATTGAAAATAAAAATGCATTTTTCTCTTTCTGTATTCACAAAAAGAAATGTAAAAGAGAAATGAAAGAAAGAAAATTGAATAGATGGAGTTGCTAACAGATTGAAGTAGGACTGAAATTACTTTGTTCTCCCCTAGAAGTCAGTCTGTGTAGCGCTTTATAGTCCATAAATTAAGCCACTGGTGAGACGTGTTTTTGAAGAGCAAAGTAGGCCCAGTTGGGCGGGGCTCAGTGTAATGGCTCTGCTCTCTCCTTGATGGTGCTGCTAGCTTGAGGTGGAGTGTTGTGGCACTCATAGGTGTGTATGTCCATGCGCGGGAGCAGAGAAGATGGCGCCACCCAGCTACCCAGTCTGTTCTCCCGGATCAGCAATCATGCACCTGTCCTCTGTCTTCAGCTTTTGTCCACTTCCCGCTTTTTTACTCTCCGTGACCAGGCCCCAGGCAGCACCTCTTTCCCGAGTTTTGTCTCAGATGTGGCTGTTTTCCCCGGCCCCTTATTTCTGAAGGACTGTGGCTTTGACATGTTCCGCTCCTCTGTGGGAAGGTACCACTGAGCAATGGTCAAATAAGCAATGGCCAAATGTTGACTGCACCCAGGAACGCGTGCTGGACCCTGCTGCTGTCACTGCCCAGGGACTATGGCCAGGTGCCAGCCCACCCCAGAAAAAGTTTGTGAAATAGTGTAGCAGCAGCGTTTCAGGGATTATGGAAAATCATAACACACATCTGGTACCAGGCTTTACCCTTAATGACCTTGTTCCAGCACCAGCGAATGTAGCCTTTCTCTGGGGTCTGCTGGGTCCAGGTGGCTTAAACAGTCCTTACCAAATGTCCTTCCAGCAGTGGAACCGCTTTTCCCCATTTGGCCCTAGAACCTCTTGGGCCCCACTCTGTTCCTGGGGATTCGCCTTTCCCACCAGAGCACCGCCAGGTATCAAGCTGCGGAGTTGCAGACTGCACTCCCCTTGTTTACAGTCTTAATGGAATTTAAACCCTCTCCTTTCTCCCTTTTTAGTTTAGTCCCTGAAGCTGTTTCCAATTTTCCACTTTCTCTCCAGCTGCTTTTGGGGAGGGGTGCTTTTCCTCTATTCTCTACCCCCCACCAGTCTCCATCCTCTCTCTACTCGCAAAAGCACCTCCCTTCCTGCACCTTCTTGCTCCCCAAGTTCACTTCGCATCATGAACCTGCTGAATTCTGTGGTTCAGGTTGTGCAGATTGTTGTGTTAATCCTTCAGGCAGTTTTCTAGGTGTGTAGGATGGTTTACTGTTGGTCTGGCTGTATTTCATGGACGTGAGACACACAAAAAACTTCCATGCTCTTCCCCCACCTTGGCTCCTCCTCCTAAATTATTTATATATTTGGGACACTCGCCCTTTATCAAATATGTAATTTGGAAATATCTTCTCCCATTCCATAGATTTCCTCTTAGTTTTTTTTTATTGTTTCCTTTGATGTGCACAAACTTTTTGTTTTGCTGAAGTCACAATATTTTTTAGTTTTAAGTTTATTTATTAGAGAGAGAGAGAGAGAGTGCTCACAAGTGGGGGAGGGGCAGAGAGAGAGGGAGAGAAGAATCAAAAAGCAGGCTCCAGGCCCCAAGCTGTCAACGCAGAGCCCAATGCAGGGCTTAGACTCACAAATTGTGAGATCGTGACCTGAGCTGAAGTAAGATGCTTAACCGACTGAGCCACCCAGGTGCCCTGAAGCCATAATATTTTATTTTTGCTTTTGTTTCTCTTGCTTCAGGAGACATAATTAGTAAGAAGTTGCTATGGCCCAATGCAAAGACAGTACTCCCTGTGTTCTCCTCTAGGATTTTGATGGTTTCCTGTCTCACATTTAGAACTTTCATAATTTTTGAATTTATTTTTCTGTATGTTATAAGACAGTGGTCCAGTCTGATAGTTTTTGCAGGTTGCTGTCCTGGTTCTCAACACCTTTTGTTAAAGAGAATGTCTCTTTTTCCTTTGTATATTCTTTCCTACTTGACCATTTAATTGTAGGATCATATCTGGGTTTTCTATTCTGTTCCATGGATCTATGTTTCTGTTTTTGTGCCAGTACCATATTCTCTCGATCACTACAGCTGTGTGAGGGATTGTGATGCCTCCTGCTTTGCTTTTCTTTTTCAAGATTGCTTTGGCTATTCTGGGTCTTTTGTGGTTACATACAAATATAGGATTGTTTGTTGTAGCTCTGTGAAAAATGCTGCTGGTATTTTGATAGGGATTGGTATTAAATATGTAGATTGATTTGGGTAAGAGAGTCATTTTAACAATATGTGTTCTTCCAATTCATGAGCATGTAATGCTTTTCCATTTCTTTGTGTCATCTTCAATTTCTTTCATTGGTGTTTTATAGCTTTCATAGTACAGATCTTGTACCTCATTGGTTAGGTTTATTCCCAGGTATCTTAAGGTTTTTGGTGCAATTTTAAATGGGGTTGATTCCTTAATTTCTCTTTCTCCTGCTTCATCACTGATATACAGAAATGCAACAGATTTCTGTACATTGATTTGTATCCTGTGACTTTACTGAATTTGTGTCTCAGTTATAGCAATTTTTGGTAGAGTCTTTTGGGTGTTCTACATAGAGTATCATGTTGTCTGAAAATAGTGAAAATTTGACTTCTCCTTTACATATTTGGATGCCTTTTATTTATTTTGGCTGTGTGATTGCTGAAGCTAGAACTTCTAATACTGTGTTAAATAATAGTGGTAAGAGTGGATGCCCCTGTCTTGTCCCTGACCATAGAGAAAAAGCTCTCAGTTTTTCCCCACTGATGAGGATATTAGCTGTGGTTTTTTCCTATATGGCCTTTACAATGTGGAAGTATGTTCCTCTATCTCTACTTTGCTGAAGATTTTACCAAGAATGGATGCTGTACTTTGTCAAGTGTTTTTTCTGCATCTATTGAGAGGATAATATGGTTCTTATCCTTTCTTTTTGTAATGTGGTGTATCACACTGATTGATTTGTGAATATTGAACCAGCCCTGCAGCCCAGGAATAAATCCCACTTGATCATGGTGAGTGATTCTTTTAGCTACTGTTGGATTCAGTTTGCCTGTAATTCTCTTTTATAGTGGGGTCTTTGTCTTGTTTGGCATCAAGGCAATACTGGCCTTGTAGAATTAGTTTGGAAATTCTTCCATTTCTATTATTTGGTATAGTTTGAGAAGAAAAGTTATTAACTCTTTTTAAAATATTTGGTAGAATTCCGCTGAGAACCTGTCACTAGACTTTTGTTCATTACTGATTCAATTTCTTTGCTGGTTTTACATCTGTTCAACTTTTCTATTTCTTCCTGTTTCTGTTTGGTAGTTTATATATTTCTAGGAATTTATCCATTTCTTCCAAATTGATCAAATTTTTGGCATATAATTTTTCATAATATTCTCTTATAATTGTTTGTATTTCTTCAGTGTTAGTTGTGATCTCTCTCATTTATGACTTTACATATTTGAGTCTTCTCTCTCTCTCTCTCTCTCTTTCTCTTTCTCTCTCAGTGAGTCTGGCTTGGGTTTATCAATTTTATTAATTCTTTCAATGAACTATCTCCTTGTTTCATTGATCTGTTCTACTGTTTCTTTTGTTAAGTTTCTGTATCATTTATTTCTGCTCTAATCTGTATTATTTCCCTTCTTCTGATGGCCCGAGGGTTCATTTGTTGTTCTTTTGGTAGCTGCTTTAGGTGTTAGATTAGGTTGCATATTTGAGATTTTTCTTGCTTCTTCAGTTAAGCCTGTATTGCTATATTGTTCCCTTGTATGACCTCTTTTGATGCATCCAGACGGTATTAGTCTCTAAGGTTTTCATTATTACATATTTCCATGTACTGTTTTATTTCTTCTTTAACTTCCTAGTTAACACATTCATTCTTTAGTAGGATGGTCTATAATCTCCATGTTTTTCTGGTCTTTCAAATTGTTTTCTTGTGGTTGACTTCAAGTTTCATAGTGCTGTGGTCTGAAAGTATGCATGGTATGATCTCAATCTTTTTGTACTTGTTGAGGGCTGACACATGAACCAGTATGTAATCTCTTCTGGAGAATGTTCCATGTGCATTAGAAAAGAATGCATATTTTCCTGCTTTAGGGCAAAATATTCTGAATATATGTTAAGTCCATTTGGTCTAGCATGTCATTCAAAACCATTGTTTCATTGTTTCCTTAAATGATTTTTCCATTGTTGTAAGTGGGGTGGTAAAGTGTCCTACTATTATTGTATTGCCATCGATGAGTTTCTTCATCTTTGTTTTATTTTTGTTGTTGTTGTTTACTTTTTCGAGAGAGAGATGCACAGTGTGAGTGGGAGAGGCACAGAGAGAGGGAAGCACAGAATCCAAAGCAGGCTCCAGGCTCTGAGTTGTCAGCACAGAGCCCGACGCAGGGCCCAAACCCCCAAACTGTGAGATCATGACCTGAGCTGAAGTCAGACGCTTAACTGACTGAGCCACCCAGGTGCCCCACTTCATCTTTCTTTTAAAGTGATTTATAGGGGCGTCTGGGTGGTTCAGTCAGTTAAGCGTCTGACTTCAGCTCAGGTCATGATCTCATGGTTCATGAGTTCAAGTCCTGCCTTGGGCTCTGTGCTGACAGCTCAAAGTCTGGAGCCTGCTTTGGGCTCTCTGTCTCCCTCTCTCTCTCTGCCCCTCCCCTGCTTGTGCTCTGTTACTCTGTCTCTCTCTCTCTCTCTCTCTCTCTCAAAAATAAACATTAAAAAAATTAAACAAAAATAAAATGATTTATATATTTGTGTGCTTTCAAGTTGGAGACATAAATACTAAAATTGTTAGATCTTATTGGTAGATTGACCCCTTAATTACGATATAATCCCCTTCTTTACCTCTTGTTACAGTCTTTGGCTTAAAATCTAGTTTGTTTGATATAAGCATGGCTACTCTGGCTTATTTTGTTTTCAATTAGCATTGTAGATGCTTCTCCATCCATTCACTTTCAACCTGCAGGTGTCTTTGGGACTAAAATGAGTCTCTTTTAGGCAGCATATAGATGGGTCTTATTTTTTTTTTTTCATTTATTCTGATACCCTATGTCTTTTCATTGGAACATTTAGTCCATTTCCATTCAGAATGATTATTGATAAATATGTATTTACTATTATTTACTATCATTACTAACATTTACTATATTACCTGTAAAATCATTGTTTCTAGAGATTTTCTCTGTTCCTCTCTAGTCTTTGTTGCTTTTGTTCTTTCTTTTGCACACTCAAAATGTCACCTTTAATATTTCTTTCAGGGCTGGTTTAGTGATTATAAACTTTTTATGTTTTTTGGGGGGAAACTCTTTATCTCTCCTATTCTGAATGACAGCCTTGCTGGATAAAGTGTTCTTCACTGCATAGTTTCCCCATTCAGCACGTTGAATATACTATGCCACTCACTTCTGGCCTGCCAGGTTTCTGTGGAGATATGCTGCTAACCTGATGTGTCTTCCCTTGTAGATTAAGAATTTCTTTTCCTTTGCTGCTTTCAGAATTCTTTTCTTATCTAGATATTTTGCAAATATTATTATGATAAGTCTTGTTTTTGGCATGCTTTGGTTGATTTTGACAAGATTCTCTGTGCCTCCTAGATTTGGATGTCTTTTTCCTTCCCCACATTAAGGAAGTTTTAAGATATAATTTTCTGAAATAAACCTTCTGCCTTCTTTTCCCTCTCTTCTTCTCTTGGGACTCCTATAACACAATGTTATTACTCTGTAAGGAGTTGCCGAGTTCTCTAAGTCTACATTCATGATCCAATATTTTCATTCCCTCTTCTTTTATGCTTCGTTATTTTCCATAATTTTATCTTCTATGTCACTTGTTTATTCATTTAATTCTTCCATCATTGTGTCATTATATACAGTCAGTTTTGCATGTTGGTTATAGCATTTTTTTTTACCTTGTTTTTAGGTCTTTTGTCCTTGTGGTAAGGGTCTCCCTGGTTTCTTCTATGCTTTTCTAAAGCCTAGCTGGTATCCTTATGATTGTTGTTTTAAATTCTGGATCAGGCATATTACTTGTATGTATTTTGATTATCTCCCTATCCATGACTTTTATTCTTTTTTTTGAGATGAAATCTTCCATCTTGGCATTTTATATAGGTTTTCTATCTTTTGTGTGTTAGGAATTCCTTTTCCTGGTCCTATTTCCACTAGATCTGAAGCTTTGCAACACTCTATGATCAGTAGACCTGGTGTGTGTGTGTGTGGGGGGGTTCTGCTGGTTTTCTGTGGAAGACGGCCTGCTGCTTCTCTGGCTCTCAATCACACTTGCCCTTTATAAAAAAGGCACAGCACAGCACAGAGGGCAGGGCTTAGTTTAAGCAGTTCAAGCATCCACTGATCCACTGTGTGTGTGGTTTTGCTTGCTAAAATCCACTTGTGCTGATGGGAGGGGTAAAAAATGGTGTCAGCCTGCTCTCTTCCCCACAGAGAGGAGTTCATGCCTGCCACTGTTTAGGAAGCCCTCACAAAAGAGCAAATAATCTCCCCACTTGTGTCCCAGGCTTCCGTCAGATTCCTACCTTCAACTTGTCTATGACCAAGCCATCTGCCCACCCAGGAGTATGCTGATCCTGTGTTTTATCTCAGGTGACTGGCTGGGTTTCAAAAGTCCAAATTTAAGAAAAGCAATATGCAAAACAATTTAATTCTACGCTGCCATTTACACAGTATGCTATTATTTGTGTAAAAAGAAGGAATACAAATTTACATATATGTATACATTTTATATGCACAGTATAGTGCCGGATGGATACATAAGAAACTATGAAGCAGTGGAAAAAGGAATCCTAAAGGCATAGCTTATCTTAACTTTCATAAATCAAATGAATTGGAAAAATTTCACATTTTTATATTTACACTTACATTTTTATAATAAAATTAAGAAATATTAGCTGAGAGCTTTGTGAAGATGGCGGCATAGGAGGACGCTGGGCTCACCCCGCGTCCTGCTGATCACTTAGATTCCACCTACACCTGCCTAAATAACCCAGAAAACAGCCAGAGGAGAAGCAGAACAGAGTCTCCAGAGCCAAGCGCAGACGAGAGGCCCACGGAAGAGGGTAGGAAGGGCGGTGAGGCGGTGTGCGCTGCACGGACTGGCAGGAGGGAGCCGGGGCAGAGGGGCGGCCCGCCAGCCAAGAAGAGCCCCCGAGTCTGGCTGGCAAAAGCGGAGGGGCCAGACGCAGTGTGTTTTGACAGCAAGCAGGACTTAGCATCTGGGAGGTCATAAGTGAACAGCTCTGCTCGGAAAGTGGGAAGGCTGGAGGACAACGGGAGGGAGAGATGCTGAGCCCCGGGAGGACAGAGCTCAGTTTGGCGGGGAACAAAGGCGCTCGCCAGCGCCATCTCCCTTGCCCATTCCCCAGCCAAAATCCCAAAGGGAACCGGTTCCTGCCAGGGAACTTGCTTGCTCCAAGCAAACACCCAACGCTGTGCTTCTGTGGAGCCACCCCTCTGGCAGCGGGTCTGATCCCTCCCACTGCCACAGGGCCCGCCCTGAAGTGCATTACCTATGGAGAAGTGAGCTAAGCCTGCCCCTCCTATCCCCTTGCACCCTGCCTACCCACCTTGCCTACCCCAGTTAATATGCCAGATCCCCAGCACCACAAGCCTGGCAGTGTGCAAGTAGCCCAGATGGGCCACGTCACCCCACAGTGAATCCCACCCCTAGGAGAGGAGAAGAGAAGGCACACACCAGTCTGACTGTGGCCCCAGCGGTGGGCTGGGGGCAGACATCAGGTCGGAATGCGGCCCCGCCCACCAACTCCAGTTATACACCACAGCACAGGGGAAGTGCCCTGCAGGTCCGCACCACTCCAGGGACTATCCAAAATGACCAAACGGAAGAATTCCCCTCAGAAGAATCTCCAGGAAATAACAACAGCTAATGAACTGATCAAAAAGGATTTAAAGAATATAACAGAAAGTGAATTTAGAATAATAGTCATAAAATTAATCGCTGGGCTTGAAAACAGTATACAGGACAGCAGAGAATCTCTTGCTACAGAGATCAAGGGACTAAGGAACAGTCACGAGGAGCTGAAAAACTTTAAACGAGATGCAAAATAAAATGGAAACGTCCACGGCTCAGATTGAAGAGGCACAGGAGAGAATAGGTGAACTAGAAGATAAAATTATGGAAAAAGAGGAAGCTGAGAAAAAGAGAGACAAAAAAAATCAAGGAGAATGAGGGGAAAATTAGAGAACTAAGTAATACACTAAAAAGAAATAATATACGCATAATTGGTATCCCAGAGGAGGAAGAGAGAGGGAAAGGTGCTGAAGGGGTACTTGAAGAAATTATAGCTGAGAACTTCCCTGAACTGGGGAAGGAAAAAGGCATTGAAATCCAAGAGGCACAGAGAACTCCCTTCAGACGTAACTTGAATCGATCTTCTGCACGACATATCATAGTGAAACTGGCAAAATACAAAGATAAAGAGAAAATTCTGAAAGCAGCAAGGGATAAACGTGCCCTCACATATAAAGGGAGACCTATAAGACTCGTGACTGATCTGTCTTTTGAAACTTGGCAGGCAGAAAGGAATGGCAGGAGATCTTCAATGTGATGAACAGAAAAAAAATATGCAGCCGAGAATCCTTTATCCAGCAAGTCTGTCATTTAGAATAGAAGGAGAGATAAAGGTCTTCCCAAACAAACAAAAACTGAAGGAATTCGTCACCACTAAACCAGCCCTACAAGAGATCCTAAGGGGAATCCTGTGAGACAAAGTACCAGAGACATCACTACAAGCATAAAACATACAGACATCACAATGACTTGAAACCCGTATCTTTCTATAATAACACTGAATGTAAATGGATTAAATGCGCCAACCAAAAGACATAGGGTATCAGAATGGATAAGAAAACAAGACCCATCTATTTGCTGTCTACAAGAGACTCATTTTAGATCTGAGGACACCTTTAGATTGAGAGGGGATGGAGAACTATTTATCATGCTACTGGAAGCCAAAAGAAAGCTGGAGTAGACCACAGTCTAGACAAACTAGACTTTAAATTAAAAGCTGTAACAAGAGATGAAGAAGGGCATTATATAATAATTACAGGGTCTATCCATCAGGAAGAGCTAACAATTATAAATGTCTATGTGCCTAATACTGGAGCCCCCAAATATATAAAACAATTACTCATAAACATAAGCAACCTTATTGATAAGAATGTGGTAATTGCAGGGGACTTTAACACTCCACTTACAGAAATGGATAGATCATCTAGACACACGGTCAATAAAGAAACAAGGGCCCTGAAGGATACATTGGATCAGATGGACTTGACAGATATATTTAGAACTCTGCATCCCAAAGCAACAGAATATACTTTCTTCTCGAGTGCACATGGAACATTCTCCAAGATAGATCATATACTGGGTCACAAAACAGCCCTTCATAAGTATACAAGAATTGAAATTATACCATGCATACTTTCAGACCGCAATGCAATGAAGCTTGAAATCAACCACAGGAAAAAGTCTGGAAAACCTCCAAAAGCATGGAGGTTAAAGAACACCTTACTAAAGAATGAGTGGGTCAACCAGGCAATTAGAGAAGAAATTAAAAAATATATGGAAACAAACGAAAATGAAAAGACAAAAATGCAAACGCTTTGGGACACAGCGAAGGCAGTCCTGAGAGGAAAATACATTGCAATCCAGGCCTATCTCAAGAAACAAGAAAAATCCCAAATACAAAATCTAACAGCACACGTAAAGGAAATAGAAGCAGAACAGCAAAGGCAGCCTAAACCCAGCAGAAGAAGAGAAGTAAGAAAGATCAGAGCAGAAATAAACAATATAGGATCTAAAAACACTGTAGAGCAGATCAACGAAACCAAGAGTTGGTTTTTTGAAAAAATAAACAAAATTGAGAAACCTCTAGCCAGGCTTCTCAAAAAGAAAAGGGAGATGACCCAAATAGATAAAATCATGAATGAAAATGGAATGATTACAACCAATCCCTCAGAGATACAAACCATTATCAGGGAATACTATGAAAAATTATATGCCAACAAACTGAACAACCTGGAAGAAATGGACAAATTCCTAAACACCCACACTCTTCCAAAACTCAATCAGGAGGAAATAGAAAGCTTGAACAGACCCATAACCAGTGAGGAAGTTGAAGCGGTTATCAAAAATCTCCCAACAAATAAGAGTCCAGGACCAGATGGCTTCCCAGGTGAGTTCTACCAGACGTTTAAAGCAGAGATAATACCTATCTTTCTCATGCTATTCCAAGAAATAGAAAGGGAAGGAAAACTTCCAGACTTGTTCTGTGAAGCTAGTATTACTTTGATTCCTAAACCAGACAGAGACCCAGCATGAAAAGAGAACTACAGGCCAACATCCCTGATGAATATGGATGCAAAAATTCTCAATAAGATACTAGCAAATAGAATTCAACGGCATATAAAAAGAATTATTCACCATGATCAAGTGGGATTCATTCCTGGGATGCAGGGCTGGTTCAACATTCGCAAATCAATCAACGTGATACATCACATTAATAAAAGAAAAGAGAAGAACCATATGATCCTGTCAATCGATGCAGAAAAGGCCTTTGACAAAATTCAGCACCCTTTCTTAATAAAAACCCTTGAGAAAGTCGGGATAGAAGGAACATACTTAAAGATCATAAAAGCCATTTATGAAAAGCCCACAGCTAACATCATCCTCAATGGGGAAAAACTGAGAGCTTTTTCCCTGAGATCAGGAACACGACAGGGATGCCCACTCTCACTGCTGTTGTTTAACATAGTGTTGGAAGTTCTAGCATCAGCAATCAGACAACAAAAGGAAATCAAAGGCATCCAAATTGGCAAAGGTGAAATCAAGCTTTCTCTTTTTGCAGATGACATGATACTATACATGGAAAATCTGATAGACTCCACCAGAAGTCTGCTAGAACTGATATATGAATTCAGCAAAGTCGCAGGATACAAAATCAATGTACAGAAATCAGTTGCATTCTTATACACTAACAATGAAGCAACAGAAAGACAAATAAACTGATCCCATTCACAATTACACCAAGAAGCAATTTGACAATAAATTTCATATATTGAAAAAAATAAATAAATAAAAATAAATTTAAAAAAAAGAAATATTTGCTGAATAATTGGGTGAATACTAATTAGTGAATCAGTATCAACCACAAATAAATAATCTACATTGGACCACAGAACACTAGTCTCCATTCCGCTCAGAAAGGATAGGAATGACTTGGATGAGAACATAGATTACACAGTCATCAATTTCCATTATATCAGAAAACTCATAAAAATAAAAATTACATTGGATTGTTGGTCAGTGTTCAGTGCTCTTGTCAACCATAGTAATCTACATCCCTTAAAAAAACATTAGGATAAAAATAGAGAAAATAAGAGGAACTGACATAATTTTCTTCTTTTATTTCTAATTCAAAATTTGACTATTACTATTTTCTCTACACTTGATAAGAGAATTAATTTGTTGAATTCCAACTCAAATGTGGATTGGCAATTTTCTTTAAACCTAAATAAGAAAGTTTACTAATGTTTGCTCTTTATATCTGCCTATAAGCATTTCTGAATTTTTTTATTATGAAATTTATTGTCAAATTGGTTTACATACAACACCCAGTGCTCATCCAAACAGGTGGCCTCAATACCCATCACCCACCCACCCCGCGTAAACCCTCAGTTTGTTCTCAGTTTTCAGGAGTCGCTTATGTTTTGGCTCCCTGCCTCTCTAACCATTTTTTTTCTTCCACTCCCCCATGGTCTTCAGTTAAGTTTCTCATGATCCACATAAGAGTGAAAACATATGGAATCTGTCCTTCTCTGTATGACTTATTTCACTTAGCATAACACTCTCCAGTTCCATCCACGTTGCTACAAAATACCTTTATTTTTTTCTTTCTCATTGCCAAGTAGTATTCCATTGTGTATATAAACCACAATTTCTTTATCCATTCTTCAATTAATGGACATTTAGGCTCTTTCCATAATTTGGCTATTGTTGAAAGTGCTGTTATAAACACTGGGGTACAAGTGCCCCTATGCATCAGCACTCCTGTATTCCTTGGATAAATTCCTAGCAGGGCTATTGCTGGGTCATAGTGTAGATCAATTTTTAATTCTTTAACAACCTCCACACTATTTTCCAGAGCGGCTGCACCAGTTTGCATTCCCACCAACAGTGCAAGAGGATTCCCGTTTCCCACATCCTCTCCAGCATCTATATCAGCAAGTCTCCTGATTAGTTCATTTTAGCCAATCTGACTGGTGTGAAGTGATATCTGAGTGTGGTTTTGATTTGTATTTCCCTGATGAGGAGTGACATTGAGCATCTTTTCATGTGCCTGTTGGCCATCCAGATGTCTTCTTTAGAGAAGTGTCTATTCATCTTTTCTGCCCATTTCATTACTGGATTATTTGTTTTTCAGGTGTGGAGTTTGGTGAGCTCTTTATAGATTTTGGATACTAGCCCTTTGTCCGATATGTCATTTGCAAATATCGTTTCCCATTCCGTTGGTTGCCTTTTAGTTTTGTCGGTTGTTTCCTTTGCTGTGCAGAAGCTTTTTATCTTCATAAGGTCCCAGTAGTTCATTTTTGCTTTTAATTCCCTTGCCTTTGGGGATGTGTCAAGGAAGAAATTGCTACGGCTGAGGTCAGAGAGGTCTTTTCCTGCTTTCTCTTCTAGGGTTTTGATGGTTTCCTGTCTCATGTTTAGGTCCTTTATCCATTTTGAGTTTGTTTTTGTGAATGGTGTAAGAAAGTGGTCTAGTTTCATTCTTCTGCATGTTGCTGTCCAGTTCTCCCAGCACCATTTGTTAAAGAGAATGTCTTTTTTCCATTGGATATTCTTTCCTGCTTTGTGAAAGATTTGGTGGCCATACTTTTGTGGGTCTAGTTCTGGGGTTTCTATTCTATTCCATTGGTCTTTGTGTCTGTTTTTGTGCCAATACCATGCTGTCTTGATGATGACAGCTTTGTAGTAGAGGCTAAAGTCTGGGATTGTGATGCCTCCTGCTTTGGTCTTCTTCTTCAATATTACTTTGGCTATTCGGGGCCTTTTGTGGTTCCATACAAATTTTAGGATACCTTGTTCTAGCTTCAAGAAGCATGCGGGTGCAATTTTGATTGGGATTGCATTGAATGTGTAGATCGCTTTGGGTAGTATTGACATTTTAACAATGTTTATTCTTCCAATTCATGAGCACGGAATGTTTTTCCATTTCTTTACATCTTCTTCAATTTCCTTCATAAACTTTCTATAGTTTTCAGCATACAGATCTTTTACATCTTTGGTCAGGTTTATTCCTAGGTATTTTATGCTTCTTGGTGCAATTGTGAATGGGATCAGTTTCTTTATTTGTCTTTCTGTTACTTCATTGTTAGTGTATAAGAATGCAACTGATTTCTGTACATTGATTTTGTATCCTGCAACTTTGCTGAATTCATGTATCAGTTCTAGCAGACTTTTGGTGGAGTCTATCGGGTTTTCCATGTATAATATGTCATCTGCAAAAAGTGAAAGCTTAACTTCATCTTTGCCAATTTTGATGCCTTTGATTTCGTTTTGTTTTCTGATTGCTGACGCTAGATCCTCCAACAGTATGTTAAACAACAGCGGTGAGAGTGGACATCCCTGTTGTGTTCCTGATCTCAGGGAGAAAGCTCTGTTTTTCCCCATTGAGGATGATATTAGCTGTGGGCTTTTCATAAATGGCTTTGATGATGTTTAATATGTTCCTTCTATCCCGACTTTCTCGAGGGCTTTTATTAAGAAAGGATGCTGAATTTTTAAAAAATTTTTTTAATGTTTATTTATTTTTGAAACAGAGAGAGACAGAGCATGAAAGGGGAGGTTCAGAGAGAGAGGGAGACACAGAATTTGAAGCAGGCTCCAGGCTCTGTGCTGTCAGCACAGATACCGACACGGGGCTCGAACCCACGGACCGTAAGATCATGACCTGAGCTGAAGTTGGACGCTTAACTGACTGAGCCACCCAGGAGCCCTGAAAGGATGCTGAATTTTATCAAATGCTTTTTCTTCATTGATTGACAGGATCATATGGTTCTTCTCTTTTCTTTTATTAATGTGATGTATCACATTGATTGATTTGCGAATGTTGAACCAGCCCTACAGCACCGGAATGAGTCCCACTTGATCATGGTGAATAATTCTTTTTATATGCTTTTGAATTTGATTTGCTGGTATCTTACTGAGAATTTTTGCATCCATATTCATCAGGGATATTGGCCTGTAGTTCTCTTTTTTTACTGGGTCTCTGTCTGGTTTGGGAATCAAAGTAATACTGGCTTCATGGAATGAGTCTGGAAGTTTTCCTTCCCTTTCAATTTTTTGGAATAACTTGAGAAGGATAGGTATTATCTCTGCTTAAACTGTCTGGTAGAATTCTCCTGGGAAGCCATCTGGTCCTGGACTCTTATTTGTTGGGAGTTTTTTGATGACTGATTCAATTTCTCCGCTGGTTATGGGTCTGTTCAAGCTTTCTATTTCCTCCTGAGTGAGTTTTGGAAGTGTGTCGGTGCTGAGGAAATTGTCCATTTCTCCAGGTTGTCCAGTTTGTTGGTATATAATTTTTCATAGTATTCCCTGATAATTGTTTGTATTTCTGAGGGATTGGTTGTCATAATTCCATTTTCATTCATTATTTTATCTATTTGGGTTATCTCCCTTCTCTTTTTGAGAAACCTGGCTGGAGGTTAGTCAATTTTGTTTATTTTTTCAAGAAACCAACTCTTGGTTTCGTTGATCTGCTCTACAGTTTTTTTAGACTCTATATTGTTTATTTCTGCTCTGATCTTTATTATTTCTCTTCTTCTGCTGGGTTTGGGGTGTCTTTGCTGTTCTGCTTCTATTTCCTTTAGGTGTGCTGTTATATTTTGTATTTGGGATTTTTCTTGTTTCTTGAGATAAGCCTGGATTGCAATGTATTTTCTTCCCAGGACTGTCTTCACTGCATCACAAAGAGTTTGGATTGTTGTATTTTCATTTTCATTTGTTTCCATGTATTTTTTAATTTCTTCTCTAATTGCCTGGTTGACCCATTCATTTTTTCGTAGGGTGTCCTTTAACCTCCATGGTTTTGGAGGTTTTCCAGACTTTTTCTTATGCTTGATTTCAAGCTTCATTTCATTGTGGTCTGAAAGTATGCATGGTATGATCTCAATTCTTGTATACTTATGAAGGGCTGTTTTGTGACCCAGTATGTGATCTATCTTGGAGAACGTTCCATGTGCACTCGAGAAGAAAGTATATTCTGTTGCTTTGGGATGCAGAGTTCTAAATATATCTATCAAGTCTGATTCGGTGTATCATTCAGGTCCCTTGTTTCTTTATTGACTGTGTGTCTAGATGATCTATCCAATGTTGTAAGTGGAGTGTTAAAGTCCCCTGCAATGACCACATTCTTATCAATAAGGTTGCTTATGTTTGTGACTATTATTTTATATATTTTGGGGCTCCCATATTCAGCACATACACATTTATAGTTGTTAGCTCTTCCTGATGGTTAGACCCTGTAATTATTATATAATGCCCTCCTTCATCTCTTATTACAGCCTTTAATTTTTGTCTAGTTTGTCTGATATAAGTATGGCTACTCCAGCTTTCTTTTGACTTCCAGTAGCATGATAGATAGTTCTCCATCCCCTCACTTTCAATGTGAAGGTGTCCTCAGCTCTAAAATGAGTCTCTTGTAGACAGGAAATAGATGGGTCTTGTTTTTTTATCCATTCTGATACCCTATGTCTTTTGGTTGGAGCATTTAGTCCAGTTACATTCAGTATTATTGAAAGATATGGGTTTAGAGTCATTGTGATGTCTGTAGGTTTCATGCTTGCAGTGATGGCTCTGGTACTTTGTCTCACAGGATCCCCCTTAGGATCTCTCGTAGGGCTGGTTTAGTGGTGATGAATTCCATCAGTTTTTGTCTCTTTGGGAAGACCTTTATCTCTCCTTCTATTCTAAATGACAGACTTGCTGGATAAAGGATTCTCGGCTGCATATTTTTTTCTGTTCATCACATTGAAGATTTCCTGCCATTCCTTTCTGGCCTGCCAAGTTTCAGTAGACAGATCCATCACGAGTCTTATCAGTCTCCCTTTATATGTTAGAGCATGTTTATCCCTAGCTGCTTTCAGAATTCTCTCTTTATCCTTGTATTTTGTCAGTTTCACTATGATATGTCATGCAGAAGATCGATTCAAGTTATGTCTGAAGGGGGTTCTCTGTGCCTCTTGGATTTCAATGCCTTTTTCCTTCCCCAGATCGGGGAAGTTCTCAGCTCTGATTTCTTCAAATTCACCTTCAGCACCTTTCCCTCTCTCTTCCTCCTCTGGAATCCCTATTATGCGTACATTATTTCTCTTAATTATGTCACTTAGTTCTCTAAGTCTCCCCTCATACTCCTGGGTTTTTTTATCTCTCTTTTTCTCAGCTTCTTCTTCTTCTTCCATATTTTTATCTTCTAATTCACCTATTCTCTCCTCTGCCTCTTCAATCCGTGCTATGGTTGCCTCCATTTTATTTTGCAGCTCATTTATAGCATTTTTAAGCTCCTCCTGACTGTTTCTTAGTCCCTTGATCTCTGTAGTAATAGATTCTCTGCAGTCCTGTATACTTTTTTTCAAGCCCAGTGATTAATTTGATGACTATTATTTTAAATTCATTTTCTGCTATATTTCTTAAATCGTTTTTGATCAGTTCATTAGCTGTCGCTACTTCCTGGAGTTTCTTTTGAGAAGAATTCCTCCGTTTTGTCATTTTGGATAGTCCCTGGAATGGTGGGGAACTGCAGGTCTCTTCCTCTGTGTTGTCTCGAGTAACTTGTTTTGGTAGGCGGGGCCACAGTCAGACCTGATGTCTGCCCCGAGCCCACCACTGGGGCCACAGTCAGACTGGTGTGTACCTTATCTTCCCCTCTCCCAGGGGCAGGACTCACTGTTGAGTGATGTGGCCTCTGGGATACTTGCACACTGCCAGTCTTGTGGTGCTGCTTCGATGGGATCTGGTGTATTAGCCGCGGTGGATCTGCAAGGTGCACAGTGGTGGGAGAGGTAGTCTCAGCTCACTTTGCCTTCAGTGGTGCTTGGAGAGGGGCCCTGTGGCACCGGGAGGGAGGCAGACCCGTCGGAGTGATGGATCCCCAGAAGCACAGTTGGGTGTGTGAGCAGTGCCAGCAAGTTCTGTGATGGGAACTGGCTCTCTTGGGGATTTTGGCTGAGGAATGGGTGAGGGAGATGGCGCTGGCGAGTGCCTTTGTTCCCTGCCAAGCTGAGCTCTGTCCTCCAGGGCTCAATAACTCTCCTTCCCGTTCTCCAAGCAGAGCTGTTGACTTATAACATTCTAGATGTTACGTCCCACTCGCTCTCAGAACACACTGCATCTGGCCCCTCCACTTTTGCAAACCAGACTCAGGGGATCTGCCTTGCTGGGTATGCTGGCTGCCCCTCCACCACCCTGGCTCCTTCCTGCCAGTGCATGTAGTGCACACCACCTCTCTACCCTTCCAACCCTCTTCTTTGGGCCTCTCATCTACGCTTGGCTCCAGAGAGTCCATTCTGCTAGTCTCCTGGTGGTTATCTGGGTAAATTAGGCAGATGTGGCTGGAATCTAAGCGGTCAGCAGGACACGGTGAGCCCAGCATCCTCCTTCACCACCATCTTCTCCCGAATTTTTAAATTTTAGTTATTTTCATTAGAAAGCCATTCAAGCAGATAGTGCTTGGAAGAACAGATCTCTATACAAAGCTTTTAAGTGTAGGTTGTTTCAAAGGAGCATCTACTAGAATATTATGGGATTCTTTTATTTACATAGGGTTTTACATGTCATTTCTACCCCCATGAGACCCTTTAAGTATACTCTCATAATGTAACCTTTCTTGAACTTTAGTCATTTGTTCTATAGCTAGGAGTATGATGTTCCCAACAATGGTGTGGAAAAGTACTGATGGGTGAAGTGTCCAAATCATGCTCCATAGTTGCCATATATTTCATTTCATTTATTGTTCAGGGCAAAAAATTAAGATTGTGAAATAGGAATTATATTAGAAAGGGAATCAATTTAAAACAGAAAATTTAATAATTCTTTCTCTTTAATAATGCCCTCTTTTTTTAATTGCTCAGAAAACATGAAGGTTTACCTATAGATATCATATAGTATTGTTAGAAAAATTAGACCTAGAAACATTTTCAATCTATGAGAAGTGCCAATTGTGTGAAGTCTAAAACTGTAAAGAAATACTGTCAGTCCTTAAGCCCTACTTATGGATCACTGAGATGAATCTTGACCTTATTTGGAGCACCTAACTGGCATGCTACATACTGGTACAAGTTATAGTAAGTTGCATATGATTGGAGAGAAATTTCGCACCTGCAAATTAAGATTCCAAGTGAAAAAGTGCTGTGTTGCCTTCTCCTAAGGAATACATACCAAAGGCCTTTTTGCTCTCCACAGTGACTTCAAGTTTTTGACATTGTTGTCATAAATTTTAATTGCATACATTTAAAAAGTACATTTTTATGATAATGCTAACATGTAAAGGTCAATTTTCTAAAACTTTGTGAAGGAATTTGTAATTTCATAAATAGTTCAGCTATGTAACACCATCGAGTTTAGTTATCTCCCTGTAATTAAACGTGATCCTTTACATTCCACTGAAGACATACTATTACTAACACTGATAACTATACCCTTGTTACCTGGTTCTCAAGTGAAGGGAGGGCTCCTATTTGCTTGATGTGTTTACTCAGCTCCCACTAATGTGAATAGGCATTCCCTAAGGCTAAGAAAAAAAATTTATAGGTCAGCTATATGAAATACCAACTCAATAAGTTTAATTTGCAAAGAGATGTGAAATTCTTCCTGACAATACAAGAACAGCAATTATAAGAGACTTTGGTAAACTAAATAGAGATAGAAAGAATTGAAGAATGGAGGAAACAATTTCACTGTCACATCCTGGCAATAAATTCACCACTGTTTTGGTTATCTGGTTTGAAAAGTTTTGATACTATTAATGTACTGCAATGTAGTCACAATACTGAAGAGTAATAAAACATGTTGTCAATTAAATTTAAAACTGTGATAAATTCAAAGGTGCTAATTGAAACATGTTGAGGAGCACTTGTAGAATGGGAAACTATTTAGAACTCTCTTCTTCCCCTATTGATCTCAGGTTTTTAAAATAAAGCTTGCAGAATATATTTGGGATTCATTTTTAAAAACTCTAGTGTACATGCATTTCCAAAATCATCTTTAGAAAGAGGGATTTACCTAGGTAGATAAATCTCTGTGCAATTCTGTCTCTACTCACATAGTGAAGATTAAGTTAACCCTTCCATGGCCCTTCACACAGGATAATGTCTCCAGCCCATGAAAGGCTGAGGTAGGACATATTCACCTACAGGGCCTTGTTTATCCTTGGAACAGCTACAGTTATAGCTATTCCCAACACCTCTAAAGGACATCATGGAACGGATGTTTTTTTCACTCATGCATCAACTTCTTTCTTTTCCTCCTATCTCTGTATGAACTCCCTTTTCCCATGAGAAGGAAAAATAGGAGTTAATTATGCTCCTAAATGTTATAATATAGGCATTTGTATAATCTAGCTCAAAAAATGTGAATTACATGAACTCACAAGGTTACTTCACTTTACACTACAGTTTCTTTTC
The DNA here is from genome assembly GCF_046562875.1 of Panthera onca. Classification (NCBI taxonomy): domain Eukaryota; kingdom Metazoa; phylum Chordata; class Mammalia; order Carnivora; family Felidae; genus Panthera; species Panthera onca. The sequence goes on along the minus strand of NC_138357.1, from coordinate 57,766,192 downwards.
CCCCCAAAATACCCAATTTCCCTCAATTTTTGGCCCTGTCTAAAACTTCCTCAATCCTTATAATAAACTAATGCCTAAAGATTTAAGAAAATTACTCCTTCACCACCTCTTGCAATATATTTATAATGGAAAAACAATTACATAATTAAAATTGTTTAAGAAAATCATAGTGAAGCCTAATTTGCAGCTAGATTTAGCTGGGTCTCCATTGAGAATTTAGGCTATGTATTTTCTAGAAATCAGGCATGTCTGGAGGTATACTGGAAGTGAGCTGGCCATGGATCTTACGGAAAATTTCAAACCAAAAGAAGAATCAAAGCACACAAAGACAGTACAAAGGAATAGATGATGAGGTACAATCCTAAGTATAGCCCCAAGATTGTCATTCAGCATGGTCCCCTGGCTCAATTCCTTATGGACTCATGGCCAAGGTTTCATATATAGCGAGTGCAATAAAAGGATAAAAAGGAAAAGAGCTAATTCTGTAAATCATTAACAGTGCTGAACAGCAGTTCTCTGTACCCTACTTAGTAGGATATCACACCAATGGAAGTAAAGGGTACTTTCTCCAGTGGGGTTAACTGCTAAACCATAGGATGGACAAAATATTGGCTTTAGTGGGTAGTTATGGGTGCCTGTAGTAGGTATTGGGATAACCTTATGTGTCGCAGGATCTGCATATAAAGCACTTAGCACAGTTTCTGACACAAAATATGTGCTCAGAAAAGGGTTGTTTAATAAACATGGTAATAGCTAATAACAGCACTCTTGGTGAGTGTTATATGCTGAATTGTATTACCCTGCAAAATTCACATCAGAATATGATTATATTTGGAGATAGGGTCTTTAAAGACGTAATTAACTTAAAATTAGGTCATTAAGGTGGGTCCTAATTCAATATGACTGGTATCTTTATAAGAAGAGGAAATTTGGACACAGACCGAATAAGCAAAGACATGTAAAGAAACAGGGAGAAGATCTGCAAGTTAAGGAAAAAATCCTGGAATAAATCTTTCCTTCACAGTACTCAGAACAACCCTACTGCTGCCTTGATCTCAGACTTTGAAAACCCCAGAATTATGAGAAAATAATTTTCTGTTGTTTAAGCCACTGAGTCTGTGGTATTTTGTTATAGGCATCACAAGTACACCAGGCACTGGCAGCAACAGGATACATCATACTAGCAAGCTGGAGGAAAAGAAGAAAATGGTGATAGCTGATATGACTAGTTCCTAAGCATTCATTCATTCATATTATATTCATTCAATAAATATTGGTTGGTCATTGCTATGTTCCAGACATTATGCCAAGTGCTAGAAATTCAAAGCCCAACAAAATGTAGTCTCTACCAGCGAGGAACTAATAGTCTGGTGTAAGTGGGAAAACAGGAGAGGAGGAAGGAGAGAAATGAGATGATGGAACACGCATATGGCAGTAAATAAGTACATCGATGTTTATTTTTCTATAATCAGCACTATGAAAAGTAGGACAATGTTAGGCATAAGGTTTTATGGATGTATAGAGGCAGACTATCTAAATCAGAATGGGTCAGGAAAAGCTTTCCGAAGGAGGTGTCTTTTGAGTTCGCCATTGATATGTGAACAGGAATTAGTTAGACAAAAATAGAGAGGAAGGGCATTCCTATTTAAGATGTGGCATCCCCATTCAATCTTCCCAAACTCCTTGAACTAAATAGGGAGGAACTAACCTGTAATAATTATAGGGAAAGTATCAGAAAAAATTAGTTTTATTGCTCTTCTGATAAGATTTTTATCCTCAGGTTGGAATGGCCTAGAAAATTCAGAGTTTTTACACATGTGCAGCAAAGTTCAGTTTTGTATTGAAACTAAAAATTGAAAGCTACCCACACATTTGTGGATGCTGAGAAGGCCTAATTCATGAAGTGTAATCCTTGCTTTAAAATAACTATATTGAACTCTGAGTAAAGAGACTAAAAATAAATTTCAACTCATATTCTAATGATATAAAATTATTTTTATGGTTCTTTTGCCAATTCTATGTAAAAGTTCATTTATTCTCCTCTTGATTTCAGCATCTGATTTGTATCTGATTCAGCCACTATTCAAAATAGTCTTAGTGATGAGATCTGAAGTCACACTGAATAATACATGCATTAACATTTTCTAATATTTTGTGTACAAGTAGCACTACTCTGTACTATAGAATGAACTAACATCTTTGTATATCAGTTTTCTGTCTATAAAAAGGTTGATATTTTTTTCTCCAAGAAAAATGACAAAATATATTTCAGCACAAAATATTTGTTCTAATTTTATATTGTATTCTAAGAGTGAATAATGTAGGGGCACCTGGGTGGCTCAGTCAGTTGAGCATCCAACTTCGGCTTAGGTCATGATCTCACAGCTTGTGAGTTCAAGCCTTCATCGGGCTCTACACTGATAGCTCAGAGCCTGTAATCTGCTTTGGATTCTGTGTCTCCCTCTCTCTCTGCCCCTTCCCCACTTACACTCTCTCTCTCTCTCTCTCAAAATAAATAAATATTTAAAAAAAAGAGTAATGTAGGCCTATGAACTGAAAAGGATATCAGCATGTTTGAATAATTCAGAGGTGAAAGAAGATAATTTTTATTTGATTTATTAATTCCAGTATAGCTAACATACAATGTTATATTAGTTTCAAGTGTACAATATAGTGATTCAACAATTTTATACATTACTCAGTGTCATCAAAATAAATGTAGTCTTTAATCCCCATCACCTATTTTACCCATCCCCCCACTCACATCCCTCTGGTAACTGTTCTCTAAAGTTAAGAGTCTGTTTTTTTATTTCTTTTTATCTTTGTGCATTTTGTTTCTTAAATTCCACATATGAGCAAAGTCATTTTGTGTTTGTCTTTCTCTGTCTTACTGATTTCACCTCGCATAATTCCCTCTACACCCATCCATGTTGTCACAAAGGGTACTATCTCATCCTTTTTGATAGCTGAATAATATTCCATTATATATATATTCCATTACACATATATATATTCATTTATATATATATAATCTCATATATTCTTTATTCATATATTGATGGGCACTTGGGTTGCTTCCAAATCTTGGCTATTGTAAATAATGCTGCAATAAGCATAGTGTTTTCATATTCTTTGGGTAGATATCCAGTAGTAGAATTACTGGATCATCTACTTTTAATGTTTTGAGGAACCTCCGTGTTGTTTTCCACAGTGGCTGCACCAGTTTACATTCCAGCAACAGTGCATGAAGCTTCCTTATTCTGCACATCCTTGCCAACACTTGGTGTTTCTTGTGTTGATTTTAGCAATTTTGACAGGTGTGAGGAGATATCTCACTGTAGTTTCGATTTGCATTCCCTTGATGATGTGTGATATTGAGCATTTTTTCATGTCTGTTGGCCATCTCTGTGTCTTTGGGGAAATTTCTGTTCATGTCCTCTGACTATTTTTTAATTGGATTATTTAGGGGCTGTCTGTATTGAGATGTACTAGTTCTTTATATATTTTGTATACTAACCCTTTTCTGGATATGTCTTTGGCAGATATGTTCTCCCATTCTGTAGGTTGTCATTTAGGTTTTTTTTATTGTTTACTTTGCTGTGCAGAAGCTTTTTATTTTGATGTAGCCCCAATAGTTTATTTTTGCTTTTGTTTTCTTTGCCTCAGGAGACATATGTAGAAAAATGTTGCTATAGCCAATGTCACAGAAATTAACAGCCTGTGCTCTTCTAGAATTTTTATGGTTTTGCATCTCACATTTAGGTCTCAAAGAAGATAAATTTTAGGGATGAAAGCATGATACACTCTAGTTCCATCCATATTGTTGAAATTGACAAGATTTCATTCTTTTTGATTGCTGAGTATTCCACTGTGTGTGTGTGTGTGTGTGTGTGTGTGTGTGTGTACATACCACATCTGGAGTGTATTATGCTAAGCAAAATAAATCAGGGAAAGACATGATTTAAGACTTAACCAACTGAGCCACCCAAGCATCTCTAAAGAGTTAACTTTTATTTTTTTATTTTTTTATGTTTGGTGATCATATCATTCCGGATTGAATGAATAAATTAGAGTGTTTGACGTTCAGAGTCTGCTTTAGAACTTGATTATCACGAACAGAAACGCCTCGCTACCCAAACTTTCACGTTTACAAAGTTATTTAGAGAAGCAAAATATCATTTTAAGGTAAATATGTCACATGTAAACCTTCCACTTATGAAATAAGACATCACCGTGCCACCTCCTCACACTATACATCTTCAGACCCATCCCATCCCAGCAAGGCAAGATCGTGCCTTGCTGAGAGGTGATGTGCTCTGACACCACAATGTAAATCAGTTGTAAAGAGAAACAGCAGATCTTGCGAGGAATGGATGTTTCAGGGAATTCATGGGCGAACAGATGTTGGAGAACCGCAAAGCCAGTGAAACATGAGCTTCTAAGAGTTAGATCAGTTAGCAACTTAAAAGAGAAAAAAAAATTGGCCAGGACAACGACATGATCGATGCATTCCATAGAAATACTTTCACTATCAAGAGAACAATATTAGGAAAATGCAGGAGGTCTCCACATGATTCCATAAATGTGGTTCTATTCCACATTGTCCTGCAGAGAAGCCAGGTATGATGTCTAGGGTGTTGCATTGTGCTATCGTAATATTTGTTGCGAAGTTATTTAAGTAAGATGAATGGATAAAAAAATTGTGGTTTATATACACAATGGAGTACTACATGGCAATGAGAAAGAATGAAATATGGCACTTTGTAGCAACATGGATGGAACTGGAGAGTGTTATGCTAAGTGAAATAAGCCATACAGAAAAAGACAGATACCATATGGTTTCACTCTTATGTGGATCCTGAGAAACTTAACAGAAACCCATGGGGGAGGGGAAGGGGGAAAAAAAAAAGAGGTTAGAGTGGGAGAGAGCCAAAGTATAAGAGACTCTTAAAAACTGAGAACAAACTGAAGGTTGATGGGGGATGGGAGGGAGGGGAGAGGGGGGGTGATGGGTATTGAGGAGGGCACCTTTTGGGGTGAGCACTGGGTGTTGTATGGAAGCCAGTTTGACAATAAACTTCATATATTGAAAAAAAAAAAAAAGCAATAGCACCTCCTCCTGCAAACCCTGCTCTTGTCCCAGGATTCTGCGTTGGACACTGGAGTAAATTGAAGAAAGTTTTGTCATTTTTAGAATATTTACTGAATACTGCCTACACACAAGACACGGTGGGAGATTACAAAGACAGAATCAGAAACTCAGCCATCTTTCCTAGATCTATTACCCCTGCAGCTAAGAATATTGAAAGAGGGTTCCAGCAGCTCAGAATTTAATGCAAAGGAAACTAGGGATATTCCAAAATTAGAAAAAATTCGGGGGATCTAAGGTATGATGGACAGGTCATTATCAAAGGCCATGGACGTGAATCTACTCCAAAATTGGATACGTTTCAATAATAAGTAGCTGAAAAGATGTATGACGAAGGTTTTGCCTTGGAAAATGAATCTATATAAGCTATTTCATCCCATATTTGGCAACATTTAGGAGGAAATACCATTATGCAGTAACTCACAAAACACACACACACACACAAAAAGAGTTAACTTTTAAAGGACACTCCTACAAACCATGAAATTAAAAAATCTTCTTTTCATAGCTAAATTGGAAATATTGAGAGAGGGTCCAGAATGGTGAACTTTGTCTTGCTGTATGTTATGGAAAGCAGACACGTAAATGCCCAGAATGAAAGAAAACTTGTTTACTGTCAAATACATTCTGTTCAGGAGGTGTGCATCCCTGGGAAAATATGACCCTTATAACGTTGCCAAGTTTAGCAAAATCTAAGGTAAGCTGTTGAGGAAGTGCTAAACGCAGCTTTAATTTACATACCCAGTTTTTAAAGCCATTCCAAAACAATCTCAAGGAGAACACTTATAATACACTCTTTTAGTAATTCCCCTTTCTTTCTGACTTCCTTTGTCTCAATTTAGGCACTAGATAAATATATTTTTCCTGAAAGAACTGGAAACATGATGTTCAACTTGTAACTTATGTTTTCAACACTCTGGTTTGCATGTCCTGGATACTAAAGTTTCATATTTGTTTATATCCCCTGTAAGTTTAAAATAACTGTCTTCTTCGACAAATCTGAGTTTACAAGATTCATTTCATACGATATCTTTATGGCCTTTTGTTTATGGTTTATGGTTTCTCTTTAAAAAGTCCAAGTGAAGGGGCGCCTGGGTGGCTCAGTCGGCTGAGCATCCTACTTTGGCTCAAGTCATGATCTCATGGTCTGTGAGTTCAAGCCACAAGTTGGGCTCTGTGCTGACAGCTCGGAGCCTGGAGCCTGCTTCGGATTCTGTGTCTCCCTCTCTCTCTGCCCCTCCCCTGCTCATGCTCTGTCTCTCTCTGTCAAAAAGAAATAAACATTAAAGAAAAAAACATTTTTTTAAGTCTAAGTAAAGATATTGCATAGGGAGACATCAATGCTTTAGCTTTATGAACCACCTTAAATTCTTTTAATTTTGTGATGAAATGTATGGTAAAAATTTTAAAGGAATTTAACCAGTTTCAAAACTTTAGAGATAATGAAGATTATTTTTCGTCATGTGTAATTGTATTTTTCAGGATTATAGGAGGGTTTATACACACACACACACACACACACACACACATATATATATATATTTCCCTAATTCTCTCATTTCTTAAAAAGCACATACAATGTAAACTTCAAATTTGAGCTCAGTTATGCAGTAATACAGAGCTTGCAATAAACAAAACCTAATTGTACGTGGTTTGGGTAAATGTTAGTTGACTATGAAGGGTAGGTTCAACTCTCTTGCACTGTTGGTGGGAATGCAAACTGGTGCAGCCACTCTGGTAAACAGTATGGAGTAAAAGTAAGAATAGAACTACCTACAATCCAGCAATTGCACTACTAGTTACTTACCCAAAGGATACAGAAATACAGATTCAAGGGGTACATGCACCCTAATGTTTATAGCAACATTATAAAAAATATTCAAAGTATGGAGAGAGCCTAAATGTCCATCATCTGATAAAGAAGATGTGAGGTTTTATTTATATATATATATATATATATATATATATATATATATATGATGGAATATTACTCAGCCATCAAAAAGATGAAATCTTGCCATTTGCAATGATATGGATGAAGTTGGAGTACATAATTCTAAGTGAAAAAGTCATTTAGAGAAAGACAAATACCACATTATTTCACTCATATGTGGAATTTAAGAAACAAAATAGATGAACATATGAGAAGGGGCAAAAAAAAAAAAAAACAGCAGAAGGGAAACAAACCACAAAAGACTCTTAATGATAAAAGAATAAACTGAAAGTTGATGAAGGGAAGTGGGTGGGCAATGGGCTAGATGGGTAATGGGTATTAAAGAGGGCACTTGTTATGATGAGAAGTGGGTGTTGTATGTAAGTGATGAATCACTGAATTCTACACCTGAAACCAATATTGCACTGTATGTTAACTAACTAAACTTTAATTTAAAAGTTAAAAAAAAAGAGGTGGGTTCAATATTTGTGATCAGAGTTTTGGTGTATTTGCTATGATGAGTTGGAGAATATATAGAACAGCATCATAAACTCATGTTTACAGGGGTCTGGCAGGTAATAAAAATGAATGGATATGTCTGATGTATGAATAAATATGTTGAAACAGGAAGCAATTGTGTTCTTCCATTTTCCTACTTTTTATTGAGATACAACTGCAGCTTTTATGTTTGTTTTCCTTTGACTTTAGGAAAAACAACAGTGTAAACAAAACAAGAAATAGCAACTAACAATTGGATTTGAATGTGTTAATGTGCAAGATTTGCTCATGCATCATCAGTTTGTGGCTTCTGGTTTAGAGTGAAATACAAAAATTGTTATGATATCCAGACACCGTGATATCAGGCACAAAGCACCATTTTCAAAGTACTCTTGCCAAAAATGTTGACCCTGAACTTAATTAAATCTCTAGAGCTAACTTCCATTTATAGATATATAAAGCATAGAGGAACAAGTAAAATGACACTTCAAGGAAAAAGACAAATCTACAATGTCGAATATTCCATACGAACAACTAATGTGGTTACTCCAACAAGCCGATGGCAGGGAAAATGAAGGTGCAGAGATTATACTGTTCTAGATTCAAAGAGACCAAACAGGCATATCAATCAAATGCAGTTGTGGATCTAATTTTGATCCTAATGCAAACATGCATTTTTAAACAATCAGGAACATTTTTTTGTGGATTAAATATTAGGTAATACCTAAAATATAGCTAATTATTTAGGCATGATAATGTCATTGTGGTTATGTAAAAGAGTATCCATGATATTTAGAGATGCATACAGAAATATGTAGAGGTGAAATAATGAGATGTCTGGGATTTGCTTTAAGTATTAGGAAAAATGAGAAAAAGCAGAAAAAGAGGTAGTAAAATAAGTGAAATAAGTGAGGCAGATCTTGATAATAATAGAATCTGGTGATAGGCATATGGGGATCCATTGTACTACTTTCTATTTCTTTATTTGAAATTTGACATTTTAAAAATTAAAACTACAGAGAGTTCCACTTCTAGGTATGATAGATTAAGATCCTACCTGACAACTCTCCACCTCCACCCCACTGCATAAAATAATTATAAAACTTGGGCATACAGCAAAGAACAAATACATGAATGTACTAGAGAGTGAACAGACATGTCTGCTGGGGTTTGCAGTACAAGTTCACTTGGGGGAAGGGAGACAAGTAAATACCTATCGCTGATGTTTTTAGCCTGAAGCTAATTGCAGTCTATACCTGGTTGGGATTCATGCAGAAAAATAAAATCTGTCTCAGACTTATAAAACAGGAAATTTGAACCCAGGAAAATGTGAGTGTTTAAGAGAATGGAGGAATACTACAAGGAAGAGAACCATACAGCAGATCTCCAAATTCTGTTCACCCACCTTTCTAACTGACCTCAGAATCAGGCATGTATGTATGAGACAGCCTAAACGCATCTCAGTTAAAGGCCATCTAACTCTAGACCAGAGATTGCAAACTGACAACTCATGGGTAATCTCTACACATAGACACATTTAAATACAATCTCAATTGAGTTTGCAGTTTGAAGTTCAACCCCAGTTCTCATTTAAAAAAAAATCACCTACTAAAACAAAGGAGACAATATTCATTAGGGGAAAATACCAGAATATGAAATCTCCACAATTTCACATTCAAAATACCCAGGATACAGTAGAAAATAATGAGGCATATAAAGAACCAAGAAAATGGAACACATCTAAAAAAGAAAAAAATCAGTTGGGTCTGATACCAAGATGAATCAGTGTTGGAATTAATATACAAATTTTAATTGGTTATAATAACAATCCTTAATGAAGTAAACAAAATATGGTTTCAGTAAGTAAAAAATTCAGCAAAGAAAGAGAATAGAACAGTTATAAATGGAAATATTAGAATTGAAAAATATGCTTTCTGAAATCAAAAGTTCAGAATAGACTTAACAGCCAAATGTAAATGACAGAGTAATGAGTAAGTGAACTTAAAGAGATTGATTAAAGGGGTACCTGGGTGACTCGGTTGGTTGAGTGTCCAACTCTTGATTTTGGTTCAGGTCATGATCTCAGGGTTGTGGGATCAAGTCCCACATTGGCTCTGTGCTGAATATGGAGCCTGCTTAAGAGTCTCTCTTTCTCTCTCTCTCTCTCTCTCTGCCCCTCTCCCCCACTCAAGCACTGTCTCTCTCTCTCTCTCTAAAAAAATTACAAAAAAAGATAAATTTAAGTGATCTAATGGCAAGTACAGAGAGCAAAAAGATTTAAAAAAAGAACCAAAGAAACAGGGAACTGTCATGTGACATTAAGTGATTTGACATGTGCATAAATGCAATATCAGAGGATGAAGAGAAACATACTTGGACAGAAAAAAATATTTGAAGAAATAATAGCTAAAAGTTTCCTAAATTTGATTAAAGACACAAATTTGAAGATTCAAGACACTCAATGAATATCATGTAGAATAAACAAAAATAAGCTCATGCCAAGGAACATCACAAATTATTGAAAGCCAAAGATAAAAAGCCAATCTTGAAGCAGCAAAAGTAAGACAATAAGGGGGTGGCGGCAATGGTTCCATTAACACCTGACTTTGTCAGAAAGGAAGGAGGCCAGAAAGGAATGGAGAAAAAATTTTTTAAATATTTTTTAATGTTTATTTTTGAGCGAGAGAGAGAGAGCGTGAGCGGGGGAGGAGCAGAGAGAGAGGGGGGCACAGAATCCGAAGGAGGCTTCAGGCTCTGAGTGGTCACCATAGAGCCTGATGCAGGGCTTGAACCCAAGAACGGTGAGATCATGACCTGAGCCGAAGTCGGGTGCTTAACTGACTGAGGCACCCAGGCGCCCTGAGAAAAAATTTTAATGAGGAAATAAAGAAAACTGTTAATCCATTACTTTATATACAGAAAAAAGTATTCTTCAAAATTAAGGGAAAATACAGACATTTTCAGGTAGAAGAAAGCTAATTCCATAACTAATATATCTGCATTATAAGAAATGTTAAGGGAAGTTCTTCATATTGAAGGGACATAATACCAGATGGAAACTCAGACTATTAGAAAAGAATACAGAGTGCCAGAGATGGCAGATATTTGGGTAAATTCAATGACTACTGTTTTTTTTCCCTTTTCTTCTTATTTCCACATAACTGTTCTTCATAAGCCACTTAACCATTTAATGCAAAAATGATAACATCATCTTGTGGGCATTAGAATGTATAGGTATAATAAACATATCAACTATAGCAGAAAGGACATTTTTAACTATAAATGGACTGTATAATTAATAATGTAAACCTTAAGGAAATCATGAATAAATAAAATGAAAAGAATTATAGCTAAAAAATTTATCAGGGACTAATATGGGCATCCCCACTTTTTGAAAGTTCACGTTACAGCACTTTGCTTTTAGGAAAAGACCTACATCAGTACCTGTTTCCGCTAACTGAAAGAAATCCAAAGAGGATTTTCATTTTTACAAAAAAAAGGTAAAAAGTGAAAATGGCTTTCAGCATTTGTTTTGCAGTGAACGGTTATAGAGACAGCACATGCCACAAGCAGTGAGAACTGAACCAAAAAGCTCTTTTCTTGGGGAACTACACTCAGCATCTCACCAACAAGCCATCATAGCTTTGAACTGTGTGCTTTATCTACATTTATTTTGTGCATCCGTTAGTATGAGGTTTCCCAAAGTATCAGAAAAACCTAAGAGAGGTTATATTCAGGGTCTGGAATACTCAAAAAAATTTCCATACAAATTAATGGTAATTGCTTCCTCACTTTATGTCATTTCAGCTTACAAAATGTTTCATAGGAATGCTCTACCTTTGGGTAGTGGGGGAAATCTGTAATGTAATTCAAATAAGTCAATAAAAGACAAGATAGGAAGGAAAGAAATAAGAAATAGAGGATGATATTTGAAAACACAAAAGAATGATAAAATCAAATACATGCCAATGATTACATTAAAGTTACTGAACTAAATACTCCAAGTAAAAGGTAGAAATTGTCAAAATGGATAAAAAGAAAATAAGACCCAATTGCATGTGTCTAAAAGAGATATAATTTCGATAAAAATTCATAGATTGAAATTAAATAGATATAAAAAGATACTCTTTACAAACAGTAAGCATAACAGAACAGAATGACCATATTGATCAGATGAAAAATGAAAGAAAAATGAAATATGAGTGAGTGATAAGAAGGACACTTCATAGTGGTAAAAGGTCAGTTTATCAGGAATATATAACAATGATACATACATGTATCCCATTGGACCGCTTCAAAAAACATGAAGAAATAAGTGATAAAAGTAAATGGCAAAATAGATCATTCCACAATCACAGTTGGAAAATTTAATAGTCCTTAGTAGTTATCTATTGCTGCATGACAAACTACTTCAAAATTTACTGGCTTAAAACAACAAACATCTATTTCAGTTTCAGTGGGTTAAGAATATCTTTTTTGGTATTTTATACTGCTCATGATCTCAAGAAAGGCACACTAGCATGTGCAAAGCGGTCAACTCATGAAGTTTATAATTTAAATAGTGACAGCTTAACTATCTTAGGATACATTTCTAAGTATAACAAAAGAAGTGGTATTTGAATTAATGGTTACAGGTATTTTGACCTCTTGTCTTTGTATAATTGTACTATAGAAGGAAGCAAAGGGCATCTAACAATAGAAAAGGGTATAATGAATTCTCATCCAGCTCTACTCATTGGAAGATGCAGGATGGCAGTACAAGGACCACTTGAATCTCAGTTGCTCAAGAAATGGAAATATAATCTCTGAAGCAAGCTCTCACCTACCATTAATGGATTCTCTATACGAGAGTTTCTTAACCTGTGACTATTGACAATTGGAATCAGATAATTATTTGTTGGGGGAGGAGGGGTAGTGACTGTCCTGTACATTGTAGGAGATTCAACAGTAATCCATGGCCTCTACCTACCAGATAAACACAAGTAGCTGCCCACACCGCAATTGCAAGAAGCAAATGTTTCCAGACTTTGCCAAATGTCTCCTGGAGGGTAAAATCGCCTCTCTTTGAGAGCCACTTCCCTAGACAGTACTTTTCAAACTGAGCGGCACATTCTTTGCTGGGCACTGAAATCAATTTAGTGGATACAAAATGGCATGTTTTAATGATATCAGCTTGAATAGAAAATAGTTAAAATAAGAAAATGCTAAATATCAGAGCATTTAGACTGTAGTACACATAATACATCATGTATGTACTGTGTTGCTATGTAAAATCTTTTTTCTTAACTTCAATCTCTGTCTACAAAAAAATAAGTATGCTTATGTGCTTAAGTAACAAGATGTTCACGAGTCATTTCTTTTTAATATTCAGAAAAAAAGTAGTATGTTTGGTTTGAACACTATAAAGGAATTTTAGAAATTCTCAGACATTAGATGAGGCTTCAAAACCCAGATTTTCTGTGACTGGTTTTCTCTCATTATTCATATCAGAATTAAAGAATTCCTCCAGACTCTTATCATGTTCTTCTTTCTCCTCACCTGCTAGCCCTGTCTCTTCCTGATGATTGTCCTTAATTCTTCTATGTACAGTTAACCGTGAACAACATGGGGGTAAGAGGAACTGACATCCACCTCTTCCCCCATGCAGTCAAAAATCTGCATATAACTTTTGACTCCTCAAAAACTTAACTACAAAAACTCCTGTTATTGACTGGAAACTTTAATGATAACATAAACAGTTGATTAATACGTATGTTATATGTATTATATACTGTATCTTACAATAAAGTAAACTAGGTAAAATAAAATATTATTAAGAAAGTCATAAGGAAGAGAAAATACATTTAAAATACTGTACTATAAAAAAATCTACCTATAAGTCGACCTGCACAGTTCAAACCCATGTTGTTCAAGGGGCAACTGTAGTTTCAGTAGAAAATTACTGTAGCTTTCTGCCAACAAAGTTTGAAAGCAATTTCAACCAGAGCACAGATGAGAGCAATCAGAATGGCTGCTTTAAGATCATGGACTTTATCCTAGCTAATCTAATAGTCTATGATCCCAGTATGAACCTTCATCCAAACTTGACCAGGCCTCACTGTGCCCTTCATAAACACGTTCCTGCCTTCCTGTCTTTAGGCCTATTATCCTACAGTTCTTTAATTCACATACTTACCAATACCACTTATCTTTCAAGATCTCTCCAAGGTATCTATTTTGTAATATCTGACATTCCAGTATAAAATAATCCATCCCTTCACTGAATACATTTTGTACTTTTTTAATTTTTTGAACATTTATTTATTTTTGAGAGACAGAGAGAGATATAACGCAAGTGGGGGAGGGGCAGACACACACACACACACACACACACACACACACACACACACAGAATCCAAAGCAGACTCCAGGCTCTGAGCTGTCAGCACAGAGCTTGACACAGGACTGGAACTCACTAACTGTGTGATCATGAACATGAACCAAAACCAGGAGTCAGATGCTTAACCAACTGAGCCATCCAGGCACCCCACCATAGAAGTTCTCTTAAATGATGTGATTGGGAACCGTACTTTAGAAGTTATTGTTAAAAAGTATCTTAAACATATCCTAAACAGTTTTTGAAACATAAATAATGCAAATGCACATTAATTTGACAATATTTTGACATAAGTGCCAAAGCTTTTTTTCTGAGAACACGTCTACCAATTAAGGTTCTGTACAGTAAGCTACTATTTCAATTTGTTTCTTTAAAATAAAGAAAAAAACAGAAGAAATGTGTAAGTAAATATAAGTGTAGAATTCTTCAGACTATGATGGTTTTTCCCACTCTGTGACAGTTTCCCCCAATCCAACACGTTTTTGAAAACAACTAAATCAGTCCTTTTGAAGTATTTGACTTAGTTTTCATAAGCTGACTCTTGCTAAGTATACAATCAGTAGAGCAGAGTTGTGTAGGTATCCCAGAGCATTCTTGCTATGAGCATGCAGTATGCACCAGGCATCAATTAATATGTTGGGGAATTAATGGCAAGAGAAGGAAAGGTATTTGTAGTTGATCACCATCCTCATCTTTTCTGCACTCCTACCATCCCACTACTGCCCCAAAGAGAAGTATGTATAGAAAAGGAGCAGAGCAAGGAGTTTCTCACATTGAAGTCTGTCTCTCAAAGTAGCAACTAACCAATAATTTTAAGGTAGAGACTACATTGACCTAAAAATTGCTTAAACTGGTGCTTGTCAAATCATCTGTCAAGTAACATTTTTACAAAACTTGCAATCAATTAGACTGAAACCTTGTAAAATGTGATAACACATAATATATCTTGGACATTATCCCAGTAAATGGCTAAACTGTATTGTAACTGTAGTCAGTTCCCTACTGATAGACATTTAAGTTGTTACCACTCTTTTGCTATTTCAAACAATATTAAATAACTATTCTTGAGCATAGTTCCTGGTGCACATTATATATTACATTACAATAACACCTACAGAAAAAAATCCTAAAAGTAGAATTGTTGAGGACTTCGGGAAGATGGCGGTGTAGGAGGATGCTGGGCTCACCGTGCGTCCTGCTGATCACTTAGATTCCACCTACACCTGCCTAACTAACCCAGAAAACCACCAGAAGACTAGCAGAATGGAGTCTCCGGAGCCAAGTGCAGACGAGAGGCCCACGGAATCGGATAGGAAGGGTGCAGAGGCGGTGCGCACTGCACGGACTGGCTGGAGGGAGCCGGGACGGAGGGGCAGCCTGCTGGCCAAGCAGAGCCCCTGAGTCTGGCAAAAGCGGAGGGGCTGGACGGAGTGTGTTCCGACAGCAAGCGCGACTTAGCATCTGGGAGGGCATAAGTGAACAGCTCTGCTCGGAAAGCGGGAAGGCTGGAGGACAAAGGGAGGGAGAGTTGCTGAGCCCCCAGATGACAGAGCTCAGTTTGTTGGGGAACAAAGGCGCTAACCAGGGCCATCTCCCTTGCCCATCCCCCAGCCAAAATCCCAAAGGGAACCAGTTCCTGCCAGGGAACTTGCTTGATCCGCGCAAACACCCAACGCTGTGCTTCTGTGGAGCCAACCCTCTGGCAGCAGGTCTGACTCCCTCCCGCTGCCACAGGGCACCTCCTGAAGTGGATCACCTAAGGAGAAGCGAGCTAAGCCTGCCCCTCCTGCCACCGTGCACCTTGCCTACCCACCCCAGCTAATAAGCCAGATCCCCAGCACCACAATCCTGGCAGTGTGCAAGTGGCCCAGACGGGCCACGCCACCCCACAGTGAATCCCGCCCCTAAGAGAGGGGAAGAGAAGGCACACACCAGTCTGACTGTAGCCCCAGCAGTGAGCTGGGGGCAGACATCAGGTCGGAATGCGGCCCCGCCCACCAACTCCAGTTACACACCACAGCACCGGGGAAGTGCCCTGCAGGTCCCCAACACTCCAGGGACCATCCAAAATGACCAAACGGAAGAATTCCCCTCAGAAGAATCTCCAGGAAATAACAACAGCTAATGCACTGATCAAAAAGGATTTAAATAAT
Organism: Panthera onca; assembly: GCF_046562875.1. NCBI lineage: Eukaryota > Metazoa > Chordata > Mammalia > Carnivora > Felidae > Panthera > Panthera onca. Next base: position 57,750,083 of record NC_138357.1, on the reverse strand, counting down.
ATAACAGAAAGTGAATTTAGAATAATAGTCATAAAATTAATTGCTGGGCTTGAAAACAGTATAGAGGACAGCAGAGAATCTCTTGCTACAGAGATCAAGGGACTAAGGAACAGTCACGAGGAGCTGAAAAATGCTTTAAACGAAATGCAAAATAAAATAGAAACGACGACAGCTCGGATTGAAGAGGCAGAGGAGAGAATAGGTGAACTAGAAGATAAAATTATGGAAAAAGAGGAATCTGAGAAAAAGAGAGATAAAAAAATCCAGGAGTATGAGGGGAAAACTAGAGAACTAAGTGATACACTAAAAAGAAATAATATACGCATAATTGGTATCCCAGAGGAGGAAGAGAGAGAGAAAGGCGCTGAAGGGGTACTTGAAGAAGAAATAATAGCTGAGAACTTCCCTGAACTGGGGAAGGAAAAAGGCATTGAAATCCAAGAGGCACAGAGAACTCCCTTCAGACGTAACTTGAATCGATCTTCTCCATGACATATCATAGTGAAACTGGCAAAATACAAAGATAAAGAGAAAATTCTGAAAGCAGCAAGGGATAAACGTGCCCTCACATATAAAGGCAGACCTATAAGACTCGTGACTGATCTCTCTTTTGAAACTTGGCAGGCCAGAAAGGATTGGCACGAGATCTTCAATGTGCTGAACAGAAAAAAATATGCAGCCGAGAATCCTTTATCCAGCAAGTCTGTCATTTAAAATAGAAGGAGAGATAAAGGTCTTCCCAAATAAACAAAAACTGAAGGAACTTGTCACCACTAAACCAGCCCTACAAGAAATCCTAAGAGGGATCCTGTGAGACAAAGTACCAGAGACATCACTACAAGCATAAAACATACAGACATCACAATGACTCTAAACCCTAGAGTTTAGAGTCTAGATATGACTCTAAACCCATATCTTTCTATAATAACACTGAATGTAAATGGATTAAATGCGCCAACCAAAAGACATAGGGTATCAGAATGGATAAAAAAAAACAAGACCCATCTATTTGCTGTCTACAAGAGACTCATTTTAGATCTGAGGACACCTTTAGATTGAGAGTGAGGGGATGGAGAACTATTTATCATGCTACTGGAAGCCACAAAAGAAAGCTGGAGTAGCCATACTTATATCAGACAAACTAGACTTTAAATTAAAGGCTGTAACAAGAGATGAAGAAGGGCATTATATAATAATTACAGGGTCTATCCATCAGGAAGAGCTAACAATTATAAATGTCTATGCGCCGAATACCGGACCCCCAAATATATAAAACAATTACTCATAAACATAAGCAACCTTATTGATAAGAATGTGGTAATTGCAGGGGACTTTAACACTCCACTTACAGAAATGGATAGATCATCTAGACACACAGTCAATAAAGAAACAAGGGCCCTGAATGACACATTGGATCAGATGGACTTGACAGATATATTTAGAACTCTGCATCCCAAAGCAACAGAATATACGTTCTTCTCGAGTGCACATGGAACATTCTCCAAGATAGATCGTATACTGGGTCACAAAACAGCCCTTCATAAGTGTACAAGAATTGAAATTATACCATGCATACTTTCAGACCACAGTGCAATGAAGCTTGAAATCAACCACAGGAAAAAGTCTGGAAAACCTCCAAAAGCATGGAGGTTAAAGAACACCTTACTAAAGAATGAGTGGGTCAACCAGGCAATTAGAGAAGAAATTAAAAAATATATGGAAACAAACGAAAATGAAAAGACAACAATGCAAACGCTTTGGGACACAGCGAAGGCAGTCCTGAGAGGAAAATACATTGCAATCCAGGCCTATCTCAAGAAACAAGAAAAATCCCAAATACAAAATCTAACAGCACACCTAAAGGAAATAGAAGCAGAACAGCAAAGGCAGCCTAAACCCAGCAGAAGAGAAGTAAGAAAGATCAGAGCAGAAATAAACAATATAGAATCTAAAAACACTGTAGAGCAGATCAACGAAACCAAGAGTTGGTTTTTTGAAAAAATAAACAAAATTGACAAACCTCTAGCCAGGCTTCTCAAAAAGAAAAGGGAGATGACCCAAATAGATAAAATCATGAATGAAAATGGAATTATTACAACCAATCCCTCAGAGATACAAACCATTATCAGGGAATACTATGAAAAATTATATGCCAACAAATTGGACAACCTGGAAGAAATGGACAATTTCCTAAACACCCACATGCTTCCAAAACTCAATCAGAAGGAAAGAGAAAGCTTGAACAGACCCATAACCAGCGAAGAAATTGAATCGGTTATCAAAAATCTCCCAACAAATAAGAGTCCAGGACCAGATGGCTTCCCAGGTGAGTTCTACCAGACGTTTAAAGCAGAGATAATACCTATCCCTCTCAAGCTATTCCAAGAAATAGAAAGGGAAGGAAAACTTCCAGACTCATTCTATGAAGCCAGAATTACTTTGATTCCTAAACCAGACAGAGACCCAGTAAAAAAAGAGAACTACAGGCCAATATCCCTGATGAATATGGATGCAAAAATTCTCAATAAGATACTAGCAAGTCGAATTCAACAGCATATAAAATTATTCACCATGGTCAAGTGGGATTCATTCCTGGGATGCAGGGCTGGTTCAACATTCGCAAATGAATCAATGTGATACATCGCATTAATAAAAGAAAAGAGAAGAACCATATGATCCTGTCAATCGATGCAGAAAAGGCCTTTGACAAAATCCAGCACCCTTTCTTAATAAAAACACTTGAGAAAGTCGGGATAGAAGGAACATACTTAAAGATCATAAAAGCCATTTATGAAAAGCCCACAGCTAACATCATCCTCAACGGGGAAAAACTGAGAGCTTTTTCCCTGAGATCAGGAACACGACAGGGATGCCCACTCTCACTGCTGTTGTTTAACATAGTGTTGGAAGTTCTAGCATCAGCAATCAGACAACAAAAGGACATCATAGGCATCCCAATTGGCAAAGATGAAGTCAAGCTTTCGCCTTTTGCAGATGACATGATATTATACATGGAAAATCCGATAGACTCCACCAAAAGTATGCTAGAACTGATATATGAATTCAGCAACGTTGCAGGATACAAAATCAATGTACAGAAATCAGTTGCATTCTTATACACTAACAATGAAGCAACAGAAAGACAAGTAAAGAAACTGATCCCATTCACAATTGCACCAAGAAGCATAAAATACCTAGGAATAAATCTAACCAAAGATGTAAAAGATCTGTATGCTGAAAACTATAGAAAGCATATGAAGGAAATTGAAGAAGATATAAAGAAATGGAAAGACATTCCCTGCTCATGGAATGGAAGAATAAATATTGTCAAAATGTCAATACTACCCAAAGCTATCTACACATTCAATGCAATCCCAATCAAAATGGCACCAGCATTCTTCTCGAAACTAGAACAAGCAATCCTAAAATTCATATGGAACCACAAAAGGCCCCGAATAGCCAAAGTAACTTTGAAGAAGAAGACCAAAGCAGGAGGCATCACAATCCCAGACGTTAGCCTCTACTACAAAGCTGTCATCATCAAGACAGCATGGTATTGGCACAAAAACAGACACATAGACCAATGCAATAGAATAGAAACCCCAGAACTAGACCCACAAACATATGGCCAACTCATCTTTGACAAAGCAGGAAAGAACATCCAATGGAAAAAAGACAGTCTCTTTAACAAATGGTGCTGGGAGAACTGGACAGCAACATGGAGAAGGTTGAAACTAGACCACTTTCTCACACCATTCACAAAAATAAACTCAAAATGGATAAAGGACCTTAATCTGAGACAGGAAACCATCAAAACCCTGGGGGAGAGAGCAGGAAAAAACCTCTCTGACCTCAGCCGTAGCAATCTCTTACTTGACACATCCCCAAAGGCAAGGGAATTAAAAGCAAAAATGAACTACTGGGACCTTATGAAGATAAAAAGCTTCTGCACAGCAAAGGAAACAACCAACAAAACTATAAGGCAACCAACGGAATGGAAAAAGATATTTGCAAATGACATATCAGACAAAGGGCTAGTATCCAAAATCTATAAAGAGCTCACCAAACTCCACACCCAAAAAACAAATAACCCAGTGAAGAAATGGGCAGAAAACATGAATAGACACTTCCCTAAAGAAGACATCCGGATGGCCAACAGGCACATGAAAAGATGCTCAACGTCGCTCCTTATCAGGGAAATAGAAACCAAAACCACACTCAGATATCACCTCACGCCAGTCAGAATGGCCAAAATGAACAAATCAGGAGACTATAGATGCTGGCGAGGATGTGGAGAAACAGGAACCCTCTTGCACTGTTGGTGGGAATGCAAATTGGTGCAGCCACTCTGGAAACAGTGTGGAGGTTCCTCAGAAAATTAAAAGTAGGCCTACCCTATGACCCAGCAATAACACTGCTAGGAATTTACCCAAGGGATACAGGAGTACTGATGCTTAGGGGCACTTGTACCCCAATGTTTATAGCAGCACTCTCAAGAATAGCCAAATTATGGAAAGAGCCTAAATGTCCATCAACTGATGAATGGATAAAGAAATTGTGGTTTATATACACAATGGAGTACTACGTGGGAATGAGAAAGAACGAAATATGGCCCTTTGTAGCAACATGGATGGAACTGGAGAGTGTGATGCTAAGTGAAATAAGCCATACAGAGAAAGGCAGATACCATATGGTTTCACTCTTATGTGGATCCTGAGAAACTTAACAGAAACCCATGGGGGAGGGGAAGGGGGAAAAAAAAGAGGTTAGAGTGGGAGAGGGCCAAAGCATAAGAGACTCTTAAAAACTGAGAACAAACTGAAGGTTGATGGGGGGTGGGAGGGAGGGCAGGGTGGGTGATGGGTATTGAGGAGGGCACCTTTTGGAATGAGCACTGGGTGTTGTATGGAAACCAATTTGACAATAAATTTCATATATTGAAAAAAAAAGAATTGTTGACTGAAACAATGTTTTAAATTCTAATACATTTTGTCAAAATGCTTTCCAAACAAAATTTATGAGAATGCTTGTTTCCATATACTTTAAGTCTTCTATATTTGTGTGTCCCTAATTGTTAAAAGCTTTTTCTTATGTCAAGCTACAATCTATTTTTTATAACTTCCTCCAGTAGTTCTAGTACTGGCTTCTGGATTCATACATAACATATTCATTCCCTCTCCCATGTAACTATCCTTTAAAATATTAAAGAGCATTATGGTGTTCTTCCCAAGTGTTTTTTCTCCAGATTTCACACTCTGTATTACACATTAGCCTGTGGGGATGTCATATTCATCCTTTTCCCTACTTTTGTTCTGCTCTGAATCACAAAGAGGCTACCTTGTGAAGTTGTTTTCCCCAGACTCATATGGTGTCTGACTTCTGACTGTTCACCAATGTGAGACTGGTGTTTGGAAGGAGGAAGGATCTTATAATCATTGTATCTGTTTCAAGAAATTAAAAAAAAAAGAACAGCAAATTAAACTCAATGAAATTAGATGAAAAATAATAAAGACAAATGCAGAATTTAATTAAGTAGAAAGACATACAGCAGCATAAATTCAAGAAGTCAGTTACTTCTTTGCAAAGACTATTAAAATCAATAAACTTTTTGGAAAAGCACTCACGACAAATGGGTACCTAGCTGGCTCAGTTGGTATAGAATGTGACTCTGAATCATGGGATTGTAAATTTGAGCACCATATTGGGGGTACAGTTTACTTAAAAAAAACTTCTCAGGACAAAAAAAGTGGATAAGACACAGATCACCAATATCAGAGATGAAAAAAGTAATGTCACTAAGGAATCTATAGATATTAAAAAGGTAACAAGGCGTTTTAACCTCATGGCAATACATTTTGATTTTAGATAAAATAGAAAACTTACTTGAAAAACACAATTTACCAAAATTGACACAGGAAACAACACATTTGAATAGTATTATATCTATTAAAGAAATCGAATTTGCAAATAAAAACCTTCCCATGAAGAAAACCCCAGTCCCGGATGACAGTAAAATTTCAACATATTTAAAATGGAAGAAATAGCATTAATGTCACACAAACTCTTCCAGAGAATAGAAAATGAAGAAATGTTTCTCAATTCACTCTATGAGATTAGAATAACACTTATAACAAAATCTAACAAAGACTTTAAAAGAAAAAAAAAATTATAAGGGAGCCTGGGTGGCTCAGTCAGTTAAGCTTCCAACTCTTAGATCAGGTCATGATCTCACAGTTCGTGAGATTGAGGCCCTCCTCAGGCTCTGCACTGACACTACAGAGCCTGCTTGGGATTCTCTCTCTTCCCCACTCTCTCTGCCCCTCCACCACTTGTGCTTTCACTCTATCAAAATAAATAAACTTTAAAAAAATAAAGCAAGGAAAAGAAGTAAAAGGTAAACGAGTTAGAAATGAAAAAAAGGGCATTATTATTTGTACATGACACTGTTATGTATGGAGAATATCCCAGAACACCTACACACATGTTAGAAATAGTAAGTGAATTTAATAAGTTTTCTGGTTACAATGTCAATATACAAAACTCAAAGTTAGAATTTGAGAATAATGAATTTTTTTTTATAAAAGCACTGAAAACCTAAAAAGAAATCTAACAAAGGCTGTGCAAAAACCCTATACAGAAAGCTATAAAACATTATTGAGAAAAAATAAAGAAGACAAAACTTAATGGTGGGATATGTATGTTCATGATCTGAAAGACTTAAAATTGTACACATGCCAGTTTGTTGCAAATTGATATATTTGACTTTCATGAAAACCCCAGCAAGTTTTATGTTGAAACTGACAAATTGATTCTCAAAATTATATTATAAGTGCAAAAGCCAAAGAATAGGCAAGAAAAGCAACCTCAAAGAGGATTAATAAAACAAACTTGCTGGATATCAAGACCTACCATTAATGTATATCGACTAGGGCAGTATGGTATTGGTGTCTATATATAGAAAAATAGAGTGATATAATGCAATAGAGAACCTAGAAGCAGACCATACATATCTGCTTACACGATTTATGACAATGTTGAAGTGCAATGAGGAAATAATGTTTTACTTAAATAAATAGGTCATGTTGATATACACATAGAAAAGACCCTTATTTCACATCATAATAAAATTCTCAGAGGACTGAAAATATAAATACGTGTGAAAGGTAAAGCAATAAAGTTTGTAGAATATAACATGAGAAAATATCTTAGTGACCTCTTGGATTAGGCAAAGATTTCTTAACACAAAAGGCACAAACCATAAAGGAAAAGATTAATAAATTAGACTTCATCAAAATTAAGATGTCTATTTTTCAAAAACTCTAAATATAGACATTTGGGGATCTGCTTGCCTTATTGTTCAATCATCTGACCTTGAAGCTTATGAATCTACAAACTATACCCATGAACACAAAGAACAGAGAAGTGTTAACAAGTTTTTGGAGGAGGAAGCTGAAATGATTGCTCAGGAGTAGTCCAGTGAAAAGTGAGCCTATGTGCATCATTCTCTGCCGTAGGCTAAATCATTTACCACACCTCTGTCCATTTTCCATCTTCCTTTTATCTCTCTGAGGAGAGTAATTATAATTTTTACAGTTTTCTTCTGTTCCTAGCCTTGCCTTTATTTTCTTCTATTTCCCTTCTGTTTTTTGTCTGTCACAATTAAGGCTTAAAATTTGTTTCTTACTATTATTTTAATGGGATTTCAGGAGAGAAAAATGGAAAACTGTCTTTGTGCATTCCACCATATTCAACCTACAGCCACAAAATGATTTTCAGGTACACCTTGAGAACACTAGGTTATATCCAATCATATAATATTAACCTACCAGAGAGGGCTGATCTCTTTTTGTCATGTTTTAAAATTTGAGGATTAAGTGTTGCATGCTGATTACTATTTTTATAGTATTTACTATAGTATTTACTATTCTATAGTATAGTATATACTATACTATAGTATTGTTCTTCTATCATAGCTTCAACACCTTCTCTCACCTGTCTGAGCATATTATGTATACAGTTTATTTTATTTGTGGGGGATTCTTATACATAATTTTTTTCTTTAAATTCTAGTTAGTTAACATACAGTGCAATATTGGTTTCAGCAGGGGAAACCAATGAATTCAGTGATTCATTACTTATGTACAACACTCAGGGTTCATTATAACTGCCTTCCTTAATACCCATCAGCCATCTAGCACATCACCCCCTCACATCCCTCCATCAACCCTTAGTTTGTTCTCTATTGTTAAGAGTCATTTATGGTTTGCTTCCCTTTCTTTTTTTTCATCTTCTGATATGTTCATCTGTTTTGTTTATTAAATCCCACATATGAGTGAAATCATATAGTATTTGTCTTTGTCTGACTGACTTATTTTGCTTGGCATAACACACCCTAGTTTCACCATATCGTTGCAAATGGCAAGATTTCATTCTTTTTCATGAATTGTATATCTATACCACATCTTTATCCATTCATCTTTTTCACCATTGTATATCTATACCACATCTTTATCCATTCATCACTCGATGGACACTTGGGCTCTTTCCATAGTTTTGTTATTGTTGATAATGCTGCTATAAACATCAGGGTGCATGTACACCTTCAAAATCTACATTTTTGTGTCCTTTGGGTAAATACCTAGTAGTGCAATTGGTGGACAGTAGAATAGTGTTTTTGTTTTGTTTTGTTTTGTTTTGTTTTGTTTTTTACTTTTTGAGGAGCCTCCATACTGTTTTCCAGAGAGGCTGTGCATTTCCACCAACAGTGCAAGAGGGTTCCCCTTTCTCTGCAACACTTGTTTCTTGTGTTGTTAATTTTAACCATTCTGACAGGTTGTGAGGTGTCATCCCAAGGTGATTTTCCTTATAATGGGTGCTGTTGAGCATCTTTTCATGTGTCTTTTAGCTGTTTGATGTTTTCTTTAGTAAAATGTCTATTCATGTCTTTTGCCAATTTCTTAACTGGATAATTGGATTTTGAGGTGTTGACTTTGATAAGTTATTTATAGATTTTGGATACTAAGCCTTTATCAGATATGTCATTTAAAAATGTCTTCTCCCAGGGGCAAATGGGTGGATCAGTCGGTTAAAAGTCCGACTCTTAGTTTTGGCTCAGGTCATGATCTCACGGTTTCGTGAGTTTGAGTCCCCCCATCAGGCTCCATGCTGACAGTGTGGAGCCTGCTTGGGATTCTCTCTCTCCTTCTCTTTCTGGCCCTCCCCCACTCACGCTGTCTCTGTCTCTCTCAAAATAAATAAATAAACTTCAAAAAAAGCCCACAAATATCTTCTCTCATTCCATAGGCTGTCTTTTAGTTTTGTTGTTTCCTTCACCATGCAAAAGTGTTTTTTTTTTATCTTGATGAAGTATTAATAGTTCATGTTTGCTTTTGTTTCCCTTGCCTCCAGCGATGTATCAAGTAAGGAGCTGCTCCAACCAAGGTCAAAGAAGTTGCTGCCTGTGTTATCCTCTAGGATTTTGATGGTTTCCTATCTCACATTTAGGTCTTTAACCCATTTTGAATTTACTTTTGTGTATGGTGTAAGAGAGTGGTCCCGTTTCATTCTTTTGCATGTTGCCATCCAGTTTTCCCAACCATATTTGTTGAAAACTGTCTTTTTTCCATTGGATATTCTTTCCTGCTTTGTCAAACATTAGTTGACCATATAGTTGTGGGTCCATATCTGAGTTTTCTATTCTGTTCCATGGATCTTTGTGTCTGTTTTTGTACTGCCAGTACCATACTGTCTTGAATACTACAGCTTTGGAATACAACTTGAAGTCCAGAATTGTGATGCCTCCAGCTTTCTTTTTTTAATTTTTTTTTTTCAGGATTGCTTTCACTATTCAGAGTCTTTTGTGGTTCCATACAAATTTTAAGGTTTTTTGTTCTACCTCTGTGACAAATTCTGGTGGTATTTTGATAGGTATTGCATTAAATGTGTAGGTTGCTTTGGATAGTATACATTTTAACAATGTTTGTTTTGCAATTCATGAGCATGGGATGCTTTTCCATTTCTTTGTGTCCTCTTCAATTTCTTTCATAAGTGTTCTATAGTTTTCAGAGTACAGATCTTTTACCTCTTTGGTTAGTTTTATTCCTAGGTATCTTATAAGTTTGGTGCAATTGTAAATGGGATTGATTCCTTGACTTCTCTTTCTCCTGCTTCATTATTGGTATATAGAAATGCAACAGATTTCTGTCCATTGATTTTATATTCTGCGACATTGCTGAATTTATATATTAGTTCTAGAATTTTTTTTTGGTGAACTCTTGAGTTTTTACATAGAGAATCATGTCATCTGCAAATACTGGAAGTTTCACTTGTTCCTTGCAGATTTGGATGCATTTTATTTCTTTTTGTTGTCTTATTGCTGATACTAAGACTTATAGTACTATGTTAAATAGTAATGGTGATAGTGAACATCCCTGTCTTATTCCTGACCATAGAGGAAAAGCTGTCAGTTTTTCCCCATTGAAGATGATGTTAGCTGTGGGTATTTTGTAGTTTGCCTTTACGATGTTAAGGTATGTTCCTTCTACCCCTACTTTGTGGAGGATTTTTATCAAGAATGGATGCTGTATTTTGTCAAGTGCTTTTCCTGCATCTATTGAGAGGATCATATGGTTCTTATCCTTTCTTTTATTAATATTGTGTATCATGTTGATTGATTTGCGAATAATGAACCAGCCCTGCAGCCCAGGAATAAATCCCACTTGATCATGGTGAATAATAATTTTAATGTACTGTTGGATTTAATTTGCTAGTATCGTGTTGAGAATTTTTGCATACATGTTTATCAGGGATATTTGCTTGTAATTCTCGTTTTTAGTTGGGTCTTTAGTTTTGGAATGAAGGTCATGCTGGGCTCATAGAATGTGTTTGAAAGTTTTCCTGCCAGGTCTATTTTTGGAACAACTTGAGAAGAATCGATATTAACTCTTCTTTAAATGTCTGGTATTATTTCCCTGGGAAGCCATCTGGCCATGGACTTTTGTTTGTTTGGAGATTTTGATTACTGATGGAATTTCTTTCCTGTTTCAGCTTTGGTAGTTTGTATGTTTCTAGGAATTTGTTTCTTCCAGATTGCCCAGTTTGTTGGTGTACATTTTTTAAAATATAATTGTATTTCTGTGCTGTTCTTTGTGATCTTTCCTCTTTAATTCATTCATGATTTTATTTATTTGGGTCCTTTCTCTTTTTTTAAGTTTTTTTTTTTTTTTTTTAATTTGAGAGAGAGAGAGAACAAACATGAGCAGGAGAAGTGCAGGTGGAGAGGGAGAGAGAGAATTCTAATTGTGATTAGTTGGGATTACTCTGAGAGCACAGAGCCCAATGTGGGGCTCAAACTCACAAACTGTGAGATCATGACCTGAGGCGAAATCAAGAGTCAGACACTTAACTGACTGAGCCACCTAGGCACCCATGTCTTTTGTTTTCGGTAAGTCTGGGTAGGGTTTTATCATTTTTTAAATTTCTTTCAAAGAAACATCTCTTAGTTTCATTTATCTGTTCTACCATGTTTTTGTTTGTTTGTTTCTGTATTATTTATTTCTACTCTAATCTTATCATTTTCTTCTACTGGCTTTAGGCTTTATTTGGTGTTCCTTTTCTAGCTCCTTTAGGTGCAAGTTTAGGTTGTGTATTTGAGACTTTTCTTGCTTCTTGATTTAGGCCTTTATTGCAATATACTTTCCTCTAAGGACTGCCTTTCAACATCCCAAAGGTCTTGTACTGTCATGTTTTCATTTTCATTTGCTTCCATGTACTTTTTAATTTCTTCTTTAATTTCCTGGTTAACCCATTCATTCTTTAGTAGGACGGTCTGTAACCTCCATGTATTTGTGGTCTTTCCAAATTTTTTCTTCTGTTGACTTCAAGTTTCATAGTGTTTTGGTCTTAAAATGTGCATAGTGTGATCTCTATCTTTTTGTACTTGTTGAGGGCTGATTCATGACCCAGTGCATGATCTATTCTGGAGAATGTTCCATTTGCACTTGAAAATAATATGTATTCTGTTGCTTTAAGATGAAATGTTCTGAATATATCTGTTAAGTCCATCTGGTTCAGTATGTCATTCAAAGCCATTGTTTTCTTTTTGATTTTCTGCCTAGATGATCTGTATTTTTCTGTAAGTGGGGTGTTAAAGTCCCCTACTATTATTGTATTATTATCAATGCTTTTCTTATATTTGTTGTTAATTATTTTATATATTTGAGTTCTTCCAAGGTGGGGACATATATAATTACTATGTTAGATCTTCCTGATGGATAGACCCCTTAATTATGATATAATGCCTTTCTTTACCTCCTGTTACAGTCTTTGGCTTAAAATCTAGTTTGTCTGGGTCTGGGTAGCTCGGTTAAGCATCTGATTCTCGATTTCAGCTCAGGTCATGATCTCATGGTCATGAGATCAAGCCCCTTGTTGGGCCCTGCACTGAGCATGGAGCCTGCTTCAAATCCTCTCCCTTTCCCTCTGTCTGTCCCTCACTTGTGTTCCCTCTCTCTTTCTCTAGAAAAATGAAATAAAATAAAATCTAGCTTTTCTGATATAAGTATGGCTACTGTGGCTTTCTTTTGATGGTCTTTATCATGATAGATGGTTCTCCATTCCTACACTTTCAGTCTGCAGGTGTCTACAGGTCTAAAATGAATCTCTTGTAGGCAGTGTATAGATGGGTCTTGTTCTTTTATCCATTTTGATAACCCTAAGTCTTTTGATTGGAACTATTAATCCATTTACATTCAGAGTGATTATTGATAGATATGAATTTAGTGCCATCATGTTACCTATAAAGCTGATGCTTTTGGTGATGTTCTCTGTTCTTTTCTAGTCTTTGTTGCCTTTCATCTTTTTTCCCCATTCAGAGTCCCTATAATATTTCTTTCAGGGCTGGTTTATTGGTCACAAATTCCTTTAGTTTTTGCTTGTCTGGAAAACTCTGTCTCCCCATCTGTTCTAAATGGCAGCCTTGCTGGATAAAAGTATTCTTGGCTGCATATTTTTCCAATTCAGCATGTTGGATATATCATCCCACTCCTTTCTGACCTTCCAAGTTTCTGTGGACATATCTGCTGTGAACCTGATCTGTGTTCCCTTGTAGGTTAGGGAATTTTTTCCCCTTGCTGCTTTCAGGATTCTTTACTGTCTGTTAATTTTGTGAATTAGACTATGTAATATTTTGGTGATGGCTGGCTTTTGTTTAATTTAATGGGAGTTCTCTATGGTTCTTGGATTTGGACGTCTGTTTACTTCCCCAGATTAGGCAAGTTTTTAGCTGTAATATGATCAAATAAACCTTCTTCTCCTTGTTCTCTCTCTTCACCTTCTGGGACTTCTGAGTTCTCTAAGTCTACATTTGTGATCCAATACCTTCCTTTTCCTCTTTTTTTTTCTTTCATTATTTTCCATAATTTTATCTTCTATATCACTGATTTGGTTCTCTACTTTGTCTAACCTCGCTGTCATTGCATCCATTCAGGTTTGCATTTTGGTTATAGAATTTTTATTTTTTTATTTTTTTTTTATTTTTTTATTTTTTAATATATGAAATTTACTGTCAAATTGGTTTCCATACAACACCCAGTGCTCATCCCAAAAGGTGCCCTCCTCAATACCCATCACCCACCCTGCCCTCCCTCCCACCCTGCCCTCCCTCCCACCCCCCATCAACCCTCAGTTTGTTCTCAGTTGGTTATAGAATTTTTAATTTGGGCCTGACCAATTTTTAACTCTTCTTATCTCTGCAGTAAGCAATTTTCTAGTGTCCTCTATGCTTTTTCAAGCTCAGCTGGTATCATTATCATTGTTGTTTTAAATTCTAGTTCAGACATCTTATTTATATGTGTATTGATTAAATTTCTGGTCCTCACTTCTTCCAGTTCCTTCTTTTGGGGTAAATTCCCCCATCTTGTCACAGTGAAGGTAAAAAAAAAAAAAAGAAGCTAGATTTTAGTTTTGATTTGGTCTGCTTATTAAGAGAAGCTTGATCCAAAGGGGCACCTCGGTGGCTCAGTCAGTTGAGTGTCCAACTCTTGATTTTGGCTCAGGTCATGATCCCAGAGTCATGAAATCAAGCTCCATGTCAGACTCTGCACTGAACATGTAGTCTGCTTGAGATTATCTCTCTCTGTTCCTCTGCCCCTCTCTCCTGCTTGTGCTAGCTCTCTCTCTAAAAAAAGTAATAAAAAAGATGCTTGATTCAAAATAAAAATATGCAATAATTAATAATATAAAAATTTTTTAAATAATGTAAAATAATAAAAATATAAAAGTATAGAAAAATTGCTTTTTCTGTACCAAACAAAATAAAAAAAGGAAGCTAGATCCTGTTTCCCCTACAGCTGAAGCTTTGCAGCATTCTGTGATCAGTAGACTTGGTGTGTTTGAGGGGTTTCTGCTGGTTTTCTGGGGATGGGACCTACTGTGCTGATTCTCAGGCTGACTTGCCCTAGTGGAGATGCACCTACAGAATATCTGAGTGTGGTTTTGATTTGTATTTCCCTGATAAGGAGCGACGTGGAGCATCTTTGCATGTGCCTGTTGACCATCCGGATGTCTTCTTTAGAGAAGTGTCTATTCATGTTTTCTGCCCATTTCTTCACTGGGTTATTTGTTTTTCGGGTGTGGAGTTTGGTGAGCTCTTTATAGATTTTGGATACTAGCCCTTTGTCCGATATGTCATTTGCAAATATCTTTTCCCATTCCGTTGGTTGCCTTTTAGTTTTGTTGGTTGTTTCCTTTGCTGTGCAGAAGCTTTTTATCTTCATAAGGTCCCAGTAGTTCATTTTTGCTTTTAATTCCCTTGCCTTTGGGGATGTGTCAGTAAGAAATTGCTACGGCTGAGGTCAGAGAGGTCTTTTCCTGCTCTCTCCTCTAGGGTTTTGATGGTTTCCTGTCTCACATTCAGGTCCTTTATCCATTTTGAGTTTATTTTTGTGAATGGTGTGAGAAAGTGGTCTAGTTTCAACCTTCTCCATGTTGCTGTCCAGTTCTCCCAGCACCATTTGTTAAAGAGACTGTCTTTTTTCCATTGGATGTTCTTTCTTGCTTTGTCAAAGATGAGTTGGCCATATGTTTGTGGGTCTAGTTCTGGGGTTTCTATTCTATTGCATTGGTCTATGTGTCTGTTTTTGTGCCAATACCATGCTGTCTTGATGATTACAGCTTTGCAGTAGAGGCTAAAGTCTGGGATTGTGATGCCTCCTGCTTTGGTCTTCTTCTTCAAAGTTACTTTGGCTATTCGGGGCCTTTTGTGGTTCCATATGAATTTTAGGATTGCTTGTTCTAGTTTCGAGAAGAATGCTGGTGCCATTTTGATTGGGATTGCATTGAATGTGTAGATAGGTTTGGGTAGTATTGACATTTTGACAGTATTTATTCTTCCAATCCATGAGCATGGAATGTTTTTCCATTTCTTTACATCTTCTTCAATTTCCTTCATAAGCTTTCTACAGTTTTCAGCATACAGATCTTTTACATCTTTGGTTAGACTTATTCCTAGGTATTTTATGCTTCTTGGTGCAATTGTGAATGGGATCAGTTTCTTTATTTGTCTTTCTGTTACTTCATTGTTAGTGTATAAGAATGCAACTGATTTCTGTACATTGATTTTGTATCCTGCAACTTTGCTGAATTCATGTATCAGTTCTAGCAGACTTTTGGTGGAGTCTATCGGATTTTCCATGTATAATATCATGTCATCTGCAAAAAGTGAAAGCTTAACTTCATCTTTGCCAATTTGGATGCCTTTGATTTCCTTTTGTTGTCTGATTGCTGATGCTACAACTTCCAACTCTATGTTAAACAACAGCGGTGAGAGTGGGCATCCCTGTCGTGTTCCTGATCTCAGGGAAAAAGCTCTCAGTTTTTCCCCATTGAGGATGATGTTAGCTGTGGGCTTTTCATAAATGGCTTCTATGATGTTTAAGTATGTTCCTTCTATCCCGACTTTCTCAAGTGTTTTTATTAAGAAACGTTGCTGGATTTTGTCAAAGGCCTTTTCTGCATCGATTGACAGGATCATATGGTTCTTATCTTTTCTTTTATTAATGTGATGTATCACATTGATTCATTTGCAAATGTTGAACCAGCCCTGCATCCCAGGAATGAATCCCACGTGATCATGGTGAATAATTCTTTTTATATGCCGTTGAATTCGATTTGCTAGTATCTTATTGAGAATTTTTGCATCCATATTCATCAGGGATATTGGTCTGTAGTTCTCTTCTTTTACTGGGTCTCTGTCTGGTTTAGGAATCAAAGTAATACTGGCTTCATAGATTGGGTCTGGAAGTTTTCCTTCCCTGTCCTTTTTTTGGAATAGCTTTAGAAGGATAGGTATTATCTCTGCTTTAAACGTCTGGTAGAACTCCCCTGGGAAGCCATCTGGTCCTGGACTCTTATTTGTTGGGAGATTTTTGATGACTGATTCAATTTCTTCGCTGGTTATGGGTCTGTTCAAACTTTCTATTTTCTCCTGATTGAGTTTTGGAAGCGTGTGGGTGTTTAGGAATTTGTCCATTTCTTCCAGGTTGTCCAGTTTGTTGGCATATAATTTTTCATAGTATTCCCTGATAATTGCTTGCATTTCTGAGGGATTGGTGGTAATAATTCCATTTTCATTCATGATTTTATCTATTTGGGTCCTCTCCCTTTTCTTTTTGAGAAGCCTGGCTAGAGGTTTGTCAATTTTGTTTATTTTTTCAAAAAACCAACTCTTGGTTTCATTGATCTGCTCTACAGTTTTTTTAGATTCTATATTTATTTCTGCTCTGATCTTTCTTATTTCTCTTCTTCTGCTGGATTTAGGCTGTCTTTCTGTTCTGCTTCTATTTCCTTTAGGTGTGCTGTTAGATTTTGTATTTGGGATTTTTCTTGTTTCTTGAGATAGGCCTGGATTGCAATGTATTTTCCTCTTAGGACTGCCTTCGCTGCATCCCAAAGCGTTTGGATTGTTGTCTTTTCATTTTCGTTTGTTTCCATATATTTCTTAATTTCTTCTCTAATTGCCTGGTTGACCCACTCATTCTTTAGTAGGGTGTTCTTTAACCTCCATGCTTTTGGAGGTTTTCCAGACTTTTTCTTGTGGTTGATTTCAAGCTTCATAGCATTGTGGTTTGAAAGTATGCATGGCATGATTTCAATTCTTGTATACTTATGAAGGGCTGTTTTGTGACCCAGTATGTGATCTATCTTGGAGAATGTTCCATGTGCACTTGAGAAGAAAGTATATTCTGTTGCTTTGGGATGCAGAATTCTAAATATATCTTTCAAGTCCATCTGATCCAATGTATCATTCAGGTCCCTTGTTTCTTTATTGACTGTGTGTCTAGATGATCTATCCATTTCTGTAAGTGGAGTGTTAAAGCCCCCTGCAATTACCACATTCTTATCAATAAGGTTGCTTATGTTTGTGAGTAATTGTTTTATATATCTGGGGGCTCGGGTATTTGGCGCATAGACATTTATAATTGTTAGCTCTTCCTGGTGGATAGACCCTGTGATTATTATGTAATACCCTTCGTTATCTCTTGTTACAGCCTTTAATTTAAAGTCTAGTTTGTCTGATATAAGTATGGCTACTCCAGCTTTCTTTTGACTTCCAGTGGCATGATAAATAGTTCTCCATCCCCTCACTCCCAATCTGAAGGTGTCCTCAGGTCTAAAATGAGTCTCTTGTAGACAGAAAATAGATGGGTCTTGTTTTTTTATCCATTCTGATACCCCATGTCTTTTGGTTGGAGCATTTAGTCCATTTACGTTCAGTGTTATTATAGAAAGATATGGGTTTAGAGTCATTGTGATGTCCGTAGGTTTCATGCTTGTAGCGATGTCTCAGGTACTTTGTCTCACAGGATTCCCCTTAGGATCTCTAGTAGGACTGGTTTAGTGGTGACGAATTCCTTCAGTTTTTGTTTGTTTGGGAAGACCTTTATCTCTCCTTCTATTCTAAATGACAGACTTGCTGGATAAAGGATTCTCGGCTGCATATTTTTTCTGTTCATCACATTGAAGATCTCCTGCCATTCCTTTCTGGCCTGCCAAGTTTCAGTAGAGAGATCGGTCACAAGTCTTATAGGTCTCCCTTTATATGTTAGATCACGTTTATCTCTAGCTGCTTTCAGGATTTTCTCTTTATCGTTGTATTTTGCCAGTTTCACTATGATATGTCGTGCAGAAGATCGATTCAAGTTCCGTCTGAAGGGAGTTCTCTGTGCCTCTTGGATTTCAATGCCTTTTTCCTTCCCCAGTTCAGGGAAGTTCTCAGCTATTATTTCTTCAATACACCTTCAGCACCTTTCCCTCTGTCTTCCTCCTCTGGAATACCAATTATGTGTAGATTATTTCTCTTTAGTGCATCACTTAGTTCTCTAATTTTCCCCTCATACTCCTGGATTTTTTTTATCTCTCTTTTTCTCAGCTTCTTCTTTTTCCAAAATTTTATCTTCTAGTTCACCTATTCTCTCCTCTGCCTCTTCAATCCGAGCCATAGTTGTCTCCATTTTATTTTGTAGCTCATTGATAGAGGTTTTTAGCTCTCCTGGCTGTTCCTTAGTCCCTTGGTCTCTGTAGCAAGAGATTCTCTCCTGTCCTTTATACTGTTTTCAAGCCCAGCGATTAATTTTATGACCATTTTTCTAAGTTCACTTTCCGTTATATTGTTTAAATCCTTTTTGATCAGTTTGTTAGCTGTTGTTATTTCCTGGACGTTTTTCTGAGGGGATTTCTTCCATTTTGTCATTTTGGATAGTCCCTGGAGTGGTGCGGGACTATGAGGCACTTCCTCTGTGCTGTCTTGGATAACTTGCATTGGTGCGTGGGGCCACAGTCAGACCTGATGTCTGCCCCCAGCCCACCACTGGGGCCACAGTCAGACTGGTGTGTGCCTTCTCTTCCCCTCTCCTAGGGGCGCGATTCACTGTGGGGTGGCGTGGCCCATCTGGACTACTTGCACACTGCCAGACTTGTGGTACTGGGGATCTGGCGTATTAGCTGGGGTGGATTGATAAGCTGTGCAGGAGCAGGAGGAGCAGGCTCAACTTGCTTTTCCCTTGGAGATCCGCTTTGGGAGGGGCCCTTCGGCACTGGGAGGGAGTCAGACCTGCCAATGGAGGGATGGATCCGCAGAAGCACAGCGTTGGGTGTTTGTGTGGTGCCAGCAAGTTCCCTGGCAGGAACCGGTTCCCTTTGGTATTTTGGCCGGGAGATGGGTGAGGCAGATGGCGCTGGCGAACGCCTTTGTTCCCCGCCAAGCTGTGCTCTGTTGTCTGGGGCTCAACAACTCTCCCTCCTGTTGTCCTCCAGCCCTCCTGTTCTCCGAGCAGAGCTTTTAGCTTATAAACTTCCAGATGTCAAGTCCCGCTTGCTGTCGGAACACACTCCGTCTGGCCCCTCCGCTTTTGCCAGCCAGACTTGGGGGCTGTGCTTGGCTGGTGGGCTGCCCCTCTGCCCCGGCTCCCTCCCACCAGTCCGTGTAGTGCGCACCGCCTCGCCACCCTTCCTACCCTCTTCCCTGGGCCTCTCGTCTGCGCTTGGCTCCAGAGACTCTGTTCTGCTAGTCTTCTGGCAGTTTTCTGGGTTATTTAGGCAGGTGTAGGTGGAATCTAAGTGATCAGCAGGACGCGGTGAGCCCAGCGTCCTCCTATGCCGCCATCTTCCCAGGATCCTCTGGAATCTGCATTTTAAATGAACATCCCAACTCTGATAAACACATTGCTGTAGCCCTTTTTTGTTCTTACTCCAAATATAACTTTTTAAAAAGGCACTTTTGGTGGTTTTAAATTTATCTTCTAATTTTATAGTTTTCATCCCTTCCTTGGCTTCAGTCTTCCCGATAGTGTATAAATAGGTATATATGTGCCATCTAAAAATATTTGTCCTGAGTATATTTGTTTTTTCATATTTTGTGTGCCTCCTTTTATAATTGACGCTCATCTGAAATCTCCATATAAGGTCACACTATATTTAGATTTACTCTTCTTTTATATGAGCTGTTTTAGTTATGTGATGAAATTTTCATTTTTGAGATTTCCTACCCTCTTAATATAGTCTCTTTATTTGGATCTCAGTCAGTAGGTTCAGAACAACATTTTATCTGAGCTCAATTGCCTCAGATTACTTAGATAATCAGAGTTGCCTGATTTTAAATTTATTGTCTTTGTCTTAAATTTAAGAATTACCTCTTAGTCTAATTTTTGCCTTATGACACCATAGGCTACAATACTATAAGGTTTCACTGGTTTTCCAAAACACCAAAACCAAATCTCTTATGCTAAAGAGATTTTTTTTTTTTATTTTTTATTTTTTATTTTTTTAAAATTTACATCCAAATTAGTTAGCATATGGTGCAACAATGATTTCGGTAGATTCCTTAGTGTCCCTTACCCATTTAGCCAACCTCCCCCACAACCCCTCCCGTAACCCTCTGTTTGTTCTCTGTATTTATGAGTCTATTCTCCAAAACCAAATCTCTTACTCCAGAGTTTATACATGGGAGGTTTCCCTCTGACATATTACTGTAGCCTAACCCCTAACCTACATGCTGATCTTAAATAAATACTGAATAGATTCAAAATATGCATTCTAAGTTGGAAGCAAAATATTTAGCTCAGAATTGAATAAACTAATATAAATATTTGGAGAAATGAATATTTTATTATTCTTTAACTACTACTATACCATCCTAGTGATGATTTTTTTTGTACACCTGAAAAATGATTTGTATCCATATAACTAAAGTAAAATGTTGCTTCTAATGATTCCTCTTGCTATATTAATATCTTAGGAAATTTTACTTTAAAAAAAGTTAAGATTCTCATAATACAGATGAGGCAATGGTCACTTCAAAATCAAGTGGAGAAAATGTACTTCTGATGTTTGAGGTATCTGTGCTTATTCCATTTAATCATTTTAATTCCCCATTTATTTTCATGTTAAACATAAAATATTTTGGATTTTCCTAATGTTGAAGCCATTACATTATTCCTATCACATTCTTTATTTGCACACATTAAAACAGTGTTATATAATATCCAGGGTACACCATGGGCACTTACTAACTATTTCTAAATTTAGATTCTACTTCTGGGGTAAAATCATGCATATAAGAACAAAGAAGATGGTACAGGAACAAAGACTGTTTTATATTGCTTTGAACATTTTATATGATACAGATTCCTTGGGAAGTTGATATGGAAATACATTTTTATAATTCTCAAGTAGCAACATAATTGAATCAGTATTGTATGTATTTAATTTGAAATCATTTAAAACATAATCTAACCATAGACTAAATATTCTGGTCATTTTGTAGATGTCTATTTATAAGGCATCAGCTGATTTTAATCCTTACATTTCTAATATTATGACTCAGTAATATCATTATGTTACTTCTTGAATTCAATTCTGATATTAAATTATGAAAGAGCTAAACCTCAGAAATCTACTGTTTACTTTTGTTTTCTTTTCTAGCCCAGATGGAGAAACCATTACATTGCACACATTTTAATGTGACCTCTATAACTTTTTACAAGACATAGATTAATGAGACTTGGTTCCAGTGACTCTGGGAAATGAAAAGTGGTTGCTAACCTAAAGACCCAGAACCTACCCATTCATATTTAAGGGTTTTCCATACAGACAGAGACAAAAGAACTTGCCTAAGCACCCCAAGCGGTTCTTCAACTGGATGAAGTGATTAAACTCCCCTTTTGGAGTGGTCAGTATCCATGGCAGATATTTTTATCTTGTTCCTTAGGGAAAAGTGAACTAACAAAAAATATATATAGAATTCTTTGCATTTTAAAATGTCAGGACAGATGATTTTTAAATAAACACTATTTGATACTAAATACTAGTCCTTTATAAAATGTGGTCATTTACATGGAAGTTACCATTTGTAGTCAGTAGAACTGCATTTGATTCTTAAGAAAACTGAACTGAAATTCTGCAGTATCACTGTGTTTCTTATTTTAAACAAGAGGTCACTTTCCAGATTGAGGTTATTATGCATGTGACTCTGAAAAATGATAGTAAGGCACAGTTTTAAAAAGCCTTCTAACTCCTATAAAGCTAGATTTTACAAATATTTTTAGCATAAGTTACTTAATACCCTATTTCTGAAAGAATTCTAAAGTATTTTGAACAAATGTTAACACTTTTTTCCTTTAAGACAATATTTATGTAGTGATGAATGCAAGGAAATCATTTGTGACAATATCTCAGGAACCTGCACACACAGAAATTTCTCAAGATAAGAGCTACAGACATAAGCACAGTCTATAAAAATAGCAAATTATTATTATTGAAAACAATTAGTCAATAAAAAGAAACATTATTTCAGCATTTAATTTCAATAATTTTAAGATGCAAAGGAGTACATAATCTGTATAGTTTATATTTTCATCACAAAGTAAAATGGTAACATGCTAGAAACCTGGAAGAAGTCCAATTCATTTGAAAACAAAAATAATTACCTTCATTTGCAGTCAAAAAATATTGTGGCAGCTATATTATAGAGTAAAGAGTTCTTTCAGGGTCTTTATATTAATTTTCTTATTTATTTCTACTTTATTTTACTTCAAAAATTTTTTGACAATTTAGTTTTAAAATAAAAGGATTAAATTCCCCTACTAGTCACTAGATGGCAGTAACTCTAGGATGGGTCTCAGTAAAGCAGTAAAATGGAACATTTTTTTGCACCAAAGATAAGGATACATAACAACCCATGATCAAGATTTTAGTGGTAGTAGTAGAATGAGTGTATGTTTGTTGGGGAAGAGAGGATGGAGTAGTGTGTGTGTGGAATGTTTTTATTTGTATTGAAGACATAGTTCATGGTTTAGAAGAGAATTGAAACTGTTTTAGATCCTGTTTTTTTGCATATATATGAAATTAGAACTTAATAATGAATTAGAAAAATATAAAAATGTCATATGATAAAACACATGACATTATTATTTTCGTACATTACCCTTATATACAGATGTTTAGTATTTATATTCCAAACAGAATGATTTGCAAGTCATTGTTAATGGTAATAGTAGCACATGATTTTTATTTAAGAGGAGGTCACATCTTCCACTTGATGTTTTCTTTCTTTTCAGACATTCAGAAAAAATGCATAAATTTGTCTCTATATTTTAAGTAGGGAGTTTAGATAAGTTATTTGAAAATGCATGTCTTATTGAGTTTGAAAGAAATTTTGAGAGTCTTCATGATGAGTGATTTCAATTGGAATTTATACTTTGTATGCAGAGTCCTCCTAGGACAATAGAAGCAAGTGATTTGCCCTAATAAAGGCCTCTTATTGAGATGTTTTAGTGAGTAGCTCAGAGCAAAACTTTTCAGAAGTCAGTATGCAAACAGTATACAAACATTGGTTTACATTAAATGGAATTTGGCAAACCATAAGAGACTTAAAAACTGAGAATAAACTGAGGGTTGATGGGGGGTGGGAGGGAGGGGAAAATGGGTGAAGGGCATTGAGGAGGGCACCTGTTGGGATGAGCACTGGGTGTTGTATGGAAACCAATTTGACAATACATTTCATATTTTAAAAAAAGGCATTTGGTTCTTTCATCAACCATCAGTTATTGATGAAAAATTTCCTATTGAAGCACTCAAATTTCCTATTCTAGCCATAAAATTACATTGAGACCTGACATCCTGACAGGTGGAAATTATTGCATAGTAAGTGGAATGTGACATGTTGACAGAAAAGAGAAGTGACAGGTTTCCTTACTGGACAGAATCAAAGGCTGATTACCTCTCACAGAGCAAGGTGAAACCTCTTCAAGGTTCTGAAAGAAAAGAAAGAATTTTGGACAAAGAAGAGCTTTGAATTTTTTTAAGTAGCTGTTTTTGCACCACTGCTGCTGTGTTTACACTTTTCAGACTCCTCTGTGAACTTGGAGAATATGGTTGGAGAGTCAAATAAAGTCATGTCCCTTTTATTGGTTATTATTTTGAAGTTAGGAGTTAAATTTCTAGATAAACTGAAGGGCTCACCTCTACTTTTCATCACCCTCTGACACACCTATTCTCAGCCATATTTACTATTGTTTTCATGCCTCTGATTCAAATGCCTTGTCCCATCCTTCCACCCATTTTTACCTACGTAATGTGAAATGATCCTTCATGATGGCTCAAGTATCACCTGAGAACCCTTCCCTAATTCATCCTATGTAAGGGTTACCAGATTTACAAAATAAAGATACAGGAAACATAGTTAAATTTAAATTTCAGATCAGTGATGAACAATTTTTTGTATAGTATATTCTAAATATTGCAGTGTTTTTTACTTGCTAAATCTGGCAACCCTACCTTAGTTAAGAGCTTTTTATTTTTATTCACTTTCAAAATGCAATGTTTAGGGGGGTTCCGGAAGATGGCGGCGTAGGAGGACGCGGGGCTCACAGCGCGTCCTACCGATCACTTAGATTCCACCTACACCTGCCTAAAGAACCCAGAAAACCGCCAGAGGATTAGCAGAAGGGAGTCTCCGGAGTCAAGCGCAGACTAGAGGCCCACGGAAGAGGGTAGGAAGGGCGGCGAGGCGGTGCGCGCTCCACGGACTGGCGGGAGGGAGCCGGGGCGGAGGGGCGGCTCGCCGGCCAAGCAGAGCCCCCGAGTCTGGCTGGCAAAAGCGGAGGGGCCGGACAGACTGTGTTCCGACAGCAAGCGCGACTTAGCGTCTGGGAGGTCATAAGTTAACAGCTCTGCTCGGAAAGCGGGAAGGCTGGAGGACAAAGGGAGGGAGAGCTGCTGAGCCCCCGGACGGCAGAGCTCAGCTTGGCAGGGAACAAAGGCGCCAGCGCCATCTCCCCCGCCCATCCCCCAGCCAAAATCCCAAAGGGAACCAGTTCCTGCCAGGGAACTTGCTCGCTCCGCGCAAACACCCAACTCTGTGCTTCTGCGGAGCCAAACCTCCTGCAGCGGATCTGACTCCCTCCCGCTGCCACAGGGCCCCTCCTGAAGTGGATCACCTAAGGAGAAGCGAGCTAAGCCTACCCCTCCAGCCCCCGTGCACCTTGCCTACCCACCCCAGCTAATACGCCAGATCCCCAGCAACACAAGCCTGGCAGTGTGCAAGTAGCCCAGACGGGACACGCCACCCCACAGTGAATCCCGCCCCTAGGAGAGGGGAAGAGAAGGCACACACCAGTCTGACTGTAGCCCCAGCGGTGGGCTGGGGGCAGACATCGGGTCGGACTGCGGCCCCGCCCACTAACTCCAGTTATACACCACAGCACAGGGGAAGTGCACTGCAGGTCCTCACCACGCCAGGGACTCTCCAAAATGACCAAACGGAAGAATTCCCCTCAGAAGAATCTCCAGGAAATAACAACAGCTAATGAACTGATCAAAAAGGATTTAAATAATATAACAGAAAGTGAATTTAGAATAATAGTCATAAAATTAATCGCTGGGCTTGAAAACAGTATACAGGACAGCAGAGAATCTCTTGCCACAAAGATCGAGGGACTAAGGAACAGTCACGAGGAGTTGAAAAACGCTTTAAACGAATTGCAAAACAAAATGGAATCCACGATGGCTCGGCTTGAAGAGGCAGAGGAGAGAATAGGTGAACTAGAAGATAAAGTTATGGAGAAAGAGGAAGCTGAAAGAAAGAGAGATAAAAAAATCCAGGAGTATGAGGGGAAAATTAGAGAACTAAGTGATACACTAAAAAAAAATAATATACGCATAATTGGTATCCCAGAGGAGGAAGAGAGAGGGAAGGGTGCTGAAGGGGTACTTGAACAAATTATAGCTGAGAACTTCCCTGAACTGGGGAAGGAAAAAGGCATTGAAATCCAAGAGGCACAGAGAACTCCCTTCAGACGTCACTTGAATCGATCTTCTGCACGACATATCATAGTGAAACTGGCAAAATACAAAGATAAAGAGAAAATTCTGAAAGCAGCAAGGGATAAACGTGCCCTCACATATAAAGGGAGACCTATAAGACTCGTGACTGATCTCTCCTTTGAAACTTGGCAGGCCAGAAAGGCTTGGCACGATATCTACAGTGTGCTAAACAGAAAAAATATGCAGCCGAGAATCCTTTATCCAGCAAGTCTGTCATTTAGAATAGAAGGAGAGATAAAGGTCTTCCCAAACAAACAAAAACTGAAGGAATTTGTCACCACGAAACCAGCCCTACAAGAGATCCTAAGGGGGATCCTGTGAGACAAAGTACCAGAGACATCACTACAAGCATAAAACATACAGACATCACAATGACTCTAAACCCATATCTTTCTATAATAACACTGAATGTAAATGGATTAAATGCGCCAAGAAAAAGACATAGGGTATCAGAATGGATAAAAAAACAAGACCCATCTATTTGCTGTCTACAAGAGACTCATTTTAGATCTGAGGACACCTTTAGATTGAGAGTGAGGGGATGGAGAACTATTTATCATGCTCCTGGAAGCCAAAAGAAAGCTGGAGTAGCCATACTTATATCAGACAAACTAGACTTTAAATTAAAGGCCGTAACAAGAGATGAAGAAGGGCATTATATAATAATCACAGGGTCTATCCACCAGGAAGAGCTAACTATTATAAATGTCTATGCGCCAAATACCCGAGCCCCCAGATATATAAAACAATTACTCATAAACATAAGCAACCTTATTGATAAGAATGTGGTCATTGCAGGGGACTTTAACACCCCACTTACAGAAATGGATAGATCATCTAGACACACAGTCAATAAAGAAACAAGGGCCCTGAATGATACATTGGATCAGATGGACTTGACAGATATATTTAGAACTCTGCACCCCAAAGCAACAGAATATACTTTCTTCTCGAGTGCACATGGAACATTCTCCAAGATAGATCATATACTGGGTCACAAAACAGCCCTTCATAAGTTTACAAGAATTGAAATTATACCATGCATACTTTCAGACCACAATGCTATGAAGCTTGAAATCAACCACAGGAAAAAGTCTGGAAAACCTCCAAAAGCATGGAGGTTAAAGAACACCCTACTAACGAATGAGTGGGTCAACCAGGCAATTAGAGAAGAAATTAAAACATATATGGAAACAAACGAAAATGAAAATACAACAATCCAAACGCTTTGGGATGCAACGAAGGCAGTCCTGAGAGGAAAATACATTGCAATCCAGGCCTATCTCAAGAAACAAGAAAAATCCCAAATACAAAATCTAACAGCACACCTAAAGGAAATAGAAGCAGAACAGCAAAGGCAGCCTAAACCCAGCAGAAGAAGAGAAATAATAAAGATCAGAGCAGAAATAAACAATATAGAATCTAAAAACACTGTAGAGCAGATCAACGAAACCAAGAGTTGGTTTTTTGAAAAAATAAACAAAACTGACAAACCTCTAGCCAGGCTTCTCAAAAAGAAAAGGGAGATGACCCAAATGGATAAAATCATGAATGAAAATGGAATGATTACAACCAATCCCTCAGAGATACAAACAATTATCAGGGAATACTATGAAAAATTATATGCCAGCAAATTGGACAACCTGGAAGAAATGGACAAATTTCTAAACACCCACACTCTTCCAAAACTCAATCAGGAGGAAATAGAAAGCTTGAACAGACCCATAACCAGCGAAGAAATTGAATCAGTTATCAAAAATCTCCCAACAAATAAGAGTCCAGGACCAGACGGCTTCCCAGGGGAGTTCTACCAGACATTTAAAGCAGAGATAATACCTATCCTTCTCAAGCTATTCCAAGAAATAGAAAGGGAAGGAAAACTTCCAGACTCATTCTATGAAGCCAGTATTACTTTGATTCCTAAACCAGACAGAGACCCAGTAAAAAAAGAGAACTACAGGCCAATATCCCTGATGAATATGGATGCAAAAATTCTTAATAAGATACTAGCAAATCGATTTCAACAGCATATAAAAAGAATTATTCACCATGATCAAGTGGGATTCATTCCTGGGATGCAGGGCTGGTTCAACATTTGCAAATCGATCAACGTGATACATCACATTAACAAAAAAAAAGAGAAGAACCATATGATCCTGTCAATCGATGCAGAAAAGGCCTTTGACAAAATCCAGCACCCTTTCTTAATAAAAACCCTTGAGAAAGTCGGGATAGAAGGAACATACTTAAAGATCATAAAGGCCATTTATGAAAAGCCCACAGCTAACATCATCCTCAACGGGGAAAAACTGAGAGCTTTTTCCCTGAGATCAGGAACACGACAGGGATGCCCACTGTCACCGCTGATGTTTAATATAGTGCTGGAAGTTCTAGCATCAGCAATCAGACAACAAAAGGAAATCAAAGGCATCAAAATTGGCAAAGATGAAGTCAAGCTTTCGCTTTTTGCAGATGACATGATATTATACATGGAAAATCCGATAGACTCCACCAAAAGTCTGCTAGAACTGATACATGAATTCAGCAAAGTTGCAGGATACAAAATCAACGTGCAGAAATCAGTTGCATTCTTATACACTAACAATGAAGCAACAGAAAGACAAATGAAGAAACTGATCCCATTCACAATTGCACCAAGAAGCATAAAATACCTAGGAATAAATCTAACCAAAGATGTAAAAGATCTGTATGCTGAAAACTATAGAAAGCTTATGCAGGTAATTGAAGAAGATATAAAGAAATGGAAAGACATTCCCTGCTCATGGATTGGAAGAATAAATATTGTCAAAATGTCAATACTACCCAAAGCTATCTACACATTCAATGCAATCCCAATCAAAATGGCACCAGCATTCTTCTCGAAACTAGAACAAGCCATCCTAAAATTCATATGGAACCACAAAAGGCCCCGAATAGCCAAAGTAATTTTGAAGAAGAAGACCAAAGCAGGAGGCATCACAATCCCAGACTTTAACCTCTACTACAAAGCTGTCATCATCAAGACAGCATGGTATTGGCATAAAAACAGACACATAGACCAATGGAATAGAATAGAAACCCCAGAACTAGACCCACAAACGTATGGCCAACTCATCTTTGACAAAGCAGGAAAGAACATCCAATGGAAAAAAGACAGTCTCTTTAACCAATGGTGCTGGGAGAACTGGACAGCAACATGCAGAAGGTTGCAACTAGACCACTTTCTCACACCATTCACAAAAATAAACTCAAAATGGATAAAGGACCTGAATGTGAGACAGGAAACCATCAAAACCTTAGAGGAGAAAGCAGGAAAAGACCTCTCTGACCTCAGCCGTAGCAATCTCTTACTCGGCACATCCCCAAAGGCAAGGGAATTAAAAGCAAAAGTGAATTACTGGGACCTTATGAAGATAAAAAGCTTCTGCATAGCAAAGGAAACAACCAACAAAACTAAAAGGCAACCAACGGAATGGGAAAAGATATTTGCAAATGACACATCGGACAAAGGGCTAGTATCCAAAATCTATAAAGAGCTCATCAAACTCCACACCCGAAAAACGAATAACCCAGTGAAGAAATGGGCAGAAAACATGAATAGACACTTCTCTAAAGAAGACATCCAGATGGCCAACAGGCACATGAAAAGATGTTCAACGTCGCTCCTTATCAGGGAAATACAAATCAAAACCACACTCAGATACCACCTCACGCCAGTCAGAGTGGCCAAAATGAAGAAATCAGGAGACTATAGATGCTGGAGAGGATGTGGAGAAACAGGAACCCTCTTGCACTGTTGGTGGGAATGCAAATTGGTGCAGCCGCTCTGGAAAGCAGTGTGGAGGTTCCTCAGAAAATTAAAAATAGACCTACCCTATGACCCAGCAATAGCACTGCTAGGAATTTATCCAAGGGATACAGGAGTACTGATGCATAGGGGCACCTGTACCCCAATGTTTATAGCGGCACTCTCAACAATAGCCAAATTATGGAAAGAGCCTAAATGTCCATCAACTGATGAATGGATAAAGAAATTGTGGTTTATATACACAATGGAATACTACGTGGCAATGAGAAAAAATGAAATATGGCCTTTTGTAGCAACATGGATGGAACTGGAGAGTGTGATGCTAAGTGAAATAAGCCATACAGAGAAAGACAGATACCATATGGTTTCACTCTTATGTGGATCCTGAGAAACATAACAGAAACCCATGGGGGAGGGGAAGGAAAAAAAAAAAAAAAAAAAAAAAAGAGGTTAGAGTGGGAGAGAGCCAAAGCATTAGAGACTGTTAAAAACTGAGAACAAACTGAGGGTTGATGGGGGGTGGGAGGGAGGGCAGGGTGGGTGATGGGTATTGAGGAGGGCACCTTTTGGGATGAGCACTGGGTGTTGTATGGAAACCAATTTGACAGTAAATTTCATATATTAAAAAATAAAAAATAAAAAAAAATGCAATGTTTAATTGGACTTATCAAATAATTCCATATGAGAATTTTTTTATCATTGTTTGCTTTGTATACTAACAAAATAAATGAGTATGGCTTTTGTGAAAGGACTGATTACAAAATGTTATGAATTGCCTTTCAACATAAAATTCTCCACTGTTCTTTTCTGGCCTGATTAGACTATACTTATATATTTACTCTGCAACCTCTAAGTGTAGCAAAGGAATCGCCTACCATTGCTAATCGATAAGCTTTCAATATTGTAGAGCAATGTAACAAAAAAATTCCTCAATTTACTTCCACAGAAAGAAAGGGTTTATGCCTGAATATTGTTACTCATAATTGATAGTGGGTTAAAATGTAGTTATTGTAAGAAGGATAAATGCCTTTATTAGATCTCCTTGAAGATACTATCATAAATGCCAAATTACTGAAAATATCTCTACTAACTCCTTTTTCTACTTAATAAGTGATATTCCATCTTTAAAACATTAAAAACAGATGTCGCTGCATTACTTCACTGCTGATGTATGTAATGGAAATGACACACTAATTAATTTAATGCAGTATAAGTGTACTGATTATTTATCATGGCTGACAATAAAATTATGGAAACATTCAATTACAATCAGTGGTAATTCATTATTTATTGATTTTACATTATCCACACATAAATACAATACACTTAATTATGCAGAAGATGGGATCATTTTTCTGTTGATATGCAGAGATGTGAATTCATCAGTTCCAGTTAAAAATAAAAAAAATTTAAGTTTGAGTAATAAGACCTGATCCAGACTGAAATAATGCATTTGGAATATTAATATCTAACTGACTTTAGTCTCCTTTAAAAGAATGCCTAAGAAATATGAGATTTTGAGCAAGATTGAATTAATTTTAATATGCTGCTCAATTATATTTCTTCGAGGCAGCCAATTATTCTTAACTTCCTAGAATTGCACAGCTTTCAGCCCTTAAGCACATACTCAGCACAATACCTAATAGACTGCTTTGTAAATAGTAGGAATGTAACAAATATTTTCTGTCTAAATATGATCTTGAAGAAAATATTTTGAAAAATTTATGATTGAAATGTATTCTATGGGTTTCTGGAGAATATAGTGTCTCCCCTCCCTGTGGCAGTCAGAGAAGACTTTAAGATTAAATATTTTGAAATACAGATTTTCATAAGCTGAGAAATAAAATTTTAGGCAAAGGAACAGCATAGACAAAGGTTGGAGCCATGGAAGAGAAATGTGGGCTTAGAGGATATAACAGTTTGACTTGTAGGAGTATACTGAGAACAGTATGTAATGGTTTACTGGGGCCAGACTGGGAAGCAAGATGGAGTGAGCAGGGTATCTGGAAGAGAGGGGTTCATAGTTTAAACAAGTTCCATTAATTATTGCTACACTAGATAATTATTCTTCTGACCTTCCCATAGGCTCCAAGTAGTCTGTTGGCTTGGTATTTAGCTAAACCTAGGACTATATATATAAATGAACTTTTAGAAATAAACCATTCCATTTAGTGTAGGCCATTGGAGATGGTAGGGGGCTTATTTTCCTTACAATGTAAGACACTATTTCTTCTTCCTTTAAGGTTTCCATTAGACTGAATTTGATTTCCATAATATTAGTAAAACCAAAACCATGGCAAAACTGCTGCCAACACCATCACCTGAATTGCACACCACAACAAAGAGTTTTCTTTATAGTTCTGAGAGGAAATTATTTTCATAATTACTTTAGAAGCAGAAAACAGATTGCTTTAAGTATAAGCAAAGAAGAAATCATCATTCTAGTTGGCAAAAGGGAGGAGGGGAATGACAACCTCATTTTCCTATTTTTTTCCACTTGTTTTTGGGGGTATAGAACTTTCAGTTGCAAAAGTCTACTTTTTGGGTTTTCATTATTTGCATAACTTTCTTTCTAGAGGCCTATTACCTGTTAGTTTTTCCATATCTCTTACAGTGTATATAAATCACTGTCCACAGAAACAGAACATGTATGAATTTATAGAAAACTCTAATGAAGAATATAATGCATATACTTTAGGTTCTCCTTGACTTCCAGTCCACTGTCAATATTATCAATTCAACTTCAGCACCCAGGTAAGTTAAGACATTAAACAGTATTCCATGTGCTACATTTAACTTGGAAATTAAGTGAAAATTGAGTCTTTTATGGACAAGGCAAAGGTGTGGCTTGTTTGTTTCTACCAATAAATTTATACATTTGATGGAGATGAGGACATTATTTGAACCGGGTTGAGGAGAAGCAGTATTATTGGCAAAAGCTCTCTCTGACAAATGTCTATCTCCTTTGTCTGCATCTTGGGAGCTTTGAGGTTGGGTTAAGCATGGCTGTGAGAAGAAATGGTGGAAATAGGAACTGGTGAAAACTAATGTGTGAGTGAAGCTTCACAGATAAAATTGATTATTCTATTGTGACTATGAAATCAGCACAATTCTGGAAACCAAACAGCATGGAGAAGTACAGCGCCAGTTAAGGCTTCCTGTTTATTTTCATACATAAGACCCATTAAAACTAAGTAGTTGAAGAATGAATGGACAAGATGAGGTCCAGTCAACAAATAAGTGAAGAATATAAGTAAGTTCCTTTTTGATATAATGTGTTCCTGGAGAATATATTATTTAAAGTCTTTATCATAAGTTAAAATCAAGCAGCATGTGTACTTTATCCTGAATGCATATGCAGTGCTACCATTACCTCTTCTGATATCACTGGCAATCACAGATAAGGAATTAGAGTAGGTAAGAAGTGTAACAAGTGGGTCCTTCTCCAACCATGATGGCAAGGTTTCTCAAAATCTCTTTGGTAGAAGTCAATTTGAGGAACTTACAACTTAAGGCATCCAGATTTAAAAGAACTGACCCAATGAATGCACCTAAAAACCCTTACAAATTAATTTTAAATGCACTAAACTGCAGCAATGACTCTGGCACATTAAGAGACAGACTTACAAGGGCTTTTTTTTTTTCACATTATAAATGACCGATACTGAACATTGGACAATTAGTGTTCATTTGTCATACTTTGCTCATAAGAAATTGCTCAGGATTTCCTTCCTTCTCCCTTCCCTTATTGGGATTTCAAGGAGAAGCTTATCACTTTGTTTCACTTTAATGCTGGTTGTATTCACATTAGTAGATGGTAATAGTGCTCCTCTGTGTCTAGTCCCTATTCAAGTGTTCAAGCCCTTTCAGGTGTTGTGACTCCCTGTTGTTTTCTCAAGCTGCAGATACCAGAAAGTGTAGACCCTTGGAACTTTAAGAGGAAAAAAAAACCTTTATGGGAACCTTTTTAAAGCGACCCCATTTAGCTTAGTATGTTTGAACTGTTCTTCGCACAAAACATGTTGTCAGATATTCTTGCCTATATTTCAATTCCCTCCTTCCTCAGATACATATATACAGTTCTATGACTTGGGTTACTTTCCCTCTGCTTCTTGTATCTCCTCCAGCCTGCATTGCAAAAATGTATACTTTGCTTCCTACTCATTTCCCTTTTTTATTACCACTTGTCAGCATACCCTTTTCCCACCTTTACTAATTATTCCAAGTTGAGGGAGTCATAGTTTGTATACACTGAAACTGTAATTTTGAAAAAAAAGTTCAAAGATAAATGATAATAGTTAACAGGAATAGCACTTACTCTGTAACAGGCACTATTCTAAGCACTTTATATATATTCTATACATTAACTCTTGTTATCTCACAAAACCCTATGAGGAAATACTATGATGATGATGATGATGATGATGATTTTACAGATCAGGAACCAAGGTACAACAAGGTTAAGTAATTTCCCCCAAATTACCAGTTTACTTAATTGTGGAGCCAGAGTTTGGATCCCAGCAGTCTGGTTGAAGATGCCACTTTCTTACCCACTTTACTAGGCTGCTTTCTCACAGAAGAATAACCAAGTTTTAGCCTGAAGAGGTCTTATGGTTGTGAAGGGATTACTGTACCGTAGAGTCCTAATTAGGCACCAATCAATGAATAAAGCACTGAACTATAGAGTAACAACAAATACAAGTACTCGTCCTACTGCGATGTGATGTCTCAGGTTTATGTTCATTTTAATAAAGTATTCCTCTTCATATATTGAATGTAAGTTTTGGACATGTTGAAAATTCTTCAATAGTTTGTGTGTACACATTTTTGTGCCATTTTCTATCATCTCAGAACTTAGGTGTTTCAAATGTAAACTTTGAAAGTTGTTCTATTAACATTTCAAAAAGTTTAAATCTGCAATTTATGGTTTGTGCCACCATATGGAAAATAGCTTAAAATTTGAGATAAAAGCATCTGAGATTCAGATGGGTATTTTTTCCAGTGGTACAGTTCTCCCCCTACTTCTTAAAATACTTATCTTGTTTATAAATGATGCAATTTTATATTTAAAACATCTGAACTTTAATTTCTTTAATTTAGTGTAGAGTAATATTTTTAAAGAAACAGTACAGTGATTAATAATTGGGTCTAACTTTCTTACACCATTCACAAAAATAAACTCAGAATGGATAAAGGACTTAATGTGAGACAGGAAACCATCAAAACCCTAGAGGAGAAAGTAGGAAATAACCACTCTGACCTCAGCCGCAGCAATTTCTTAATTGACACATCTCCAAAGGCAAGGGAATTAAAAGCAAAAATGAACTATTGGGACCTCATGAAGATAAAAAGCTTCTGCACTGCAAAGGAAACAATCAACAAAACTAAAAGGCAACCAACGGAACGGGAAAAGATATTTCCAAATGACATATCGAACAAAGGGCTAGTATCCAAAATCTATAAAGAGGTCACCAAACTCCACACCCCAAAAAAAACCAAATAATCCAGTGAAGAAAATGGCAGAAAACATGAATAGACACTTCTCTAAAGAAGACATCCAGATGGCCAACAGGAACATGAAAAGATGCTCAGCGTCGCTCCTCATCAGGGAAATACAAATCAAAACCACACTCAGATATCACCTCACACCAGCCAGAGTGGCCAAAATGAACAAATCAGGAGACTATAGATGCTGGAGAGGATGTGGAGAAACGGGAACCCTCTTGTACTGTTGGTGGGAATGCAAACTGGTGCAGCCACTCTGGAAAACAGTGTGGAGGTTCCTCAAAAAATTAAAAATAGATCTATTCTATGACCCAGCAATAGCACTGCTAGGAATTTGCCCAAGGGATACAGGAGTGCAGACGCATAGGGGCACTTGTACCCCAATGTTTATAGCAGCACTTTCAACAATAGCCAAATTATGGAAAGAGCCTAAATGTCCATCAACTGATGAATGGGTAAAGAAATTGTGTTTTATATATACAATGGAATACTATGCAGCAATGAGAAAGAATGAAATATGGCCTTTTGTAGCAATGTGGATGGAACTGGAGAGTGTTATGCTGAGTGAAATAAGTCATACAGAGAAAGATATTATATGCTTTCACTCTTATGTGGACCCTGAGAAATTTAACAGAAGACCATGGGGGAGGGGAAGGAAAAAAAGTTGGGGAGAGAGCCAAAACATAAGAGACTCTTAAAAACAGAATAAACTGAGGGTTGATGTGAGGTGGGAGGGAAGGAAGGGTGTGTGATGGGCATTGAGGAGGGCACCTGTTGGGATGAGCACTGGGTGTTGTATGGAAACCAATTTGACAATAAATTTCATATTAAAAAATAATTGGGTCTAGATCATATCTGAATTATATTTGAAGCTCAGCCATTTCATATCAGTGTAACCTTGGACAATTAATCATTTTAAGCCTCAGTTTCCTCATCTGAGAATAAGGTATAATAATAGAATCTCCTTAGCAGAGCTGTTGTGAAGATTAAATAAAATTATGCACAAAAAGTTTTTAGCAGAATGCTTGCACAAAGTAAGCATTCAATAAATGTTAATTATGTATATAGCGATGCAGTAACTTTATTATGAATACTTTAAGTGTTTACACAACAAACCCAGCCCTTAGGTGGTATATATATATATATATATATATATATATATATATATATATACACACACACACACACTTGGGAGTTGATTGTCAACTTTTACACTGGCTTACTGATGAAATGCCTAGAGTTCCTTAGGTATATGAATTCAGCCCAAAATGGTTCAGTCATTTGTCTGGATTGTTGCAGCAAAACCCAGGGAAGCCCTTTGCTATGTTCTCAATAACACAACACTTAAGAACTTTTGCTTTCTTTACTCATCTTTTGCAGAAGAAAACTAACAACAAAAGGCAACAATTGCCTGGTGTTCTGATGCTGCTGGAAGTATAAATACCTTCATGATAATATTTTCCCCACATAAGAGAAAGGTACTGATTTGTCCCCTACTCAGGAGGAAGACTTTTTTTCTCAAGTCAGAGCTGGTTATTTTGCATATGATATTACACATTAGCTCTGGGTAGCTCTGTGTAGTCTCCCAGCAGTGATTTGAAATAGTTATCTCGATGACATACTTCCTCTGTTAAGATTCCATTACATAAAACATAACATATAGGGGCGCCTGGGTGGCTCAGTCAGTTAAGCTTCCACCTTGGCTCAGGTCATAATCTCAGTTTTCGTGAGTTCGAGTTCCGCATTAGTCTCTGTGCTGACAGCTCGGAGCCTGGAACCTGCTTTGGATTCTGTGTTTCCCTCTCTCTCTCTGCCCCTCCCCTGCTCGTGCTCTGTCTCTCTCTCTCTCAAAAATAAAGAAAAGCATTTATTAAAAAAAACCCATAACATATAGAATAAAACATTTAATAAGGTTCCAAACAGAGATTTAAATATGTTTCATTGATATTTTGTTACATATTCATTACAAATATATAACAATGTTACATATTCATTACAAATGTATAACAAATAAATTCTTTAGAGTTTATAGAAGCAAACATAACATGTAAATTTGTTGCTTTTAAAAGAAGCTTTCATGGGGCACCTGGGTGGTTCAGTCATTTAAGCATCTAACTTAAGCTCAGGTCATGATCTCACTGTTTGCAAGTTCGAACCCCACGTCAGGCTCTGTGCTGACAGCTCAGAGCCTGGAACATGCTTCCAATTCTGTGTCTCCCTCTCTCCTGGCCCCCATCCTGCTCACGCTCTGTCTCTTTCTCTCAAAAATAAACATTAGAAGAAGAAGCTTTTGTGAGGAAATTAATGCTTAGGTAAATAAAAATTGAAGTAATTCTTAAGTAATTTGAGAAACCAGCCATCAATAAAAAGAACCAGCAAATAAGCAAAATAATAATATTTTGTTAATAAGCAAAATAATCAGTTTTTTTAACAGAAAACAAATCTTTAATGCACACTAACCTGTTAGACTACTTCAGAGTTGGTAACAATGAACATTTATACTGCTTAACAGTTTATAGATAAGTATCACATACCCATTCATTTAATAAACATATATGAGCACCTTGATGAGCCAGGCACTATGGTTGGCACTTAAAATAGCATTTTGATGGGGCATCTGGGTGGCTCAGTTGGTTAAGTGCCCAGCAGTTTGGGGTATGATATATTAAAAGTTGACAAGTGCTTATGCTTTATGATATGCTTTGAGAGTTTCTTTTTTTTTTTTGTATTTCAGTTAGTAAATGTCCATTTTCCCTCTAATCATCTGATTTTAACTATTACTTCTTGGGTTTTGACCAGTTTTCTTCTTGCTCCAGTGATCTTCCTTTTCCGTATTTGCTTCCCTTGGAACTCATCTACAATTTAATATTGAACAGAGTAAGAAAAAATAATTTATATTATATAAGGTCATTTTATAGCCAGTTTCCTAAGAGAACATATATTCCACTGAATGGGTATATATCTATAGGCTTTAGCCAGTTAAATTCTCAGTTATATGAAGGCTTTCATTTCACATTTATTGCCTTGGTCAATCAATTTTTTTAATTTAAGTATAGTTGACATACAAGGTTATATTAGTTTCAGGTGTATAACATAGTAATTTGACAATTCTAATCAATTTCTTTGTATTGTTTGCCTAAAAATGAACCATAGATGGCTCCTGAGTGGTTCTGATTAGAGCTTATATTACAGGCTGCAATCTCAGTTGGCTGAGGGTTTCAAATAATTCCATTTGTTACCCTGGGTTTTGCTTGAATTCCCATTCTGAAAAACAGTCCTTTAAATGGTTTGGACATTTTGTAATCCTGCATAAGATTGCCAATATATTTATTGATTTTAATTAAAATTGTATCTGCATTTCACTGAAAATGTCAAAGTGGAATATTCGACCTAAAGTCACAGATGACCATCCTTCCCCTCCAAATCAAGTATGCATTAGGAGAAAATATAAATTTTACATTAAATCTTGGAAGATTACAGCATTTCAGAGTATGAGAAGCTACAGTTAGGCCCCAAATCATTCCACTGGAATAGTGACACCTAAAACTTCTTTTTCTGATGAGATATGGTATCTATACTAATTTTGTTCTCTTATTTGCTAGGGTGATCTGCTCTTGTCTGGAAATCATTCATACACTTTGAGTAATGTCTTACTTTTTGTGCAGTGCTTCTCTCCATGGGTATTCTGTTTACTGAAGCCTTTATGATGTTATATTACTTCATGCAATTCCAAATTACAGGGTGTTGATTAACAAGAATTCCTTTGGCCTTGTGGAAACCCAGGCTTGTTTAGAAATAGGTTTATAGAAGACATGAAAGTCAAGATGTGATAAAAACAAACTCTCCATGAAGAATTGTCTCAATCTCAAAGCATACATAATAAGATTAGAACTAACAGCTATAGGAAGAGAGTAATAAAAATATCAAGAAAACCCAAGGAGACAACACCTGGCCTCTTAGATCTAAATGAAAAAATCTTTAAATTATAAGTATCCCTTAATGCAGCAAAGGCAGACCTAAGAGGGAAGGATATTGCAATACATGTCTACTTCAAAAAACAAGATAAGTATCAAAATATACAACCTAACCTTACGCCTAAAGGAGCTAGAAAAAGAACAGCAAATAAAGCCTAAAGCCAGCAGAAGAAGGGAAATAATAAAGATTAGAGTAGAAATAAATGATATAGAAACAAACAAATAAAAAACCCAGTAGAATAGATCAACAAAACTAAGAGCTGGTTTTTGAAAGAATTAATAAGATTGATAAACCCCTAGCCAAACTTAAAAAAAAAAAAAAAAGAGGACCCAAATAAAACCATGAATGAAAGGGGAGAGATCATAACCAACACCAGAGAAATAAAAATAGTTATAAGAGAATATTATGAAAAATTATACAGCAACAAACTGGACAATCTGGAAGAAATGGACAAATTAATAAAAACCACACAAAAACCAAAGCTGAAACAGGAAGAAACAAAATTGGAACAGATGCATATCCAGCAAATAAATTCAATCAGTAATAAAAAATCTCCCAACAAACAAAAGTCCAGGGCCTGATTTATTCCCAGGGGGAAATCTACTAGACATTTAAAGAAAAGTTAATTCCTATACTTCTCAAACTGTTCCAAAAATAGAAATTGAAGAAAACTTCCAAACTCAATATATGAGGCCAACATTACCTTCATTCCAAAACAGACAATGACCCCCATAAAAAGGAGAATTACAGGCCAATATCCCTGATGAACATGGATGCAAAAATTCTCAATAAGATACTAGCAAATTGAATCCAACAGTACATTAAAATTATTATTTACCATGATCAAGTGGGATTTATTCCTGGGCTGCAGCGGTGGTTGAATATTAGCCAATCAATCAACATGATAATAAAAAGAAAGGATAAGAACCATATGATCTTCTTAATAGATGCAGAAAAAAGCATTAGTGCCAAAATATGGCATCTGGTATTGATAAAAACACTCAACAAACTAGGTATAGATGGAACATACCTCAGTATAATAAAGGCCATATATGAAAGAGCCACAGCTAATACCATCCTCAAGGGGGAAATACTGAGAGCTTTTCCTCTATGGTCAGGAACAAGAACAGGATGTCCACTTTCACTATTACTATTTAACATAGTATTGGAAGTCTTAGCCCCAGCAATCAGACAACAAAAAGAAATAAAATGCATTCAAATCAGCAAGGAAGAAGTCAAACTTTCACTCTTCTCAGGTGACATGATACTCTATGTAGGAAACTTGAAAGATTCCATAAAAAATTGCTAGAACTAATACATGAATTCAGCAAAGTCACAAGATATAAAATCAACATGCAGAAATCTGTTGCAGTTCTATACACCAATAATGAAGCAGCAGAAAAAGAAATCAAGGAATTGATTACATTTACAATTGCACCCAAAACCCTAAGATACGTAGGGCTAAACCTAACCAAAGAGGTGAAAGATCTGTACTCCGAAAACTATAGAGCACTTATAAAAGAGATTGAAGAGAACACAAAGAAATTGAAAAATATTCCATGCTCATGGATTGGAAAACAAACATTGTTAAAATGTCTATACTACCCAAAGCTATCTACACATTTAATGCAAACAAAATACCACCAGCATTTATCACAGAGGTAGAACAAACAATCCTAAAATTTGCATGGAATCACAAAAGACCCTGAAAAGCCAAAGCAATCCTGAAAAAGAAAGGCAAAGCTGGAGGCATCCTGATTCTGGACATCAAGTTATATTACAAAGCTGTAGTAATCAAGACAGTATTGGTACTGTCACAAAAACAGACACATAACTTCGTGGAACAGAATAGAAAACTCAGAAATGGACCCACAATTATATGGCCCACTAACTTTTAACAAAGCAAGGAAAAAAGACAGTCTTCAACAAATGGTGTTGGAAAAACTGGATGGCAACATGCAGAAGAATGAAATCGGACCACTCTCTTACACCATACACAAAAATAAATTCAAAATGGGTGAGAGACCTAAATGTGAGGCAGGAAACCATCAAAATCCTAGAGAACACAGGCAGCAACTTCTTTGACCTTGGTTGGAGCAACTTCTTAGACACATTGCTGGAGGCAAGGGAAACAAAAGCAAAAATAAACTATTGGGACTTCATGAAGATAAAAAGCTTCTGCAAAGTGTAGGAAACAATCAACAAAATTAAAAGGCAGCCTATGGAATGGGAGAAGATACTTGCAAATGACCTATCTGATAAAAGGTTAGTATCCAAAATCTATAAAGAACTTATCAAACTCAACACCCCAAAACCAAATTATCCAGTTAATAAATAGGCAGAAGATATAAACAGGCACTTTACCAAAGAAGACATCCAGATGGCTAATAGACACATGAAAAGATGCTCAATATCACTCATCAATCAGGGAAATATAGATCAAAACCATGATGAGATACCATCTCACATCTGTCAGGATGGCTAAAATTAACAATACAAGAAACAACAGGTGTTGATGAGGATGAGGAGGAGGGGAACCCTTTTGCACTGCTGGTGGGAATGAAAACTGGTGCAGCCACTTGTGAAAACAGTGTGGAGGTTCCTCAAAATGTTAAAAACAGAACTACCCTATGATGCAGTAATTGCACTATTAGGTTATTTACCCAAAGGATACAAAAATACAGATTCGACATAGTACATGCACCTCAGGATTATCAACAACAGCCAAACTATGTAAAGAGCCCAAGTGTCCATCAAGTGATGAACGGATAAAGATATAGATATATAGATATTATATATACAACGTATATATAGATATACAATGGAATATTATTCAGCCATCAAAAAGAATAAAATCTTGCCATTTGCAAGGACATGGATAGAGCTAGAGTGTATTATGCTAAGTGAAATAAGTCAGTCAGAGAAATACAAACACTATATGATTTGGCTCATGTGAAATTTAGAAAAAACAAACAGATGAACATATGGTATGGGGAAAAAAGAGAGTGTGGGAAACAAACCATATGAGACTCTTAATGATAGAGAACAAACTGAGGGTTGATGGAGGGTGGTGAGTGGGGAATGGGCTGTATGATTGATGGGTATTAAGGAGGCCACTTGTTATGATATGAGGAGCACTGGGTGTTGTACGTAAGTGACTAACCACTGAATTCTACTTCTGAAGCCAATATTGCACTGTATGTTAATAAACTAGAATTTAAATAAAAATTTGAGAAAAAAAAAACTATGAGTATCCCTTAAGAAAATTTTACCAAGTTTATTTTCTAGAAAACTTCTAATGGGAAGGAATCCAAATAACTAAGTGTAGAGTCTGTTGTGTATTGATAAGTTTCCAACGGACTTTAACACTTAAGTGGTCAATGGCTAATTTTACTCCCTAGTATTTTTACTAGGATTTGAACCTTAATCTCTGGTAACAATTAAGATATTACTACATATCTGATAGATCACATTAAATATATGACAAATCTAGTTTGAATCTTTTCTAAAGTTGTCAAAGTACATTTATTTTTCAGTATTGCAAATAGTGATTGCAGCCTGTTCCATCTTTTCTTTTTACATTTCAGAATTTATAAAATTTGAAACATCATAATATATGTTCTATTGCTAAAAGCTCCAAATCTCTTTGCACAAAAAGGGATTTAGTAATGTGAGTGCAGCCCTATACAGGGAGTAGGTTGGCTTTAGGATTTTTAATGCCTATAGAGGAATTTCCAAATAAAGAAAAAAAAAAAGAAAATAAAACAACTTTCCTTTAAAGTCAAATCTGGGGCGCCTGGGTGGCGCAGTCGGTTAAGCGTCCGACTTCAGCCAGGTCACGATCTCGCGGTCCGTGAGTTCGAGCCCCGCGTCAGGCTCTGGGCTGATGGCTCGGAGCCTGGAGCCTGTTTCCGATTCTGTGTCTCCCTCTCTCTCTGACCCTCCCCCGTTCATGCTCTG
This sequence comes from Panthera onca, assembly GCF_046562875.1. NCBI lineage: Eukaryota > Metazoa > Chordata > Mammalia > Carnivora > Felidae > Panthera > Panthera onca. The sequence continues at coordinate 57,706,957 of NC_138357.1, read as the reverse complement.
TCTCTCTCTGTCCCAAAAATAAATAAAAAACGTTGAAAAAAAAAAATTAAAAAAAAAAAAATAAAGTCAAATCTAAAAATTTCAATTACAAGTTACCAGAGATAAATTATTTAACACACATCTTAATAAGCATTTCTGTCAAAACACCTGTTGAACACAATTTAGGATTTATCTTTAAAAAATTTTTTTTATGTTTATTTATTTATTTTGAGAGAGAGCAAGCTGGAGGGGGGAGAATCCCAAGCAGGCTTGGCACTATTAGTGCGGAGCCCAATGAGGGTTCAAACTCATGAACCATGAGATCATGACCTGAACCAAAACCAAGAGATGAGTTTAACCCACTGAGCCACCCAGGCGCCTCAGGATTTATCTTTTAAAAAGCTGGTAAATATAAACATTTCTGTCAGTGCTTTTTGAAAACCTCTACTGCTTTTCTATTCCTTTTTGAAAACCTCTACTTTTTGTGGAAGCTTTTTCTGCCTCTGATTTCTCTTCTCAAATGTCCTTTTTTGCTCCTTCTTCTTTTCTTCCCACAATAACAACGTAGTAAAGATGATTTAATACCTTTTAAAAGTGTTTTATGCTTGCATGAATTGTAGTCTATTATGTTAGAGTCACTTATCACTGTATTCCAAAAGCAACTATCATCACAACTTCTTAACACTTTAACTCCATACAATTAAAAAATTGTAACAGTATGAAGCGATTCAAAGGATAGTTCTTACTACTTGTTTGATGAAATGACAAAAGGAGAAAATTTGTTGAAGAGAGATACAGGAAAATCTAATTGAGGACATTTATGTCTCATTAAGGGGAAGGGAAACCCACCCACTTTTCCTTTTTGATACTGCTATGTACAAGATCTAAATAGAATTCAGTAAAGATCTAAAATTATTTGCATTTTGGAACGATATTGGAGAAGTGGCCATAGCTGTATCATTGGTAACGTTTTGTAAGGAAATGAAGCATGGATTTCACTTTATGAATAACAGCCTGTAAAGGAAAGGAGCACAGGAAAGGAAACACCTCGATTTCAGAGAATCAAAAGCTCCACAGGAGTCTTAAAACAACTTTGCTGCAGTGATCTAACCACTTCATGCTGTGTGGAAAGGACCATGCCTTTTCCTTGGAATGTACCTTGCCTAGACATTTTGCTTATCGTGAAATCTAGTAGTGGGTTTAGGGGCACTTGACGTGGGGGAAGAGGAATCTTGAGCTACAGTGCAGGACATGGCGCTGTAATTACTGGGCCGTCAAAGCCCATAGATGAGGGAAGAAAATGTAGTATTAAAGAGCGCAAACCCTTGCTGTTCTCTCATATTCTGTAATGACTGTCTTGAGTCTTACGGGAACTTTTCCTATCATTTTTTTTTTTTTTTTGCCAGGGATGGGGCAGGACAATCTTGAAACTAGGGAAAGGAGACAGAGAAAACAGTCTGTTACTAGACAGTGAAGCAAGTGCGGTAAAATGAGGCGTCAGTCCACCACCTGCAAACCAAATCCCTTAGCCTACTTTCCAAAGTGATTCATCACTGGCTCACCGAGCCTGCTAGTGTTTAGGATTAGGGTTAGCAACCTGCAACTCTGATCTGAGTGCGGTTTTGAACGCTGGTTCCTCTGTGCGCTGAGTATTGGAGAATTTACACCAAGCGCTCTAGGTGGGCTGAACTCACTGGAGTCTTTCTCCTGGAAGCTGGGTGAAGCTATCTAAGACCCACAGAGTTTAGGAGCAATGTGCAAATGGAATTGGAGCTGCCACCACCCTTTCAGGAATTGAATCCAGGTGCAGGGTGGTTCAGGGTTGCGGAGAGGCATGTTTTGGACTCGCACTTTGTGTTCCCACATCAACGTTGGTGGGGTATGGAGGGGGAGGGGCCTATATCCCAGGCCACTTTGAGAGTTCTGCGTGATAATTGGACGTTCTCTCCTCTGCCTGCTAGGCTTGAAGCAAAGGAACCACACCACCCCCTTCTCAAGCTCCATCCTCTTTTACCAGCGAACCCTGAAAGCCCTCAGGTAGTTGGGAGGCCGGCCAGAGAGTCTCCACCTCCTCGCGGGCAGCAGCCATTGGGCGCGCTCCGGAGCCGAGGCGGGTGGGGTCCATTGGCTGGGGGACGCTGCCAGTCTCGTAAGAAGGAGTGTTGGGGGTGGGTTCTCCGAACGCCGCGCGTCCGGGCTGCTAGCCATTTGCTGCGTAGTGGGTGAGCGTGAACGTGAGTGTGAGCTGGGCTACCATAGACTTGAAAACAGCTTGGAGAGAGCAAAGCGCGCCAGAGTGTGGGAGCGAGTGCGAGGAGACCTAGAGGAGACAGGACGAGAAAACAGGGCCCAAAAACCTACGATTTGAGACTGAATGACCATGGCTGTCTCCGTACCTCCGGTGATCTCTGCAACTTCGAGCGGTGCCGGCGTCCCGGGGGGCTTATTTCGGGCAGAAACCTTGTACTCGACTCCTGGGGAGCCTCCTCGTCTCACCCCTAATATGATCAACAGTTTCATGGATAATAACCACAGCAGCAGCGCCAGGGGTGGCGGAGTTGGTGGAGCCACCGGAGGCAGTGGCAACACCAACACCGAGTGCAGGATGGTCGACATGCATGGGGTGAAGGTGGCTTCGTTCCTGATGGATGGTCAGGAACTGATTTGCCTGCCGCAAGTCTTTGATCTCTTCCTTAAGCACCTGGTGGGAGGGTTGCACACGGTGTACACCAAGCTGAAGAGACTGGACATATCCCCCGTGGTATGTACTGTGGAGCAGGTCCGGATACTCCGCGGTCTGGGGGCCATCCAGCCGGGGGTGAACCGCTGCAAACTCATCACCAGAAAAGACTTCGAAACGTTGTTCACCGATTGCACCAATGCCAGGTGAGATAATCATTTTTTAGCTTACTCTTCCCTCTTTGCCCTCTTCTGCATGTTTCATCAACAGCATCCAACTTTGTAGAGTGCCTTAACTAGATTGCCTCTACTCTTCAGGCTGTAAGTCGGTGGGGAAAGGGGACTAGAAGGACTCATTAATTGTTCTTCCCTTCTGGTCTCCCCGCTCAGTGTCAGGGCATGGGTCTAAGTCCGGCACAAACTTCAGTTTGCTGTCCTCTACTGAAACTTTTCAGCTTTTCGTCCATATCTTGCATGGCTTTTTTGGCTGCTTGTGGTTGTTAATTTCTCTATGTGGTTTTCATTCTTCTTCTGTGGCCATACGGGTCGGATAGGTTTTCTCCTGAACACAGACACCAGGGGCTTTTTTTTGTGTGTGTGGGGGGGGGAGAAGGCTGGCAGAGCTGTAAACTGGGCTCCTAAACTGGCAATCCAGAATACAGCATTTGGGGGAGGCAGAGGGTCTGAAATCTAGAATCCAACCCAGAGGGTGATTCTTTTCCCATCCTGTGTGTTTGTTGTGAGAGTGCACGGCGTGTGTGATGGTGGTGATGGTGATGGTGTGTTTATGAGTGTCTGTGTATGAAAGAGAGCAGAGACAGAGACACAGACACAGACACACACACACACACACACAGAGAGAGAGAGAGCGCAAGAGCGCGCGCTAGAGAGAACGCGTGTGTGTGAGCCAATGCAGATGCCTGCTGGGCAAAGCTCCCCAGTTCAGGATACAGAAAAGTCGATGGATCCCATTTAAAAAAAAAAAAAAAAAAAAAGAATGACAACAGATGTCACTTTCCTGGGGTCGTCTCTTTTGGGTCATCCGCACAGGGCAATGTGGGGAATGAAACGCTGGGTCTGGGAACTGGTTGAGGGTTGAAGTAGAAGTTGGAGAGGATGCTTCCAGCTCTTGCCCACCGCCAGGCAAACAGTTGGAAGGATCCTATTCCCCCACAGAGAGGATTCCTTAAATGATGATGATGACCAGCTTCTCTGGTTGTAAGTGTACCTTCTTCATATGACAGTTTAGAAGTACATTGTAGAACAAATGTCTATTCGCATATGCCCATAAGCAAATTGTATTCAGTATTTTCCGAGTTTAAAAAAAGAAAGTGAAGTAAACTATACTCAAGAGTATTTGACTTTTTAAAGACCTGTGAATTAGTCCTCTTAGTGTTTTTATTCCATCTCCAGGCTGGTAATCATGTTGTTAAGCATGTACACATTTGGCATACAAACCAAGAAATCATCACTGGGTTAAAGAGAGCAAAGGGATTTGTTGTAAAACAGCACTACTGTTGATCATTTTGCAGAAAACTTCTGCAGAGGTGGACTTTCTCACAGGGCAACTTTAAATTATGAGAGCCCTGGATTTACCAACTAAAACTAACTGAATTGTCACATCTGTTGTAAAATCCAAATTACTATGTATTGTTGAAGTTTACTGACGACTTGTAGACAAACTGTTGCTGACTGCTACAATAAAGTAATGCTACAGAACTTACAAGGGAACCTTTCTTCCCCCACTTTGAGCAGTGTTCTCCTGTGTTCTAGCAATTAAACAGAAACCTGTTTTATGAGAACTTCTAGGTGATTCATATCTGGAGCTTATAAACCTGGTTTATTAGATCAAATTTTCTCAAGGTAGATAGATGACCTTAAAACACAAAGAATAACTGCTCCCTCGATAAAATAAGCAATTATGTTTTAAGAGTAGAAAGGAAATTTTATTTTGACCACAAAGCACTGTACTAACATACAAACTCAGAAAATTACCAGGGACTTCAGATGAAAGTCATCTAGTTCATTTGCTGCCATTTAAAAAGACACATTTAAACAATTGCAGACATGAAAACCTATCTCCCCCACCTCCACTCTCACTCCTCCTCCTTCCCTTCCCTCTTCTTTATTACAAACACCCATTCTTAAAGTGGAACAATTATTATATGCAAGAAATTTGCCCTACTTCAATAATTAATTTACACATCCTTGAGCAAAATCTATGACTTTCATTTAAAAGTAAATAGATTAGTATTTTAATGTGACTTTGATACTTCCTCTATAAATGGAAAGTTTTCTTTAATTAATTTTTACTACAGCTACTTACTGAAGGGAAAAATGATAGATTACTCTGTATCAAGAAGCAGGTGTTCTTATACTATTTTTAGACCCTAATATATGATGTGTTTTTAGGTTATTATTTAATTCAGTTAAGTTTTATTTACTCCTTATCACAGCATTGGCAGTGCTAACATTTTTGAGGGCTTAAATTGCTTTTATATATGTATATGCATGTATACAGGTGATAGGGAAATATTAAAAACATAAGAAGAAATATGTATGAGATATGATGCCTGTGCCTCCTTTTGCATTTATTTGTTTATGGGAATGTTATTTATTCACGTGCATTTTATATGGGTGACAAGTGTTACGATATATAATTGTAAAAATTTATGAAATATATTCTCTGAATGCAGCCCATGAATGGAGATGAGGAAAACTACTAGAAACACATCTATAATGCAATTTCTAGATAGAAAAAAAACCACAATATCTGGGAAAAATCTAATTAATGATAAAATAACATTACCCAATTTTATCAAAGCAAAATGCCCTCATAACCATGTTGTTAAAAGCTACAAAATGTGATAATGCTATATATAATGGATGCTTTATGACTTTAGGTAACATCATTTACAGAAATGTGTACCTTCAATCACTCCCAGTATCCAAATGATTTTATAAAATTGTGAGATTATTATTTAGATCAACGTTATTTCTATGACTTTTCCAGTCCGTGAAAAGAAAGGTGAGGGATGTAAATACGAATGGGGCCCAAGAGAGACAAAATGAGGTAGATGAGACATGAAGCCAGTAAGAAAAAAGAGATATAGGATATGAGCAGAATGATGCTATGAGAGGAGGTAAAAGATGAATCCGAAGAACTTATAGAGATGCCTAAAAACATGAGCGATGAATCAATGGAGACTTGGCTAACGAAGATTGTCACTGAGGACTCAAGACTTCTTAGCTCTTTTGGTTAAAGGGGAAAATGCAAGGAAAGAGTATATATATGTTCAGTGAGTAGAAACTCTTATATGCTATTTTTATTTGAGAAAAAAATTCATCCTTATTTCCTGATGAATAAATTCCCATAATGTATTGTTCAGTTGAAGGCCTATTTGTAATGGTGTCATTGGTAATTTTCTTTTCCTACACACTAAACATTTCTTCCTCTCTGTGTCAGTTAACTGGGGAAGAGTATAAGTCCTGACTTAGGGTATTCTAATTTGGAATGCTTCCTACACTATTCCAGAAGACACAAAATGGACCATTTTCAAATTGGTCACTTTCAAAGACCTTAATGTATTGCCAGTAAGTGACATTTTGATTCAGCTCAGGACACATATTTATTTATGTGCACTGCCGAAGAGTGAATGAATAAAATACATACATGATTGTTTCTTTTACAGTACTGAGAGTCATAAGAACTCTATCAGTGGTTTATATTAATTATTTGTTATTAGCTAATTTTCAAAATATTCCAAGTTGTCTTCCCAGAAAAGTATTTGGAAAATAATACTTGCCTCAGCTACTAGAGAATAGTAAGACTAAAAAAACTTCTTGACTATACATTGTTCTATTAATTAAACCAAGCTTTACATCACTGCAGTTCCAAAGGACTGTACAATATTTTTCCTGGTTACTTTTTTACTTCAGAAACTAATGGTATGGAGATTATTTTGAGGACTATTAATAAAATGATGATAAAAAGAACTAAAAGTTATCTTGTTTTAGTTTTTTTTTTTTTTTTTTTTGGCAGATGAGTCACCGTGATTTTTTTTTTTCATTTCTTGTGCAACAAAACTTGGAGTTTTTTTTTTTTAATTTTTTTTTTAACGTTTATTTATTTTTGAGACAGAGAGAGACAAAGCATGAATGAGGGAGGGTCAGAGAGAGAGGAAGACACAGAATCTTAAACAGGCTCCAGGCTCTGAGCTGTCAGCACAGAGCCCAACGCGGGGCTCGAACTCCCAGACCGCGAGATCATGACCTGAGCCGAAGTCGGACACTCAACCGTCTGAGCTACCCAGGTGCCCCAAAACTTGGAGTTTTTAATATCAGAGCAGGCAGATTCAGAAAGCAAATGTCTAAAAATCTCACTCCCATGCAATGAATTTTCCTTTCTAAATTCTTCAAAGTTTAATATAGCAGTAAAATATTAAATTAAAAATTGATATTCAGTAAATGTGAAAAATCAGCACGTTTTGGTGTTATCTATTTTTATCTGTCTATGTAAAAGTAACATTGTTAAATTTCATCAGCATTTACTTTAATTTGGGGATCAACTGATTAAATGTTATTCAGTTATTTATATAGTTAAATGAATGCTTGGAGAAACAAGAATATATGATTAAGAAAACATTTTAACATATTTGGAGACACAACTCAACATATATTCAAAAGAATAAAATTCAGTTTTTATACTAAAAATTTAAATGATCCAATTGTAGTTAATTGTTATTTTGACTGTGTGAACAAAGCATAAATGGGCATCCATGTTAGAATAACTTTATGTGAATTATGACTTTAAAATAATTTAAAACTACTTTCAAATACAAGAAATGCAATTATTATAAATACTCAATGATTTTGGCTTTGTATTCACACTCAATGAATATAATTCATAATCTACACAGAATAACAATTTACTTTGAAAATTGATGTTTTCATTCATAAGAAAGTTATGCAAAACCAGATTTTTGAAGAACTTGCATCACTTTCCTGGGCTAATATTTTGAATGACTTAACATTTGCAGAAATAATAAAAATGTTTTAGAAGTTAATCTGGGTAGTAAATACAGACTATTTATTTCATGGGCTAATGAGAGGATAGTCAGATTGTCTATTAACAGCAGTCAAATAGTTGTCAATGATCTTTTATTAGAAGAATGATTCAATATTATAATTAAAGCAATTTAGTCATGTGCCAGTGTACATAACTTCCACATGTACATTTATTTTAAATGTACAGTTCTGCATAACTAACAATTTTTGTATTTATCTAAATACTCTAACTGGATTTAGTATTTGTCCAAACACTCATTTATTAGGTGATGGATATTACATTAAAGAAATGATGCATGATATGATGGAGAATTTCTTTGGATATTTATGTGTGATATTACCCTTAATGTACAGTACATGAATGCCAGTAATTAGGAAGTAATGGTCTTCAGACATTAATGCCTTATATGGTTTCACACAGGAAATTCCTAATACTGTAGAAAATATTGTCTGAATTATTTGGTGCTTTCTTAAGTGATCTTTGTCTGAATGAAATCCCTATGTACTTTAAAAGTGCTTCAAGCAGGCAAATGTAATTGTAAGAAACCTTAATCATGATATGTTTCATTTGGCAATCTAGATCTTCAGGGTCACTTTATCTGATGCACTTAAAGATACAAATGATTTAGGTTTATCCACTATATGCATTTCAAATATGTATTAAAACCACCATAATTGACCAAAAGTGAAAATGTTGTTTTCAGAGAAAGGGCATCAAACCTTCTCCCAAAGCAAAACAATTAGGTATTAATGATATTGTTGTTGCATATTCAAAAGGTCTTTTGTAGCATTTTCCCCTCTTTTTCTTCCCTTTTACCATCTCAACATGCAAAACTCTTCACTGTCACTTCAGATTACACAATTCTAAAAAGATAAAACAACATTTAAACACATTTGCTTTGGAAGGGAAAATGAGCATTTGTACCCAATAAGCCTGATTGTGGAACTGCATGCAAATTGCGTTTTGATTTATCTCTTTTGCACTTTTTTTCCATTTGAATTGATCTTGCATTAATTTCACCAAGCGGCTCTGTGAGGCTGCAGATGTTGCCGTGTGTTTAATAAATCAATGAGACAGATCTGAATGAATCACTTCAGATGGATTCTCTGCTTGGTTTGATGTCTAGATGTTATTCTTAGCTTGTTATCATGACAGATGCATTAATGTTCCCATACACTGCCAGCAATGTCAAAGAGATCGAAGCTTTTAAAGTGGCAGCATCCCTTTTTCCACTTTCTGCTAGAACAACTAAATTCATTTTATTTTATTTAGGAATCAGTGAAAAATATCAAATTAATCATGAGTTTCTTCATGGGAAAAAGTCTTAATTTTCATGCTATATTAATTATTCTAAAATCGTGGAAATCAATATATTAAAACCTAAATATAGTGTAGCTACTTAAAAGTGCCCCCCACATTAATACTTAATCATGGTAGGAAAAATGAGAGTAAGTAATATATGATTTGGACAAATTGAAAGTGTCACTATAAATACAATAATGCTGTATCCAAATTGATTACAAAAGGGATTATTAAATCCATACTAATAGGCTTCTTGTTGGTTTAATGCAGCTGTAATATACTCTTACCAAAGGATTCAGAACTCCTTCAGGATTTAATATTTCTTTTTAGTAGGAAGAAGATAGCCTGTCCATTGTATATGCATCATTCCTCACTTTGTAAAGCTGAAAATTTCAGAAAAGTTTATTTCAGTTTAGTATATTTCAGTTATTTATATTCTGTGTAATTATTAGTAAGTCATTCAGTAACAATAAATGCTACTTTTATAATCTAATTTCTTAGACTGTAGAAAAGCATAGGCACACCAAAAGAAATTTATTGTAATGCTAGTGAAATTTATTGTTTACATGCATTAAATATCATAATGATCATACTTTGTTTCATTTAACCTGTGGCTTTATTACCTTGATTTTAGGAGAGAAACAATTCTGTCAATTGTTGTGGAATATTTTGAATTGAATGTTGTAGGTGTTATAACTTTTTAGTTAATCTCTGAGACAGGTTTTACTTTTTTTTTTTTTTGGCGGGCGGGAAAGCAATATAGTTTTAATTTTAGTTTTCACAAAGAGATACCAGTTGTATGTACCAGACGTCATTCTAAGCACTTTACATGTACCCATTTAATTTTCATCATGGTTCAATAGAAACAAAACTGGAGCAAATATAAACTTTGACTAAGAGAGGTACTTCAAATAAGGGTTCAGACTTACCATCTCAATTAAAGTGTGAAAATCTACTTTCAGTATCTAACATTCTCTGAGACAGGTTTTAAAAAAGAAATTCAATTTTTCTATGTTAAACTTTCTGAAGAATATATATTAAAAAATCAGCTTTTAGAGGTAGTTCCTCTTTGCAGACCTTTACAGTATTCTTTCATCATAATTTTGTTACCTTTATTAAAATAGGAAAACTGGAAACACTGTTAATTGATACTGTTGAGGTCTTAAATTCTTCAGGAGAATTTTTATCTCCACTATTAGGCTAATTTTAGAAGCTTAGAATACATGCTATTGTCTACAGTTTAAAGATAATTTTATAATGAAGTTTAATAAAGTTATGGACAGGAATCTTTTTTCAAATTTTGCTTAAAACATGGGAATGTTTTCATGATAATATTTTGCCACATCTTTCTTTAGAGCTAAACTTATATATTAGAATTGATGAAATTATCATATCGAGAATGTGAATATAACATAATGCATATTATTTTATGAAAAATGGAATGTAATAAAGAGAAAATTGATATATTTATCACTACCTATAATGATATTCTTAAAAGAGAATGGAATTTGTTACATAAACAAAACCTTGAATTTGTAATAATGATTTCTGAGGAATAAATTTTAACTTTAGTCATATTCATTGCAGAACTTCATTAAGCCTAATATTGAGTATATTTCAGGTACTTAATTCACATTTGTTAAATGAATACACACATGCACACATGCACATTTATTCATCTTATCAGAATTCTTTGCACAAATTGCCATTCCTTTGAAAAGCTAGGAAATAGTTACATAAGGTATGCAGTTATTAAAGACACTAATCCTGAAATTTTAATTCCATTATAAAACCAATTTTAATCATGCCATAAACTTTTCACAAATATACCTATAAAGGTATCAAAATCTAATATATGAAATTAGAATTTTGAACTGAAATATATCTTTAAAGAAAAGATGACTTCCTTATATTTCCTTTTAGTGAAAACCCACAGAAGATGCTCTAATATGAATAGCCAAGAATTAATAAATAAGGCAAGCCTACTACCATAAAATCAATCTCAGCTATATAGATTTATACTACTTGATATCAGCACCATGCCTAGTGACAGTTTACTTTTGATCTTTCAAACAGTAAATGCATGTTTATCCAAAATTAGTTGGTGAGAAGAGGGTTTTTCTCCCTTCTATCTATAGCCTGTGAATAGAAACACAAATACTTAAGTATTATGATTTACTTTTTCCCTGGATAATCTCAAGATCTATCCAATGCAACATCAATTTTCATGAAGTATCCCCCATCCATTTAAAGGAATAACTTAGTTCTTTCAGTTGTAATTAGTTTTGAAGAGTAAAATTTCCTTTCATCTAGGATCCCTGAGGTTGAAGCTACTCATATATATGTATTATTTTGACCCGTTATAGTTATTTAGTTTATTAGAGGAAATTGTGATGAAAACTTTGCAATTGCACTACTGGAAAAAAATATATATAGTATAGGAAAGTTAAAAACAATAATGAACCACAGTATTTTTATTGCTGTATAACCATTTTATTCTTAAACAAGTTGACTGCTTAATAGTGTATAATGTAGTGTGTATGTTAAGGTAAAAAACATTCCATTGCAATTGTGTCCAATGATCTTATCAGGTTTCTGGCAACTGTTAGCTGGTAACAGCATTTAGGCTACATTTAGTCTATCTGCTATTTATGTGATGAGTTAAAAAGAAAAAAGTAATATTGATCTGTCTCTGGATTAAAGTTTGAAATGGGCAACAGCCTAAACACAAAAGGCTTTTTTTTTTTTTTTATGATTTCTCAGCTTGCCATTGATCTTCTAGTTTTATTGCATTCATTATTTATTAAAAGAATTTGCAAGCTAAACATAACATTAAGCTAGTTTGCACACAGGGACCGCACTTAGGAAATTGAATGGAAATTGCATTAGAGATGAACATCTGTGCTATTTTTCCACTCATGTGTTTATGGGTTTGTATAAAAGGTGTATTGGATTAACAGTTATAACCATTATAGCTTACAGCAATATGCTAGATTCTGAGCTTTTAGTTATTTTGGAAGAAGTCTGTCTTTCACTTATTTTGGAAGAAGTCTTTCTTTCACTTATTTGTCTAAAAAGCATAGTAATAGCATCACAAACATTGAGATAGATTTAATTTTTATTATATTTGTTAATTCATTATCTATATTATGTATCAATTGTGAAATACTGTGCTGTATTAAAGTAAAATATTAAAAAATACATACATAATTATCATTTAAGATTATTCTATCTCTTAATGGCTTTAGATAGTAGGCTACATAGGTGCAATTTACATAGTATCTATTTTAAGAACGTTGAGTTTAATGCCATATTAAAGCACACCAAATTCACAAAAATAATATAAAATCTTTAATGTGTCCATTTATACTATGTTATTATATATGCATGTTAGACCTTGTTCCTTCTGAGAGGATAATAACTATGCAGACACTGAGGGCTTGCTTTGTATAACACTATGAACAATAGGGTAGGATGCTGTATGATATGGGAATTTATTTACAAAAATTTCAGTACTTCAGTTGAAACAGTTCTCCACAGAACATTAATTAGACCCTCGTATCTTTTTTGCAGTATTGTCTTTAATCTGTAGACATTTGAAGAACTCAATCTACCAATTTAATTATTGGTATTAAAATAAAAACCTCTTCATAATAATTTTGGTATTATGATTAGATTTGACATGAGTGTGTGTGTGTGTGTGTGTGTGTGTGTGTGTGTGTGTGTAGAGTATACTATGTGGTGCCAGACAATGTTTTAGTTGCTGCAAACAGAGTGAACACAACAGTCTTTTCTCTCATGGAGCTTATGTTCTAGAATCATGCTATCTTTAGCTTAGGGTATGTAAACTATATATCTCTCTTATTATATTTGCTAAATTGTGAAATCTTTGTGGTTACAAATATTTTGCTATATATCCATTGTTGAATACTTAAATTTCCTTTCTCATATCTGCTTCATGTGTTATGTCAGTAAACACTAGATTGTTTTTAGTCTATAGAATTATACCAGAAATGTTCAACTAAAAATAGTTATTGAGATATAAAACAAAATATTTAGTTTTATGAATGTAGAGATTACTCATGTTATAAATAAAATATACATCAAGAGGAGATTGGAATAAAACAGGTATTTCTACTTAAGAATGGCTATAGTTAATTGACTTTAGTATCTTTTCTCTGACATATATTTGCTGAATCTTTATGATATGAGCCCTTAAGAACTCATGAACTTAGCCATTCTGTGAGACATATTTTTGTAGTAAAATGTGCAACTTTGGATTAAAAACCATGTTTTTTTTCCTCATGTGCAAAAGCTTTCTTTCATTTGTGTTAGAGTTTTAAATAGATCCTTAAGCTTAGAGTTTGATTTGCTTTGGAAGAATATTTGCAAACATGTATAATTAAATGTTTAATATTAATATTTAGCTTGCTGCTTTGAAAATAGCCTGTGATCTGCTAAATTTCTAAATTTATTTTGTAAAAAATATTTATGAGTAGCCTCTAGGTTTTTATTTGAGGAAGACAAAAGGGGAGTTTATTCATAGAAAAAAAATTACTGCATAGTATATTTTATAGATAGTATACAAGTTTTAGGTCTCATAAGCCAATTAGAATATTCAGTGGAACACACACATATTATATGTGTATATACATATATATATAATATAAGTATATATATGAGTATGTATATAAGTATACATATATAATGTTAACCAATAGTATGTTAATATTATATATTCATATGTAATATATAAATATTATGTACATGTGTACATATATGTATAAGATATTTTCCAGGTCCATTCTTTTGTCACTTCATTTCAGCAAATATTTAATAAGTACATACTATTCATCTGAACAAGGCTACTTATCAAGGGGAAAGTAGTGGTCTTAAGAACTATCCAAATTCTTGGGGCGCCTGGGTGGCGCAGTCGGTTAAGCGTCCGACTTCAGCCAGGTCACGATCTCGCGGTCCGTGAGTTCGAGCCCCGCGTCAGGCTCTGGGCTGATGGCTCGGAGCCTGGAGCCTGTTTCCGATTCTGTGTCTCCCTCTCTCTCTGCCCCTCCCCTGTTCATGCTCTGTCTCTCTCTGTCCCAAAAATAAATAAAAAAAAAAAAAAAAAAAAGAACTATCCAAATTCTTATTTTTCTTATTTCCAGATTACCCAGGTAGAGTTTTATTGTTACATTGTTAACTCTCAGCTAACATACATTAATGCAAGGAAAAGCAAATAATGTATGCAATTCAAAATTATGGAAAATTAATATAACATTAATTAGGTTTTGCAGTACATTATAAAATATGTATAGTATATTTACCTGTCTAAATATATTTTGCTTATTCTACTATTAAATCGTATTTACATTTTATGCCTATTCACTGGTGGGAAGGAGAGATAGCCCAGGAACATGCTAAGATTGAATTAAATCTGAAATTAAATGCTTTATATGAAGAAAATATCTGAAATGAATAAATAATAAGCAGACATAGAGCTTATATGTTATAGCTAACAGTGTATTGGATCATGTTATTGATTAACTAAGTGTATTTTGCTTGAATTTATTATGTTGTCTATAGAAATACTTATATATGTAATGGATACAATAATCATTAAAACTCTTAGCAGATCAAAACCTGGAAAATTGCATGAAGCCAATTGTTGATTTTAACATATTTTCCTATGCTTAGGTCCCCTAAATGACCATCTTCCATAAGCTAAACAAACATTTGTTGACAGAAGAATCATGACTTTTGAGTGAAAACACACTGATGAGTATAGTGCTAAATCATTTCTGTGAAGTGTTTCTACTCTATGAAAATAATAATTAATCTATTTTCAGCTTTTAGTTTTAAAAAAATGGAACATTTTTGTCTTAGTCCCAATCATGTCCTGCAAGAGTGGTCATTTTGATGATGGGCACATGTTGAACACCTTGACCTCTGAAGAGGGTAGTAACTACTCCAGAGCTTAGCTGATCTGAGTTTATTTGGTATAATCACTTTCTAACATTTGCAGTTGTTTTGGATTGGTCTTTGTCATACTAGAAAACTGACAGCTTTTTGTTATTTTAGGGGCATGTTCTTTTTCACAAGGTTCTGTGATGTTTACATATCTCCATGTTGCCAGAGTCGAAAGCTTTTATTATTCTTTGAAATTTAGTCCCATTGAATTGAATGATTGTTCTTCTGTGTATTTTGTTTTCAAGAGCACTCTCAGTTTTTAAATGTAAATAAAACTCAAGAAATTCCTCCTTTTAGATATTTTTCTGTATTAGTGGTAAAAATGTAAAAGTATTTGTCTCATGGATTCATGTTTCATCAAAGAAGAGGCAGTGGTGCTCAACTATTTAAAGTTTTCTGTCTAATTAGGAAGGCTCTTTAAAAAAAAGATTTTGTCATTTTCAAGTAATCTCTACACCCAATGTGATGCTTGAACTCAGAACCACCAGATGAAGAGTTCCATGTTCCCCTGACTGAGCCAGCCAGGTTACCCAATTAGGAAGGCTCTTAATTTGAAGATAGGAAGACTGTAATTTGGGTTATGTCAGCATTGATTTAGTTCCATTTGGGCATGGACAAAGAATGAAACTAAATAAAGGTGGAGAAAGCTTGGTGAGAAAATATTTCTCATGGAAATATTGAATGGATCAAGAACTAGCTGATAGATAAGAGGTAGGCAGTGTAGTGTGGACTGATAAAAGCCTTTCCACAGAATTCTTAAATGAATTATCCCATTTAATTGCATTCATTTTATTTTAGTGGTTAGTTTAAGCAGATTCCTGAACAGGAACAGAAAGCATAAAATATATTAGCTGTAAACAAAAATAAAAACTCTAAAGGCAAATGTGGAAATGTTATTCCATGTGAGATGAGCTGGTGGCATTTGAAACCATAATAGAACATTTTAATACATGTTATCACTAAAATATTTGTTTACTATGCTAGTAAATGTTAATTTAATTTCTAAAATATTTTATACAACATCCATTTACATTTCTTGTGTAAATTCTATTACTGTTACTGGTCTATTAGCCTGCTTCTAGCTTGCCATAGCACATTTTTAAAACACATGTTGACTGAATTTTTAAAAAAAGGTTTACATTGTGCCTTTGGGTATGTGTGTGAAGTTTTATAGTATTCAATAATAACTAAGTGTGGATTTTAGGAAGTAATTTGAACCACTGCATTCAAGATTATTTAATGAACATTAAAATTTGAATTAAAGAACATCAAAGTGGCATTTTTGTCATTTTTGTATTTAATAAGTGCAGTAAAGTTTAAATATTTCCTTCATGCCTTCTGCCTGAAAATATATCTGGAAATTTAAAATTACTAGCTACGTGTAATAGTAAAAACTTTACATGTATATACTGGTACATAGTTTATATAGTGCTTTCATATATGTTAGCTCATTTAATCTGATCATTAGAATAGCCTGCTTTTATAATTTTGTTGCGAAATTTCTAAATTTTTATAAACAGATGGCTGATCATTTTACAATATGGTACTTCTGGGGATCACTTAATCTCATTTAGATTTTCTTCACTAAATGCTAAATCAGCATCATCCATAGTTATAATGAAACTTATAATGCTTCTGGGGAATAATAGTACCTTATGTTTGTGCAGAATCTCATAGGCTACAAAGCTTGTTCATACACTCTCTGCATTTATCCTCACAGCAACTCTATGAGGCAGGTCATCTGTGAATTTAGGTGAGAAAATCGAAATGTAGGCAAGTAAAGTAAATTGCTTAAGGCCATAAAATCTAGTCAAGGCAGAACAGTTCTTGAATCTAAGTCTTCTGTTGTACCTCCTCTGTTGCACCTCCTCTGGTACACTATGCTCTCTATGCTGTCTATGAAGTCGTAAATCTTGATAGATGAGTTTGAGCAAACAAGTTTAGTTAGGTGGTGGATTCTTCCAGTTATTCACAGAATTATGGAAAAACTAGGAGTGGGAAATAGAGATAAGGAAACTAGTAGGAGAGATAAGCACTACACAAGATCTTCCCTGGAATTTCTTCAGGGTACATGCCCTGATAGGAATTTCTGCATTTTAATGACGATGTTTTCAGAAATACAGTAACTAAACTCCCTTGGTGGTGATTCAATTCCATATGCATGTACAGGAAGGTTTTGGGAACCAACAAAAACTTAACATTTTGAATGAAAAAGTGAAAAGAATAATAATAATTCAAGAAAATGTGTAGAGATGGCAGTAGTTCATTAAAACACAACATTGAAAGAACTTATGAAATTGACAGTAG
The DNA here is from genome assembly GCF_046562875.1 of Panthera onca. Lineage (NCBI taxonomy): Eukaryota > Metazoa > Chordata > Mammalia > Carnivora > Felidae > Panthera > Panthera onca. The sequence continues at coordinate 57,689,658 of NC_138357.1, read as the reverse complement.
TTCATTAAAGCACAATATTGAAAGAATTTATGAAATTGGGACCTAGTTACTAAAACATATGAATTGTGTCTTGTGTCCAAAATACTCTGTGGGTACCTTCAGAGAGCTTTAAATCTTATTGTAGAGATAAGGTATACACACATAAAAAAGATTGTGTCATTCATTCATTCATTCATTCATCAAATAGCTATTGGGTGTCTATTCTGTGTCAGGCACTCTTCTAGGTGCTTGGGATACATGTATTAAAAATAAACAAAGATCCCTGCTTATATTCTAGGACATTGTAGTGTGGATAGAGGAAGACAATAAACAATATAAATAATAAAAGAGTCAATTATATTGTAAGAAGGTGGTAAGTGCTATGGAAAAAATAAAGTAGAGCAAGGTACAGGTATGAGTGAACTGGAATTGGTTGCAGTTTTAAATAAAATGAGTATTATAGCCCTCATTGAGAATGTGACCTTTGTTCACAGACTTGAAAGGGAGGGGAGTTGGCAAAGCCAAATCTGGGGAAAGAGATCCTAGGTTGAGAAAACAGTTGACCAAACGCCCTAAAGCAAGAGCATGCGTAGCGATTTTCAAGTGCAGTAAGGAGGCTAGTGAGGCTGGAGTAGAATGAGCTGAGGAGGAGAATAGTAGGAATCAGATTATAATGGCAATGTTGCGGGTGTGGGGGTGTCATATATGGCCTTTTAAACCATTTTAGTTTTTTTTTTCTCTAAAAAATGGGGCACCTGGGTGGCTCAGTCAGTTAAGCATCCGATTTTGGCTCAGGTCATGATCTCGTGGTTCATGGGTTTGAACCTTGTGTCAGGCTCTGTGCTGACAGCTCAGTCTGGAGCCTGCTTCAGATTCTGTGTCTCCCTCTCTCTGCCCATCCACCCCCCCAATAAATAAACATCAAAAAAAAATTAAATAAATGAAATGAGGAGTCACTGCGGAGTTTTGAGCAAGGATGTAACAGGATTTGACTTAGGTTTTCAAAGGATTGATCTGGCTGCAAAATTGAGAATAGGCTTAAAGTGGAGCAAGGGTAGAAACAGGATGCTATTGCAGTGAACTGGGGGAGAGAGGGTGGTGGTTTAGACCATAGTAGTAGGGTAGAGGTAGTGAAAATTAGATTCTGGATAGGTTTTGAAGGTAAAAACAATAGGACTTCCTGAAGGATTATACACTGAGTGTGAGACAAAGAAGAGTCATGAATAACTCCAAGATTTTGGTATGAGCAACTGAGAAGATGAAGTTTTGAGTCATTTCAGAAGGGGAAGGCTATAGGTGAAACAGATTTGGGGAGAAAGTTCAGGAGTTCATTTTTATACTTGTTAGTTTTTAAGTATTTTTCTGCCTTTTCAGCAGAGATTTAGTCATGTATGCAAGTCTGGTATTTGGGAGAGACATCTGGACAGGAGATATAACTTTAAGACAGGAGTGATTGTAAATAGAAAAGAGGAAAATTTCAAGGACTGAATTCTGAGTCACATCAACTCAAAGGTTAGGAAGAATAGGAGGAATCAGCAAAAGCCTGAGAAAGAAAATCCAGTGAAATATGGGGGAAAAAAGAGAATGGTGTCTTACGAAAGAAAATTTATTGGGGCACCTGGGTGTCTCAGTCGGTTGAGCGTCTGACTTCAGCTCAGGTCATGATCTCATGGTCTGTGAGTTTGAGCGCTGTGTCTGGCTCTGTGCTGACAGCTCAGAGCCTGGAGCCTGCTTCGGATTCTGTGTCTCCCTCTCTCTCTGCTCTTCCCCCACTCATGCTCTGTCTCTCTCTGTCAAAAATAAAATAAATATAAAAAATGTTTTTAAAAAGAAAATGTATCAAAAAGGAAGGAGTGATCAACCATGCAAATGTGGCTAATCAGCAAAAATAACTAGGAGGACCAAGAATTAGCCATTAGATGTGAGAATGGAAGTCACTGGTGATCTTGATGAGAGCAGTTTTAGTGGAAAAATGGGAATAAAAAGTCTGAGTGACATGTGTTTAAGAAAGAATAGAAGGAGAGGAATTGGAAACAGAGTATAGACAACTCTTTCCAAGGATTTGCTGCAAAGATAGCATACAACTCAAGGTCAGAGGGAGTAGCTTGAGAGCAGGGAGCAATGGATCAAGAGGTTATTATATTTTATTAAGATGGAAGAAATAACAGCATATGCAGTCAGCAATTTTCCAGGATAAATTTTTAAAAATTTATGTAGAGAAGAGAGAGGAGTATTGCTAAAGTGATATTCTTGAATAGGAGGGAGTGGATAGGTTCCAGTACACAAATAAAGTCATCAGTTTTAGATAGGAGCACAGTTAGTGCATTTCCAGATAGGAAGCCTGAGTATGTGAGTGGAGATTCTGGTTGATCTAGTATTGGGACTCTATGGAAGTCGTGTACTGATTGTTTCAATCTTCTCAACAAAGTGGGAAACAAATCATTAGTTGGGAGGACTGAAAAGAGGTGTTAGAGGTGTTGGAGGTGTTGGAGTTTGCGGTGAAAAAGAAAGTGTAAAATAGCCATCTAGATGAGTAGGAGAGTAAAGTATTTAAAGAGGTTTAGTATGATTCCCAGGCAGCACCAAACAGCCATTGAGGTTTTATGATCATAAATTCAAAATGGTTAGTGTGGTTGCATGTTTTAATCCCACTCTGTAGGGCTGCGTTGGTACTGGTGCAATGTAGGCAAATAATTGGCTTTAATGAGATTTATGGTTTTGCTAAGTGGTATGTGTATAAGAAAACCAGAGGTCAAGAGAGTTGAAAGTTTTTGCAAAAAGTTATTATAATTGATGACAATGCATTTTAAACTGCTAAGGGAAAAAAAAGGACATCAAGGATGTGAGAGATAGTGAAAGGATGGTAGTATCAATGAATTTGAGGTTCCAGGAAGAGGTCAAAGGATTGTTGGAGTTCGAGTATTAGAAGGTGTGAACAAGAAAGAAGTAGTGAGAGTCAGAGAGTAGGATGCACAAAATTAAAAATAAGAAAGTGTTGCAGTTAATGGTAAATTACATGGTTTAGGGTATGACCATGGGCATGAATGGCTGAAGTAAAGAGGGCAAGATATTTGGAAAGGAGGAGGTCAAGAAACTGAAAGGCTAGAGTGTTGGTCATATCTTCTATGTGTACATTGCTCATTGAAATTGCCAAGGATTAAAAGACAAGTCAATGTATCATATTTCAAGTTTTATAGTACATTTCATAATGCTATCAGAGTTTGCTTTGTTTAAAAACTATTTTTAATTTAATTTCTAAAATTTTAAAATTAAAGTTGTTGGAATTAAGAACTCAGGGGACTCAAATTGACTGAATTTTAAAAAGTATTCCTCATTCACTATATTATGAAGGTTTGAACATTTACTTTAACAATCCCTGTTTTGCCACAAGCATGCTGTGCTTCAGTTAAACTGTCCTGAATAAAATGGTGAAAAATGACGTTTTCTAAATAATTTAAATAATGTTTGTTTATTTGATCTATTATTAACATTTTTTACAATAGATAATGCACTTAATTTTATTATGAGTTTTTATTTAAATTCCAGCTAGTTAACATACAGTGTAATATTAGTTTCAGACATAGAATTTAGTGATTCATCACTTACACACAACACTTGGTGCTCTTCACAACAAGGACCCTCCTTAATCCTCATCACCTATTTAACCCATCCCCCCCATCCACCTCCCCTCTAGTAACCATCAATTTGTTCTCTATAGTGAAGAGTCTCTTTCTTGGTTTGCTTCTTTCTCCCCACTATGTTCAATTGTATGGTTTCTTAAATTCCACATATTAGTGAAATCATATGGTATTTGTCTTTCTCTTACCGATGTATTTTGCTTAGCATAAACTCTCTAGCTCCATCCAAGTCATTGCAAATGGCAAGATTTCATTCTTTTTGATGGCTGAGTAGTATTCCATTGTATATATACACCACATCTTCTTTAACCATTCATCAGTCCATGGACATTTGGGCTTTTTCCATAATATGGCTATTATAGACATTGGGGTGCATGTATCCCTTTGAATCAGTATTTTTGTATCCTTTGGGTAAATACCTAGTGGTACAATTTCTGGGTTGTTGGTAGTTCCATTTTTAACTTTTTGAGGAACCTCCATATTGTTTTCCAGAGTGGCTGCATCAGTTTGCATTCCCAACAGTGCAAGAGGATTCCCCTTTCTCTGCATCCTCTCCAACACTTGTTGTTTCCTATGTTGTTAATTTTAGCTGTGAACTGAGTTTTATACCAGGAACATTATTAGTCCGAGGAAGCATGTGTGTTGATATTATTATGTCATATATTCATGAAGAGTAAATTAATTTCCTACTTTCATTTCAGTACATTGGTATTTTATAAACAGAGTACTAAAAGTTTGCTAGGCACAGCCCAGAACTGGTAGTCATAGTTCTTTACCTATAGATGGTTCATAATGCATTCTAAGTTGAAGAAACCCAATCAATATGTGTATGTATATATATCAGAGAAGAGCAGGTGCTAAATTCGTTATTAACCTCACGTGGAAGTTACTTAAACAGCTCCTGCTGTAGTCACCACTTCTAGCTTCTCTTTGACTACTGGCTGGATTTCTATGACCTTGGAGGTTTGGTGATGAAGAAATGGTTAAACTTTAAATGAGGTTCTCATGTGAAATCTTTGCAGAGTAAAGCTAAGACGTTGGTGATCTCAATAGCAATTCCTTGCTAATTACCTGGGAAACGAATTTTCTCTGTTGGAGTTTGCCCAGTCATTCACCTGGCATCTCAGCAAAGTGGTTGGGAAGAAGGGTTTGGTCAGCACTTTCAAACTCCCATTAGATTCTGTCACTGATCCTGAGTGAGTTTTAATTTCTGTAGCTGGAGAAAAGCAAGGAAAGCCAGATGTAGTAACATCTGCTATTAAGACTCTTGTTTAGGAAAAAAAAAGTTCCATTGTTAAAATTTGATTTTAGCTCTGTTGGGTTGATTTAAAGGATCTTGTTTCCCTTCCTTATGTAGCAGTGAAAAAAGACATGTGCATACAATAGACACTGGATTATCTCAATCAGGATAGCCTGTCCAAAAAATGTAGAAATACTGTTTTAGGCACTATGACCCTAGTATCTGTTATACAAAAGCAAAGTAAAGAAACAAATGATTTTTCATCCTGCCTGATATTTTAAATTTGGTGAGATTAAACTTCAAATGAATATTATATCCAATGAATGATCATTGGCAGTGCACTGATATAATATAAACTGCCTAAGGAACTGATATCAGAAAATGTTAATATTGAGATTCCAGGAAGAATAGCCTATACTGAAGAGTTGAAAACCATCGTTAAAGATCTAGCTGAAGTCTTAACTACTCTGTGAAGACTTCCTTTATCACCTGCAGTGATTTCTTGCTTCTTTGAAATTTTATCTGCAGATAGCCTTCCTCCTCCTCCTGCTCCTTCTCTTCTTTCTCTAAATTGTTAAGTTTTAAAATGTAAATGTTTTCTCTTTCTCCAAACTACCTTCTAAATTATTCAAATTCAGGAACAGTCTGATGTTTGTCATTTTATCACTCATATTGCCTAATATAGTGCACAGATGTAAGTATTCAAAATGTTTTCACTTTTCTGTTTGACAGTGTAACTATGATTTTTTATGATTAAATTATTTGCTTTGGGAAATATTCATATTTTAAGGAAATTCATTGCTATACCTAAAGGGTGTATTATTCTGATTCTGATTGACAGCTCCTCTTGAACAACAGAAACCTAGGGGATTACTGTTCTGTCTCAGATACTGGCATTTGTAGATATATAACCATCCAATCCTTAGGTTTTCATCTAAAAATGGGGATAATATTAGTTACATAACTCATGGGGTTAAGATTAATTGAGATCACATTCATAAAGTGCTTAACACATAATAAAAGTTCAGTAAATGTTAGCTTTTAATACTGAAAGTGGTATCACACTAATATGTATGAACCCACATATATACCTACATTCAGAACACAAGAAAAAAGGAAAATCTCAATAAAATGAACCAGTTAGTTTTCAGAAATTTTTGCAACCAGTGCTAAATTAACTGGTTGACTGTGAGTGACACTCTATGCACTTCATTTTCCAGGAAATTCTTGCATGTTGACTTTCTAGCCTGACATGGCAGCTGGTAGGCCATTTATTACCAGTTCTATTTTGATGGAAAATTCAGCCTTGTGTGTCATTTAGAGTTTTTGACACATGTACCCTCCTAAGGCTTAATGATTTGTTTGCATATGGGCTGTTATATATTACAGTCATGTAGAATGAAATTGATTGTCTTCTAAAATTAATTTTTCATTTGCCTCCAGCCTTCCTTTAATAGAGGACATACAGTTGCCTGTTTGCAGAAATACTGTTTAATCACATTAATATCTCAGCCCCCCAGGCTGGAGAAGATAATTGTACAAACTAACAGCAAAATCTGTATCTTTAACTTCTTTTTATGATTAAATTATGCAAATGAATTATCTCCTGCCCTTCCAAGCACTAATCATCTAATTAGGAATGATGTGTTAAAGGGATGGTTTTAAATCAGGGGAGGGATGAATTCAAGAAGCAGAAAATGGGGCTGATAATGAAACCACTGAAGGTACAGTAACGTGTACTAGATGAATCTATGCATTTGGTATGAAAAGAGGTGGGAAGGCTCATATATACTATCCATAGACCTGACATGTGGCATCTTTTGGCAGGAAATATAATTCCGTATCTCTGATGACATCATTTTTGGATTAACCTCAAATTTGTTGTAAGGCAAGTGTTAAGTTTCCTTTATTCTTGAACACTCAAGTGATCTATGGTGTTTAACATTTCACTGAGTGAAGGAGTTGGCTTGCTCTTCCAATCCATGGAGGATAAGCTGCAGCAAAGGAATGGGACTCCACCTTGATCATGAACATACACTTGGTTTTTCAGACTACTTTAGCAGAAGCAGTTCCCTTTTCCCTGAAAAAAATTAAACAAATTCAAGATATGCAAACTCAGAACAAATATAGTCTTCCTCTTAGGGAACTCAGGCTTAAATTCCAAGTTGTACTCTAGATATGTATTTGTAAGATCTGACTATGGTTTTGTGCTTCTGCTTCCAGAAATTGACTGTATAGAGTTTTTAGCACAATAGTCCTATTTAGTTGTATCTATAATTATTCTATACAATATATTGTCTCTTTTTATAATAAATACTGTGTTAGCAATTAATAACTATGATAATAATAAATCATATTAATGTTCCTTAGCAGCCATGTCAAACTTTGTACATTGACATAGTTCTTATAATAATGTAAAAATGTAATAAATCATATAGAAATAAAAGAAAATAAGCTTACTGTGTATATTTCAGAGCCTCTTGAAATCCTTTCCTATAAGTACATTTGTGGGAGTCAGAAATCATAACATTTATGTACTTTTCATATGGTCTTCTACTGATTTGAATTCTGTGCTTTAACTGGTTATTATGGTGAACTCCAGGGTATTTTCTTTTTATAATGTAAATCATTTCCCAATGTGTTTGAGCACAAAATCTCAAGAAATGTATTCTAAACAGAATATAAACATTTGTGGATTGCACCAGATAATTTTTTTTCAAATTCTTGAGACCAGTGCTGTCATTCTTTTCTTATTTCTTGTAGAGCTTTTTCTTCTGCATGTGCTAGTCCAGTTCATTAACAAGACCCACTGATACCCAACAACTGTTATTTTCTATTGGAGTGTGGCACATCCTTACTATATTGATGACAACTGTATATAGACATTTATATAACATCATTGCTTGTTAAGAATAGGCATCAAAATTCAGTTCATTTGATTTTATTGGGGAAAAATGTTTAAGCTATTTATTTAGACAATTGGAGCTAATGGGTGTAACTTGTTGGACATTCCAACATTGACTTTTTTGAACTTTGGAGATTTGACATGTATTCCTGTAAGACAGCTATTTATAGATTTCTACAGTGAAGAGACCACTGCTTTCAGGATTGCACCAAATTCAGAAGGACCATGTTATCCTGTGGAAATGGAGGGTGATTCCTTTACAACTTATTCTATTGGTATCTCATGAAGCTTTATCTATCTTTTTTCCCTTTGGAAGCTAACGTGATTATTACATTCCCTGCCTCCAAAAAGTAGTGCATTACTGTATCATATGATAAAAACAATGAACTGAATATGCCCTTGTTAATACATTCTTTAAGATTGAGTTAATCCTCAAAGTCATTGTTGTGGTTTTCCAAAAAATCTAAATAAGTTGAACAGACATTGCTTCGGTTTTAACAGAGACCAAGAAGAATGGTTTGAATATTTGGCAATAGTAGAAATCAATTTTATAATCCCTGACTTCTAGTAAGTTTTCCACAACATGTTATTTGCATAACAATTATGGAACAGTTGTGTTCAAGCTCATTTTTATTATTTTATTATAATAAAATAAATACCTTTATGGTTTATCATTTTATCATTTGCATAAAAGTTTAACAAGAGATCTGCTTTCATTGATTGAGTCTCCACATTTCCACTGACTCATTCACAACATCAACTGCTACCCACACCTCCTGGGTTCTGAAAACACTTCTTCAGAATCCTGAGGTTATGAAAAGCAGATTTTAAAACATAGTATCGAGCAATTAAGTGATTTTTAAGTATTTTTAAGAAAGCTAGAAAACAATTTGAATCTAAAGCTCCAATAATTTTTTTTTTTCATTCAAGGATCAGAATAAGGAATGCATAAACCAGTTGATTAGTCACCAAATAAGAGATTAAGTGCCGTCTATGAAGGAGGCTTATATTCTCTGAGAATTAAAAAAAAAAATGAACAACTCAGAGAAGTTTATCAGCAATTGTTGTATTAGAGTCAGAATTATGACATCACTCTCTTAAAATTCCAAACTATAGAGCTAAGCTTGAAATATGCCTCAGAAGGACTCAGAGGAATACCAAGTATGGAAGATTAATCTGATACTGTTCCATTTCTCCTACTCTTCAATAATTGGGAATGTTGAGTGATCTTTTGAAAAACCATACATATATGCCATACATATATGTCAAACCTTAGTAAATGATCTCTCAATAAAGAATATGTATCTCTGGTTAACCCTACCTGTAAGAGGCAACCTTCTCAGCTTTCTAAAAATATAGGGAAGCACAGTCAATAGTTTTTCTCAATGCTTTACTCATTGATCTTTTTCTTTTTCTCCAATCCTTTATTCTGTGTAGAGGTAGGGAATCTTTTTTTTTTTTTTTTTTTTTTTTTTCAGTATATGAAATTTATTGTCAAATTGGTTTCCATACAACACCCAGTGCTCATTCCAAAAGGTGTCCTCTAGAGGTAGGGAATCTTAATGACATGAGACATAGTCTAACCCCAGGCTGTAATTTCTAGGTAATTAGTTTAAGAGGCCGAGACAGGGAAGAATATGTCTTTTAGTTTTCTAAAGGGCCTGATTCCTTACCCAGTACATGGTTAACTTTCTGGCATGCTCAGTTCTTTAGAATCTTGCTCTTAGTTGATACAAGTTTGGTGGTAATGATTAATTTCTGTCTTTTTTTAATGGGGGCTTTTGAAGTTTACTCATTTTAACAGTTCTAATAAACTACCCAGAGGGACATTTGTCAAATATAGAGCATTATATAGCTTTTTAAAAATACATATTCTGTATATAGCAGTTACTAAAATTATGAATAACTGTCTAACTGCCAATAATATTAAGAACCTGATTTAATAAATGGCATCCATTACCATGTATCTATACTCAAAAATAGACATGGCTGTTACACTATTATTAAATGAAAATTTGTAGATTAAGGTTTCTAGAAAAAAGTAAGCCTGCCATATTTTTATAGGATTTGAAGTTATAATAATAGTTTCTATTTATTGAGTAGCATCTGTGAGCCAAACACTGTCCTTGGCTCTTTTCATTCATTACCCAATTTAATGCTCATAACAACCTTATGAGTTTGCTACTGCTTCTCACTTTTACAGTTAAGAAAGGTGAAGCTAAGGGAAATTAGGTAAAAGAACTAGTTAGTACAAAGCCAGGAATTCACTGACACCAAACCCAGGCTCTTTTGATTATATAATCCTGTACTAACTAAAATAATACATTAATTAAACATCTTTAAATTATGGCACCAACTAGATCAGGTTTGAGGAAAGGATATTTTAGATAAGGACATAAAAGTGAAATATATACTTTTGGTTGCTTATAATATGGAACACATTTTGATCATTGATATATACTAGTACATTTTAGAGGGGTGGTAGTATTGGCAAATGCTAGTTTTCTTCAGATATACTCCCATTAAGCTCTGATTACAAATGGGCTATAGATTGTTGTCTGTAAAATGAATACCTATGTATTTTGACAAGTCCCTTACCCATTGAACTTATCAGTGGACACCCCAAATCATGAAGAATCTATTTCAGGGGCAAATAGTCATTGAACCCACCATTGTTCTGGTTTTCTTCCCTACTGCCTTTAAATGATAACATGGTGTTTTTGAAGACAGGTGGTAACAATTCTCTAAAAAAAGTGTGATCTGTAAATTTCATATATTAAAAAATAAAAAAAAAATAAAAAATAAAAAAAGTGTAATCTGTTGAATGTTAAGTGGGATGTTTATAGGGAGCTATAAACTGGAAAGAGTCTTATGTTTCTACTGCACAGGATTTAATTATGCAATTTGTTGTGTCTTCAAGGAGAATGAGAACATTGTTTCATACAATATTGCAAAGGAAGCATATTGGGGAGAGGAGTAATGAGAATTCATACAAACTGGGGTCCAGACCCCAGGCAGGGATATAGAATTGGTAAGTCAATTAACATTTTCTTAATAATAGTGATGATCTAAATTGTAGGGCATATGTGGACTCTCTTCTTCACACATATATTTTCATGATGCCTTTGTTGAGTTAGTACTATCTTATTTTGCAATTGGAGGAACCAAGTCACAGAAAGATTTAGTATCTTATCAAAGCAAAACTGGCAATAGTGGAAGAGAAATGGCAGTGTACTTAATTTGAGCCATCTAGTCACTGGACAATGTTTCCTATATCATTTTCATTGTTGTGTAACTCAATTTATTTAGGGATCTTGGAATAGCTTATTATCAATAGTTAATGAAATATAAGTTATATAGGATAACAATAAAACTTAATGAGAAGTATTTCATGAATAGAATGAGCTTTTTGGATATTGTGAAAACATGGTCAGAGGTGTCAACTACCTTGAGATTATAATTGATGCCACAAGAGGAAAATTTCCCCTAAATTTTTGGCATAGTATAAACCACTCTAAGAGTGTATAGACAAAGGTTTAGATATGGTCCCTACTTTCAAATCTTACAATGTAAGTGGCAAACTATAAGATATTTTAGTTGATGTATAATTCCTATTCAACAGTAACTAATAAGTTAACTGTCTGACTTAGATGGTTTTGGGGAACACTTTTACAAAACTTTTCCAACTTGAGGCTAATAGTCTACCAGAATGTATATAAAATTCTTTAAGAAAGAAGGAAACTAGGATATAGGAAGGAAAGAAGGACATAGGATATGAAAAGGGTAGTAATAAGATGGGATATGGGATAAAATAATACCTCTCAGGTTTGATTTTTGCATTATACTTCTACATAGTTTGCAGATAACTACTGACCTATCTTCAGCAACTACTAATAAGGAAATGCTATTCCAGTAGTGAAGGAAGTTATTTTATTGCTTAGATAGCCTGTTTAACCCCAAGAAATGGAGCTTATAAAATTTTATGTGGTCTGATACATTTTAGTTATTTTATCTGTATGATTGATAAAATGAAAGGGACACTCAATAATAAATTCATACCAACAAATTTTTCCTGAGAGTATTACTGGCATGAGTTGTCAAGTCCATTCTCTTTTCTCTGGTCCACTGTATAATTGCTGAGAAGATAGTGATTGAAACTCAGCGTGAATCAGTAGGTGGGAAGAATTGTGTTGCCTTCTACTTTCAGTCTTTGGTCTACTTACAGGTAAGGAACTGTATCTTTGGCGGTGCCTATGATAGAGTATTTATCTTAGTTATACCACTGATCTTACCAGATAAGGTATTTGACATCAGTTTCTATTTTTTTTATGTTTTTATTTATTTTTGAGAGAGAGAGACAGAGACTGAGCATGAGCAGGGGAGGGGTAGAGAGAGAGGAGGCACAGAATCTGAAGCAGGCTCCAGGCTCTGAGCTGTCAGCACAGAGCCCGATGTGGGGCTCGAACTTGTGAACCATGAAGTCATGACCTGAGCCGAAGTCAGCCACTTAACTGACTGAGCCACCCAGGTGCCCCAGTTTCTATTTTTTTAATATGATGTGTCCTGTGGTTGGCTGAATAACGGCCTCCCAAAGAAGTCCTAATCCCTCGAACCTGTTTATGTTACCTTACATGGCAAAAAAGATCTTGCTGATGTGATTAAGGCTTCATTTTAAAATTGAAATGAAGAGATTATCCTAGATTATCTGAGTGGATCTGACATAATCACAAGGGTTCTTATAAAACTAGGTTGGAGGATCAGAGTCAGTTGCAGAAGATGTGACAATGGAAGCAAGAGGTTGGAGTAGTATGAGGAAGGAGCCATGAACCAAGGAATTCAGGTAGCTTCTAGAAACTGAAAAAGGCAATGAAGTGGATTTTTCCTGAAGGAACCAGGGGAGATACCTTGAGTTTAGACTTTTGCCCTCCAAAACTGTGAAGGAATACATTTGTGTTGTTTTAAGCCACTAATTATTATAGTAGCAATAGGATACCAATACAAGCCTTAAGCTCTGTTGTCTCTCCCACAATATCTGTCATGTGACTGAGTACATGGTAGACAGTAAACACTTTTTTGCTTGGCTATCTTTCCAGAAAACCTAGGAAATGATTAACTAGAAGTGATTCTGAGACTTTTTATATGATCAGTGGACAGTTGTTGTAAAGGACTTGGAAAATCTGCAACATTTCTCTAAGAAGCTGGAATTTGCCCTGAGCAGATTAAGGATTAATGTAACTAAATTCTATGCAAATACTGTAGGTACCCATATTCAAACACAAATATTTAGAAGTTATAGGAAGCTAATAGTCATTAGACATTTTGATTTTGTTATCATTTAACTCTAGCAGAAATGTTTACCTTGCTATTTTTCTCACTGGAATTAAAATCCAATTATAGTAAGTAGGAAGAAAGATAATTTGGGGTGTTTGGGGGGCTTTGGTAGCATTCACCTTCATAAACCATGTCAGTGAACAAATGTCATTTATTTAATTGCTTATTAGGACTCTATCATATTGATAGGTTCAAATAATGGACAACGGAATATTACAGCTAAGAATGTTTAAAATAACAGTAGCCTGTGTGGCTCTATAACAGCCTTGGAATGAGTTCTATAAAACACTGTTTGTTAGTATAGTCTGAAGGCCCTTAGGTAGGGTGCATTAATCATTAGTAGGTACCAAAATCAAAAGAATATAGATAAGAATTTTTTTAGTCTATGTTGCCAAAATTCTCATGTTATAAATATTATAGCTGAATTAAGAATACAGAAAATATTAAAAGAATATTCATATATTTTTCACATTCATATTTTAATGTCCTTCTGGCATTAAAATATCATACAAATGAAATTTATCATTTTCCCATTACCAGATGATCACACTTTTTCCATCTTGTTAATAGGGTCACCCAATCCCCTAGACTTTTGATCTTATAGTAATTAAAAAAAAAAAACTTGACTTTGTCTTTCATATCCAAACTGTCAAATCCTGCTGATTCTTCTCATTATTTCTGAGACCATCTCCTCTCTGGACTCTTATGCAGATCTCTACATTTTGTTCTTTTATGTTCTTAACATAACCCCCTAAAATAGCTCCTCCTTTTTTCATTGTCTGCATATTTGACTAATGTCATTATTCATTGATCTGCATCATGGAGGCTATTCTGCAGACAGTTTAATCTGCTTCAATTTCCCTGATTCAAGATGCGTTCATCTCTGGAGTTCCCTTCCTGTACCTTTGCACTAATACATGTCTCTTACCCTTTCAAAACTACTTGAAAACATATATTTTAAAGCAATCTCTCTGCATCAGTCTTTTTTTAAAAAAGTTTATTTTGAGAGAGAGAGGGCACAGGCTTGTGTGTGTGCACCAGTGCGGGAGGGGCAGAGAGAGAATCCCAAGCAGGTTAGTGCAGGGCCTGATGCAGGGCTTGAACTCATGAACCATTAGGTCATGACCTGAGCTGAAATCAAGATTAACTGACTGAGCCACCCAGGTGCTCCTCTTTATTAGTCTTACTTAACTTTTATTCCCCTTTATTCTTACTGTGGTTTTCAACACTTCCTGACTTCCTGACTTGTGTTTTGTATGTGAGGCAATATTGGCCTATACTCACAATAGCATGCCTACTGCCAAGTGCTCACCTTGCCTCAATCAGTGTTCAATATGCATGTAGTATCTGTACAGTGCAATTTCAAATTTATACCTAGGCAAGTTTCACAGAACAATGATCAAAAATATTACTCCATATTCTCACTATTATGAATAGTGTTGAAATAAACAATCATTTGAAACCCCCTCCCCCCAAGAACCATAGCTAAAGAAAAGAGCATTTCGTGCCTCTGATTGCTTTCCTTGGTTGTTATCTCCTGGAAATCAGGATTAGCCTTGTATGTTTTAATTTTTCCATTAAACAATGCCTTACATATAGGAGGTGCTCAATAAATATTGAGTTTAATTGGAACATTATAGTGAATATTTTATTAAAAATTAGATGATAAAAATAGCTACTTTTGTTTTTCACTATTCAATCTGTTTACAACCAGCTCTATTTTAACAGTGAGAAATATTGCCCAAATCATGTGATATAGTGAAAAATTCAGTATTTTGTGTGTGTATGTGTGTGTATTGTGTATAGCCTAGCACAAGGTGTGTCACATAGTGAATTCCCAGTTAATATATTTGAAAAGATCCAGTCTTCCTTTATGGGACATGAAGTAGAGATTTGGTGGATTGCTGTCATAAGTTGTTGTCTTGGTTAACTGCACCATGACCTTCTAAGATACATTTACCAAGTAGTGTGCACTAATGTATTTAGTAAATGACCTGTTCCTGTGTCCTGACTTCAAGGAATCCTATTTGGTGAACAATATGTGCACACATGAAGCAACAAAGGGTATAATTAATTATCAAAATATGTAATATAGATTCTTTAGATTATGTAGAACTTTAGAAAAGGAATGGATCTTGATGTTTTAATAAAAAGTCTGGTTTTCATTTATTTTAGGATGGTGTGGAGAATCATAGTCTCCTTATTCTTACACATTTAAACTATATACTTCAAGAATTGTTTTTTTTTAATGCAATATAGTGCCCTCTGGTGAATGTTCATTTCAGCATAAGAATTCTATTCCACTGACTTTTTTTGTAAAATCATTTATTCTATGAAACATTACTGGAAAATAAATTCTATTTGCTCATTAGTTTCCAGAAAACAATGACAGGTGGAATAAGAGAAAGACAATATTCTGATTTATAATTAAAAATTTAAAATGATTACAATTTAAGCCCATGTAGATTTCTTTTACTCAGTACACTAAAAATTTGCCTGCCTTCCTTTTTCTGTTACTTCCTATGTGAGAAGTAGATTGAAATCCCTGCATCTATTGATAGTGTTGCCAGTTGCTACTTTTGCATTTTTTAAATGTTTATTTATTTATTTTTGAGACAGAGTGAGACACAGAATCTGAAGCAGGCTCCAGGCTCTGAACTGTCAGCACAGAGCCTGATGCGGGGCTCAAAATCATGAACCGTGAGATCATGACCTGAGCCAAAGTCAGACGCTTAACCAACTGAGCCACCCAGGTGCCCCTACGTTTGCATTTCTTAAAGGTAAAGAGGTGGTACTAATACTGATACTTCAATAAAATACAACAAAGTCAACAGTGGAATTATTCTACAGGGTAAAGCATTTGATCTGTAGGCTCAAATATCACAGGTCAAAACTAGGTTTCATTATTTTTTCTCCTTATTTAAACCATAAATATTCTTAACCCTTTGCTTACAACATGCTTACTTAGGAGATAGATACTGTTGTTTTTTTTTCTGGACATAACTGGAAACTATCTCGTGCTTAAAGTGGTTCATAACAATATAGTAAGGTAGGGCAAATAGCTGTTGTAGACTGATATATTTGAAAATTTTTCAATATAGAGCTCAATTTATAACCTCAGCTTAATTCTTTTTTTTTAATATGAAATTTATTGTCAAATTGGTTTCCATACAACACCAGTGCTCATTCCAACAGGTGCCCTCCAATAGCACTGCTAGGAATTTACCCAAGGGATAGAGGAGTGCTGATACGGGGCACTTTTACCTCAGCTTAATTCTTGACTATTCGTAGGGAATAAACCAAACTTCACCAGAACAAAAAAAACGGTGAATATCTTAAAAGAACAGTGATGTCCTTCCCAGTTGTTTTTTCTAGGCATGAAGAATTCCTTTAGACAGTTTATATGCTAAGAGGTAAGTGAAGGTAGTCATAAGACAATTAACTGCAGATTCCATCTACCATTTATGAATGATTCTATTGTTTTATTTAGATACTTGCATATGACATCTGTATTATAAAGATATTAATTTTGCTTTTGTTTTTTAAATGATTATAGGTCAAAATGAATATACGTACATTCTTCTCATTATTTATAGCTAACTTAGCTGTTCACATCATTGTAAAGTGATCTTCATGCCCCACTAGTAACCTCCATGTGTATCACTTGAAACTGACAGATTGATGGAATTATTTAGAATTTTGTGTGACATAGAAATAAACCAGAGTGACCCAAATTTAGCTAATTTTACTGAGAGAGACTAATTTGCATTGAGTTGTGTTTTGTAAAAGTATCCAAGCTGTGGTTAAACTTGGTTAAAGTGAATACCCATCTTATGTTGGGGAATTTAGTGCATCTTGGGAAAAATCCTACATATTCTTCATGAAGAAATGTATAAATTCATTAAATGTCGTCTCCCGTTAAGATATACCTAAGTAGAAAAATTTGACAAGTATTATCTTATGCAGTTAGCTAAAGGTATTTATTTCAGTTAGTTGTTCATCCTAAAATTCTCTGCTATTGTAGTTTCTTAAACTACTTGTCAAGAGAGCAAAGATTGAATAGTTTTAACACGAGCAACTTTATAGAATGAAAATGAAAAATTATGGACTAATAAGATACATAACTTATTTAGTAGTTATGTTATCTATTAGTTTAAACAGATTAAGGTATTTTTTCTTTTTTTTTTTAAATTCAGTTAGTTAATATACAGTACAATATTGGTTTCAGGAGTAGAATTCAGTGATTCACCACTTACATTCAACACCCAGTACTCATTATAATAAGTGCCCTCCTTAATACCCATCACCCATCTAGCCCATCTGTCACCAACTTCCTCCATCAATCCTCAGTTTGTTCTCTATTTTTAAGAGTCTCTTGTAGTTTTTTTCCCTCTCTTCTCTTCCTCTCACCCATATGATCATCTGTTTCATTTCTTAAATTCCAGAATATAAATGAAATCATATGGTATTTTTCTATCTCTGATTGACTTGTTTTTCTAGACATAATACTTTCTAGCTCTATCCATATCATTGCAAATGGCAAGATTTCATTCTTTTTGGTGGCTCAGTAATATTCCATTATATATACATATATTATATAATATATAATATATATAGTATACATATAATATTATATAATATTATATATGTGTGTGTGTGTGTGTGTAATATGTATATACGTAGACACACACCACATCTTCTTTATCCACTCATTATGCAGTGGACATTTGGGTTCTCTCCATAGTTTGGCTATTGTTGATAATGCTTCTGTAAACATTGATGTGCATGTACCCCTTTGAATCTGTATTTTTGTATCTTTTGGGTAAATACCTAATTGTGCAACTGCTGAATTGTAAAGAAGTTCTATTTTTTGTTTTTTGAGGAATCTCCACAGTGTTCTCTAGAGTGGCAACACCAGTTTGCATTCCTACCAGCAGTACAAGAGGGCACCCCCTTTTCTCCACAACCTCACCAACATGTGTTGTTTCTTGTGTTGTTAATTTTAGCCATTCTGACAGGTGTGAGGTGGTATCTTATGGTTTTGATTTGTATTTCCCTGATGATGAGTGATTTTGAGCATCTTTTAATGTTTGTTAGCCATCTGTGTGTCTTCTTTGGAAAAGTGTCTATTCATGTCTTTTGCCCATTTCTTCATTGGGTTGTTTGTTTTTTGGGTGTTGAGCTTGATAAGTTCTTTATACATTTTAGATACTAATCCTTTATCAGGTATGTCATTTGAAAATATCTTCTCCCATTCCATAGGCTGCCTTTTAGTTTTGTTGAGTGTTGCCTTCATTGTGCGGAAGCTTTTTATCATGATGAAGTCACAATAGTTCATGTTTGCTTTTGTTTACCTAGCCTCTGGTGACAGGTCTAGTAAGAAGTTGCTCCAGCTGAAGTCACAGAGGTTGCTGACTGTGTTCTCCTCTAGGATTTTAATGGTTTCCTGTCTCACATTTAGGTCTTTCATGCATTTTGAATTTATTTTTGTGTATGGTGTAAGAAATTTGTCTAGTTTCATTCCTTGTCATGTCTCCATCCAGTTTTCCCAAGAACATTTGTTGAAGACACTGTCTTTTTTCCGTTAGATATTCTTTCCTTCTTTGATGAAGATTAGTGGACCATATAGTTGTGGGTCCATTTCCGGGTTTTCTGTTCTGTTCCTGAGATGTATGTGTCTGTTTTTGTGCCAGTACCATACTGTCTTGATGACTACAGCTTTGGAATATAGCTTGAAAACTGGAATCATGATGCCTCCGGTTTTGTTTTTCTTTCTCAATATTTCTTTGGTTATTCAGGATCTTTTGTGATTCCATACAAATTCCAGTTATGTGAAAAGTTCTTATGGTATTTTGAGAGGGATTGCATTAAATGTGTAGATTGCATTGGGGAGTATAGATATTTTAACAATGTGTATTCTTCCAATCCATGAGCATGGAATGTTTTTCCATTTCCCTGTGTTATGTTCAATTTCTTTCACAAGTATTCTATAGTTTTCCGAGTACAGATCTTTTACCTCTTTAGTTAGGTTTATTCCTAGTTATCTTATTGTTTTGGGTGCAATTGTAAATGGGATTGATTCCTTGGTTTCTTTTTCTGCTGCTTTGCTATTGGTGTATAGAAATGTGACAGATTTCTGTGCATTGATTTTATATTCTATGACTTTGCTGAGTTGATGTATTAGTTCTAGTCATTTTTTAGTGGAGTCTTTAGGGTTTTCTAGATAGAATATCATGTCATCTGCAAATAGTGAAAGTTTTACCTTTTCCTTGCTGATTTGAATGCCTTTTACTTCTTTCTGTTGACTGATTTTTAAGGGTAAGGCTTCCAGTACTATGTTAAATACTAATGGTAAGAGTGGACATTCTTGTCTTGTTTCTGATAATAAGGGAAAGGCTTTCAGGTTTTCCCAAGTGGGGATAATATTAGCTGTGGGTCTTTCATATACAGCCTTTATTATTTTTTTAAATTTTTATTTAATTTATTTTTAAAATTTACATCCAAGGTAGTGAGCATATAGTGCAACAATGATTTCAGGAGTATATTCTTTAATGTCCCATACCCATTTATCCCATACCCCCTCCAACAATCCCCCCAGTAACCCTCTGTTTGTTCTCTATATTTAAGAGTCTTATGTTTTCTCCCCCTCCTTTTTATATTATTTTTGTTTCCCTTCCCTTATGTTCATCTGTTTTGTCTCTTAAAGTCCTCATATGAGTGAAGTCATATGATTTTTGTCTTTCTCTGACTAATTTCACTTAGCATAATACCTTCCAGTTCCATCCACATAGTTGCAAATGGCAAGATTTCATTCTTTTTGAGTGCCGAGTAATACTCCATTGTGTATGTATGTATGTATGTATGTGTATATACATATATATATATATATATATATATATATATATATATATATATACATATCGATGGATGAGTGGATAAAGAAGATGTGGTGTGTGTATGTATATATACATACACACACCACATCTTCTTTATCCACTCATCCATCGATGGACATTTGGGCTCTTTCTATTGTTGGTTGCATTCCCACCAACAATGCAAAAGAGATCCTCTTTCTCCACATCCTTGCCAACATCTGTTGTTGCCTGAGTTATTAATGTTAGACATTCTGACAGGTGTAAGGTCGTATCTCATGGTGGTTATGATTTGTATTTCCCAGATGATGAGTGATGTTGAACATTTTTTCATGTGTCGGTTGGCCATCTGGATGTCTTCCTTGGAGAAGTGTCTATTCATGTCTTTTGCCCATTTCTTCACTGGATTATTTGTTTTTTGGGTGTTGAGTTTGATAAGTTCTTTATAGATTTTGGATACTAACCCTTTATCTGATAAGTCGTTTGCAAATATCTTCTCCCATTCTATTGGTTGCCTTTTAGTTTTGCTGATGGTTTCCTTCGCTGTGCAGAAACTTTTTATCTTGATGAGGTCCCAGTAGTTCATTTTTGCTTTTGTTTCCCTTGCCTCTGGAGACGTGTTCAGTAAGAAGTTGCTGCGGCCAAGATCAAAGACGTTTTTGCCTGCTTTCTCCTCAAGGATTTTGATGGCTTTCTGTCTTACATTGAGGTCTTTCATCCATTTTGAGTTTATTCTTGTGTGTGGTGTAAGAAAGTGGTCCAGGTTGATTCTTCTGCATGTCGCTGTCCAGTTTTCCCAGCACCACTTGCTGAGGAGACTGTATTCCATTGGATATTCTTTCCTGCTTTGTCAAAGGTTAGTTGGCCATACGTTTGT
The DNA here is from genome assembly GCF_046562875.1 of Panthera onca. Taxonomy (NCBI): domain Eukaryota; kingdom Metazoa; phylum Chordata; class Mammalia; order Carnivora; family Felidae; genus Panthera; species Panthera onca. Next base: position 57,668,816 of record NC_138357.1, on the reverse strand, counting down.
GGGTCCATTTCTGGGTTCTCTATTCTGTTCCATTGATCTGTGGGTCCATTTCTGGGTTCTCTATTCTGTTCCATTGATCTGAGTGTCTGTTCTTGTGCCAGTACCATACTGGTTGATGGTTACAGCTTTTTGGTATAGCTTGAAGTTGGGGATTGTGATGCCTCCTGCTTTGGTTTTCTTTTTCAAGATTGCTTTGGCTATTCGGGGTCTTATCAGGTTCCATACAAAAATTTTAGGATTATTTGTTCTAGCTCTGTGAAGAATGCTGGTGTTATTTTGATAGGGATTGCACTGAATATGTAGAATGCTTTCGGTAGTATCGACATTTTAACAATATTTATTCTTCCTATCCAGGAGCATGGAATCTTTTTCCATTTTTTTGTGTCTTCTTCAGTTTATTTCATAAGCTTTCTGTAGTTTTCAGTGTATAGATTTTTCACCTTTTGGTTATATTCATTCCTAGGTATTTTATGGTTTTTGGTGCAATTGTCAATGGGATCGATTCCTTGATTTCTCTTTTTGTTGCTTCATTGTTGGTGTATAGGAATGCAACCAATTTCTGTGCATTGATTTTATATCCTTCCACTCTGATGAATTCATGGATCAGTTTTAACAATTTTTTGGTGTAATCTTTTGGGTTTTCCATATAGAGTATCATGTCATTTGTGAAGATAAAAATTTGACCTCCTCCTGGCCGATTTGGATGCGTTTTATTTCTTTGTGTTGTCTGATTGCTGAGGCTAAGATTTCCAATACTATGTTGAATAACAGTGGCGAGAGTGGACTCAAATGTCTTTTTTCCTGACCTTAGGGGGAAGCTATCAGTTTTCCCCATTGAAGATGATATTAGTGTTGTGTCTTTCTTATATGGTTTTTATAATCTCGAGGTAGGATCCTTCTATCCCTACTTTCTTGAGGGTTTTTTATTAAGAAGGGATGCTGTATTTTGTCAGATGCTTTTTCAGCATCTATTGAGAGGAGATGTGGTTCTTGTCCTTTCTTTTATTGATGTAATAAATCACCTTGATTGTTTTGTGGATATTGAACCAGCCCTGCATCCCAGGCATAAATTCCACTTGGTCGTGGTGAATAATATTTTTAATGTATTGTTGCATCCGGTTGGCTAATATATTGCTGAGGATTTTTGCATCCATGTTCATCAGGGAAATTGTCTATAGTTGTCTTTTTTAGTGTGGTCTTTGTCTAGTTTTGGAATCAAGGTAATGCTGGCTTCATAGAAAGAGTTTGGAAATTTTCCTTCCATTTCTATTTTTTTGGAATGGCTTCAAAAGAGTAGGTGTTAACTCTTCCTTAAATATTTGGTAGAATTTCCCTGGAAATCCATCTGGCCCTGAACTCTTGCTTTTTGGGAGAGTTTTAATTACTAATTCAATTTCCTTACTGGTTATAGGTCTGTTCAAATTTTCTGTTTCTTCCTGTTTCAGGTTTGGTAGTTTATATGTTTCTAGGAATTTGTCCATTTCTTCCAGATGCCCATTTTATTGGCATATAATTGCTCATAATATTTTCTTATTGTCTTTATCTCTGCTGTGTTGGTTGTGATCTCTCATCTTTCATTCTTGAATTTATTTATTTGGGTCATTTTTATTTTTGATCAAACTGGCTACTGGATTATCAATTTTGTTAATTCTTTCAAAAAACTAGCTTCTGGTTTCATTGATCTGTTCTACTGTTGTTTTGTTTTGTTTTTGCTTTCAATAGCATTGATTTCTGTTCTAATCTTTATTATTTCCTGTCTTCTGCTGGTTTTGGATTTTATTTGCTGTTCTTTTTCCAGCTGTTTAAGGTGGAAGGTTAGGTTGTGTATCTGAGACCTTTCTTCCTTCTTTAAGAAGGCCTGCATTGGTATATACTTCCCTTTTATGACCACCTTTGCTGCGCCTCAGAGGTTTTGGGCTGTGGTGTTATCGTTTTCATTGGCTTCCATGTACTTTTCAATTTCCTCTTTGACTTCTTGGTTAGCCCATTCATTCTTTAGTAGGATGTTCTTTAGTCTCCACGTATTTGTTATCTTTCCAATTTTTTCCTGTGGTTGATTTCGAGTTTTATAGCACTGTGGGCTGAAAATATGCACGGTATGATCTAGATCTTTTTGTACTTGTTGAGGGCTGATTTGTGTCCCAGTATGTGATCTATTCTGGAGAATGTTCCATGTGCGCTGGAGAAGAATGTATATTCCACTGCTTTAGGATGAAATATTCTGAATATACCTGTTAATTCCACCTGGTCCAGTGTGTCTTTCAAAGCCATTGTTTCCTTGTTGATCTTTTGTTTAGATGATCTGTCCATTGCTTTAAGTGGGGTGTTGAAGTCCCCTAGTATTATATTAGTATTATCAATGAGTTTCTATATGTGTGTGATTAATTGATTTATATATTTGGGTGCTACCACATTTGGAGCCTAAATGTTTACAATTGTTAGGTCTTCTTGGTGGGTAGACCTCTTCATTATTATATGTTGCCCTTCTTCATCTCTTGATACAGTCTTTATTTTGAAGTCTAGATTATCTGATATAAGCATAACTGCTCTGGCTTTCTTTTGTTGACCATTAGCATAATAGATGGTTCTCCATCCCCTCACTTTCAATCTGCAGGTGTCTTTAGATCTAAAGTGGGTCTCTTGTAAACAGCATGTAGATGCATCTTGTTTTCTTATACATTCTGTTACCCTATGTCTTTTAATTGGAGCATTTAGTCCATTGATGTTTAGAGTGAGTACTGAAAGATATGAATTTATTGCCAATTTGTTTCTTGTAGAGTTGGAGTTTCTGGTGGTGGTCTCTGTTCCTTTCTAGTCTTTGTTGCTTTTGGTCTTTTTTTTTTTTTTTCATCTTTCCTCCCCTCAGAGAGTCCCTCTTAAAATTTCTTGCAGGGCTGGTTTAGTGGTTACAATCTCCTTTAATTTTTGTTTTTCTGGAAACTTTTAATCTCTTCTTCTATTTTGATTGACAGACTTGCTGGATAAAGAATTCTTGGCTGCATATTTTTCTGATTCAGCACACTGAATATATCCTGCCACTCCTTTCTGGCCTGCCAAGTTTCTCTGGGTAGGTCTGGTGCAAACCTGATCTGTCTTCCCTTGTAAGTTAAGGACTTTTTTCCCTTGCTGCTTTCACGATTCTTTCTGTGCCTGAGTATTTTGTGAATTTGACTATGTTATGCCTTGTTGATGGTCATTTTTTGTTGAATCTAATGGGAGTCCTCTGTGCTTCCTGGATTTTGATGTCTGTGTCTTTCTCCAGTTTCGGAAAGTTTTCCACTATGATTTGCTCATATAACCCTTCTACCTTTTTCTCTCTCTTCATCTCGAACCCCTATGTTTCTGATGTTGTTCGTTTTTGATGAGTCACTGATTTCTCTAATTCTTAAATCATGCTCTTTTGCCTTAGTCTCCCTCTTTTTTCTGCACCATTATTCTCCATAAGTTTGTCCTCTGTATCGCTGCTCTGCCACATCTATCCTTGCCACCGTGGCATCCATTCAATAATGGAGCTTAGTTATAGCATTTTTTAATTTCATCCTGACTAGCTTTTACTTCTTTTGTCTCCACAGGGAAGGATTCTAATCTATTTTCAACCACAGCTGGTATTCTTATTATCATGATTCTAAATTCTGGTTCAGACATCTTGATTGTATCTGTGTTGAGTAAGTCCCTGGCTATCGTTTCTTCCTGCTGGTTATTTTGGGGTGAATTCTTTCGTTTTGTCATTTTGAAGGAAGAAAATAAATTAATAAGGTAAATAAAATTAAGATATTAAAAACAACACACACACATGCACACACACACACAAATCAAAAAAATGATGCTAGTTCCTAGGTGAGTTTTGGTCTGGTTATTGAAAGAAGCTTGATAGATTAGAGAAAAATGTGGGGGGGAAAGGAAAATCTTTGAAAATTTGAGAAAATGAATACAATGAAATAGAATAAAATGAAATGGTGGAAGTAAAATATAATTTGAAAAATTTACAAAAAAGTAAAAAATATAGTATAAAAACTAAAAATATTTTTAATAAGAATTGAAAATAAATATAATTTTTTTCTCTTTCTGTATTCAAGAAAAATAAGAGAAACAAAAAAGAAAAAAAAAGAAAATTGAATAGATGGACCAGCGAACAGACTGAAATATGATTGAAATTACCTCATTTTCCCAGAGAAGCCAAACTATGACAGCCTTTATATTCCATAAACTAAGCAGGCGGAGAGATTTGTGGTGTTCTTCAAGAGCTAGGTTGGTCCAGTTGGGCGAGGCTTAGTGTAATGGCTCCATTCTCCACTAGATGGCACTGCTTAGCTTACTGGGTGGATTGTTGTGGTGCTTGTAGGTGTGTATGTGCATGCATGGGAGGGGTGAAAATGGCATCACCCAGCTACCCAGTCTCTAGTATCTTAACTCTGGGCTCTCCCGGACCAGCAATTGCACACCTGTCCTTTGTCTCTGGCTTCCATCCACTTACCGCTTTTACACTGTCTGTGACCAAGCCATCAGGTTGCCAGGTGGTACCTCCCTCCTTAGTTTTATCTCAGATGAAGCTGTGTTTCCCAACCCCTCACTTCTGAGGGACTGCGGCTTTAACTCATTCAGATCCTTTGGGGGAGTGTCTCATGAGCAATGGCTAGGTGCCAGCCACACCCAGGAATGTTAATGGGACCGTGCTGCTGCTGATGTCCAGAGACTGCAGCTGGGTGCCAGCCTGCCCCAGGAAAAGTTCACACGATCATGTGGCAGTAGCATTTCCAGGATTATGGAAAATCACAACACACATCTGGCACCAGGCTTCACCCTTAGCAACCTTGTTCCAGCACCAGCGAATGTGGTTGTTCTCTGGGGTCTGTTGGGACTGGGTGGCCGCATAGCTTCTATCAAATGACCTTCCAGCAGTGGAACCATTTCTTCCCGCATGGCCCGAGGACCTCCTACACCCCACTCTGTTCCTGGGGATTCACCCTTCCCACCAGAGCACTGCCACGTTTTGAGCTGCAGAGTTTCAGATTCTGCACTCCCCCTGTTTATAGAGTCTTAATGGAATTTAAACCCTCTCCTTTCTCCTTTCTCCCTTTTTAGTTCGTCCCTGTGGCTGTTTCCACTTTTCCACTTTCTCTTCAGCTGCTTTTGGGGTGGGGTGCTTTTCCTGTACGTCCCCCCATCTCTGTCCTCTCTCCACAAGCAAAAACAGCTCCCTGCCCTCCATGGCTTTTTTCTCCCCAGTTCACCTCTCTGCACTGCATACCTGCTGAGTTCTGTGTTTTAGGTTGTGAAGATTGTTGTGTTAATCCTCAAATCAGTTTTCTAGGTGTGCAGGATGGTTTAGTGTTGATCTGGCTGTATTTCATGGATGCACGATGCAACAAAACTTCCATGCTGTTCCACCATCTTCCATATATGGCCTTTATGGTGTTCCCTTTAAACCTACTTTGTTGAAGTTTTTCATTGTGAATGTAAATTGTACTTTGTCAAATGCTTTTCCTGAATCTATTGAGAGGATCATATGGTTCTTATCCTTTCTTTCAGTAATGTGGTCTATCATGTTGATTGATTTATGAATATTGAACCAGCCCTACATCCCAGGAATAAATCCCACTTGATCATCGTGAATAATTCTTTTAATATACTGTTAGATTCTATTTACTAGTATTTGTTGAGAATTTTTGCATCCAGATTCATCAAGAATATCAGCCTTTAATTCTCCTTTCTAGTGGGGTCGTTGTCTGGTTTTAGAATCAAGGTAATTCTGGGTTCATAGAATGAGTTTGGAAGTTTTCCTTCCATTTCTATTTTTTGGGGCAGTTTGAGAGTAATAGGTACTAACTCTTCTTTAAGATCTGGTAGAATTCCTCTGGGAAGCAATCTGGCCCAGGACTCTTGTTTGTTGGGAGATTTTTGATTTCTGATTCAATTTCTTTGCTGGTTATGGGTCTGTTCAAATTTTCTATCTCTTCCTGTTTCAGTTTTGGTAGCTTATATGTTTCTAGGAATTTGTCCGTTTCTTCCAGATTGCCCACTTTGTTGGCATATGATTTTTCAGAGTATTCTCTTGTAACTGTTTATATTTCTGTGGGGTTGGTTGTGATCTCTCCTCTTTCATTTGTGATTTTATCTATTTGGGTCCTTTCTCTTCTCTTTGTTTTTAAGTCTGACTAGGGGTTTATCAATTTTCTTATTCTTTCAAAGAAACAACTCTTAGTTTCATTGATCTTGGTTTTTTTAATTTGTTTGTTTCTTTATCACTTATTTCTGCTCTAATCTTATTATATGCCTTCTTCTGCTGGCTTTAGCCTTTATTTCCTGCTCCTTCTCTAGCTCCTTTAGTTGTAAGGTCAGGTTGTATATTGGGTCCTTTCTTGCTTCTTGAGATACACCTGAATTCCAATACACTTTCCTTTTAGAACTGCCTTTGCTGCATCCCAATGGTTTTGGACTGTTGTGTTTTTATTTTAATTAACTTTCACGTATTTTTTAATTCTTTAATTTCTTGGTTAACCCATTCATCCTTTAGTAGGATGTTCTTTGACCTCCATGTATATGAGGGATTTCCAATGTTTTTCTTGTGTTTGATTTCTAGTTTCTTAGCATTTTGATTTGAAAATATGCATGGTATGATCTCCATCTTTTTGTACCTGTTGAGGTCTGATTTATGGGACCTGTATATGATCTATTCTGAATAATGTTCCATTTGCACTCAAGCAGAATATGTATTCTGCTGCTTTGGATGTTCTGAATGTTCTGAAAATATCTGTTAAGTACATCTGGTCCAGTGTGTCATTCAAAGCCATTGCTTCCTTATTGGTTTTCTGCTTAGGTGATCTGTCCATAGCTGTGAGTGGGGTGTTAAGGTCCCCTACTATTATTGTATTATTATTGACTTTGTTTATGTTTTTTATCAATTGATGCACATATTTATGATTTTTCAAGTTGGGAGCATGAATATTTACAATTGTTAAGTCTTCCTGATTGATAGACCCCTTAATTATGATATAATGTCCTTCTTTATCTCTTGTCACACTCTTTGTTTTAAAGTCTCATTTGTCTGATATAAGTATGCTACCCCAGCTTACTTTGACATCCATTAGCATGGTAGATGGCTCTCATCCCCTCACTTTCAGTCTACAGATTTTTTTCAGTCTAAAATTGGTCTCTTATAGGCAGCCTATAGATGAATCTTATTTTTTTAATCCTTTCTGATACCATATGTATTTTGATTGGAACATTTAGTCCATTTACATTTAGAATGATTATTGAAATATATGAATTTAATGTCATTGTGTTACCTGTAGAGTTGGGTGTTTCTGGTGATGTTCTCTGGTCCTTTCTAGTCTTTGTTCGGTCATTTTTGTCTCCATTCAATGAGTTCCCATTAAATTTTCTTATAGGGTTTGTTTAATGGTTATGAAATACTTTAATTTTTGTTTTTCTGGAAACTATTTCTCCTTCTATTTTTTTTGACTATGTTATTTGCACTACACAGTGTGAATATAGTCTTTCTTTTTAATGTATTAAAAATATTTTTAATGTTTATTTTTGAGAGAGAAAGAGAGCACCAGTGGGGGAGGCCCAGAGAGGGAGATAGAATCCGAAGCAGGCTCCAGGCTCCAAGCTCTAAGCTGTCATCACAGAGTCTGACATGGGGCCCGAACCCATGAACATCGAGATCATGACCCGAAATTGGACACTCAACTGACTGAGCCACCCAGGTGCCCCTAGTCTTTATTTAAACATTAAAAAAAAAGTTTTTGAGAGAGAGAGAGAGACAGAATGTGAGTGCAAGAAGAACAGAGAGATGGAGACACAGAACCCAAAGCAGGCTCCAGTTTCTGAGCTTTCAGCACAGAGCCTGACGTGGGGCTTGAACTCATGAACCATGAGATCATGACATCACCCAGATTCAGATGTTCAGCTGACCCAGGCACCCCTATTTCTCCTTCTTTTCTGAATGACAGCCTTTCTATAAAGAATTCTTGGCAGTATATTTTTCACATTAAGAATGTTGAATTTTTCCTGCCACACCCTTCTGGCCTGCCAAATGTCAGTAGACGGGTGTGCTCTTGACCTTATTTGTCTACCCTTGTAAGTTAATGACCTTTGTCCCTAACTTTCAGAATTCTCTTTATCTTCGTATTTTGAAAGTTTCAGTATAATATGTCATGATGTTGACCTGTATTTGTTGATTTTTAGGGGAGTTTTCTGTGCCTCTTGGACTCGAATTCCTGTTTCCTTCCCCCAATTAGGGAAGTTCTCAGCTATAATTTGTTCAAATAAACCTTCTGGCCCCTTTTTAACCTCTTCTTCTGGGACTCCTAGGATATGAATATTATTTCACTTTATGGAATCACTGAGTTCCCTGTCTGTCTTCATGATCTAATAGTTTTCTTTCCCTCTTCTTTTCATCTTCATTATTTTCCATAATTTTATCTTCTATATGTTTTTTTTAAATTTTTTTTCAATGTTTATTTTTGAGAGACAGAAGACAGAGCATGAGAGGGGGAGAGGCAGAGAGGAGGGAGACACAGAATCGGAAGCAGGCTCCAGGCTCAGAACTGTCAGCCCAGCGCCCAACATGGGGCTCAAACTCATGAACGGTGAGATCATGACCTGAGCTGAAGTCGGACACTTAATTGACTGAGCCACCCAGGTGCCCCATATAATTTTATCTTCTATATCACCTATTCTTTCCTCTGCTTCTTCAATCCATGTTTTGACTATATCCACTTGGTTTTGCATCTCAGTTATAGCATTTTTTATATCAGCCTGACTAGTTTTTATGTCTTTTATCTCTGCAGCAAGGGTTTCTCTGGTGTCTTGTATGCTTTTTTTCAAGCCCAGATTTTAAGTCTTATGACTGTTGTTCTAAATTCTTGTTCAGATATATTACTTATATTTGTTTTGAGAAAGTCCATGGCTGTGATTTCTTCTTGACCTTTCTTTTGGGGGGAAGTCTTCCATCTTCTCATTTTGGCTGTTCTGTCTTTTGAAAACTTACTATGTTTACTGCACCTGACAGAACTATTATATCAAAAAGGGGTCATACACTGCCCATGTCCTGGCACTTCAGGAATTGTTTCTGGTTTATGCTGTTTGCACTCTGCTGTTGCATTCTGGCTGCTCTTTTCCACTGGTAAGTCGTGTGCAGAGCTCATCCTTGCTTGCATAAGGGGTGTTTGGACCTTTAACTAGGTGTGCTTTGATTTGTTTGTTGATATACATCTGGGGAAAAAAAAGAGAAGTATGAAAAAAAAAAGCCTAAATCAAAAAAAAAAAAAAAAGGAAAATGAATAGGAATTAATAAACCAAATGATCAAAAAAACTATAAGCCTGATTCTAAAGAAAAATTTCCAAAGGAAAAAAAAAAAAAAAGAGAAAGATATAAAGAAGCCCAATCCAGAAAAAGAGAAAAGATAATGAAAAAGCAAACTGACAAAGAAACTATAAGCCTGATTCCAAAGAAAAGACAAGAGAAATATAAAAGTCAAGAAAAGAGAGAGAGAGAAAAAAAGTAATCCTGGTCTTATTTCCATCAGAAATGCGGGTGACACTTTGAAGCACTCTATGTTCGGTAGACTTGGTGCATGCGGGGTGCTGCCTATGCTGGTTTTGTTAAGGAGAGGCCCACCTTGCTGCTCAGAGTCAGAACTGTCACAGTAAATATGCATTTGCCAGGCCCAGTGGGGTAGGGGTTGGTACAAGCGAGTCCTGCCTCCACTGGGGTCGCTGTGTTGCTCTCTGAAGTCTGTGTCAGTGGGAGGGGGAAACTCACATTCTCCCACTCTCTTGTCCCCAGACAGGGGATCTCATACCTCTCGCTGTTCAGGAAGCCCTCACAGAATAGTGAGGGTCGTCAGTGTTTCCTTGCAATACAGTTCTCATGGGTTTTATCTTTGGTGCACAGCTGGGATTCAAAACTCCACATCTTAAAGGACCAGGTGCTGTGTAGACTTGGCCCCTCCTTCAGAGCCTCTCTCCATGCTGTGTCTGATTTCCTTTGTCCCAGACAAACAGTCCCATGCCTGTGTGGCCCACGGAATCTATGTTGTAATACTGCGAAAAGCAACAAGCAGATTTTCTGCTCTCTGTCCACACATCCGTCCCCTGCTAATGAAAGGCTTTTTGCTGGTACCTGCTGGGTCTTTTGTCCCTGGGGAGGCAATATACCCTCTTTCAAATGTACTCCAAGAAGCATAATATTATCTCCCAGTGCAATCCTGGAGATCCCTACACCATTCTATGGGGCCAGTACGCTCCTTCTCCCCAGGAGCTCATGCCATAGCTCTGCCCAGGATATAAAGTCACACACTTCCACGACCTCAGAGTAGGCTCCACACGCTGTTTGCAGAAAACCTGCAACACTCAGTTACCCTCAATCACCAGTCTGTGGTCCAGAGAGGTTTTCATCTTGTGGGAACCCAATGCTGCACTCTATCAGCCCCTCTTTCTTTCTCTCCCTTTTCTCTCTCCAAGGGAACGATTCTCTCCCCTCAGCAGCACCACCGTTTTTCTCTTCCACAATGTACTTCCACACACCTTGCACCTGTCACACTGTGTTCCTCCAGTGGAGATCCTTCTGTCAGTCCTCAGAATGATTACCTGTGTGTTCCAAGTAATCTGACCTCAATTAAGCTATGTATGAAGGACAAGGAAAACCTAGGATTCCCCTACTTCTCTGACATCTTAACTTCTCTCCCTAAATTAAAAGTATTTTTTATTTGGGCAGGCTGAGAGGGTAATTCCTCCATGATCCCAAATAAATTCAATCTAATTTCATACAACTCGGGCAACTACTTGTTATGAATTTACATTCTTCAGTCTAGATACTTACTCTGAGTCAAGTGACTGAAGTTCTAGTTTGTCCCTCTCCCAAATTTTCCATTTTTTTCATTTTTAAGAAGAATAATTGACAGAATTGTGTATTCTTGTGTCAAGAATAATTGACAACATTGTGAAATACACCATATTTCGAGTGTAAAACATGGTGATTTTACATATGTGTACATTATGAAACGATTACCACAATCAAGTTAATTAGCATCCAGCACCTCACATAGATGTTTTTTTTTTTTTCTTTTCTGATTCCACATGTAAGTGATACCATACAGCATTTGTCTTTCTCTGTCTGGTTTATTTCACTTCACATAATGTTCTCCAGGTTAATCCCCATGTTAATGCATATGGCAGGATTTCCTTCATTTTAGAGGCTGGATAATATTACACTGTGCATGTGTCTGTGTATCTCTATGTGGGTGTATAATCACAATTTCTTTATCCATTCATCTGTCAGTGAATACTTCAGTTGATTCCATATCTTGGCAATTGTGAATAATGCTGTAATGAAAATGGAAATGCACATATCTCTGGAATATGCTGATTTCATTTCCTTAAAATACATACCAAGAAGTGGGATTGATGGATCACATGGTAGTTCTATTTTTAATTTTTTGAGGAACCTCTGTAGTTTTCTCTATAACACCTGTACAAATTTACGTTTCCAGCAACAGTGTATAAGGATCTGAATAGACATTTTTCCAAAGAAGAAATACAAATGCCAAGCAGATACATGAAAAGACTAATCATCAGGGAAATACAAATAAAAATCATAGTGGGATATCACTTCATACCCGTTAAAAATGGCTGTAATCAAAATGACAAGAAATAACAAATGTCGGTGAGGATGTGGAGAAGAGGGAACCCTTGTCCCTCTCTAATTTACTGTGTAATGTGGGGAAAGTCACCTATCCTTCCTCAGACCTGTTTATTTGTAAAAGAAGGATAATAACCATTTAACGTACTTATCTGAGTGATTGGAAAAATTAAATAAAAAAATGTGACTGTAGGTTTCCAAAACATCAATATACATTTTTATATTTTTTTATCCTTCTCTTCACTAAATAATAATCTACTTGAAGACAGAAATGACATCTTATTGTCTTATCCTAGTTTTCATTTAGTAGGTACCAGCTATAAGCTAGGCTATGTTCTAGCTATTTGGAATAAAAAGGTTAATAAAATATAGTCTCTATGCTGAAGGGGCACATACTTTATTTTATGGAGGAAGAAAGGAGGGGATAAAGTGGGAGCAGTAAACAAATATTTAACTAAATATGATGCTATAGAGTTATGCAATAGAGGCATATTAAGACTGATGAATGGATAAAGAAGATGTGGTATATATACACAATGGAATATTACTCATCCATCAAAAAGAATGAAAACTTGCCATTTGCGATGATGTAGATGGAGCTAGAGTGTATTATGCTAAGTGAAATAAGTCAATAAGAGAAAGACAAATACCATATGATTTCACTCATATGTGGAATGTAAGAAACAAAACAGATGAACATATGGGAAGGGGAAAAAGAGAGAAGGAAACAAACCACAAGAGACTCTTAACAATAGAGGACAAACTGAGGGTTGATGGAGGGAGGTAAGTGGGAGATGGGCTAGATGCGTGATTGTTGTTAAGGAGGGAACTTGTGATTAGCACTAGGTGTTGCATATAAGTGATGAATCACTGAATTCTACTCCTAAAACCAATATTGCACTGTATATGAAATACAAACTAAAATTTAAAGAAATAAAAAATAATAGAGGCATATTAAAAATGCAGAAAATGCCATGACAATGGAGATGGGGACGTTATTGATCCTGACTTGGGATATTCAAACAGTTTCCCCAAAATGGCTTTAGAACTGATTCCTGACGCATGGGTAGAATTTCTTTCTAGGCAGAATTGGAAAGAGAGGGCATTCCAAGGAGAAAGAAGAGGACAGAGAAAGTACAAATGTATGGAAATAATTTACATGTTCTGGAGAGACTGAGTAATTTGGTGTGGTTGAGCTGTAGAGTAGATGCACGGGGAACTGGCTAAAGATCCTGGGGAAGTTGGGAAAATATATTGGAGTGAAGAAGAGACTAGAGGCTGGGAAATTATCTAGGAGATTGCTGTAGTGCTCTGAGAAAGAGATTTTGAAGACTTGGTAGTGGCAGTGGGAATGGAGAAGGTTTTGTTTGAGAGCCATCCCAGAAGTAACACTGACAGGATTTGGTGAATGAATGTAAACCTAGAGGGAGCCTTGTAAGTAAAGAGAATTAACCTTTTTAAGTCTTGTGACTCAGAACTATATACAGTGACTTGTACATAGAAGGGGGTTATTAAATCATTGCCTAATTGGATTGCTTAAAGCTCCTCACTAGAAGATGTTAATATCATCATAAAGATAAGGCCTTATTTTCTTGTATCCACAGCTGCCATTCCAGTAACTTTTAAGAGTATTAAATTCACTATTAAATGATTTTTAGTGTCTCCAAGAGCAAAAAAAAACAATTCTATTTTTCAAGTAAAAATATAAAGAATTTATAGATTGGCTTCTTTGTTATTGAGGACAGGGAAGAATAAGGATATTCAGAAATTTGCTACTTATTATCATGTGAACAGAACTAGATTGATGTTTATCCTTTCAATATATACCTGGTAAAAGGATTTGCTAGACAGATTTATAGTATTTTAAACTAAAACATTACATTTGCAAAACTTTTGATTGCCCTAGGTAGTTCTCAAAAAAGCCCTCTGAAGTTGACAGAATATATATTACTATATTCATGTTGTAACTGAAGACACTGAAACTGGAAGAAGAAAAAATAACTTCTCTAAGTATGACAGCTAGTCAATCTTAGTGTCAAGAATTCCTTTCATTTCTGATTTCAGTTTCTCAGCAAGACCCAGGAATATGTATTTTTATCAAGGTCTTTGGGTTATTCTTCAGCAGATAGTACTTAAGAATCATACACTTATAAACTAACTGGAGTTGGGAAATGAGAATGGAGTAGAGGAGAGGTGTTATCTAAAAGGAAAGTAAGTGTCTAAGGTGTTATAATGGGATTATGGAGGAGGGTGGGATAAAGTCCAAGAAAGGTAGGGAAACAGTCACATTTCTAAGCCCTTAATCTAATTCCTGGGTTTAGAAATGAGGAGCATTGTTCTTGTGATGGTTGTTGCTGCTGTTGTTTTTGCTGGCATTTTATTATTATTTTAAAAAATTTTAAAGTTTAAATTGAGAGAGAGACACACACAAACAGAGCACAAGTTGGGAAGGGGCATAGAGACAGGGAGACAGAATCCAAAGCAGGCTCCAGGCTCTGAGCTGTCAGCACAGAGCCTGATGCAGAGCTCAAACCCACAAACCAACTGTGAGAGCATGACCTGAGCCAAAGTCAGAAGTTCAACCGACTGAGCCACCTAGGCACCCCATTATTTTATTAATTATTAATTATTATTATTGGCTTTTTTAAGTAGATGGGGAGTTAAGCACACGTGGAGCAAATTCAAGTTACTTCTTAAAAGTGTTTGCCTTGTTTTACCAAGACCTAATGGTGAATATGTATCCATGACTTCTTTGAATGTCAGTATGCATTTCTTTCATTAAAATAAAAGTTCCAAGAAGGTAGGATTTTTGTTTGCTTTGTTCATTGTTGTCTTCCCAGAACTTAGAATTGTTTCTGCCACAGACTAGATATACCAGAAGCCTTTGTTGAATCAAATTTCTTGTAGAAAGACATGTCTAAATTCATACATTTGTTGTTGTTAAGCAAGGATACTTTTCTGTAATTGAAGTCTCAAGAGGTTAAGATATGTGACATAAACATGATAGTTTTTTGGTTATGTTGATGTTTGTAGGACTACCAGAAGTACTTCCCAGGACTGGACCAAGCAGTTTCTAAAGACCTGATCTCAGTAGTAGTTGGGTCTATTAGAAATAGAATGATTACTTCAGGTACTTATACATTAAATAGGCCTTTGTGGGCTGGCCTAGGGACATTATATTTTGAATGAGTTGTTTCAATTAACTTAAAATTTAGGAAAGGGGTAAATTGGAATACAAGGTATTATTTTGACATAATCAAAAAACTGTTCACACCTTAGCAATGGTTAATTTACACTGAAATTTCAAAGCATCAAAGAAATACTTTTCAGATTGGATTTAAAGCAATACATGATAAGAGTACAGTTAGAATAATTTGCTGCCTAGCACAAGTCCAACAATATAATAAAAGGTAATGAGAATTAGAAGTAACTAAAAATGAGGAATAATTTATAATTTCCGAGGCACTTTTACATGCCTTATTTCATTGGATTCTTGAAATAATGCATATTTTATAGCAAGGAAACCAAAGCTCACAGAAAATAAGTGACTTATCCAGGGGTACCTGGCTGGTAGTAGTTGTGTTCCACTTCTATAAAGTACATTTCTCCAAATGTATGCACACACACACACACACACACAAAATGAGTTTTGAGGGTTTTAAAGAATCCTCCTTCCCAAATGAGAGGAAAATCTATTTTCAAATGTCTATGAAATCTAAATCGGTTTCTTAATGGCAGCATTTACAATCTTTAGCCTGCAAAATGCTAATTTGTATTCTGTTTTCACATATCTAAGTGGAAAAGGCAATAGACAAAGTTTTCTAATTATTTCTGATCATAGAACATTTTTCTTTTCACAAAGCCTTTCCTGAAATTGGTGTCTCTCAGAATTTACTTCAGGAAATGCTATTTCAGGACCTTGTTCTCAGCTGTCAAAGTCAAAAAGCATTGTCATAGTAGTGTAACTGCTAGAGTTATTTGACTTTTACTATAAGAATCTTGAAGATAGAAGTTTTCAAGTTCCAAAAAAAAGTCCTTAATGCAATGATTGTCTTTAAACAAAACCAAGAAGCTGAGGTAGGCATCTGGGGGGGCAGGAATTATATCCTGAGTGCTCCTCAAATTGTATTATGTAAACGACTACCTATTCCATATACCTGAAGGGAAACCCTATGTAGTTGACCTTGATAAAGAAACAAGGCTTTTGCATGAGGATATGACACATATTGTAGTATATTTTTTCTTTTCCTCCTTATTAATAAGAAAGGCAATTTATAAATGATTTATGCTTTTACTTATAATAAAAACAGAACTATATATTTCTAGCCCTTGGATACTTTAAATCAATTATTTGAAAATGATTTGAAAGCGACTGGAATGATAGCTTTGGGGAATAGGGAATAAGTTTTCTTTTTGGAGACTATTTTATTTCATTCATTTTAACAACTCAATTCAATAAATGGGTTTGCTGAGTGAATGAAAAAAAAAATCCATGAATGAATAAATGCCACCTGTGTATAATGTTCCATCTGAACAAGGAATTTTGAAGACAGCTAAGAGGTGGTTCTTTATCTTCAAAAGTTTGTAATGGAGTTATGAGCTCTTATCTGTTGCCTACTCCAAATAAATAGCTTTCATGCTTTACAAAGTGTTTTTACATTTATTCTCTCATTGAACCTTCATAAAACTCTGGTATGTAAAATCAGACTTTTCCCTCATTTTATATGGAGGGAAAATGACTTGCCTGGGGTTCTATTGTAGAAAGATTAGTGTCAGCTGTCATCTATGTGTTGAAAGGCAAATTCTAATCAATCCTTTGCTGGCAAGCTATTCCTTATGAACCACGCCTGTTTTATCAATCTGTTTAGTAAGGATTCCATATGAATTTGAACTCCTTGGTATATACATTTAACTCGTTCTTAAGTTGTTTTCACTGGGACATGTTCCAAAAGGAAGAAGCTAGACTCGTTTTTTAAACCTTCTCTTAGTGTTTTGTTGGCACATGCTGAAGAATGCACTTCACTGAGAATCTTTGGGACCAGATGATGGTTGTGTCTGAGGTCTGTTTGGTACTTTCCCTCCTTGTATTGGCTGTCTCCATGAACATTTTTGGTAAAGTACATACTGCATTTGTAAAATATAAAATTATTTGCACACTTGTCTTCTCAAAATACAAATATATGCATTCCACTTACCAGGAAGGCATCAGGAAAAACACCAGAAGCTAGACAAGAGAAGACCCAATTCAAGTTATGGCTCCAGAATTTACAAACATGTAGCCATGACAAAGTCATTTAGCCTTGCTAAATCTCTTTCCTCACTTATAAAGCGACAGGGTTACTTTTCTTTGTCTATCTATAGCTTGGTATTTACAAAACTACTGGGCAGACAATGTCTTTGTAGAGGACTTTGAACTTCTACCAGGAAAAGCATTATAAAAATGTAGCTTTTATTATCATCATGCAGCCATTATAGCTGGTACAATTGGTTTTGTTAAGCATTGAAGATCAGGGTTCATGGATTATAGTGTCAATTTTGTCATAAACTTCCTATTTGACTGTGAACACCCAACTTCACACTTTTGTTCCTGAATTTACCTTCTGTAAAATACAGATAGTAATATTTAACTGCATCATACAGGATGTTATGAAACTTTCCTTTTTCAATATTCTCAAGTATAAAGAAACAACAATTATTAGCACTACTTTATTCTGACTGGCATCTTTGTAGGACAGTCTTAGCATATATGAATAAATTAGAGAGGTAAAGTCTTCTTTCTAGTATATAGTTAAAAATTTTTGCATATATCTTTGTCCTATATTCCCTCCTTAAACTGTTATGGAACCAGGCTGGAATGCTGGTGGAAAAACCAAGCAGCACTCGGAGATCTTGGTGGATTGGAGATTTATTTAACACCACCGGGCTCAGAGGAGACCGTTTCTCCAAAGATCTGAGTGCTGAATGCAAGTGGGAAGGGTAATTTATAGTTGCCAGCTTCCATATCTGTGGGGGTTTTCACGTGTGTGGCAAACAGGGCAAGAAGAACCCGGAAGAGGGGTCTCTAAGCTAGAGACTAGATATTGTTTTAGTCCCATCGGCCTTCTTATGGTGTAAAATTTTATTCATTTTCTCAACATTCTCCCCTTTTATGCTTTTTAAAAAATCTTTTATTAGGCATCACTTTTTAGCTCTAGGGGTTGGTACCCTTGGAGGGCTAGGATATGTGCAGCAGTTTGGCGAGCAGCAGTATTTTCAATAAAACGTACCGGGGTATTTAGTATATAGGGGCCAATGGTCACAAGTAAAATTATGGAAAGAAGGGACCCTGCCAGGGAAAGGAGCCAGAATGCCCAGTCTGTGAGATCCCATCCTCTCCATTAACTGATATTTTCCTGTTGTCTACGTTGAACTCTTTCCTTGAGTTACTTAACCTTAGTCCTGACTATTCCTGATTTGCTTACAAAATAGCAACATTCCTCCCCCAGAGAGATACAAGTCTCTCCTTTTTCTGAAGTGAGGAGGTCGAGGGCTCGCCTATTTTGGAGGGACACTGCTGCCAGGGAGTTTATTTGGCTTTGTCAGGTTACCAGGGAGTCTGCCATCCAGTCCATGTCCAGTTTGTTGATGCAGTCTCTATTAGCCCAACAGCAAGAAGCAAGATCAGGGCTATGACACCAGTAAGGGGCAAAGGCTGGCAGAGTTGCATCCAAACCCCTGGGCTCGGTCCATATGTTGATTCCTCAAGCTTCTGCCGTGAGCATGCCAGCCAGCTTCTGGGGTGTGGCTGGAGCAGGGCAGGAGATGTCAGGGGCCAGTGTCTTTTTGAGGGTCAGTTTAAGCAGGTTGACTGGATCTGGATCACTTTGCCAGGTTGAGGGTTCCTCTGAGTTGGCCTTCTTAACTCTGGAGTGATGGACCCATGGGGTGATACCTGAAACTGAATCCTCTATTTGGTGGTATATCTGTAAAGTCCACCTCCAAGTTTTTGAAAGGGGTGGGTTTCTGTTAACTGTCAGATCAGGTTTAGGGAAGATATGGTTTGCATATTTAGAGATCCATCCTGTTTTCCAGTTGTTTAAATAATCTTATGCCCATGAGGTCTTATTATTATCCCCCCAGAATAATAAGCACAGAAGATTATCTATACATGAAATACTGTGACAATTTTTCTGAAGTTTACCTCAAGTTGTCTAGTTTAGGCAAACAACAAACATTTAAAGGCGATCATAACTAGAATTTACCATCCATAACGGTGCATTGTTGAAACATAGTTTTTCTCTCTAAACCCCACCCCCCCCCTTTCCTGAGATAGCCAAATTGAGACCAATGCATTTGTAGAACAAGTCCAGTCTTAACAAACCTGGCCTAATTATTTACATAAGCTCAGCAAGAATAGCGATTGATTGAGGCACCTGGGTGGCTCAGTTGGTTGGGCAGTTGGGCATCTGACTTCAGCTCAGGTCATGATGTCACAGCTTGTGAGTTCCAGCCCCGCATTGAGCTCTGTGCTGACAGCCCAGAGCCTGGAGCCTGCTTCAGATTCTGTGTCTCCCTCTCTCTCTGCCCCTCCCCCACTCATGCTCTGTCTCTCTCCTTCAGAAATAAACATTGAAAAAAATTTAAAAAAGAATAGAGATTGATCATGAGGCTTATTTATTTATTCTGTGAGCTTTTATTTTGTTTTTTTAATATGAAATTCATTGTCAAATTGGTTTCCAAAGAACACCCAGTCTCATCTCAACAGGTGCCCTCCTCAATGCCCATCACCCACTTCCCCTCCCTCCCACCCCCCATCAACCCTCAGTTTATTCTCAGTTTTTAAGAGTCCATGAAGATCTTTTAAAGTCTGCTTTGCTGGAACCTTTTATAAGGAATCTCTGGGTTGAACTTTTAGCAGCCTCTCCAGGCCAGAAGCCAAGCCAAATACTTGCCATCAGGCAGGCCTGCAATACCTGTAGAATTGGGTGAATTCCTCTTCATGAGGTCCCCAAGATATCCTGAGGTTCCTGCACCTGCCAGGAAGTGACCTTCTTTACTCACCTGGTGAGGCTGCTGGGAACTCTGTAGGCAAGGTATCAGGCCAACATTTCCAACGGGCTTTATGGTTCCATGTTTCATAAAGCCAATCTTAGTTCCTTAAAGCTGTCTGGTCATATCTGAGTTTATGAATGCCACTCTCAAATATGACATTCCAGTCAAAGCCTTGGTAAAACCAATATTTGAATGGTGACCTGTCACAAGATGAACAGATTCTTATTGAACTTATGCAAACAATTGTAATTGCTATGAAAGAAAGAATACTCACTGAGAGTTTTTGAATTTCAGGGCAGTTATGTAGAGAGAAAAGATAAATGCTTCAGTTTACAAATAAATACGTTATGACATTTCTGTATATTATAGATATCTTAAGAGAGAGTTTCCTTAATCTGGAAGAGCAAACATTAGAGAACCAGCAATATTTTCAACAAGAATCACAAAACTATAATGTTCCTCAGTTCATTTAATCCCATGTTCCTAATTCTTGTTCAGTTTGAATGCAGCTTTTTAGTTCTGGAAATTCTTACCCATTTTAGTATTAATCTTAAAGATGTCGAATACCTGCATTTGTCCCCAGAGTCGTTTTATAAATCTCCTTGAAGAAGAAACATGTTTTGTGAGAGAATAAGAACAATATAAATGATAAAATCTCAGAAATAGACATTTTTAAAGATCTGGTGAGAGTTCATTATGATGCAATTGACAAAGAAATTCGGTTATTTCTGTGACACATAACACTTCAAGTAATCAGAATATTAAGTGATGACCTTATACCAAAACATTAAAACTTTAGGAATTGCATATATATTTGGGCAGTTACAGCATTTACCTGTGCAATACAACCTAAGGTTTACCATTGTATGACAGTGCCTTTCCAAGTAACTTAGCATCCCAAATAAAAAGGCCTAATTGGTCAAAAAGACTTCATTTACCGTTTAAATCCTGGGAAGTTTGTTAAAACCTTAGGAAGTTATAAGTACATCCTAAATAGGATTACAGATCATTACAAATCTTAAAACTTTATTTATTCAACCAAGGTGGCAATAAAAGATCCTATAGGTGAATGTATAGCATTATATAGTTGTTACCAAAACCTAGCTCCTTTAACATTGAGAAATTTTAGCTAGTAATCAAAGACCTGATAAAGATGAAACCTAAAACTTTGGTTTTCCTGGAAGACAAACCTTTGTTAGCATTGTCTTATCAAGAGCAGATCAACAATGCAAGAACACTTTGACATTTGAGCAGAGAGAAAAGCAGAATTTCAACCTTATACCAGTGTACTTTTAAAATTCCATTCATCTCAACCTTAGTCCATCCTGAGCACACATAAAATTCCTTTCCAAAGATTTCTCTTCATGAACCTTCTACAACTTTCCTTTGCCTTCAAACTTTGTCCCAAAGCCATTTCTCTCCAAATAACCAGTCTCATTTAAGATAAAATTACTTTCTTCTACCCTCAACAAAAATGTATTTCCATTCCTTATATCTTTCTTACATACCTCCTACTTTCCTACGTACAGGGTTGCTTTTCTTATTTCTATCAGTCTTAAGTACACTTAGCAGAATTTTAACTCTTAGGAAACCTTAGTCTCCAATTGAGGAGTTAGTAACCAACTGAGAGGTGTTTACACCAGATTTTCTTTAGATGGTAAATTCATGAACCAATTAAGTACAAAGCATGTTTTCCAGTAGGTCCAAATAGCCTTAATTTCTCTGCAATAAGAAGTTAAAAACACAAACCTGTGTTCAGTAATCAAAGCTTTAGCACTCCATCCTATTTTGAAAAGACCTACATGTCCAAGGGGGTGCACTTTACTCCTTGACCTTGAGGATGGGAGGAGCCAATGGTGCCCGAGGCACTGAGGAGGGTATAGGAACCAGTTATGTAGACCACACCCAAGTTGGTGCAGAAACAACAGGGAGAGGGGAAGGCAGAAGAGGCAAGGTGCCAGTAGAAGTCAGAGAAGGAAAACCTAATTCAAAACCTTTACTCAGACAGAGGAGCAGACACCATGTTGTTTTTCCACCAAAGTGGAAATATGGAGTCCACATCAGGCCAGAGAAGACCGGGAATTTCCCTGAAACAAATGAAGTTTCAGCAACTGCTTGGGAACATTCCTTAAAGTCCCCATCCCGAGGTAGACTAACCACAGTTGGCTCCAATTACAGCTGTTAACCTGGGAAATGAGGGGGAATCCCTCACATCTATTAGGCAGAAGAAGAGGGAGAGAAAGTCAGTGTCTCTTTCAGTCTGATTCTATATCAGCCAGACCAATAAGGTCCCCTTCTCGAGATTCCTCCTCCTGGTTTCGGCTGGGTTTCTGGGACTTTCCCTGGTTGGGACGTTTATTATTTTAATGTCTTTTTTCCTTGCAGTAGGCTCACTGACCCCTTGCTAAGGAGGTTCTGGGCCTCCCCCCCTTTTGTCGTGGTTCTTTTGTGCCTCTGGAGCAAACAGTGTGTAAACCTCACATAGTCTCTTATAATAATCCCTGGGGGAATCCCCTTGCTGCTGGGAATATTTATGGGCTTCTCAGCCCCTGTTCTGATCCCCTGGAGGAGAGCCTCTTGGTACCTGCAGGTGTGGACCGGCATCTGGAGAGCTCCTGCACCTGGCCAAGGGTGCAATCTGGCTGCTGATTCTTGTGGGGGAGGGTTCTCCGGTCCGGTCTGGGAGAGGAGACAAGGGCGACAGCGGTGGAGAGACAGACTGGGGGAGGAGTTTCAAGCTCAGGGTCAGGGGGGAGGGAGCCCGGTGAGTCATAAGGTGGCAGAAAGACAGGATCTTCCTCCCAGTCTCCTGCAAACACTAGGGGAGAGGTGGGTTGCTTCTTTGGCTTCCTGGGTGAGTCTCCGGATAAAGCAGCTAAAACCTTTGCCTGGCTCTGCTTGCTATGGATGAATCACACCCAAGGCGGATGATTTTGGGCAATTTCAAGCCAGAAGTCGATGTATGGAAATTGATCAGGGTGACCTTGGTCTCTGGAGACAACATGCCAGATGCAGTGGACCATTGGGACATCTAAGGTTCCCTCAAAGGGCCCTCCTAAACCAAAAGTGGGCTGTTCTAACTCACATAGGGTCCTTAACGTGCTGGGGGTTATCTTAATTCCATAGTCTCCCAAAAAACCCTTCTTTGGTCTGTCCCAACCCCATAATATTCCCGTGAGGCAGAGTCGCATAGACAGAGGGATAGGGGTGCCCCCTCTAATGAGGAGATGAGTCAGATGCCTGTCTGGCTGTGTCCCGAAGGAACTTAGGTGACGGTTAGCTGTAGCGGTCTCAGCTTTGTGACTTACGATCAGAAACTATTCCAATGCCGCCATACGCTGTGTGGCATTCACCACAGAATCACAGATGGGCTCACTCAGACTCCATGGGCTTTTGGGGACCTTAAGGGTGCCTGCCTGTGGAGCCACAGAATTGAACTTGGCAGGCAAGCTAGACCGAGTTGCACACTCACACTCACATACACACCAGAGGTTATTACATTCCCTCCCATAGAATTCCTACCTGTGAGACTTCTGAGGTCTCCGGGGAGTGATCAGGTCCCCCTTCCACTCTTGTGAGGGGGCCTGACTAGATTGGTCCCCAGCCTTACCGGTTCTGACCTCAGGTCCATGTCCTCACCTGCCAAGTTTCCTCCAGTCCGGCGGGAACGGCAGAGCTGGGCTGGCCTGAGGCAACCCAGTGGGAGACTGCTGAAATTCAGGCAGGGCACACCTTCTCCCTTGCAATTCCTCCTTCTGTCACCGCCTCGCCATTCTTCCAAACCGGTGGCAACATATGGGCCAGCGTGTTTGGGCTTCCCTGTCAGGGAACCAAATATACTACGGAACCAGGCTGAAATGCTGGCGGAAAAACCAAGTGGCACTCGGAGATCTTGGTGGATTGGAGATTTATTTAACACCAGTGGGCTCAGAGGAGACTGTTTCTCCAAAGATCTGAGTGCAGAATGCAAGTGGGAAAGGTAATTTATAGTTGTCAGCTTCCATATCTGTGGGGTTTTCGCTCGTGCGGCAAACAGGGCAAGAAGAACCCAGAAGAGGGGTCTCTAAGCTAGAGACCAGAGCTTGTTTTAGTCCCATTGGCCATCTTATGGTGTAAAATTTTATTCCTTTTCCCAAAACAACTAATATTTACTGAACTCCACCCGTGTGCCAGGAATTGAATTTAGTGCTGAGAGTTCAAAAGTGGCACTTCCCTGTACCTGCTTTAGGAGGTTTAGAAGTAGAGATCATAAGTTTCTTCAACTGAGTCCTGCTGCTGCTTCAGGTACAGTGCAAGAAAGCAGGATGCTGACAGGGTCCAACAAAGCATGACAGTTGAAACTATTAATGATGATGTCTACTATTTCATAGGAATGAGGCTTGAGGTGCTTACTGGGTCTTAGTTTCTACTATTCATCCATTACCTAGCTATGTGACTTTGGGCACATCAGCTCTACTCCTTGGCATCTCAGTTTTCTCATCTGCAGTCTTTAAGACATCATTTATTTTAGGGTTTCTGTCTTTCAGCTACAGGCAAGACAACAGTTTGTAAAGACAAGGGAGTTTGTTTCTTATGATTAGCTTCATTAGCCAATCAAGATTGGAAAAGAATGTCTGGGATGAATGGTCCCTTATGGACCTTTGAATGAATAACACCTTTCATGGTGTGTGTAAAGGGAAATGATGAGTTTGTTGATCCAATGTAGCCCACTATAAATACAAACTTCAAGCCAAGTTTGTTGTTTTCTTGGATTACATTTCCTTAATTTACAGGATCAATCAAAATTGGAGTTTACCTTGAGGTTAATGATATGTACAGTGTTAAGTGAAGGCAGAAATGAAATATTTTATTTTTCAGAGGGCTTTATGTGATTTACTCTATCTTTGTAGTAGGCAGATTTGTCTTGCTCAGAATATCCTTATTGTATGTACTCCTTGGAGTCCTAAGAAAAATCATGCATAATTTCAATTTCAGTGCAGATATCACAAGCTTCCTAAAAGTTTCAACTTAGAATTTATGTTTCTTTCTCCCTGCTTGACTTGAGTGGCAGGAGGCTTAAGGGGGTAGGGCCATGTCTCCTTCCACTTGTGTATCATGGCCCAGCAACTTGATGCTTTAGGCATTATTTAAAAATCCAATGTATTCAAACTTTGGCTTCTGAGAGCAGTAGAATCCGTACAAACAAATAATAGAGTGAAAAATACAGAATTTTCATTAAGGAAAAGACTATACTGTGTCCTTTTAAATCAGTATTCAGAAGTTAATCTCAGCATTCACAACCTACTATGTGCTTTAGCTTTGTGCTCATGAAGAAAAGAAAGGAACAAAAAAGTTGATAGTTCTTCTTTCAAATACTATTGTGGCATAAAGAAATAAGTTTAATATATGCCAACAGTGAGCTCCACTAACATTTAACTAATTAAATTTAACTAATTTAATGCTAGTCTCATTAATTTAATACAAGTCTCTTTGAGCCCTGCATAATTGCTGCCAAGAAAGATAGTGCAACTCAGTGAAGAACAGTTTGTGCAGAGCCACCCCAAATTCGTCTGGTTTACTAGAGTAACACAACTGTTAAATTTTCTAGTTTTATTTTTCTTCACAGTATTGGTTCACTCATGAAGATAAAAAAAAAAAAGGAGGGGCTCTTTAAAAATACCCATGCATGATTACTATCTAGATTTTCCTTGAATTGCTTGTTACTTCATGTTCACAAAAGCTATTTTATATTTAAATGCATGAACTTTTGCATTTAGAATGTGTCTAATTTTTCTCAGTTGTGGTTATATCCTTTTAAGAATGATAATTTTAAAACCTCCTTCTTTTAACCTTGTGATACTTTAATTAAAAAAAAACTTAAAAAGCAAAGGAATGAATTAGTAGTAGCTTTATTGTTGTTAGTCTATGGATTTTGACTCTGCAAACTTCTGTTCAGGATTCCTTTGATAGAGAATTAATTTAAAAGAAAATAAAAGAAAGACAAGAAATGCTGACATCAGCTCAAAAGTTTTTTGCTGACCTTTAGTTAACAAAGCTCTAAATGGCTACTAGTCTTCCACCTGCAATCAAGTGTAATAAACCTTTGCAGCAGAAGTCAAATTCTAGGAGAAAAAAGTTGGAAGCACACACTTACACCATAAAACCTTATTTATTGTAACCATCAGTCTTCTAAGATGTGCTCCACAATGGGATTTGGTAAAGCCATTACAAGGTGCCATATGAGTTCCATTTGCCTACAGTAAATAGAATGTCAGAAATGTCAGGGGGAAATAAATATCGGGCTGGTTAAAAGGGAGCAGAGATGGCTCAAATCATCATTGAGAGGATTGATTTATCTGGCATGCTGTAATGACTGCAGATGTGGATCTGTTATTCTAGATGAGCAATGAATTTGATGAGCTGATAACATACGGCCAGAGAGCCTGGCTTTAATTACTGATGAGGAATTTATTTGTGAAGCACTATGATTTACGGAGGGTTTGTTCTGTTATTGACAGGTGACCTTGGGGCTTTTCTCTTCTGATGAATCCCCGAAAAGGAGCTTTTAAAAGAAATAATCAAACGAAAAGTATTTTATCTGTGCTTAGAACACAATGAAGTCATTTGAGATACATTGTTGGGGTGGAAGCTACATTCTTGCTACACACAAAAAGTTCGCTGTTCTGGTTATTTGCTGCTTATAAATTACTGCTGATTTTTACTCAAGTATATTTTTATGTTTTTCCTCTAAAGTAAGCCTTAATTCTGAGACTAGATGTTGGTATTTATTAGTGTGCTTCTGTCAAGTCAGTTTGAAAAGTAGTTAACTAATTTTCTTTTTCAAACCTTTTATTGTATTTCTTTCTTGTTTTACTTCTGAAGAGCTGGCGGGCATTGGCACTGCAATTTTTTGTGTGAGTATTGTAATGTTTTCTGCAAAAAGTATTATACAGTCTACAATGAAAATCTTAGCATAAATAGGCTGAGGCTTTTATATCTGCATTTGTTTGCATGTATAGAACAATAACTAAACTACTTTATACTATTATATTATACTATTATATTATACTATTATAATAATACTATTATATTTTATTTATACTGGATTTTATTAACTAATATCTGTCTTCTGTATTTCGGATGAGGGGATTTTATCATTAAGGACAAATGTGACTTATTTATTTATTTATTTATTTATTTATTTATTTATATGAAATTTATTGTCAAATTGGTTTCCATAAAACACCCAGTGCTCATCCCAACAGGTGCCCTCCTCAATGCCCATCACCCACTTTCCCCTCCCCCCACCTCCTATCAACCCTTGGAAAAATATGGAACGCTTCATGAATTTGTGTGTCATCCTAGTGCAGGGGCCATGCTAATCTTTTCTGTATCGTTCCAGTTTTAGTATATGTGCTGCTGAAGCGAGCACAAATGTGACTATTTTAGAATAAATTTACACCCTAAATTGTGTTACTATAATGTAGAACTAATGTATATATATTCCTAAAACTAAGATTTTATTTAATTTATCAAAGCAGGTCGACTTGAATTTTTTTTAAATTGGAGGTTAATAAAGATTAAATAATAATTAAAGCAGGCTTTACCCGTTTTTTCCCCTTTTTTGTGGTTTTATATTTTTAGGTGGGAAACCTTTTTTTTCCTTTTGCTTTTTTTCTATTGTGGATTTACCATTATAAACTATATATAGACTTATTTTTTAATTTTTTTAATGTTTATTTATTCTTGAGAGAGAGAGACAGAGACAGAGTGTGAGTGAGGGAGGGTCAGAGAGAGAAGGAGACACAGAATCTGAAGCAGGCTCCAGGCTCTGAGCTGTTAGCACAGAGCCCGACACGGGGCTCGAACTCACAAGCTGTGAGATCATGACCTGAGCTGAAGTCGGACGCCCAACTGACTGAGCCACCCAGGTGCCCCTGTATATAGACTTCTATATTTTTCCCTCAAGTAGAAGATTCACTTCTCATCTTATTCATTTTACATAGGTTAAGTTCCACCAAACAAATGTCAAGTATATGTTTTCAGGCAATGGGTAAATGCTCTCATGGTAGTATGATCTGTATTTTGGGAAGCTCAAGCACACTAAAAGGTCAAATGGCTAAAATCACAGTTTTCTTACCACAGAATTTTACCATGAGGCACAAGAGTCAGTTCCTACTTCAAAGTATGTGACTTACTTTCATAGAACAAAATATATGCGTTTACACACTCTCTTTATATTCTTTCAGTGTAATCTCCTGACAGCATTTTATTAGTCTCCAAGGCCAATGTCTAAAGAAAATAGAAGTAAATGGAATAAATTCCATTTGCTATGGTGAGACTGAGGAACCAAAATTAAATACTTTAAAGAAGTTGATTCAGAAAAAGAATGAGCATAATTAACAGGCTACTGCTCAAAAAAGAAATAAAGGTAGATTAGTCACTGAAATATATCTACGTCTACAATGTGTTATTTAATCAACACATCAGAATTTATGCATCCAAACTAGTTATTTAGATATAAACTTTTCCAAATAATACTGCTTTTGCTCATAACATTTTTGAATCACGCTTTATGGAATTATATGCTAATCATATGTTTTGTTTTTATAAATGTAATCAGTAATAGCAGTCATTATCCTTTAGGATGAATTATTTTTCATTATAACCTCATAAATTTTACGTATTAGTGGAAAACTGAAAAACTCAGGTGATCTTTTTCCGGTCTTATTTTCCTTGACCTTTCTGCAGCTTTTGAAAAGATTGAAAATCTTTCTTCTTGCCTTCTGTAACAATATAATTTTCTGGTTTTCCTAGGTCTCTTTGATCACTCTTCATCACTGTTATCTCCATAGCTAAAGAATAAAAAATTCTATTGTTGGCCCTGTTTTTCTACCTCTATATTTACTTCCTTAAAGAGATCATGACTTAAAACTACTACCTCTTCAAAAGTGATGCTGAAACTCCAGAAACAATAGCTTTTCGTCTTTCCTGTCTTAGAATTCTAGCTGCCTTTAGTCATGTTTATATACCTCCAAACTGGGCTTAGAATTCTCATCTCTAAATCACCCTTCATAATTGTCTATATTAATATTAGTTGTATATATAATAATTGTATATATTTTTAATAATTGTGTATAGCAGTATGATTCCATTTTACAAGTTTATGATTCTCATTCAAACTTTACTGCCTTTTGACCCCCCCTTTCCCCCTTTTTTCCCCTTCCCTACTGTCCATTTCTAGTCCACCCTAACACACAGTAACTATAATGTTGGAATTGCCT
Source organism: Panthera onca (assembly GCF_046562875.1). Taxonomy (NCBI): domain Eukaryota; kingdom Metazoa; phylum Chordata; class Mammalia; order Carnivora; family Felidae; genus Panthera; species Panthera onca. The sequence continues at coordinate 57,639,875 of NC_138357.1, read as the reverse complement.
CCTGGCTTTTTCAGTCCCTTATTCTTCTGGATTACCTTCATATTGCTTCTAGCATAATCATTTAAAAAATTTGTATAGTTTGCTGTTTTTATTTTCCTTAAGAGTCTTTAGTGAATCTTTTCTTTAAGTTTATTTATGTGGAGGGGGAGGCAGAGAGAGAGGGAGAGAGAGAATCCCAAGCAGGCTCTGTGCTGTCAGCCTGACACCGCTCGCGATCTGACAAACCAGGGGATCGTGAACTGAGAATCAAGAGTTGGAGTCTTAACCATCTGAGCCACCCAGGCGCCCCATCTTTAGTGGATCTTTTAGTGATTTTTAATTGTCTTTAGTATTAAATTTGAACTCCTGAGCTAAGAATTCAGTCTTTTCTATTATATGATTAACTCATACCTATTAAAACCTATCTGGTCTTCTGAGTTTTCATTCTAACAGCTTCAGTAATCAATCATGGGTGGGTGGCTCACAAATTGCTATCTTAAGTTTGATGTTGTCAGAAGAAGGATGAAATTGGTGGATCAAGTTACTTGGTTTTGCCTCTAGCCAAGTAAGTATGGATAAGTCAGTGATCTCCACAGTACATGCAGAAGACATTTAATGAATGTTGGTAGAATTAAAATACTGTCTTAAGGTGTTTCTCTGTGACTGTTTAAGAGTAGTTAAAGACTTAAAGAGTAGTTTATTTCCATGGATGCACATCTATGTCACAAGTAAAATGAAATCCAGAGAGTTTTCCGTATTAGTTCTAGACCTCCTCATTTGCTTCTATTTAGTTTAATATAAAATTATCTTCTTTATGTAAGCTACAAAAAAGTACTACTCTTCCTCATCCTTATATACGAAGGTGTGTTTTGTTTGTTTGTTTTTACCAAATAGAAAAAAAAATTAACTCCAAACTATTCCTTATTTTCTTTCATCTCTCATCAGAGTTGGGCATTTGATGGCTTCTGGGCATTCTTATTTTGGCTTCTCTGAAGTAATAATCTCAATTTTCTCCCTACCCACTTTATCTCATTTTAGAGATCTTAAAAAACACAACACTTGACGTGTACATGGCATATAATTGGAAAAATCTTTATTTATTCTGATTTTCTTTTTTTTTTACAGTTTAAAAAATTATTATTTAATTTATTTTTAAATTTGCATCCAAGTTAGTTAACATATAGTACAACAATGATTTTAGGAGTAGATTACTTAATGCCCCTTACCCATTTAGCCCATCCCACTCCTCCACAACCCCTTCAGTAACCCTCTGTTTGTTCTCCATATTGAAGAGTCTCTTATGTTTTTGTCTCCCTCCCTGTTTTTATATTATTTTTGCTTCCCTTCCCTTATGTTCATCTGTTTTGTATCTTAAAGTCCTCATATGAGTGAAGTTATATGATATTTGTCTTTCTCTGAAGAATTCACTTAGCATCATACCCTCTAGTTCCATCCATGTAGTTGCAAATGGCACGAATTCATTCTTTTTGATTGCCATCTTCTTTATCCATGCATCCATTGATGGACATTTTCTTTTGGAGGAACCAGTCCTCTTATAGTGGCATAGAATGATTTATTGAGTTCAGAAATTTATATGGGATTTTACATCTGGTCTATGTAAGATTCAAAATGATGAAAATTAGTAGCTTTCATGGTTTTCATAGGGAATCATTTGGGTTCACAGTGAAGGACCTTGTGGTTGAACTGAATTTTCTTGCATCTATTTAGCTGAATAGAGGGGAATGCATAGTCATTTAGCACTCTTATCATGTAAAAAATAAAGAGAAACCTAAACCTATTGTGTTAAACATAAAATTTATTTTATTCAAGTTATTAACATTCTAAAAAACAAATTAACATTAAATTATGAAGAAAGCACTTGTGATGTCAAGATATGGCACAAGATGTAGAGAGTGAGATAGTTTCACCTCTCCTCTCTCATTTTGGTTACAGTCCCTCCCAGTATGCCCATAATTACATTAACTTTATTTAATAATCACAAGTTGTATAAGTCATACAGAGAAAGACAGATACCATATGTTTTCACTCTTATGTGGATCCTGAGAAACTTAACAGAAGACCATGGGGGAGGGAAAAGAAAAAAAAAAGTTAGAGAGGGAGAGAGCCAAACCATAAGAGACTCTTTAAAACAGAATAAACTGAGGGTTGATGGGGAGTGGGAGGGAGGAGAGGGTGGGTGATGGGCATTGAGGGGGGCACTTGTTGGGAGGAGCACTGGGTGTTATATGGAAACCAATTTGACAATAAATTTCATATTAAAAAATAAATAAATATTTCATAACATAAAAAAATAATTAGACTGTTTTCTTCTTAATGGAGATATTTCTTTCTCCATTTATTCCTCTACAATTTGTGGAAATAAATTACATAGTTGACAAATTGGATGCACATCTCTAGAATATGTGGATCTGAGGAAAAGGTAGAGTTAAATCTCAGGAATTCTATTTAAGAATTCTTGACATCTTATTACCTAGATGAAGTTTTTTTTTTTTTTTTTTTTTTTTTTTTTTTGGTACCCTCCATGGGAAGAGTTTGCTAAGCAAAACAGTAATGGCAAAATTTAATATGTATTATTTTTAAAACTATGCTAGATAATTTTAAGTGTTTTAATAATATCTAATCATATACAAGTAATGGAGTACTATCCTATCTTGCAGAATATACATAGGCTTTTATAAAATTGAGGCTCATTCTTTTTGAATAAGTAATGGATGCATGTGTTAAGAAAAATTACAAAAGAGTATGGGATAAAAAGGAAGTCTTCCTTCCATAGACTCCTGTCTGCTAGTCATCTATTTCCCTTTGATTGAGTTTACATTTGTTTGAGGTCTGTGCCACTTTGTTTCTGAGCACCTGCCCCTTACTAATTAACTGAGTAGCTTGAGAAGCAGTTGGTAAGGGTATATAGACACAAGTGCCAGGTCCTTGTGTTCTTGATAGCATGTGAGGGGAGTTCTGCTATTTGAAGTAACTGGACAAGAGTAAAGATAGATCATGACTCATATTCCTACAAGAAAAGAAGTCAGTTTGACATGTGTTAGACTCAAAATAACTTATTATGATAATTGTAAATGAGCCATATCTGAGTATTACAGTGTTACTTCCTTTTGGCAACTTTGTTAGCAGTTTTCAGATATGACTATGTGGCTCTATATTCTATAAGTAGAAAAAATTTCACTATATCCAATGAGTATTTCCTCCATTTCTGAATAAACAAATTGATATATACTTATCAAACTCTAAGTTATGTATATTAATAACTTGTCCAGCAATATAATGATTTTGTGCATTATAACAACCACCTTTAAATATATTATTGATCTGAAATTCGATGCAGTATTTGAGCATATGTAGACAAGTTGAGACCAGCAAATGTTGCCATGGAGATATCATGGCTTTAGAAAATATAACTATAAGTGAAAGTTTCATACTTTTAGAAATGGGTGTCTTTCTGAATACCTGTTTGGTAGTTTTTAATTGTGTTAAGGAATATTGGGTTGAATGCTGAATTCAATAAATACTGCTCCAGGGACTTTTCTTTCTTTTTTTAAAAATATAATTTATTGTCAAATTGGCTTATATACAATACCCAGTGCTCATCCCAACAAGTGCCCCCTCAATGTCCATCACCCACTTCCCCTCTCCCCGACCCCCATTCAACCCTCAGTTTGTTCTCAGTATTTAAGAGTCTCTTATGGTTTGCCTCCTTCCCTCTCTGTAACTTTTCCTCCAGGGGCTTTTCAAGAGGGATTTGGTTAAAATTAATGTAGTTGAAATGGGAGGGAGATAACACTAGTGAGTAGCAATAGTTAATAAACATTGAAAAGTAATAGGATCGTAATAACTATACAGAGACTACTTTATTCAATATGGCATTGGAATACAAAATTGTATCTTTGAATAATGCAATAATAAAAGAATCTTTAAAAAGAAATAGAAATAATAGGAAAGTTAAGAATGAAATAAACATTTAACTATAGAGAACAAACTGATGGTTAGCAGAGAGGAAGTAGGTGCGGGGATTGGTGAAATACTTGATGGGGATTAAAGAGTACACTTATCATGATGAGCATTGACTAATGTATAGAATTGTTGAATCACTATATTGTACACTGAAACTAATATAACACCGTATTTTAACTATACTGAAATTAAAATAAAAAAAAAAAAAACTTGGGGCGCCTGGATGGCTCAGTCAGTTAAGTGTCCGACTTCATCTCAGGTCATGATCTCATGGTTGGTGAGTTTGAGCCCTGTGTTGGGCTCTGTGAGGACAGCTCAGACCCTGGAGCCTGCTTCAGATCCTGTCTCCCTCCCTCTCTGCTCTTCTCCCACTTGTCTCTGTCTCTCTCTGTCTCTCTAAATAAATGTTTAAAAAACTTAATAAAAATGAAATAAACATAGTATCTAAAATGCCTCATTGATCTTATGCACATCCTATTTTGAAAAAAACATTTGCAAACCACTCAGCCCCATTCTGCTCTTCTACTCTAACCTAATAACAAAACAATTATGCATCAGAATTTCTATTCATGAAATTTAAAAATGCCCTTTTAACCTTTATCCAGTATTTGTAAGAATGCAAATTGGTGCAGCCTCTGTGGAAAACAGTTTGGAGTTTCTCAAAAAAATAAAAATATAATTACCCTATGATCCAGTAATTTCACCGGTGGGTATTTACCCAATGAATATGAAAACACTAATTTGAAAAGATATATGCACCCTGTTTATTGGAGCATTATTTATAATAGCCAAGATATGGAAACCCAAGTATCTATTCATAAGTGAATAAGGAAGATGAATATATCATACCATCCAGGCACTCCAAAACAAGTGTACTCTTAATCTCCTTTATTTATTTCACCCAACCCCCCACCTATCTCCCTCTGGCAACTACCAATTTGCTCTCTATATTTAAGAGTCTGTTTTTTATTTGTCTCCTTTTCTGCTCATTTGTTTGTTTCTTAAATTCCACACATGGGTGAAATCATGGTATTTGTCTTTCTCTGACTGACTTATTTCCCTTAACATTATACCCTCTAGTTCCATCCATGCTGTTGCAAATGGCAATATTTCATTCTTTCTTATGGCTGAGTAATATTTCATTGCATATGTACACACTACATTTTCTTTATCCATTCATCAGTCAATGGACACTTGGACTGTTTCCATAATTTGACTATTGTAAATAATGCTGCTATAGACATTGGGATGTATGTATCCCTGTGCATTGGTATTTTTGTGTTCTTTGGGTAAATACCTACTAGTGCATATCTGGTAAACGGTCAGTATCCAAAATATATAAAGAACTTATAAAACTCAACACCCAAAAAATGAATAATCCAATTAAAAAATGGGCAGAAATGAATAGACATTCTTCCAAAGAAGACATACAGATAGCCAACAGACACATGAAAAGATGCTGAACATCACTCATAATGAGGGAAATACAAATCAAAACCACAATGAGATATCACCTCACGCCTGTCAGAATGGCTAAAATCAACAACACAAGAAACAACAGGTGTTGGTGAGAATATGGAGAAAAAGGAACACTTGTACACTGTTGGTAGAAATGCAAACTGGTGCAGCCACTCTGAAAAACACTATGGAGGTTCCTCAAAAATGTAAAAATAGAATTACCCTATGGCCCTTTTAGAAAATTAATGTATGAGCTCTAAATTCATTATTAGTAATAAAACTACAGAAAATATGTCACTCATCATATATAAATATTTACAATGGTAACTTGAGACAGTAATAATTGTTTAGAGAAAGAAAGACCTATTTATTTGAATAGTATACTGGTATTTCAGGGAGTATATCAACACACATATAAAATTCATAAAATAGCAGTTAAGTCAGTAATCAAAACTGGCAGTGAAATATGGCCCTAAATTTAAGAATAATGGATAATATCAAAACTACAAAAATATTAGAAATATTGAGATCCTTACTACATATAAAACTAATAAAAAAGAAATACTGATACCTTAGAAAAAGAAACAAAGAATTTAATAACCTTGTAGAAGAAATCAGATGAAGAAGGAAAGATCATGTAGAAAGCAAAAGAAACAAAGTATTTAGGAATTATAAACAGAGTAAATACAGGTAACAAATATGATGTAATGGAAACTTTTCAGGTTACATTGCCATAGATGGACATATCTAATGTTTTTCCAGCTGTGGTTCTTGGAATTCCAAGATCAGGTAGATCAGGGGCCATCAACCAAAGTGCGGTCTGACAGTTATAAAGGATATTAATTAGAGCAATTATATTACATTATGGGCTTCCAGGTAGGATTACTTAAGTAAGTATAGAGTGGTGTATCTCTTCAATCCTCTCTGTCACTCTCCCTCTCTCTGTCTTTGTGTCTCTGTCTCTTTCTGTATCTCTGTCTCTCCCTTACTCTTGCTTTGGTTGATTGCCTAAAGTCTCACAACCAGTATGAGGAGAAGGCATGAATATCATGCTATGTGTTACACCTAAGATAGTGTGTAAATAAAACATCCAAGAAAAATATATGAATTTGTTACTCCTCAAAAACATTTAAATCTTAACTTTCTTGGTTTTAGGTTTTCAATAATTTTATAGAAAAATTGCTTATTAATTTTTATAATGTTTATTTATTTTTGAGAGAAAAAGAGCATGAGAGGGGAAAGGGCAGAGAGAGAGGGGACACAGAATCTGAAAAAGGCTCCAAGCTCTGAGCTGTCAGTACAGAGCCCAATGTGGGACTCAAACCCATGAACTGTTAGATCATGACCTGAGCTGAAGTCATACGCTTAACCCACTGAGCCACCCAGGCACTCTGAAAAAATGCTTATTAATAAGTATTTGTCTTGTTATCTAACTTTTTGTATTATATTTAGTGATTATGTAAATGTTTCCTTAAAATAACAATTAAATTGCCTAATAATTTCCCCTCAATTGTTGAAAAATGTTTACCCATTTTCAAAAAAATGTTTACTGATTTTCTAAAATTGGTCATCAGCAGCAAGTTTTCTTGTCATTAGTGAGAATTAGTGGAATTCTACTGTATTGGTTAACTCATTATGGTTATCAGCACTATTACATTTATTGCTTGTTAATACTTTCTAATTATCCTTTGTATTGAAGTGTGACTGTTGATGGCATACACCTGAAGTGAATAATTGCATGAATTCTAATGAAGAATAAAGCACAATTCTGTGGAACAAAAGCTGCAGTTTTGTTGTGAAACTTTAAAGTTTGTAAGGGATTCCACTATCCTCTTTTATTCTTTTTGTGATTTCCCATTAGGATCTGCACATTATATAAATTCTGAGATTTAAATAAGGACAAGTATTTTTATATTATTTGTAGTCCATATAATATGGCTTAAAACTCCATTTTGTTAAAAAAATGTGCCTAAAGGGAAACACTTCCCCAATCCTATGAAACCTTAATCCTTATTCCTCGGTTGTAATTACAAGAAATGTGATAGAAGGATATTTAAAGAAATACATACGGGGTTGATTTGCTCTCATATATTCTTTGATATCCTTGTAGAACTTCTGAAAATAGTTTTAATGTCCATCAAATACACATTAATGGAAAGAAGATGTCTGATCCATTATTATATTTTTTTCTTTAGCACATGATTTTAGTAATAAGTGCCACTGTGACAAACTACTTAATGCCAGTTTTGTAATGAAACATCTGTACAAACTCAGAATGTGAGTTAATGCATTTATAATGTAATAAATGTCTGAGTTTATGCATCATTTTCAAGGTGGGGGACACTTCATATGAAATAGATACCTTTTTAGCAATTACTGAGAAGAGGATTTATGATACCGAAGGAATATTCCATGGAATTATTTTTCATATTATGTTGTTTAGTGCAAAAATGCTGTAACCAAACTACTCTTTGGTAAGTTGAAACTGATAATTTGTAGCACAACATTAAATTTTATATAATGGAATTTGTGGATCAAATTAAGACATAGAATGCCATTACATTAAAATAAAAATTAAATGAGTATATGGCACTGTAGTGAGTTCTAATTCTTGTTTCTTGAGAGAAACAACTCATGATCCTTGCCATTCAATAGTTGGTATATTTATATGCATATGTTAACATAAATATTTTTTAATTTTTTATGGTTTATTTATTTTTGAGAGAGAGAGAGAGAGAGAAAGAGAGAGAGAGCAGGGGAGGGGCAGAGAGAGAGGGAGACACAGAGAGAGAGGGAGACACAGAATCAGGCTTCAGGCTCTGATCTGTCAGCACAGAGCCTGACGCAGGGCTTGAACCCATGGATGGTGAGATCATGACCTGAGCCAAAGTTGGATGCTTAACTAATGGAACCACCCAAGTGCCCCTTAACACAAATATTTATTAACATAAATACCAAACTAGAGTAATACTTATATCCAGCTGTATTTGTCTACCTGGCTTGCCATAACAAAATACTACAGACTTGTTGTCATAAACAACAGAAATTTATTTTCTCACAGTTCTGGAGACTGAATGTCCAAGATCAAGGTGTCAGAAAGTCTGTTTTCTCCTGAGGCTTCTCTCCTTGGCTTGTAGATATCTGATTTCTCCCTTTGTTTTCTCACAGCCTTTACTTTGTGTATTTGCACTGCTACAGAGCAAGATCTCTGGTGTCTTTCTCTTTTTATATGGACACCTGTTGTATTGGATTAGAATCCCTCTTTCATGACCTCATGTAACCTTAATTACCTCCTTAAAGGCCCTATCACCAAATACAGTTACATTGGGTTTTAGGGCTTCAACATATTAATTTAAGGGGGAACAATTAAGTCCATAATATCAGGTAAACTCTGCTCTGCAAGAAATAATTTTCTATACATGAAAATAATGCATTGAATTGTATTAAACATAAGAATAGAAATCTCACAATCCTCTCAAATATTCACAGGATGGATTGGGTCTCTAGAAATTATTGCTTCAAATTGTGAGAGGCTAATGGGTCAGTTCTAGAAGATGAACTGTCATGCCTAAAAGTAAGGATCTGCACATATATTCAGAATACTATTCTGGAAAAAGAAGATGGGCAAGATCTAGCTTAACAGCATCATGTAAACAAATGGCCTAAGAGCCAACAGTGCGAGAACAGGATCAAGGTAGGTATCAGTAAGATACCTGTAGTAGGTAGAATCAGTGTAGATTCCTTTGGCAATGTATACAAGACAACCATATTGGGACTGGGCATGGGGTCAGTCATTGGGTGGGAGGGTTTAGGCAGTTGGGGATAACGGAAAGACCCTAGAACTGGTATTAGGAGAAAGAAGCTGGCAGTAAAATGGTAGTTGAAGAGTCTCAAAATGCAGACTTAATTTCATGATTTTATCCAAAGATACTAAAAGGAGAACTAATGCAGCACTAGCAAATGGGACACAAAGCAGGCTACTTAACCAAGAGAGTTAAATCAAGGAAAATGGCCACCAACCAGGAGGGCATTGGAAATAAAAGTCTGAGAATATGACATGAAAGATGGAAGGGAAATTACATTGGTCCTGTGTGAAGGGAGGCCAGTTTATAAGGACCAAATCTGAAAGTGACAAAAAGAATAAAATGCTTCAGAATGTACAATAAGAAAGTGATATGTGTGGGAGCAGGGAGAAAAGTTTAATGTCTAGGAAAGAGGGTACAAATTTTTTGTTATGATGCAACGTGAACTTGCCTCAAAAACCATACCACCAAATACCTACAGCTCTGTGAGGAGGTGGGGGAGGAGGGACTGTCTTCCCCACTGAGAAGGCATTTTGAGACCAGAAAACCAAGCACGCGACTCCATACAGTTTACACAGTTTTATTCAGGGTAATTTACTGACAGAGGATTGGTCAGGCAATGATCCAGAGCTGTGCAGCTATTCTCCACGAAGTTCAGACCTTAGTCCACAGATTTTACAGATCGAGGGAATGTGAAAGGCATTGTAGTGTGACCAAAGGGTCCATGTGCACCTCAAAGGGTTTGCTTGTACCTAATTGACAGTTAACCTTTAATTAGATCTCTGGAGCCATCTGTGTGTTAGGAAGGGGAGAGAGATATGTTATCTTTAATTTCTTTCTTTAAAAAAATGCCTATTTATTTAGAGAGAGCAGGCGAGTGAGGGAGGGGCAAACAGAGAGGGAGAGGAAGAATCCCAAGCAGGCTCCGTGCTGTCAGTGCAGAGCCCATCGTGGGGCTCCATCTCACAAACCATGAGATCATGACTTGAGCTGAAAGCAAGAGTCCATGACTCAACCAACTGAGCCACACAGGCACCCCAGACTATGTTGTCTCTAACAAATTTACAGAGGGCCAAAGTAAGGCTTCCCATATCCTGGCCTTGGCAGGCATTTCTAAGGTATGTTTATTAATCTCCATAGGGCCCAAAACATCTAGCCTCAAGAGAGGACATGAACAAGATGGAGGGTTAAAGATGGAGTCAGTATTGTCAGCACTCCTACAAGCACCTGCTTGCAAAGTGGAGGGTATTCCAAAAGAAAGCCCCTTATTAAATGGTTCTAATGTAACTTGTGGATGAATTAGTGATTCATTGCTTTGTAAGCAGTAAGAATTCAATAATACCTAACTGATAATCACCGGCTTTGGCACTATAGCCATTTATCCTGTACATAATAAAGGATTGAAGTATAATCACTTTGTTAAACTTTATATTTTTTCATGTATAATGTACTGTACTTATTAGAGAACTTTGCCTCCTTTTACATCAAACTTCAAAAAAAAGTGTTTTTTACCTCTAGAGTTTGGTTTCTGTTGGTGCTTTTTAAAATTTTAGTCTGATCTCCTTTTTGTTAAGTCTCTTGCATTAGCATGATGTTGCAGCAATGAATTCCCCTCCCTGAGCTCAAGAATATTCTGAATTTTGATGCCTGTAATTAACCTTACATACTTATGTATATTATGTAAGTAAATGTATATTATTTTGTATGTATATATAAAGGACATATTTTTTTTTCTTTCCATCATTTATTTGGTACCAAATAAAACAAAAACCTTTTTCTTATACCAGAAAATAGAAATGCGAGGCCTTTATAATAACAAGCTTACTATCAGCTCATAGATCATCTTGTCAACTTCTGTTTTCGAGGGAATGTCCAACAGAATGGGATATCACAGTTTGTCTCTTTGTCAAAGGGAAAAATAGACCTGAGCTTTAAGGAGACATAACCTTTTGCTGTTCATTTGACTGTTAGGGTCGTAGTTACTTATCTTTCATTGGGTGCACATTCTAAAGCATTGAATGCTGAAATGATGTCTCCATTTTTAGACACTGACCATCTCTTGAGAAGTAGGGCCTTGGTGTATCACTATGTAGCTTGTATACTTTAATGACATGGTAAGCTGTGTCTTCATTTATCAAACAGGGTTTTCTTTGAGATTCTAGTTTCATAGCTTTCTCCATCAGTCTCTTCTAATTGTTTGGAATGTTGTTTCTCTTGTTTTGGCACTATTCCTCTGGTTTTTGCCTTTCCTATAGGAAAGAAAACTGCCATTTAGAAATGATGTGAATTTCTATATTTATTCTGTTTTTTACCCCCTTAGGAACTGAAAATTGACTGAAGTGTGCACATTTATCTAAGGATGAATTAAATAACTTTAAGAAGTTATTTAGGAACATGCACAATTTTTTGTGAAGTTTTGGTCATGTGTTTTCAGAAAACAGTCTTGAGAATTATCACGGGATTTTATTTGGTTCTTGTGTCTGTATTTGCTGCTGTGCTTATTATCTCTTACCTGGGAAACATACTCCATACATATCTGTTGGTTAACACTGATATATATATATATGTATATATATATATACATATATATATGCATTCTGTAACTTACTAATCACGAATCAGCACCTTCCACATTGAATTGTACAAATGCCAGTAGATGTTCCAAATTACCTAGAAATTTCAGAATAAGGTTAATAATCATCCTTATTTTTCTATTTGAAATGGTTGTTAATAACTTAAAAAGTGAAGTGGATCATTACAAGTTTTTTAATTAGAATTTTTCTTTTTATATTTAATTGGGTGTCAAAATTTGCAAATATAATTAATAAAGCATTTAAGAGTAAAGAATTTCTTCAAATGCTGAAAACAGTTGGATTTTTCAACAAGTTTAACATTCTGTTAATCATACTTCTGAAATAATGATTGAATGTGCAACCATTTTATACAGTTTATGAACAACAAAATGCATAGCCTTCAAGAAAGTCTAAAGAGTTCTCTTATTACTGACATCACAAATAATGAATGCAATTTACACATCAAAGCTACTTTGTTGTATCTAATGCAACCCCAGCTCCCTTTTCACCCCTATATTTGGAGAGTCCGTTCCTGTGTGTGGCAATAGCCTTCAGTGAAGTTCTAAATGATCGGTTAGAGTTGGCAGTACTGACAGGGAATGGAGATGTTCTTTGTTAACAAAATGAGTGATAACTTGCTGTTCACTTCCTAGTGAGCTCTGCCTTTAATATTTCTTCAATAAAATTATGAATTTTTCACACACTGTTAAAAATTCATGAACACTCTAAAATGAGAGCCAATTTGTATTTCCAAATTTGCTGATCACCTGCATCTAGAAGTGTAGTGAATTTAGATATATCATTCTGGATTTAAGTTCCAATAAATAATTTTATTGTGATTTTGTTTACTTTCAATATTGCAAAATATTTACTGTCCCCTATTGCCATTTTAGGAGGTTAGTGTTCTTTAAAAAAAAAAAAGTTCCTCAATTAGCTGATTTTCATGACTCTGGTAATTTGTGGCTTGGGATGTTCTTATTTCAGATTTAGAATGGGAGTTACCTAGTTTTAGAATTTACCAAAGATATTTTCCCCCTGTTCTTTCTTTTTTTCATAAAGGGGGGTTTTAACTTATAAAAAATATTACAAAATTCAAAATTCTTCTCAGTGGATATTTTGGTTTTTGAATCTGAATCTGACATTTGTCTATCCTTTGCTTCACAAGTTTTCTCCTTTGGAAAAAAAAAAGCCTGGAGCTCTAAAGTAACCTATTTGTGCCAAAACTTATGAATAGGAGGGGAAGGGAGTGCTGAGGCCCATCTTTTAAAAAAGTTTTTATTTAAATTCTTAACATGGTTTAACATACAGTGTTATATTAGTTTTGGGTGGGACACATTTGATAATAACAATCAGCCTTTGTAAGGATTCATTCCAGGTTACTAGCTGATGAAATTATTTTGGGTAGTTAAAATGAAGTGAAATGAATTAAAGAACATGAAGTAGAGCAAACAGAATGGTTTATTGATTTTCTTTGAAGACACAATAGTTATAGTATCTTTTTTTTACTCATTATCTGTGTGGTGGATATTTAAAGCCAGGATTTTGAAGACCATGATGGCTGAATAAGGGCTGTAAATCCAGGCTAAGGTGCAAATTTCTATGGCTAGCAGTTACTAAAACGGGATGCCAGACTCCAGTTCTCAAATTGTTTTAAATTATGAATATTCATAGTTGAAGAAAGGAGCAGGCACAGTTTTCCCCCTCTCTGAGGAACATCATATTAGAAGTGAAAGAACTAATGGTTGATTTAAAAAAAAAAAACATGTAATGAATATGGACATAAGAAGGCCATGCACCATCCAAGTCAGAATTGGTATTTGTTTCAGAAGTGTTTGAAAGTTTCCATCTATAAAAATGAAGGCAGTTTTGAATGTATGAGACAGTCAAGTGATTTATAATTCAATTAAAAAATTTAATCAGCTAGGTGACTTGGATCTTGGAATGAAGAAAACTTGTACTTTTAAATGTCTGGAAGCTTGAAGATATCAATGCAAACATTTCATGAGTTAGTGTAGGGCAGCTTAAAAAGCACTTGGTTTTATGGTATTGTAGCACAGCTGAAAAAATAAAGTGTCATATCAGGTTGGGGTCACATTTGTCTAAGAAAAACTAACAGGATTTCTTTTGTTAACACAGGAGATGAGATTTATGATAAGGGAAACTTATACTCTTACCCTTCTGTTATGGAAGTGAGTAGAGATTAAAACCTCAGTCTGGAGTTGCATTACTTTTATACATTTTTCATGTAAGGCAATTTTTGCAAGAGAAAAATGATAACAAAAAAAGAGTCCATTTTTTTTTTTTTTGCAAAAATCACAAGTCTGTTTTGGATTTTCATTTTTCTTTCTTTATTGGTATTCTTACAAATGGATTTGAAAGGATAAAAAGCGAAGTATTCCAAACCAAGAAATTGTGTGCATGCATACGATGTGTTTCTAATATGTCTGTATTCATCATAAGTTCTATATGAAAAACAATTTACTTATTTTTATTTCAAGTAATGAAATACGTATTACAGTGTCAATATAATTTGTCATTGGCAAATTACACTATGTTTTTCAAGTTTTTATTTTAATTGCAGTTAATATACAGTGTTATGTTAGTTTCAGGTGTACTATATAGTACTTCGACACTTCCATACATCCCCTGGTGCTCATCAGGACAACTGCACTCCTTAAACCCCATCACCAATTTAAGCCAGCCCCCCCACCCATATAGTAACCTCTCATCTAATAACCATCAGACTGTTCTTTATAAGTGTCTTGTTCTTCCTTTGTCCCTCTCTCTCTCTCTCTTTCTTATTTTTCTTCCCTTTGCTTGTTTGTTTTGTTTCTTAAATTCCACATATGAGTGAAATCGTATGGTGTTTGTCTTCCTCTGATTAACTTATGTCGCTTAGCAGTATTCTGTCTAGCTCTATCCATGTCTTTGCAAATGGCAAGATTTCATGGTTTTGTATGACTGAATTATATATATATATATATATATATATATATATATATATATACACATCTTTTTTTATTTTCCTTTTTTAAATATATATATTTTATATATATATTATGTATATATATATAATTATATATATATATCTTTTTTTATTTTCCTTTTTTTAAATATGAAATTTATTGTCAAATTGGTTTCCATATAACACCCAGTCCTCATCCCAACAGGTGCCCTCCTCAATACCCATCACCCACCCTCCCCTCCTGCCCACCCCCCATCAACCCTCAGATTGTTCTCAGTTTTTAAGAGTCTTTTATGGTTTGGCTCCCTCCCTCTCTAACTTGTCTTTCCTTCCCCTCCCCCATGGTCTTCTGTTAAGTTTCTCAGGATCCACATAAGAGTGAAAACATGGTATCTGTCTTTCTCTGTATGACTTATTTCACTCAGCATAACACTCTCCAGTGACATCCACGTTGCTACAAAAGGCCATATTTCATTCTTTCTCATGGCCACATAGTATTCCATTGTGTATATAAACCACAATTTCTTTATCCATTCATCAACCCATGGACACTTGGCCTGTTTCCATATCTTGGCTATTGTAAATAATGCTAATATAAAAATAGGGGTGCACGTATCCCTTGGAATTAATGTTATTGTATTCTTTGGTACAATAGTGTGATTGCTGTATCATAAAATAGTTCTGTTTTTAACGTTTTGAGGAGCCTCCATACTGTTTTCCAGAGTGGCTGCACCAGTTTGCATCCCAACCAACAGTACATGCACGATTGTTCTTTTTCTCCACATCTTCACCAATACCTTTTGTTTCTTACGTTGTTCATTTTAGCCATTGTGACAGGTGTGAGGTGGTATCTCATTGTAGTTTTTGATTTGTATTTATCTGATGATGAATGATGATGAGCATCTTTTCATGTGTCTGTTGGCCATCTGGATGTCTTCTTTGGAGAAATGTCTGTTCATGTCTTCTGCCCATTTTTAAATTGGATTATTTGCTTTTGGGGTGTTGAGTTTTATAAGTTCTTATTATTTTAGATACTAACCATTTATATTATATGTCATTGAGAATGTCTTCTCCCATTTCATAGGTCTCCTTTAGTTTTGATGATTATTTCCTCCATTATACATAAACTTTTTTTTTTAAGTCCCAATAAGTTATTTTTGCTTTCGATTCCTTTGCCTCAGGAGACATATCTAGAAAAAAACTTGCTACAGCCTTTGTCCTCTTTACAGCCTGTATTCTCTTCTAGGATTTTTATGGTTTCCTGACTCATATTTAGGTCTTTAATCAATTTTGAATTTACTTTTCTGTATGGTGAAAGAGGGAGGTCCAGTTTCATTTTTTTGCATGTTGCAGTCCAGTTTTCCTGACACCATTTATAGAAGAGACTTGTCTTTTTCCTGTTGGATATTCTTTCCTGCTTTGTCAGAGATTAATGGACCAGGTTTATTTTTGGGTTTTCTATTCTGTTCTATTGATCTATGTACCTATATTGGTACCAGTATGTTACTGTTTGGATTATTACTGCTTTGTAATATAACCTGAAGTTTGGAATTGTGGTGCCTCCAGTTTTGCTTTCCTTTTTCAAACTTGCCTTGGCTCTTTGAGGTCTTTTGCGGTTCCACACATATTTTAGGACTGTTTTTTGTGGCTTTGTGAAAAATGCTGGTAGGATTTTGATAGGAATTGCATTGAATATATATACTACTTTGGGTAGTGTAGACATTTTAACAATATTTGTTCTTCCTGTCCATGAACACGAAATATCTTTCCATTATTGTGTCATCTCCAGTTTTTCTCATCAGTCTTGTCTAGCTTTCAGAGCAGAGATTTTTCACCTCTTTGGTTAGGTTTGTTACTAGGTATCTTATTGTTTTTGGTGCAGTTATAAATGGGATGGATTCCTTAATTTTCTTTTCCCTGTTTCATTATTGTTGTATAGAAGTGCAACAGATTTCTGTACTTTGATTTTGTATCCTGTGACTTGACTGAATTGGTTTATATGTTCTAGTAGGTTTTTTTGGTGGAATATTTTGAGTTTTCTATATATAGTATCATGTTATCTTCATATAGTGAAAGTTTTACTTCTTTCTTGCAGATTTGGATTCTATTTCATTTTGTTGTATGAATGCTATGGCTAGGACTATGTTGAATACAAGTGGTGAGAGTGGACATCCTTGACGTTTTCCTGACCTTAGGGGAAAAGCTCTTAGTGCTCTTAGGGGAAAAGGTCTTTCTCCATTTAGGATGATATTAAGTGTGGGTTTTTCAAATATGGCCTTATTATGTTGAGGTATGTTCCATCCAATCCTACCTTGATGAAGGCTTTTATCATGAATGGATGTTGTACTTTGCCAAATTCTTTCTCTGCATCTATTGGAATGATCATATGGTTCTTATCCTTTCTGTTACTGATGTGATGTATTACATGGATTGATTTGTGAGTATTGAACCAACCTTGAAACTCAGGAATGAATCATACTTGATTGTGGTGAATGCTTTTTATTGTATTGTTGAATTTGTTTGATAGTATTTTGTTGTGAATTTTTAAATCTATGTTCATCAGAGATATTGCCGTGTAGTTTTCTTTTTTAGTGTAGTCTTTATCTGGTTTTGGTATCAGGGTAATGCTGGCTTCCTAGAATGAATGAATGAATGTGGAAGTTTTCCTTCCTTTTCTGTTTCTTTTTGAAGAGGTTAAGAAGAATGGGTATTGACTCTTCTTAATTTTTTCAAATTTTTATTTTAATACTAAATATTTTATTTTAATACTAGTTAAAATATAGTGTAATATTGGTATCAGGAGTAAAACTTAGTGATTCAGCACTTAAATATAACACCCAGTGCTCAACACAAAAGGGACCCTCCTTAATATCCATCACCAATTTAGAATAACCCCTGCCCACCTCCCCTCCATCAACCCTCAGTTTGTTCTCTATAGTTAAGTCTATTATGTTTTGCTTCCCTCTCTTTTTTCCCATGCCCTATATTCATCTGTTTCATTTCTTAACATTTTTTTAATGTTTATTTATTGTTGAGAGAGACAGAGACAGAGTGTAAGAGGGGGAGGGGCAGAGAGAGAGAGGGAGACACAGAACCAAGACAAGCTCCAGGCTCTGAGCTGTCAGCACAGAGCCCAATGCAGGGCTCAAACTCACAAACCATGAGATCATGACCTGAGCTGAAGTTGGATGCTTAATAAACTAAACCACCCAGGCTCCCCCATCTTTTTTGTTTCTTAAATTCCACATATGAGTGAAGTTATATGGTAATTATCTTTATGTGACTGTTTTACTTAGGATAACACCCTCTGGCTCCATCCATGTCAATGCAAATGGCAAGATTTCATTCTTTTTGATGGCTGAGTAATATTCCATTGTGTTTATATACCACATCTTCTTTATCCACTCATCAATCAGTGCACATTTGGGCTCTTTCCATAATTAGGCTGTTGTTGATAATGCAGATATAAACATGGGGATGAATGTGCCCCTTTGAATAACTATTTTAATATTCACGGGGTAAATACCTCATTGTATTACAATTGCTGGGTTGTAAGGTAGTTTATTTTTAACTTTTTAAGGAACCTCCATACTGTTTTCTCCAGTGGATGCACCAGTTTGCATTCCTACCAACAGTGTAAGAGGGTTTCCCTTTCTCCCCATCCTTGCGACAGGTGTTGTTTCTTGTGTTGTTAATTTTAACCATCCTGACAGGTGTGAAGTGGATTCTCATTGTGGTTTTGATTTGTAATATCCTGATGATAAATGATGCTGAGCATTTTTTACATGTGTCTGTTAGCCATCTGAAAGTCTTCTTTGGAAACATGTCTATTCATGTCTTCTGCCCATTTCTTCACTGCATTGTTTTTGAGTGTTGTGTTTGATAAATTCTTTATAGATTTTGGATAGTAACCCATTATCAGATATATAATTTGCAAATATTTTCTCCCACTCCATAAGCTGCCTTTTAGTGTTATTGACTGTTTCTGTCGCTGTGCAGAAGCTTTTTATCTTCATGAATTCCCAATAGTTCATTTTAGCTATTGTTTTCCTTGCCTCTTGGATGTGTCTAGTAAGAAACTGCTACAGCCAAAGTCAGAGAGTTTGCTGCCTGTGTTCTCCTCTAAGATTATGATGGTTTCCTGTCTCATATTTAGGTCTCTCATCCATTTTGAGTTTATTTTTGTGTATGGTGTAAGAAAGTGGTCCAGTTTCATTTTTCTGCATGTCACCATCCAGTTTTCCCAACACCATTTGCCAAAGGGACTGTAATTTTTCCATTGGATATTATTTCCTGCTTTGTCAAAGATTAGTTGACCACATAGTTGTGAGTCCATTTCTGAATTTCCTCTTCTGTTCCATTGGTCTGAGTGTTTTTGTGCCGGTACCATACTGTCTTTATCACTATGCTTTTTAATATAGCTTGAAGTTCAGAATTTAGATACCTGCAGCTTTGCCTTTCTTTTTCAGAATTGCTTTGGCTATTTGGGGTATTTTGTGGTTGCATACAAATTTTAGGATTGTTTGTTCTAGCTCTGTGAAAAATGTTGGTGGTATTTCATAGGGATTGCATTACATGTGTAGATTGCTTTGGGTAGTATAGACATTTTATAACTATTTTTTATTTCAATCCATAAGTATGGAAACTTTTTCCATTTCTTTGAGTCATTTCCAATTTATTTCATAAGCTTTCTCTAGTTTTCAGAGAACAGAGCTTTCACGTCTTTTTATTCCTAGCTATCATATGGTTTTGGGGGCAATTCTAAATGGGATGGATTTCTTGATTTATTTTTCTGCTGTTTCATTATTGGTGTATAGCAATGCAACAGATTTCTTTAATTTTTTAAAATGTTTTATTTATTTTTGAGACAGAGAGAGACAGAGCATGAGAAGGAGAGGGGCAGAGAGAAAGGGAGACACAGAATCCGAAGCAGGCTCCAGGCTCTGAGCTGTTAGCACAGAGCCCGACGTGGGGCTCGAACTCATGAATCACGAGATCATGCCCTGAGCCAAAGTCGGACGCTTAACCGACTGAGCCACCCAGGCACCCCAAATGCAACAGATTTCTGCGGGTTGATTTTATATCCTGTGAGATTCATATATTAGCTCTAGCAATTTTTTGGTGTAGTCTTTCGGATTTCTACTTAAAATATTGTGCCATCTGCAAGTAGTGAAAGTTTGCCTTATTCCTTGATGATTTGAATGCCTTTTATTTCTTTTTGTGGTCTGATTGCTGAAGCTAGTACTTCTAGTACTATGTTAAATAACAGTGGTAAGGGTGGGCATCATTGTCTTGTTCCTAACCTTAGGGGAAAAGCTGTCAGTTTCTCCCCATCGAGGATGATATTACCTGTGGATCTTTCGTATATGGCCTCTATGATGTTGAGGTATGTTCTCTCTATCCCCACTTTGTTGAGAGTTTTTATCAAGAATGAATGCTGTACTTTGTCAAATGATTTTTCTGCATCTATTGAGAGGATCATATACTTCTTATCCTTTCTTTTATTAATGTGGTGCATCACATTAATTGATTTGTGAATATTGAACCACCCCTGCAGCCTAGCAATAAATCCCACTTGATCATGGTGAATAATTCTTTTAATGTACTATTGAATTCAATTTGCTAGTATAGTATCTTTTTAATAATTTTTGCATCCATGTTCATCTGGAATATTGGCCTGTAATACTCCTTTTCAGAAAGTGGGGTTTTTGTCTGGTTTTAGAATCAAGGTAATGCTGGTTTCATAGAATGAGTTTGGAAGTTTTCCTTCCATTTCTTTTCTTTCTTTTTTTTTTTTTTGGAACAGTTTGAGAATAGGTATTAATTAACAGTCTGGTATAATTCTTCTGGTAAGCCATCTGGTTCTGGATTTTTGTTTGGTGGGAGCTCTTTGATTACTGATTCAATTTCTTTGCAGGTTATGGGTTAGTTCAAATTTTCTATTTCTTCCTCTTTTAGTTTTGGTAGTTTGTATGTTTCTAGGAATTATCCATTTCCTCAAGATTTCTCAGTTTCTTGGCATATAATTTTTCATAATATTCTCCTATAATTTTTTTGTATTTTGGTGGTGTTAGTTGTGATGTCATCTCTTTCATTCGTGATTTTATTTTATTTATTTGTTTCCTTTCTCTAGTTAGATGTTTATCAATTTATTAATTCTTTCAAAGAACTAGTTTCTACTTTCATTGATCTACTGTTTTTTTTTGTTTGTATATCATTTATTTCTGGTCTAATATTTTTTATTACCTTTCTTCTGCTGGCTTTAGACTGTATTTGATATTCCTTATCTACATCCTGTCAGTGTATGGTTAGGTTGTGTACTGAGAATTTTCTTTCTTCTTCACATAGGACTGTATTATAATATCCTTCCCTATTAGGACCACCTTTGTTGCATCCCAAATATTTTGGACTGTTTTGTATTCATTTTCTTTGCTTTCATGTATTTTTTCTTTAATCCTGGTTAACTCATTCATTCTTTTTTTTAAAAAAAGAATATATTTAGATTCAAATTTTTTAACATACAGTATAGTATTGTTTTCATGAATAGAACCCAGTGATTCATCACTTACATATAACAACCAGTGCTCATCCCAACAAGTGCTCTCCTTAATGCCCATCACTCATTTAACCCATCCGCCCATCCACCTCCCCTCCCATAACCCTCCGTTTGTTCTCTGTATTTAAGAGTCCTTATGGTTTGCCTCCCTCTCTGTTTTTATCTTATTTTTCCTTCCCTTAAACTATGTTCATCTGTTTTGTTTCTTAAATTCCACATATGAGTGAAATCATATGATATCTGTCTTTCTGTGGGTAACTTATTTCATTTAGCATAATAAACTCTAGTTCTATCCATGTTGTTGCAAGTGGCAAGATCTCATTCTTTTTGATTGCTGAGTGGTATTCCATTGTATGTATATACCACATATTCCTTATCCATTCATTAGTCAATGGACATTTGGGCTCTTTCCATAATTAGGCTATTGTGGATAGTGCTGCTATAAAAATTGGGGTGCATGTGCCCCTCAAATCAGCATTTTTTTAATCTTTGGAAAACACCTATTAGTGCATTTCCTGGGTTGTAGGGTAGTTCTATTTTTAATTTTTTGAGGAAACTTCCATACTGTTTTCCAGAGTGACTGCACTAGTTTGTATTCCCACCAATAGTATGAAAGGCTTCCCCTTTCTCCACACCCTTGCCAACACCTGTTGTTTCCTGAGTTGTTAATTTTAGCCATTCTGTCAGGTGTGAGATGATATCTATCTCATTGTGGTTTTGATTTGTATTTCTCTGATTATGATTGATTTTGTGCAACCTTTTCATGTATCTGTTAGCCATCTGGATGTCTTCTTTGGAAAAGTGTTTATGTCTTCTGCCCATTTCTTCACTAGATTTGTTTGTTTGTTTTTTGTTTGTTGAGTTTGGTAAGTTTTTTTAATAGATTTTGGATACTAAACCTTTATCAGATATATCATGTGCAATAACTTCTCCCATTCCATTGTTTGCATTTTCGTATTGTTGATCATTTCCTTCATTGTGTATAAGCTTTTTATCTTGATGAGGTCCCAATGGTTCATTTTTGCTTTTATTTCCCTTGTATCCAGAGACATGTCTCATAAGAGGTTGCTATAGCTGAGGTCAAATTGGTTTCTCCCTGTGTTCTCCTCTAGGATTTTGATGATTTCCTGTCTCACAATTAGGTCTTTCATCCATTTTGAATTTATTTTTGTATTTGGTGTAAGAAAGTGGTCTAGTTTCATTCTTCTGCATGCCACTTTCCAGTTTTCTCAGCACCATTTGCTGAACAGACTTTTTTCATTGGATACTATTTCCTTCATTGTCTAAAATCAGTTGGTCATACATTTGTGGGTCCATTTCTGAGTTCTCTATTCTGTTACATTTATCTATGTATTTGTTTTAGTGCATACTGTCTTGATGATTGCAGGTTTCTAATACAGCTTGAAGTATGGAAGTGAGATGCTTCCAGGTTTGGTTTTCTTTTTCAACATTACTTTGACTATTCAGGGTCTTTTCTGGTTCCATACAAATTTTAGGATACTTTGTTGTAGCTCTGTGAAGAATGCTGGTGTTATTTTGATAGGTATTGCTTTGTATGTGTGGATTACTTTGGGTAGTATAGACATTTTAACAGTATTTGTACTTGGAATCCATGAGTATGGAATGCTTTTTCATTTCTTTCTGTCTTCTTTAATTTCTTTCATAATCTTTCTATAGTTTTCAGTGTATAGATCTTTTACCTTCTTGGTTAGGTTTATTTGTAGTATCTTATGGATTTTGGTGAAATTGTAATTGTGATCGATTCCTTGATCTCTCTCTCTATTGCTTCATCATTGGTATATACAAATGCAACCAATTTCTGTATGTTGATTTTATATTCTGTGACTTTTCTGAATTCATGAATCAGTTCTAGCAATTTTTTTTGGGTTTTCCACGTAGAGAATCACGTCA
Organism: Panthera onca; assembly: GCF_046562875.1. NCBI lineage: Eukaryota > Metazoa > Chordata > Mammalia > Carnivora > Felidae > Panthera > Panthera onca. The sequence goes on along the minus strand of NC_138357.1, from coordinate 57,616,646 downwards.
TCTGCTAAGAGTGAAAGTTTGAGTTCTTTGCAATTTGTATGCTTTTTGTTGTTGTTGTTGTCTGATTGCTGAAGCAAATACTTCCAGTAATATGCTGAACAAAATTGTTGAGAGTGGACATCCCTGTCATGTTCCTGACCATAGGGGGAAAGATCTCAGTTTTTCCCCATTGAAGGTGTTATTGGCTGTGGGTCTTTCATATATGGCCTTTGAGATTTTGAGGAATATTCCTTCTATCCCTACTTTCTTCAGTGTATTTTTTTTTTTATCAAGAATGGATGCTGTATTCTGTCAAATGCTTTTTTTTGCATCTATTAAGAGGATCATATGGTTCTTTTCCTTTCTTTTAGTAATGTGGTGTATCACGTCAATATTGAACCAGCCCTGCAGCCCAGGAATAAATCCCACTTGATCATGGTAAATAATAATTTTAATGTACTGTTGGGATCAATTTGCTACTATCTTATTGAGAATTTTTGCATCCAGCTTCATCAGAGATATTGGCCTGTAATTCTCCTTTTTTAGTGGGGTCTTTTTCTGGTTTTTGTATCAAGGTAATGCTGGCTTCATAGAATGAGTTTGGAAGTTTTCCTTCCATTTCTATTATTGAGAACAGTTTGAGAATAGGTATTAACTCTTCTTGAAAGGTTTGAAAGCCATCTGGTCCTGGACTTTGTTTGTTGGGAGATTTTTGGTAACTGATTCAATTTCTTTGCTGGTTATGGTACTGTTGAAAATTTCTATTTATTCCTGATTCAGTATTGGTAGTATGTGAGTTTCTAGGAATTTGTCCATTTCTTCCAGATTGCCAGTTTTTTGGCATATAATTTTTCACAATATTCTCTTATAATTGTTTGTATTTCTATGATGTTGATTGTGATATCTCCTCTTTCATTCATTATTTTATCATTTTTATTCCTCTTCTCTTTTTGATAAGTCTGACTAGGGGTTAATCAATTTTATTTATTCTTTCAAAAAACCAACTTTTAAATTTCATTCATCAGTTTTACTGGTATTTTATTTCTGTATCATTTATTTCTGCTCTAATATTTCTTATTTCCCTTCTTCTGCTGGTGTTAGGCTTTATTTACTGCTCCTTTTATAGCTCCTTTAGGTGTAAGGTTAGGTTGTTAATTTGGTACTGTTTTTCCTTCTTGAGCTAGGCCTGAATTGCAATGTACTTTCCTCTTAGGACTGCCTTTGCTGCATCCCAAAAGGTTTGGATTATTGTGTTTTCATTTTCATTTCCTTCCATATATAAATATATATTTATTTCTTCTTTATTTTCCTGGTTAACCCAGTCATTCTTTGGTAGGATGTTCTTTCACCTCCATGTATTTGAGGGATTTCTAAATTTTTTCTTGTGGTTGACTTCCAGTTTCATAGCATTGTGTTCTGAAAATGTGCATGGTATGATCTCAATCTCTCTGTGCCTGTTGAGGTCTGATTGAGTGACCCAGTATATGATCTATTCTGGAGAATGTTTCATGTGTACTATAGAAGAATGTGTATTCTGCTGCTTTAGGATGAAATTTTTTGAAAATATCTGTTCAGTCCATCTGCTCCAATGTGTCATTCAAATCCATTGTTTCCTTGTTGATTTTCTGCTTTAGATGATTTGTCCACTCCTGCAAGTAGGGTATTAAAGTCTCATATTCTTATGGTATTATTATCAATGAGTTTCTTTATGTTTGTTATTAATTGATTTATATATTTTGGATTTCTCAAGATGAGGCATAAATGTTTACAATTGTTAGATATTCTTGGTGGATAGAACCCTTAATTATGATATAATGCCCTTTGTCATCTCTTGTTATGGTCTTTGGTTTAAAATCTCGTTTGTCTGATATAAGTAAGGGAACTTTTATTTCTTTTACCTCCATTAGCATGATAGATGTTTCTCCATCCTCTCACATTCAATATACAGGTGTCTGTAGGTCTAAAATGAGTCTCTTATAGGCAGCATATATATAGATATTTTTGTTTTTTTTACTCCATTCTAATTCCCTATATTTTTTATTGTAGCATTTAGTAAATTTACATTCAGAATGATTATTGAAAAATATGAATTTTGTGCCTTTTTGTTACCTATAGAATTGGTGTTTCCGGTGTTGTTCTCTGATCCTTTGTAATCTTTATTGCTTTGGTCTATTTATTTCTCCATTCAGAGAGTCTCCCTTAAATTTCTTGTAGGGCTGGCTGGTTTAGTGGTCATTAACTCCTTTAAGTTTTTGTTGTTGTTGCTGTTGTCTTGAAAAGTCCATATGTCTCCCTCTATTCTGAATGACAGCCTTACTGGATAAAGTATTCTTGTCTGTATATTTTTCCCATTCAACACATTGAATATTTCCTATTTTCCTATTCAACACATTGAATACTTCTGGCCTGCCAAGTTTCAGTGGCCAGATCTGCTACTAACTTTATATGTCTACCCTTGTTGGTTAAGGACCTTTTGTCTCTAGCTGCTTTAGGGATTCTCCCTTTATCTTTGTATTTTTCAAGTGTCACTATTATATGTCATGGTGTTGACCTGTTTTTGTTGATTTTTAAGAGAGTTCCCTGTGTCTCGTGACCTTGAATGCCTGTTTCCTTCCCCTGATCAGGGAAGTTCTCAGCTATAATATGTTCAAATAAACCTCGTATCTCCTTTTCCCACTTTTTTTTGGGACTCCTATGATATGAATATTGTTTTGTTTCATGGAATTTAGTTCTCTATGTCTCCCCTCATGATCTAGCAATTTCCTTTCCATCTTTTTTCAGATTTATTATTTTACATAATTTTAGCTTCTCTTTCACCTTTCCTCTCCTCTGCTTCTTCAGTTCTCATTATCACTGTATCCACTTTGTTTTGAATCTCAGTTATAGCATTTTTTTTCCATCTGGACTAGTTCATAGGTTTTTGACCTCTGCATTAAGAGTTTTTCTGGTGTCTTCCAAGGTTTTCTTCAAGTCCACCTAATATTCTTATGACTGTTGTTCTAAATTCATGTTCAGATATATTGATTATATTTATTTTGAGTAAGGCTGTGATTTCTTCTTGACATTCCTTTTGCGGGGAATTCCTCAATCTTGTCACTTTGCTATGTTTATGTTTTTTGCATGTTTTTAAAGCTTAAAAACCTGAGAGTACTGCTATATTAAAAAGGGGTCATACACTGTGCCCTGGCACTTCAGGAAGTGTTTATGGTGTATGCTATGTGCACTCTGATGTAGCGTTTTGGCTGGTCTTTCCCAATGGTCAGTCCTCTGCAGAACTCCTTGCTTGCAGTGATGGAGTGGTAGGACCTTTAACTAGGTGTGCTTTGATTGTTTGTTGAAGTAATCCGGAAAAATAGAGGGTAAAGCCTGATACAAAACAAACAAACAAACAAACAAACAAAAAAACAAGCAAGCAAGCAAGCAAGCAAATAGCTGTAGGTGTAGTTTTGAAGTCCTAGATTTTTAGTGCATTTGGTGCGTGGGGACTGTTTTCTGTGCTTGTCTTCTGGGAGGAGAGATCCACTGTTTTGACTTAGTCTTGCCACAGTAAATAAGCAGTTGCCAGGCATGGGGAGGTGGTCAGGGTTTGGTGTAAGTGGTTGCTGCCTCCACTTAGGGCTGCTCTCTTGCTCTATGAAGTCCCACCATGTTGGAGTTGGCAGGAAAATGGCTCCAGCCCAATCTCTTATCGAACTGGGGATCTTATATCTCCTACTGTTCAGGCAGCCCTCTCAGAATAGCGAGGGTAGTAAGCTTACCCTGTGCCACAACTCTCCTGCTTTTTTTTCTTTAGCATGTGGATGGCATTCAAAGACCAAATTCTTTTTTTTAACACATTTTTCTTGTTTTAAATTACTTTATTTTTTACTTTTTATTATTTTTAAAATATAATCTCTTGTCAAAATGGTTTCCATAAAACACCCAGGGCTCATACCAATAGGTGCCCTCCTCATTGCTCATCACCCACTTTCCCCTCTCCCCCATCCCCCATCAAACCTCAGTTTGTTCTCAGTATTTAGGAGTCTCTTATGGTTTGCCTCCCTCCCTCTCTGTAACTTTATTTCCCCTTCCCCTCCCATATGGCCTTCTGTTAAGTTTCTCAGGATCCACATATGAATGAAAACATATGGTATCTGTATTTCTCTGTCTGGCTTCTTTCACTTAGCATAATACCCTCCAGTTCCATCCATGTTGCTACAAATGGCCAGATTTCATTCTTTCTCAATGCCAAGTAGTATTCCATTGTTATATATAAACCACATCTTCTTTATCTATTCATCAGTTGATGGACATTTAGGCTCTTTCCATAATTTGGCTATTGTTGAAAGTGCTGCTGTAAATATTGGGGTACATGTGCCCCTATGCATCAGTATTCTGGTATCCCTTGGGTAAATTCCTAGCAGTGCTATTGCTAGGTCATAAGGTAGTTCTATTTTTAATTTTTTGAAGAACCTCCACACTGTTTTCCAGAGAGGCTGCACCAGTTTGCATTCCCACCAACAGTGCAAGAATGTTCCTGTTTCTCCACATCCTCTCCAGCATCTATATTCTCCTGATTTGTTCATTTTTGCCACTCTGACCGGCATGAAGTGGTATCAGTGTGCCTTTGATTTGTATTTCCCTGATGAATACTGATGTTGAGCATCTTTTCATGTGTCTGTTTGCTATCTGGATGTCTTCTTTACAAAAGTATCTGTTCATGTCTTCTTCCCATTTCTGCACTGGATTATTTGTTTTTCAGGTGTGGAGTTTGGTGAGTTCTTTATAGATTTTGGATACTAGCCCTTTGTCTGGTATATCATTTACAAATATCTTTTCCCATTCTGTTGGTTGCCTTTTAGTTTTGTTGATTTTAGTTTTCTTTGCAATACAGAAGCTTTTTATCTTGATGAGGTCCCAACAGTTCATTTTGCTTTCAATTCCCTTGCCTTTGGAGATGTGTCCAGTAAGAAATTGCTGGGGCTGAGGTCAAAGAGGTTTTTCCTGCTTTCTCCTCTAGGGTTCTTATGGTTTCCTGTCTCACATGCAGGCCCTTCATCCATTTTGAGTTTATTTTTCTGTATGGTGTAAGAAAGTGGTCTAGTTTCATTCTACTGCATGTTGTTGTCCAGTTCTCCCAGCACCATTTCTTAAAGAGACTGTCTTTTTTCCATCGGATACTCTTTCCTGCTTCGTCAAAGATTAGTTGGCCATACATTTGTGGGTCCAATTCTGGAGTTTCTATTCTATTCCACTGGTCTATGTGTCTGTTTTTGTGCCAATACCTTACTGTCTTGATGATTACAGCTTTGTAGTAGAGGCCAAAGTCTGGTAATGTGATGCTTCCTGTTTTGGTCATCTTCTTCAATATTACTTTGCCTATTTGGGGTCTTTTGTGGTTCCATACAAATTTTAAGATTGTTTTTTCTAGCTTTGAGAAGAATGCTGGTGCAATTTGATTGAGATTGCATTGAATGTGTAGATAGCTTTGGGTAGTATTGTCAGTTTAACAATATTTATTCTTCCAATCCATGAGCATGGAATGTTTTTCCATTTCTTTATATCTTCTTCAATTTCCTTCATAAGCTTTCTATAGTTTCCAGCATACAGATCTTTTACCTCTTTGGTTAGGCTTGTTCCTAGGTATTTTATGGTTCTTGGTGCAATTGCAAATGGGATCAGGTTCTTTATTTCTCTTTCTGTTTCTCCATTATTGGTGTATAAAAATTCAACCGATTTCTGTTCATTAATTTTGTACCCTGCGACTTGACTGAATTCATGTATCAGTTCTAGCAGTCTTTTGGTGGAGTCTGTCAAGTTTTCCATGTAGTGTATCATGTCATCTGTGAAAAGTGAAAGTTTCACTTCATCTTTGCCAATTTTGATGCCTTATATTTCATTTTTTTGTCTGATTGCTGATTCTAGGACTTCCAATACTATGTTAAACAACTGTGGTGAGAGTGGACTTCCCTGTCATGTTCCTGATCTCATAGGGAAAGCTCTCAGTTTTTCCCTATTGAGGATGATAATAGCTGTGGGATTTTCATACATGGCTTCTATGATGTTTATGTTCCTTCTATCCTTTCTCGAGGGTTTTTACTAAGAAAGGATGCTGTATTTTGTCAAATGCTTTTTCTGCATGTATTTACAGAACCACATGGTTCTTATCTTTTCTTTTATTAATGTGATGTATCTCATTGATTGATTTGTGAATGTTGAACCAGCCCTGCCGCCCAGGAATGAATCCCACTTGATCATGGTGAATAATTCTTTTTATATGCTGTTGAATTCAGCTTACTAGTATCTTGTTGAGAATTTTTGCATCCATATTCATCAGGGATATTGGCCTGTAGTTCTCTTTATTTGCTGGGTCTCTGTCTGGTTTGGGAATCAAAGTAATACTGGCTTCATAGAATGAGTCCAGAAGTTTTCCTTCCATTTCTCTTTTTTGGTACTGCTTGAGAAGGATAGCTATTAACTCTGCTTCAGATGTCTGGTAGAATTCCCCAGGGAAGCCATCTGGCCCAGGACTCTTATTTGTTGGGAGATTTTTGATGACTGATTCAATTTCTTCACTAGTTATGGGTCTGTTCAAATTTTCTGTTTCTTCCCATTTGATTTTGGTAGTGTGTGGGTGTTTAGGAAGTTGTCCATTTCCTCCAGGTTGTCCAGTTTGTTGGCATATAATTTTTCATAGTATTCCCTGATAATTGCTTGTATCTCTGAGTGATTGGTTGTAATAAATCCGTATTCATTCGTGATTTTATCTATTTGTGTTCTCTCTCTTTTCTTTTTGAGAAGCCTGGCTAGAGGTTTATCAATTTTGTTTATTTTTTCAAAAAAACAGCTCTTAGTTTCATTGATCTGTTCTACTGTGTTTTTTGGATTCTATATTATTTACTTCTACTCTGATCTTTATTATTTCTCTTCTTCTGCTGGGTTTGGGGTGTCTTTGCTGCTCTGCTTCTATTTCCTTTAGGTGTGCTGTTAGCTTTTGTATTTGGGATTTTTCTTGTTTCTTGAGATAGGCACGGATTGCAATGTATTTTCCTCTTAGGACTGCCTTTGCTGCATCTGAAAGGGTTTGTATTGTTGTGTTTTCATTTTTGTTTGTTTCCATATATTTTTAAATTTCTTCTCTAATTTCCTGGTTGACTCATTCATTCTTTAGTAGGATATTCTTTAACCTCTATGATTTTGGAGGTTTTCCAGACTTTTTCCTGCAGTTGATTTCAAGTTTCATAGCATTGTGGTCTGAAAGTGTGCATGGTATGATCTCAATTCTTTTATATTTAGTGAGGGCTGTTTCGTGACCCAGTGTGTGATCTATCTTGGAGAATGTTCCATGTGCACTTGAGAAGAATGTATATTTTGCTGCTTTGGGATGCAGAGTTCTAAATATATCTGTCAAGTCCATCTGATCCAATGTATCAATCAGGACCATTGTTTCTTTCCTAAGTCTCTGTCTCGATGTTGTATCCATTATTGTAAATGGAGTATTAAAGTCCCCTGCAATTACCACCTTCTTATCAATAAGGTTGCTTATGTTTGTGATTGTTTTATATATTTGGGTGCTTCTGAATGTGGCTCATAGACATTTATAATTTTTAGCTCTTCCTGTTGGATAGGCCCTGTAATTATTACATAATGCCCTTCTTCATCTCTTGTTACAGCCTTTAATTTGAAGTCTAGTTTGTCTGATATAAGTATGGCTAATCCAGCTTTCTTTTACCTTCCAGTAGCATGATAGATAGTTCTCCATCCCCTCACTTTCAATCTGAAGTTGTCCTTAGGTCTAAAATGAATCTCTTGTAGACAGCAAATAGATGGGTCTTTTTTTTTTAATCCATTCTGATACTGTATGTCTTTTCATTGGAGCATTTAGTATATTTACAGTTAGTGTTATTATTGAAAGATATGGGTTTAGAGTCATTGTGATGTCTGTAGGTTTCATGCTTGTAGTGATGTCTCTGGTACTTGGTGGTCCTTGCAACATTTCACTCACAGTGTCCCCCTTAGGATCTCTTATCAGCCTGATTTAGTGGTGATGAATTCCTTCAGTTTTTGTTTATTTGGGAAAAACTTGATCTCTCCTTCTATTCTGAATTACAGGCTTGTTGGATAAAGGATTCTTGGCTGCATATTCTTCCTGTTTATCACATTGAATATTTCCTGCCATTCCTTTCTGGCCTGCCAAGTTTCAGTAGATAGGTCTACTACAACAATTATGTGTCTACCTTTGTGTGTTTGTGCCCGTTTATCCCTAGCTGCTTTCAGAATTCTCTTTATCCTTGTATTTTGCCAGTTTCACTATGATATGTCATGCAGCAGACCAATTCAAGTTACATCTGAAGGTAGTTCTGTGTAAGTCTTGGATTTCAAGGCCTGTTTCCTTCCCCAGATCAGGGAGGTTCTGAGCTATGATTTGTTCAAGTATACCTTCAGCCCATTTCTCTCTCTTTTTCTTCTTCTGAAGAAATATGATATGGATATTGTTCCATTTGATTGAATCACTTAGTTCTCTAATTCGCCCCTCATAATCCTGGATTTTTTATTCTTTTTCTCAGATTCCTCTTTTTCCATAATTTTATCTTCTAATTCACCTATTCTTCCCTCTGCCTCTTCAATCTGTGCTATGACCTCCTCTGTTTTATTTTGCACCTCATTCATAGCATTCTTTAATTCATCATGACTAGTTTTTAGTCCCTTGATCTCTGTAGCAGTAGATTCTCTGCTGTCCTCTATGTTGTTCTTAAGCCCGGCAATTAATTTTATGAGTATTATTCTAAATTCTTGTTCAGTTATATTGCTTAAATCTGTTTTGATCAATTCTTTAGCTGTGACTTCTTCCTGGAACTTCTTTTGAGGAGAATTCTTCTGTTTCATCATTTTGGCTAGTTTTCTGTCCCCTATGAGTTTTAAAAGCTTGTTGTGTGCTCTGCACCTGTGAGCACTGCTACATTAAAGTGTGGTCATACACTGTCCATGGCCTGGCCCTTCAGGAGGTGTTTTTTGGAGAGTGTTAGTTGCTCTCTGTTGTTGTGACTTTGGTTATGTTATTTGCCTACTTGTGGTGATGTATTGGGCCCTCCACCAGGTGTGCTTTGATTTGTTCCTTGGAGTAGCCCTGTAAAGGAAAACAGACAAACAGGAGACAGAAACACACAAACACACAAATAAAACAAACAAACAAATAAACAAAAACAAAAAAACAATCCAACAGCAAAAAACCAGAAACACTGGCTACAAGTAAAAACATGGTGGTGGCGATGATGATGGAAGAGCACATACAAAGAGAGAAATGACAGGGGCAGGGAAAATGAAAACATAGACATTGTCTAGGCAAAGAGACTAAAAGGCTTCATCCAGAGAGAGAGAAAGGAAAATAAGGAAGGAGGTGGGGAAAAAGAAAGAAAGATAAAGTCACCCAGACAGAGAAACTATATCGCTTGATTATTGCAGAGAGAGAGAGAGAAAGGAATGTAAAGAAGGAAGTGTAGAACATGTATCAAGAGAATGGATTAAATATGTGTATTTAGACAAAGCAATAACCAGAGTAACCTTCATAGAGGAGGGAAGAGATAAGGAGTAGAAATGGTGAGGAGAATATATCTATATATCCAGAATTGACCTTGAATTAATCCAGGCAATGCTGCAGTCCTGGTCTGTAGGAGTTGTCTGTCTGGTTCCATAGGGTCTGTCCTGCTCCAGTAGATACACAGTTACCTAGTGCGGAGGGGCATGGTTTGTTGTAGGCTGGTCCCGCCTCCATTGTGGACCCCTCCAACCCCATCCCTGAAGCCCCGCCTTGGTGGTGGTGGTGGGGGGAATTGCGATCCCCCAGTCTCTTCTCCATGGACCCAGTGGACTCCATTTGAGTCATTCTCACTGTGCCGCAGGCACAGATGGGGTGGTACTACTCACTCTGCCAACATCTCTGACCCTGCACTTGGCTAGGATTCAAAGACCCACTCCGTGCACTCTGGCACTGGGGAAGCACCTCTCTGTGCAGCCTGACATATGGTTCTGGCTGGCTTTATCTGTGCTGCATCACTTCTGGGAGGACCACCTTCTCCTACTGTGGACTGCACCACTGAACTCGCCACCAAGCCCAGGGGTGGAAGATGCAGGCAGGCTTTGTCCTATCATGCTGCCCTCCAGGGAGGGGACCACTTTCTCTTACTATGGTCTGTGCCCCTGATCTACCACCAAACCCAGGGATGGCTCCCCTCCTCCCCAGGTGCACAACCAGGGAGCCACCCCCAGTCCAAAGAAAGCCCCGCAGTTAGAGATGGGATTTTTGTCATTCCCAGTCTGAGGATTTTCTCTTGTCCAGATATAGTCCTACACTTTGTCTCTCCACAGAAGGGGATCCCTTCCTTCTGTGCCTACACAGCCCATTTTATCTCCCCCAGTTCGCAATCACCCACCTATTATGTCTCAGTTTGTCCTGTTTTCTTCCTGGTATATTCAGTCTCTTTTCCTCCCAGACTCTTGGGTTTCAAAGTCCTTTGGCTTCAGCACTTCTTTGTTTGCATGACACAGGAAGTATGGATCCCCCTACTTCTCCACCATGTTAGCCCCTGTCTATTTATTTTTTAGAAAGAGAGAATGTGTGAATGGGGGAGGGGGAGAGAGAGAGAGAGCAAGAGAGAGAGAGAGAGAGAGAGAGAAAGAAAGAGAAAGAGAGAGAATCTGAAGCAGGTTCCAGGCTCTGAGCTGTCAGCACAGAGCCTGATGTGGGGCCTGAACCCATGAACCATTAGATCATGACCTAAACTGAAGTCAGATGCTTAAACAACTGAACCTCCCAGGTGCCCCTCAAAGCCCAAAGTCTTAAAGGACCTGGCACCATGCAGATCCCTCTCCTCCTCTGCAGTAGAGCCTCTCTATGTTTTGTGAAGTCCTCTGTCCCTGAGAAATAGTCCCATGCCTGCATAGTGCATGAAATCTGTGGTGTAGCACTGCTAAAAGCAGCAAAATGTATATTTACCTCTAGGTGCACCTCTGTCCCCTGTTGATGAAAGGCCTTTGGCTGACACCTTCAGGGTATTTTGTCCTTGGGAGGCAATAAACTCTCTTCCAAAAGTACTCTAGGAAGGGGAATGTTCTCTCCTAGTATGCCCCAGAAGTCCCTACTCCATGCTATGAACTCCGGGGCTTGTTTCATTCTCCCCATGAGCATGTGCCATTGCTCTGCTCTGGAGAAAGTTGTGCACTTTCAAAACCTGAGTTTGAGCTCCAAATGCAGTTTTCAAGAAAGAACTGGGACACTCAGCACCTCTTGCTGCCCAGTGTGTGGTCTAGAGAGGTTTTCCTCTTGTGCTAACTCTATGCCACACTTTCTCAACCCCTCTCTCTTTCTCTCACTTTTGTTTCTCCATGGCAAGGGTTCCCTCCCCTCCTTGGCACCACCATTTTTTCTCTCCCAACTTCACTTCTGTGCACCTTTCAGCAGCCAGGCTGTCTCCCTCCTACCATCTGCAGATCTATATCCTGTGTGTTTCATGTAAACTGACCTCCATACAGCTGTGTTTGAGGGATGAGGAAAACGCAGTGTCCCCCTACTTCACCATCTTAACTCCTCCCCAACCCTTTCATTCTATAGTAGGATATTCTGTAATCTCCATGTGTTTGTTGGTCTTTCCAAATTTTGACTTGACATTGACTTCAAGTTTCATAGCCTTCTGGTCTGAAAATATGCATGGTATTATCTCAGTCTTTTGGTACTTTTTGAGGCCTGAGTTTTGACCCAGTATGTGGTCTATTCTAGAGAATATCCCATGTGCACTGGAAAAGAATGTGTATTCTGCTGCTTTAGGATGAAATGTTCTAAATACGTCTGTTAAGTCCATTGGTCCAGTGTGTAATTCAAAACCATTTTTTCCTTGTTGATTTTTTGTTTAGACAATCTATCCATTGTTGTAAGTAGGGTTTTAAAGCCCCCTATTATTATGGTATTATTATCAATGAATTTCAGTATGTTTGTTTTTAATTAATTAATATATTTGAGTTTCTCCATCTTGGGGACATAAATGTTTACAATTGTTAGATCTTATTGGATAGACCACTTAATTATGATATAATACCCTTGCTCATCTCCTGTTACAGTCTTTGTTTTAAAATCTAGTTAGCCTGATATAATTACGGCTACTTTGGCTTTCTTTTGGCATCTATTAGCATGATATATGGCACTCCATCCCCTCACTTTGAATCTGCAGGTGTCCTCAGGTCTAAAACAGGTCTCTTGTAGGCAGCATATAGATGGATGTTTTTTTTAAAAAATCTATTCTGTTACTTTATGTATTAATGAAACATTTAGTGTATTTACATTCAGAGTGATTATTGATATATATGAATTTAGTGCCATTGTGTAATCTGTAAAGTTGTTGTTTCTGATGATGTTCTCTGTTCTTTCTAGTCTTTGTTGCTTTTGGTCTTTATTTCCAAGTCAAAGAGTCCCCTTTAATATTTTTTGCAGGGAGGGTTTAGTAGTCATGAACGTCTTTAGCATTTGTTTGTCTGGGAAAACTTTTATCCCTCATGCTATTGTGAATGAAAACCTTGCTGGATAAATTATGCTTGGGTGCATATTTTTTCCCATTCATCATGTTGCATATTTTATGCCACTCCCTTCTACCTGCCAAGTTTGTCTGGACAGATCTGCTGCAAACCTGATATGTCTAACCTTGTGTGTTAAGGACTTTTTTTCCCTTTCTGGTTCAGGGTTCATTCCTTGTCTGTGTATTTTTTAAATTTGACAATACGTCTTGGCAATGACCTTCTTTTGTTGAATTTGATGGGAAATCTCTGTCTGTATTGGATTTGATATGTTTCCTTCCCCAGATTAGAGAAGTTTTCAGTTATAATTTGGTCAAATAAACCTCCTGCCTCCTTTTCACTCTCTTCTTCTAGTACTCTTATGATATAAATTTTCATATGCTTTGAGGAGATTCTGAGTTCTCTAAGTCTACATTTTGATCCTCTACTTTTTTTCCCTCTACTTTGCAGCTTCATTATTTTTCATAATTTTATCTTCTGTATCACTGATTCATTCCTTTGATTCATCCATCTTCATTGTTATTGGAAAACATCAGTTTTGCATCTAAGTTATGCCCTTTTGTATTTTGGGCCTAAGTAGTTTTTAATTCTTTTACCTCTGCTGTAAGTAATTCTCTAGTGTCTCCTATGCATTTATTAAGGCCAGGTAGTATCCTTATGATTGTTGTTCCAAATTCTGGTTCAGGCATCTTATATCTGTATTGATTAAATCTATGGCTGTTACTTACTCCTATTATTTCTTTTGGGGTGAATTCCTCTGTCTTGTCATTTTGTCTAGGTCACTGCTTTTTTTTTTTTTTGTCTGATTGTTAGGAAAGCCTTTTACATTTTTGCTCCTGAGAGTAATGGCTATATTAAGAAGAGGTTCTGTACTGTCCTGGGCCGCATTCTTCAGGGGGTGTTTCAGAATGTGCACTTTGCTGTTCTGTTTTGGTTGCTCCTTCTCTCAGGTCAGTTCTCTGGAGAGATTCTCCTTGCCTGCGGTGGGGGGGGGGGGGTTGTACCTTGTCCACTGTGTGGCAAGGTTTAACTACATGTATTTTTGTCTGCTTTTTAAATGAAGCTGATCCTATTTTCCCTAGAGCTGAAGTTTTGCAGTGCTCTATGATCTGTAGTCTTGGTGCATGTGAAGGGTTTGTGCTGGTGTTCTGGGGGACGGGCCTGCTGTGCTGAGTATCAAGCAGACTTTCACTAGTGGAGATGCACCTGCAGGGTTCAAGGGTTGGGGTTTCGTTTACATGGCTCCAGCCTCCACTGGGGGGGCACTCTGTTGCTCACTGAAGTGTGTCAATGCTGATGGGTTGGGGAAAATGGTGTTGCTCCCTTCTATCTCATCCCTGGAGTGGTGAATTTGTGTCCACCACTCTTCAGGAAGCCCTCACAGAAGAGGAAACAATCTCCCCTCTTATGTCACCAACTTCTGTCAGATCCCTGCCTTCACCCTGTCTGTATCCAAGTTGTCAGTCTCTCAAGTGGCACAGTAATCCTGTGTTTTATCCCAGGCACACAGCTTGGTTTCAAATCTCCAAATTTTAGGGATCCATGCTGCATGGATCCTCTGTTGTTAGGGTCTTGATGTGCTTTGGCTAGTGCTGGTTTGTCTCAGAAAAGTGGTCTCATGGCTGCTTTATGGCAAAATCCAGCAAAAAGCTAACACCAATGTTTGTTGCCCTCAGCAGGTTTCTTTGTTTATATGCTAGTGAATAGGGAAGCATGTTGCCTCCCACCAGCCCTTTTGTCCTTGGAGATTCCATGCCACCACTCTGAAATGTAATCCAAGAAAGCGGACTGTTTCTCCCCTTGTGAGGATCTTCAGACCATGATGCCTGTTCCTTAGCCTCCAAGCTCCTTCCCCACAGGAGCTCCACTAAGCTAGACATGATCCCAGCGATGGTGCAGACTTCTAAAACTTCAGACTTTGAGCTCCACTGCTTATAATTCTTGTGGTAGTCAACCTCTCTCCCTTTCCAAGTAGAGGGTTTTGGGGAAATTTTTTCTTGTGCAATTCCCTTTGCACTGCTTTCACTCTTTCTCTCTTCCTCCTGTCTCCATTATCAGGGCTGCCTACATTCTGCAGCACCTGCTATTATTTTCTTCCTTAAATCAACTCTCCACAGCTCCTACCTTCCACTATGTGGCTGATTTTTTACCTATAGATGTGTAGTTTGTTCCTTCAATCCTCAGATTGATTTCTTTGGTATTCAGAATGATTTGTTATTTATCTAGCTTTGTTTGAGGGATGAGGCAAGCTTAGGGTCCCCCATACTCTACCAGCTTAATTCTTCCTCCCCCTATGTCTTTTTATTGGATAATTTAGTCTATTTACATTCAGAGTGATTATTGATAGATATAAATTCAGTACATTGTATTGCCTATGAAGTCATTGTTTCTGGAGATTTTCTCTGTTCCTTTCTAGTCTTTGTTGCTTTTGGTCTTTCCCATGCAAAGAGTCCCCTTTAATACTTCTTGCACTGCTGGTTTAGTGGTCACAAATTCCTTTAGTTTTTGTTTGAGAAATTCTTTCTCTCTCCTTCTATTCTGAATGACAGCCTTGCTGGATAAAGTATTCTGGGCTGCATATTTTTCTCATTTAGCACGTTGAATATATCATGCCACTCCCTTCTGGCCTGCCTAGTTTCTGTGCACAGATATGGTGCTAACTTTATTTGTCTTCCCTTGTAAGTGAGGGATTCCTTTTCCCTTGCTGCCTGCATTTTTCAAATTTTACTACACTGTGACTCGGTGTTGGCTTGCTTTTTTTCATTTTGATGGTTATTGTCTGTGTCTCCTGGATTGGGTGTCTGTTTCTTTCCCTAGGTTAGTGAAATTTTAGCTATAATTTGCTCAAATCAGCCCTTTGCCCCCACTCTTCTTCTGGGGGTTCTATGATACAAATGTTATTACATTTTATGGAGTCGCTGAGTTCCCTAAGCCTACATTCGTGATGCAATATTTTTCTTTCCCTCTTCTATACAGCTTCATTATTTTCCATAATTTTATCTTCTATATCACTTATTAGTTCTTGTACTTCCATCCTAATGGTTATTACATCCAGTCAGTTTTGCATCTGTGTTATAGGATTTTTTATTTTGGCCTGACTTGTTTTTAGGTCTTTCATCTCTGCAGGAAGAGTCTCTCTGGTTTATTCTATGCTTTTCCCAAGCCCAGCTAATATCCTTATGATTTTTGTTTTAAGTACTGGTTCAGGCCTATTACTTATATGTATTTTTATTATCTTCCTGGCAGTGACCACTTCTTGTTCTTCCTTTTGGTATGAGTTCTTCTGTTTTGGCATTTTGTCTAGGTCTCTGTCTTCTGTGTATTAGGAAAGCCTATTATGTTTCCTGCAGCTGTGAGTAATGGCTCTATTAAGAATAAGTCATATATTCTCTCAACCTTATGCTTCAGGAAGTGTTTTTGGTGTAGCTGTGTTCCCTCTGCAGTTGTATTTTGGCTGCTCTTTCCCTCAGGTCAGTCCTCTGCGGAGTTTCTCCTCGCCTTCAGTGGAGTGTCTGGACCTTGTCCACTGTGTGCCAAGTTTTAACTAGTTGTGTTTTGGCCTGATTGTTAAAAGAACCTAGATACTATTTCCCCCAGAGCTGAAGCTTTGCAGCATGCTATGGTAAGTAGTTTTAGTGGGTGCAGGGGATTTATCCTGGTCTTTTGGGACCTGCTGTTGCTCTGACTCTCAGGCACACTTGTCCTTGTAACAAAAGCATCTGTAGAGCACAGAGGGTATGGGGCTTGGTGTAAGTGGCTCAAACCTTTGCTGTGTGCACTGTGCCCTTCGCTAAAGTCTGTCAGTGGTGATGGGAGGGGTGAAAAATGGCATCAGGTGCTTTATTTCCCAGAGAAAGTAGTTTACATCCACAGCTGTTCAGGAAGCCCTCATAGGATAGCAAATAATCTCTCCTCTTGTGTCCCAGGTTTCCATCAGATCCCAGCCTTCACCCTGTCTGTGTCTGAGCCATCTGCCCACCTGGCAGTGCAGTGCTCCTGTGTTTTATCTCAGGAGTATGGCTGTACCTCAAAACTACAAATTTTAGGGACCTGTCATGTTGCAGACCCACACTGATCCTCTGGGAGAGGGTCTCGCTATGCTGTGCATGGTTTGGGTTTGTCCAAGAAAAGGAATTGTACAACTGCACAGGGACTTGACTTTTATGGTAAAGCATAGCAAAAATCTGGCATCCAGGTTAGCTGCCCTCAGCAGGCATCTCTGGTCATTTGCTAATTATTGGGGCAGCTCAATGTTGCCCTGCCCCAGCTCTTTTGGCCCCTGAGAGGCAGTGCTGCCTCTCCCAAATGCACTCCAAGAAGGGGAATTGTCTTTCCCAGTGTGACCTAGGGGATCCTCAGAGCACACAGTCCTCTCTCAGGACTCTGCCCTCCTTGTCTATAGGAGCACAGCTACAACTGTCAGGTTTGACCCTGGTGATGGCATGGACTTCTAAAACGTCAGACTTTCAGTTCTGCTGTTTGTAAAATCTTGAGATAATCAGCCCCTCTCTTTTTCCCAGTCAATGGTGTTGGGGAAGTGTTTTTCTTGTGCAGTCCCCATGTGTGCTCCTTTATTTCTCTCTGTATTTCTCTTTCTCTCTCTTTCCTCTCTCTGTGATCCAGGCTTCCTCCCCACTGTAGTACCTCTGATTCTTTTCTTCCCAAATCATATCACTGCACCTCCTACCTTCCACAATATGGCCTATTTTCTCGCTCTAGTTGTATAATTTGTTCTCTCAGTCCTTAGCTTGATTTCCTGGGTATTCAGAATGATTTGATAATTATCTAGCTGTTTGGGGGATGAGGAAAGCATAAGATCCTCTTACTACTCCGCCTGCCATCTTAACTCCTTTCCAACTGTTCTTTAACTGTTTGGTAGAATTCTCCTTTGAAGCCATCTAGCCCTAGACTTTTGTTTGTTGGGAGTTTTTTGATTACTAATTCAATTTCTTTGCTGCTGTTTAGTCTGTTCAAATTTCCATTACTTCCTGTTTCAGTTTTTGGTAGATTATGTATTTCTAAGAATTTATCTATTCTTTGTGGTTGAATTTTTTTTCACAATTTTGTTCATAATAATTTTTCATAATATTCTCTTATGATTATATTTTTATGGTGTTGGTTGTTATTTCAATCCTCTCTCATTTGTGATTTACATGAATCCTTTCTGTTTTTTTCCTGATAAACCTGGCTAGAGGCTTATCAATTTTATTACTTTTCTCAGAGAACCAGCTCTTGGTTTCATTGATCTGTTCTATTTTTTTTTTAATTTCTATATCATTTAGGGGTGCCTGGGTTGATTAGTTGATTAAGTGTCAGACTCTCGATTTTGGCTCAGGTCATGAACTCATGGTCATGAGACTGAACCCTTCATCAGGCTTAGCACTGAGTATACAGCTTGCTTAAGATTCTCTCTTGCTCTCCCTTTGCCCCTGCCCTGCTCTTGTGCATGCACACTTTCTCTTCTCTCAAAATAAAAACATAAAATTTATATCATTTATTTTGCTTGAATCTTTATTATTTCCTTCCTTCTGCTGGATTTAGGTTTTGTTTGTTGCTCTTTTTCTAGCTCCTTTAGCAAGGTTAGATTGTTTGAGATTTTTCTTGGTTCTTAAGATAAGCTATAAACTTCCCTCTTTGAATCACTTTTGATGCATCCCAGAGATTTTGGACTACTGTGTTTTCATTTTAATTTGTTTCCATGTACTTTAAAAATTTCTTCTTTGATTTCCTGGATGAGCCATTCATTCATTATTGGCATGTTATTTAACCTCCATGTATTTGTGGTCTTTCCAGATTTTCTCTTGTGTTTGACTTCTAGTTTCTTAGCATTGTCATCAGAAAAGATGCATGGTATGACCTCAATCTTCTTGAGTTTGTTGAGGATTGTTTTATGACCTACAGTGTGATCTCTTCTGGAGAATGTTCCATGTGCATTTGAAAAGAATGTGTATTCTGTTTTAGGATGGAATATTCGGAATATCTCTTAAGTCCATTTGGTCTAGTGTGTCATTCAAAGCCATTGTTTCCTCATTGATTTTCTGTTTTGTGATCTGTCCATTGATGTAAGTGCGGTGCTAAAATCCCCTACTATTATTGTGTTATTATCAATTAGTTCCTTTATGTTTGTTATTAACTGTTTTATGTATTTCAGTGCTCTACGTTGAGTGCATAAATATTTACAATGATTATATCTTCTTGTTGGATTGTCCACTTTATTATTATATAGTGTCTTTCTTTGTCTCTTGGTACAGTTTTTGTTTTAAAGTCTATTTTGTCCCAGAGCGACTGGGTGGCTCAGTTGGTTAAGCGTCCAACTCTTGGTTTCAGCTCACGTCATGATCTCACAATTCATGAGTTCAAGCCCTATGTTGGGCTCCAAGCTGAGCACACGGAGCCTACTTGGGATACTCTTTCTCTCCTCCCTCTCTCCTCTCTCTCTCTGCCCTTCCACTCTTTGTGCTCTCTCCCAAAAGAAATAACTTAAAAATGCCTATTTTGTCTGAAATTAGTATTGCTACTCTAGCTTTCTTTTGACATCCATTTGCATTTATGGAATTTTCTCCATTTTCTCATTTTCAATTTGTACGTATCTTTACATACGTTGTGAAATGAGTCTCTTGTAAGCAGCATATAGATTTTTTTTTCCTTTTTTTTTATTCATTGTGTCACCCTATGTCTTTTGGCTGGAGCATTTAGTTCATTTACATTCAAAGGAATTATTGATACATATGCATTTAGTGCCTTTTTATTACTTGTTTTTTTTGTTGTTGTTGTTTCTGAAGATTTTCTCAGATCCTTTCTTGTTTTTCTCTCTTTCATGTTTTGCTGATTTTCTTTAGTGATATATTTGGATGTCTTTTTATTTATTCTTTGCATGTTTATTAGTGGTTTTTGATTTATTATTACCATTAGGTTTGTATATAACCTTTCCTGCGTATAGCAGTCTATATTAAGTTGATGGTCATTTAAGTTTGAACCCATTCTTTTCTCCTCTACTCCCCACATTTTATATATTATTAATTTTATATCCTTTTTTTAGTTTATTGACTGATTTTTTAGAGAAATATTCATTTTTACGACTTTTGTATTTCCTACATTTATTCTATCACTTTTGGTGTCTCCTTTCCACACTTAGTTTCCCCTTTAGTACTTTTAACAGGCTGGTTAATGGTCATGAACTTCTTTAGTTTTTGTTTGTCTTGAAAGGTCTTTTTCTCTCCTTCTATTTTGAATGATAGACTTGTTGGGTAGAATATTCTTGGGTACAGATTTTCCCCATTCAGCACTTTGAATATATCATGCCACTCACTTCTGTCTTGCAAAGTTTTTGTTGAAAAATATCCTGCTAGCCTTTTGCTTTCCATTTTAAGTTAATGACTTATTTTGCCTTGAAACGTTGGAAGTTTTTTTTCTATATCACTATATTTTGCAAGTTTAATATACAATATGTCTTAGAGTGGGTCTGCTTTTATTGATTTTGATTGGAATTCTCTGTGCCAAAATTTGGATATTTGTTTCTTTTCCCAGATTTGGTAAGTTTTCAGTTGTTATTTCTTCAAATACATTTTCTGGTCCCTTTTCTTTCTCCTCTTCTGAGACTTTTATAATACAAATCTTATTACATCTGGTGGAGTCACTGAGTTTTCTAAATCTAGTCTCATTTTGTGTAATTCTATTTTTCTTTTTTGTTTAGCTTGATTACTTTCCATTACTCTGTCTTCTAGGTCACCAATTTGTTCCTCTGCTTCTTCTATCCTGCTATTAATTCCATCAAGCATGTTTCTCATTTCATTTATTAAGTGCTTTATCTCTTTAATATTATTACTTATGTATGTGTTAAGTGTCTCACTCATATATTCCACTCTTTTTTCAACTCCAGTGAGTATCTTTGTTGTCATTGGTTTAAATTCTCTCTCAGGCATGTGACTTAAATCCGTTGCACTTAGATCTCTGACTATAGCTTTGTCTTATTCTTTCACTTGGGATGAATTCTGTGTCTCATCATTTTGTCTACCTCTCTGTGTCTCCTTCTGTGTGTTAAGAAATTCAGCTGTGTCTTTTGCTTTTGAATGTAGTGAGTTTATTAAGAAGAGGATCGGGGTGCCCTTCAGTGCATTGTCCTCTGTTCCCCAGAATCTGGCACTTCAGAAGAGTATCCTATGCATGTTACATAGGTCCTGCTGTTGTCACTTTTCCTTTCAGTGCAGTCATATTTCTTTTGTGGGCTGTTTTTACTCTCTATGGTGTTAGTGGGACTCAGGCAGGCCAGGTCTGAAGGGGTGTGACCTCCGGAGAACTTGGGAGAGGGGTGGTGGTGTTAGCAAAATTTGCACTGGGTCACTAGTCCTATGCCAAATAACCTTAGGAGCTGCAGCAACTGAGGGTTCTGTACCATGCTTATTAGGGCTCATGGCTGGGTGAGGTGCAGAAAGATGGCTGGGTACAGCTGCACTTGGTGCATGATCATGGCTGGATGCTTGCAGCTGTGCCTGGTGGGTTGACCAGGAACCAGTGCAGCAGCTGGGCATGGTGTTTTATGGCACCTGGTGGTGCCCTGTTGGGCAGGTGCAGTAGATATGCACATAGGGGCTGGTAGAGGTGCATGCATGGCTGTAACAAAATTTACTATGATCCTAGAGTCCAGGCCAACAAGCTTGGATTAGGCTAGTTCTTCAGAGAACTTGTGGGCATGGAACACTGCCAATGGGTCAAGTAGCAAGTGTCTGTGCAGCCCTGCCTCTGGCAGGTCACTCCGTGTTTATTCTGCTCCTGCAACTCCCCCATTTTTAGAGAAGTCACCCAACAAGCTCCAAAATCAGTATGAAAGATCTGTCTTCTGTTTGCCCCCAGTATTATGCAAACTTCTGGCTTTTTGTTGCCTTTCCATGCAGACTGCTCTCCCTTTAACAGCAAGGACCCAGGTATCACTCACCCTCTGGGTTCACCCAGTGCTGAGTCAGCAGACTTTTAAAACTCTAGTCTCCAAGTACCATTGGCTTTATAAACTCACAGAATTCAGCCCCTCTGGTTTTCAAAGCCAAATGTTATAGGGATCATTTTTCCCCATGTGGGCTCCCTGGTGCATGGGCTTGTTTCTATGACCTCTCTGTTTTCAGAGCTCCCTCCCTCCTGTGAGTAGCTTCCCTCTGCCTTTCTGACCTTCCTAGATTTTCAGCTGCAGGTTCTTCTTTATATTTAGTTATGGAGTTTGTTCTTCCAGTCTTTGGATTTTTCTCTGGTTTGTTGACTTGGATGTGGATGATATCTCGCTCACAGAGTGAGCTCATCTTTCTCCTATTCTGCCATTTTCTCAAGGTTCTCCAAAACTTTCCTATCAGCTATTAAATACAGCTTTATTTCCTCCTTTGAAAGCCTTCAAATATTTTCATGGCTGTCTGGTAGCACTAGATGCATGTGATACATTCTTGCAAGGAAGTAATCAAATCCTTCATAACAAAAAAGCAAATACCAAACTGGCAGCATTCTATGGTTATGAAACCTGTATTTTATTTGAGAGAGATACAGGGAGAGCATGAGTGAGGGAGAGGGGCAGAGAGAAAGAGGGAGATAGAAAGCGAGAGAGGGAGAGGGAGAGAGAGAGAAGAGAAGAGAGAAGAGAGAAGAGAGAAGAGAGAAGAGAGAAGAGAGAAGAGAGAGGATATTAAGCAGGCTTCACACTTAGCATGGAGCCTGAAGCAGGGCTCAATTCTATGACCCTGGGATCATGACCTGAGCTAAAACCGAGAGTCAGACGCTCAACCGACTGAGCCACCCAGGTGCCCCTGTGAAACCTATTCTTAAACTTTAAAAATGATATATACGCTGGTAAAAATATAATGTTCCAGCAAAAGTCATTGCCTGATTATTAACCTACTACAACAGTACTATATTTATATAATGAAAAGTTGACATTTGGATAGTGTTTAATAAAATTGCTCACTGCTTCTTTCTGATTTTATCTATCTTTTGATAAAAAAAGTAATTCGGATATAATAATAGTTTGCATGGCATAATGAATGTGTGTTCCTACCAGTACATAATGCAACAACATGAAATTAATCAATATGTTTTTTTTAGTTTCCAATATTGGGTGTTTGCTTTCATCTTGAGTTCAGTTGGTTAGTGGGATGACTGAATTTTATATTAAAATTCAATAAAGAGGGTTTTCATTTGAAAAATATTAGAGTTGTTCTTTAAACAAAACAAGCAAATGTAAATCATGATAATTAAACTGTGACATGATGGCTTTACTGTGTGTCTACTTATGGAGATTAATAAGGTGACTGCTAGTAAGTGCGAAGTACTAAAAATGAAAGGAGAGCAAAGAGGAATTTTTAGGATTTGCATTATTGTTACCAGTGAGCCACTTCTCTCTAATAGAGAAAAGAGTAAGGTTGCAATACCAAATCCTGTCCATCATAGTTTAAATCATAGATAATGCAGTATTATTACAGGTCAGAGTAATGGGATAAAGCAATCATGGTTGCTGGTGTGAACTGTGAAGTAACTAATTCAGGTTGTTAATTTTAGTTTTCTCTCCCCTCCTTTTAATGTAACATAAATACAAAGGAGTACACAGAGCATAAGTATACAACTTGTTTAATTTTCATAAGGGGAACACACCTGTGTTTGTGAAGCCAGCAGCCAGATTAAGAATTAGAACATCATTAGCACCCCAGAAATCCTTTTTATGCCCCGTTTTATATACCACCACCCTGCCAAGGAATAAGCTGTATTCTGACATTTCTCATCATGTATTTGCCTATTATTGAGCTTCATCTAAATAGAATTATGACATATATAGTCTTTTGTATCTGGCTACTTTTTTATTTTTTATTTTTTTAATTTAAATTTTAGTTAACATACAGTGTAATATTGGTTTTGGGAGTAGAATTCAGTGATTCATCACTCACATGCAACACCAAGTGGTCATCACAAATGCCTCCTTAATACCCATCACCCATCTAGCCCATCTCCCACCCATCTCCATCCATCAACCCTCAGTTTGTTCTCTATTGTTAAGAGTCTCTTGTGGTTTGTTTCCCTCTCTTCTCTTTTTTACCCCTTTTCCCATATGTTCATCTATTTTGTTTCTTAAATTCCACACATGAGTGAAATAATATTGTATTTGTCTTCCTCTGATTGATTTATTTTGCTTACCATAATTCATTCTAGCTCCATCCATGTTATTGCATATGGTAAGATTTCATTCTTTTTGATGGCTGAGTAATATTCTGTATATGGCTACTTTTATTCTATTCACTATTATGTCTGTAAGATCTATCCACGTTTTTATGTGTAGCAGTTTGTTCTTTTTAATTGCTGCATTATAAAGTATTGTATGAATATATAAAATTTATTCATAGTAGGATGAATATATTCAATAGTAGAATGAATAAATATATCAAGTTTATATCAAATTTATTTATTCATTCTACTAGTGATGGATTCTTGGGTTGTTTCCATTTTGGGGCTATTATGAGTAGTGTTTATATGAGTATTCATGTGTTTATCTTCCTATCTTTGATGGACATAAGCATACATTCCTATCATAAGATATATATGTTTACATTTATTTTAAGCATTATAGATATTGCCAAATAGCTTTATACTCTCACCAGCAAACAGAGTGTGAGAGGTCGAGTTTTTTAACTTCATTATTAACATTTGGTATTATTCATATTTTCATTTTAGACATTCTTATGGGTGTGCAATGAGGTCTGTTGGAATTATCAGAAGGGAAAATATGTGTCTGCATAGAGGTTTTTAAATATAGAAAATTATGTTCAGTTAACATCTGTAAGTGATAACCTGATGTTGATTGTAGAGTCCTTTGGGAAGAACCAGTGCTCAGTGTCATCATTTCTCTATGTGGCAACTCAATGCCATTCACTTCATTTTGGTCTTTTCATCTCTCCAATTATAACCAAAGCAAGCAACTTCCAAAACTGATTCTATTTAAGCTGTCATTTTAAGCCAGCTCTGTAAGCTAGAGTACATCTTTGAAATAATCCTGAGAGACTAACCTGATTAAACCCAATTCTGAATTTTAAGCATACACTTACCACATTAGAAAGTTTTGTTATTTTTTAATGATCAACAGGTAGGCTATGAATTTAGAGTCTATGGAACTTTTAAGAAATGTTAAAGTTCGATATCCTCAAGTTGAAATTTGAGCTACATTTTGCAATTGAATGTATTAAGAGAAAACATCACCATGGCTGCTGTTATCAGAGCATTGTTATTTTATTTCTTGTTCTGTATCCTTTCCCAGATGGTTTTTAAAACTAGGTGGCGGTGTAGAGATAGTTACTCTGTCAACCATCATTTTCTGATCAGTACCTCCTTAGGACAGATTATTTTTCATCTGCTTTAAACAGATTGTCTCAGTATGCTCAAAGAAAATGGATTTATAGAGGCAGAGAATAGTTTCTTTGGTATAGGCACCACTCAGGGTTCCTTCCAAGAAAGGTATGCTGTCCCCAGTCTCTGGTTATATTTTTTTAGTTCATCATAATAAGTCTGTAGTTATAGCATAGAAAGAGATGTTTGGAAGATATATGGTCATTGTTTATGAAGGCCAACTCCTAATAGGATATTCAATTAGGTCATCAATTAACTGTGAGGTGGCATTGTCTTCAGAGTCATGGAATCCATTTAGATCTTTCTGTCTGAAACTATGAGATTATTTATATTTCTACTCCATTACCCTAGCATTAAGCAATTGACAGTATTTTTGTAGGGTTATAGTTATTATTTTAATATTTATTAAAATTTTTGAATGGATAGTATAGAATTACTCATTTTGATTTTACAATACATCAATATCTCACTGTGGGAAATTCATCAAGTGTCCTATATTTAGAAAGCAATATTTGTAGGCTAGGTCTACACTGTAATTCATTTTAAGAATTCATTATCTTATATGAAGAGCTAGGGTTTATTCCTAAAAGGACTTAATGTCTTATTAGGTTGGAAGAGAGGCCACACTGAAAAGCAACTCAAGAGCATTGGTTACATCATTCTGGGTTTATTGCGTGTCCACAAAGAATTTAAAAAGAGGACAAAAGTCTACTGTGTAATCAACCTCTGAGTGAATTGATTACCCTAATACTACAAATACTACTTCTAATACTGAAAAGTATCTTGAAAAGATAGAGTTATAACTAAGCCATGGATGGAATAATGAAATATATTTGGTTTTTTTTTGGTTTGTTTGTTTTGAAATATATTTGATTAGATAGATGGTAAGGCAGTGTGTTTTAGCAGAAGGAATAATGGAATAGGTGGCAGAAAATTTCTAGTTCTTGGTTGGCAGGGTCAGTTGCTATCAGTGTAGTATTATGAAAGTCACTTAACTTCTCTCGATCTTCACTTCTTTATCTGTAAAATAAGAAATAGTCACTGTTATCACCTTATATATTCACCATAAGCATTAAAATCATTTGTAAACTTAAAGTATTTTGTAAATATAGTACACTATTATTAGGATTTTACAAATCTAGGATAGAGAGATTACCACTAAAAGTTATTACAGGAAGAAGGGACTCCTATTGGGTGTCCAACTCTTGATTTTGGCTCAAGTCATGATCCCAGGATCATGGGATAGAGCCCCACTTTGGGCCCCAGGCTGAGTGTGGATTCTGCTTAAGATTCTCTCTCTCCTGCCCCTCTCCCCTGTTCATGCTCTCTCTCTAAAATAATAAAATAAAAATAAAATAAAATAAAATAAAATAAAATAAAATAAAAATTATCACTGGAAGAGAGGAAAACTTGGTTTCTGTTGGGTACACATTATATATGAAAACTGGTGAAATAATTGAACATAAAACAGAGAAATCATTCATACCTTGTGCTATGGTATATTATACAATCTTATTTAATAAGGTTTTGCACTATCAGTAAGATATAGTCTGATAAAGGATTTAATGCAGGACTATAAGAACAAAATTAATATAATTATAGAAAGTGATATATGATATAATGTAATAAAACCAGCAAAGCAAGGATATTAGTATATTTCTCTTCCTTTGAGTAAACATTGGAAAAAAACCTCACTATGCATTCTCTACCATTTATTCTTTCCCTTAGTGGCAAAGGAATTTAAAAAGTAAGTGTGTATATTAAAGGTTACCAAAGAAAAGCTAATGAAAATGTCATCAGTGAGATCATGTACATGTACTGGCTAGGTATATTTGACAACTGAAAGTCTATTATTTTGGTACTAGTTCACAAGGAATATCAAATACTTGCCTATCACTTGGATATTTTTAACTCAGAGTATTGTTTTGTTCTTGGACAACAGGTCCATATTCTTTTATGGATGTATATAAAATTAGTTGGAGTTATAAAAACAATTAATAATATTACATATTTTAGACACATACTATATCCAAATGCTTTTACATCTTCTTCTCATTTTCTTCATTTTAAGTCATTACCAACTTTGAAACTGTTATCTGAGTGGTCAATATACATTCTTAATGTAAATTGCCTTTATGGGTAACCACATGGGCCAAGATCAGGAAAATTAGGATATACCATTCCAAATAACATGTATTTGGTTTTTAAGTTAATGCCACTGAAAAACCTCTGCAATATAATAATTCGATGAATCCACAGTAATTTAACACCAAATAAAGAGATTATATTATTGATCTTTCTGGGTTACTACATCTGCTTTTAAAGGTAAATGAAGCATTAACACTGGAGACTGCAGCATTAATCATAACAGTGTCATTGTGAAAGCCGCATTGCTGTCAATTTAATTCTAAGATAAAATAAAGGATTAGCCTACCTTCAAAATCAGGTGGTTAACTTACTGGCCTGCAATGTGAGGTTTCCAGTTAGTTTCAACAAAGTATGTTTCCCTGTAGGAGTTCTGACTCCTAACTTTATAGATGCTGCAGGCATCAGATACTTGCTTGCATTGTATTCCCAGTAATACAGTGTATCCACATCTGCTGTGTATTTAAAAAAAATGTTGTTAAAATCATTTATTTAAAGCATAGTTGTCCGTTAAAAATATACATATACATTAACGAGTCTTGGAGATGGTCTGCTTCACAGTCTCATGGAAATATCAAAGATGTAAAAGAAGATTTTATCTGTCTCATTAAATGAAGAAATACTTTAGCCTGTTTGATATTTCTTGATCGTTTATTAACAATCCTATCTCCTCTTAAATGACTACTTCCTAAATTCCCTTCTATTATCTTTTTATCACCCAAATAATCAACATGTTTTGCTTTTTTGATGTTGATGTGCAAATCGAAGAATTTTTAAAAAACCCTTCCAACAAGACTAGCGAATTCAAGTTTAACATGTAAATATCCCTGGAAGATAAACTTCTCAACCAATTTTTCCCAAAGTCAATTTTGACACAATTTGACACAAATAATAGATTTTATGGTGTCAGTTTAAGAATTCTAGGGGAACTTTTTATAAACATGTGACTCTCAGAGGAATGTACTACTTGTCTACAGAAAAACGTTTTGCTTTACCCTCTGTTTGCATTCATCTTTAGTTTAAGAAGCAGATGGGTTTTGAAAAACAGGAAGCTCTGGGATGGACAGAAAGGTAAAGAAAAGCTAAATCCATAAATGCCATGTAAGCCATCCAGAGGTCTGGTTGGATTCTTCATGTTTACTGTATTAGTGAAACTATATCAGAAGGGAAATGACACACATATTTACAGATTATGTTATCTGTATTTTTGACACTGTAATCAGTATGTTTCCCATATTTACAGAGAAATCTATTAAATCCTAACAAATATTTTGTATGGTTTATTGGGTTTTTAAGTGTTTCCTATGAATCTTATAAATAAGAGAATACTAAGTTAAAAGGAATTAGCTCCAAGAACAATCCCTGAGTATAGGGGGGACGTCAAACTTACTGTTTAGGTGATCAGCTTGTATCAAAATATATTCTACTTTGAATATAGTATCTATATCTCAGAATATGGGGAAATTGAGAGTTTCTGATGATTTATTCTTTCTAATATATGTAAATAGTTTAAGCATGTATTATAGATGATCATCATATAAACAGATATGTGTAACAGCATCACTTTAATATTATTTCATCTATTTCAGAGTAAGGCAAATATAATCTTCAGAATTATTGCTGGATATCTAAACATGGATTATATTATTTATTTTCTTTCTCTTATTCATTACCTTTCAGAAACTAAAGAACTCATGTGATGCTCTCTCCTTCTTTTTTATGTCTTAAATACTTTTTGCAAAGAAATTAAAAGGCTTATTTCAGTAATTTACATCATGTGCCAAATTCACAAATAATAGCTAAGAATAAAGTTTAGCTCTAGCAAGGAAGGCTTTTAAAGGGAAATCCTTGCATCTGTTCCAGTGACTTCCTCATAGTGATTAAGTCATTTCTTGACTCACGATTTCCATAATACTTTGCAAATGAAGCATTTTACTTTTTTGATATTTCACAAGAACTAAAGAGGAGGTCATAAAAAGGGGAAGGAAGAAAAGCAAGTATAACTTAAGTTATACTGCCAAGTATGTGGTATATCATTCAAATATATATGTGAGGGGAAAGGTTTGTAAAACAAAAATTGTAGAAAATACATTTTCACAGTTTGTTTAAAGAAGAATCCACACAAGAAGTTTCTCTGAGATAAAGATGAAAAATGCACACTGGAGCAAGTGTTGCCATTAGTCCTGCTGTTGGGACTGATGGATCAGTACTGAAGTGGCATAAGGGCAGGGGGGCATCAGCCTCAGTAATGGAGAGATGTCTGGGGGAAAGATTGCTCTATCACAGTGATGGGTTCCTAGCATGTTATAAATCGAAGTTTGTTCTTTCCTGACAATGAGATGAGCAGCCCTTTCTCCTTTTCCAAATGAAGTGTCGGACAGAGACAAGGAACAAATGAAAACAAAAAAGTAAGAGAAAGTTTTATCTCCTTAATGTAAATCTCCAGAATCAATCTGCAGCTTAAACAGGAGGTGAAGAAAATACTTCCTTTTACCAATTCCTTCTCATCTCAGGATGCAGAATAGGTAGGATATGATAGCAGTTTTCTTCTTTGCTTGGTGTAACTTGATTCTTAATTAAAAAAATTGAAAACAGGGGTGCCTGGGTGGCTCAGTTGGTTAAGCCTTTGACCTCAGCTCAGATCATGATCTCCCAGTTCGTGGGTTCGAGCCCCACGTTGGGCTCTGTGCTGACAGTTCAGAGCTTGGAGCCTGCTTTGGGTTCAGTGTCTCCCTCTCTGTCCCTCCCCTGCTCTCTCTCTCTCTCAAAAATAAATAAACATAAATTTTTTTAATTGAAAACAAATGTTTTAATACATTCACACTTTTGGTTTAGCCTGAAAGACATGTTGAACTGGGATGATACTCAGAAGAAGGGACAGGATAGATTAAAATATGTAGAGCCCAGGTCTTGATTTCTGGCTAACCATAATTCTGTAAGTAAGTAAACCTGCAATTTTAAGCAAGGTACTCACCCTCCTTGAGTTTAGGTCTTCTCATAAGTAAACTGAGAACAGTAATATTATTTCATAAGTTACTGGGAATATACATGGGATGATATGTAAAAAAACAAAACAAACCTAGCACAGTGCCTTGTGAATAATAAGTTATCGAAAAGTGTTAGTCTCTTCCCCTTTTTACCAGGCTATTAACTTATGTAGCCAGCATTTATTTGCCTTTTCCTAGAAATGATTAAATGAAAACAAAAAAAACTTTTTTCTGATTATTAAAGAAATATTACTGTCATCAAGATGATATCAGCAAGGTTCTATATGTATAAATCACCAAGTTACCAAAATTGCTTGCACTTTTAATAAACAAAATGAAAGAAAACACACAAAATTTATGGAGGGATAATTTCCAACGAAGTATTAGGGTAAATTTGTAACATAGGCAGGGTGAAAACTTTATTATCATCATTTTAGCCACAGGTTGGTTAAGTGACTGGCCTAAAATACCATAGAGGATTAGTAGCAGAGCTAGAAATGAGCAGCAAGTCTTCTTTCTTTCCATCTAGCATTTTAGATTTTGGTTCATATAATTTGTCACTGGGCAAGCAAGAATCACATAGGAATTTTCTTTTAAAAAAAGTAAAAGGGAAAAGAAAATTAGCAGGAAAAAAATCATGCAACACAGACTTATATACCCCTTTTAAGGGAACAGGAAGAGCATCAGTGAGGATCCTAATTGATCTGTATGATAATTAATCATCATACTTGTCAGCTGTAAATGCCAAATTCTAACTTCTTGAAGAGCAGCATGTTGTTCCTTGACCTAGTCTATTTTGACCAAAGTCATAGATCATAACTTCCTCCTGAAGAAATATCATTGATTTCAAGATGAGAATTATAGTAATTCACACACATACATGTAAAAAGAGAGAGAGAGGGAATCTGATTATAAAAGCAAAATACAGATTAGACAACATTTGGGAATCTATATAAAGGCAAATATAAACCCCTTCTATTCCCAGCACCCATTGTTACTGCTTGATATTTTCTTTCTTTTGTGCACACATCTCCATATTTATTTAAACAAAATTGGGATTACAAAGTATACATATTTCTCCATTCTTTTTCTTTTATTTAACTTCACATCATGATTATTTTTACAATGGTTTTAATAATCTTCAGAGACATGCTATTTAATGATGGTGTAATGATTTCTTATATATAATCTTTAAGCATTCTATTAATTGGGATCTAGATTATGTTTTATTTTTAGATATTGTTATTATCATCTTATCGTCTTCGCTTTTGTCATTATATCTAACATTTATTAGGTTCTAGTTATGTTCTAGGCACTGTGTTAAACTCTTAACATGCCTTAGTGCATTTAATCCACTTTGGGGATGTCTATTTCCTCTAAGAAATGGTCTTCTTCTTTCTTTTGTTCCTTCAATTCTATCATGGCATCTAAGTTGGTAGATCATACTTAAAAGGGAGCGTGATGGGGGTGCCGGGTGGCACAGTTAGTTAAGCATCCGACTCTTGATTTCGGCTCAGGCCATGATCTCACTCACAGTCATGAAACTGAGCCATGTGTTGGGCTCTGCACTGAGTGTAGAGCCTGGTTGGTTCTCTCTTTCCCTCTTGCTCTGCCCTTCTCCCATTTGCTTTCTTTCTATCAAAATAAATAAATAAACATTAAAAAAGAGAGTATGATGTATTGGACCATCTCTTGCTTTTAACATATAAGAACCAAGGAAAACAACATCTAATTATTGCAGTCTAACTCATTCTAATGAACAGTACTGATATAAAAATACTGTGGTTATGTTTTCTTCCTGCTTGTTTTATGTGATTAGCTATGATGTTCTCTCTCTCTCTCTCTCTCTCTCTCTCTCTCTCTCTCTCTCTCTCTCTTTGTGTCTTTTCTATTCAGGATTCCTTGGATGAGGGAATTTGCTTTACTTTGTTTAGTTAGAAATGGTGCAGATTTGGGTCCAGAGAAATTCTGCCTCACAGATATGCAGTGTACTGCTAATTCCAGTTAACTATGTTAAGCATGCATGAGGACAATCAGGCAAAAGAGAGTGGATATCTCAGTATAAGCTATCCACAAGAATGGTGGAGTACTAACAACATTCCTTGCATATTGAAAAAAAGTATTTTCCAGGACAAGATGCCAACATAGGAATTCTTAGTATTGATTGCTTCATTTTCATACAGTTCTTTTTAAATTATTTTATCAGAAAATTGTTCATATTTTTTAGCTTGACTTTGCACACTAGATTTTTAAAAGTATTTGAGCATTCTAAACATCACAGACATGAGGAAACAAAGAACACATTTATTGAAGTGCAAAACTGGGAAACAATTTTCTTTAGCTGATTTTTTTTCTATTTTGCCCTTCATGAATGTAGCCAGTGAGTCTGATTCTGATTTAATTAGATAAGAAAATCAGAGGTTAATCAGATGTTGCCTCTTACCTGCATGTGCCATAACATTTGAAATAAGTGATTATTTTCCATTACAATAAATATTAGCTATTATGAATACTTTAAATACCATATCCTATAGTTTATGTATATATGCTTTTTAAATATAGCATCTTAGGGGTGCTTGGGTGGCTCAGTTAAGCGGCTGACTTCAACTCAGATCATGATCTCATGCTTTGTGGATTCCACCCACATGTTGGGCTCTATGCTGATGGCTCAGAGCCTGGAGCCTGCTTCAGATTCTGTTGTCTCCCTCTCTCTCTCTGCTCCTCCCTGGCTTGTGCTCTGTCTCTCTCTCTCTCAAAAATAAATAAACATTAAAAAATTTAAATATAGCATTTTATTAGAAACTCAGGTTAGAAGTGTAACAGCTAACAGTGAGAATGTTTTCTTAAAATAATTGATCAAAATGCATGAAGGAACAAGAATGCTCAGTCTAATACATTTTCCTCTGTACATACTTATGTGCCATGTTTAGCTTCAAAGTCGTATTCTTTGAATAACTTTTTATTTTCAGAACAGAATATTTTTTCAGAAAGTACCCATGTTAGTTGTGACAAGACTCATTAAACGTCGTGTTATTCAATACATCATTAAAATACATGTAGAAATTATTTATTTTAGGTTATCTGTATATCACATATAAAATGTTATTAATGTGCTGAGTTGAGATTTTGCCTAATCTTTGAATGAGTTTATTGTCATCTAATCTTTTGGGAGTATTTCCTTTCTTTAAGGAGACAAAACAAAATTTTATTTCTATGAGTGGTTGTGACAACCACATTTAAAAATGAGATGTTTAATGGAATTACAAGTAAATGGAAATATATTTGCCTGCCAAAAATTAAATAGAAGTATTCTTTGACTAATATCAAAATCTAATCTAAAATAGTTTTAGCCATTTCATACAGGTGACATCTATGCTTAAATATAATTTTCTATCCCCTTTCTGGTATTACTGTTAATTAATTACACAATGTAGTTGAACATTTAGTTAATAAATATGTCAGGCTTTTACCATAGTGTTCTTTTTGCAGAGTTGTGAATTTGCAATTAGTTTTAGATTTACAACATGGTGACAGACAGTGCTGTATAAATAGAGGTTAAACACACAATTTACATATTAATTTCATGATTCATTTATTCAATGATTTATGTGGATATAGGTTGTATTTAATCTCTGTACTGTAGTTGTTTCAGGCATGATGAACAGAATCACTATACTGGCAGAGAAGTAATGATGAACTACGGGAAGTTCGGAGGAAAATAAGAAAAGTTTAGAAACACAATGATTCATTATCTTTAATACTCTCTGAGAGGCAAGTGAAAAGCAATAATGGATTTTTAAAAGGACTACATCTGACAATCTTAAGAGTGGGGGAGGATGGAAATTAACCAGCTAGCACAGTGTAGTGCATAGTAAGGACTGCATCATTTGTTAAGTTGAAATGACTTGAAGTTGAGGATGATAACATATTTCTAATTCTGGATAAAACCTAAATTAAACCTTAAGAAGTTTAAAGCAATTCCTTTTAACTGGCTTCCATTAATTAGCCTTGTTTCCTCATGACAAATACCCCTATACTTAAACAATCCTCTTCTTATCCATTCATGTAGTTTTATTTTATATTCTTGGCCATATTAATACAATGTTAAATATAGATTACAGTAAATAAGAGATTTTCTTTCTGCTTATTTTTTGAAATATTGAAATATATGGACTACTGAAATAGATTATGTCACCTAATTTAAAATTTTTTCTAGTTTGTAGTGGACACAGGCCAGTTTTAAATTGATCTACTTAAAATTTTCAACATATTTCAAAAAAGATCTATTTAAGATAGGTAAATTCATGTATACTTTTCTTTTTGCAATATAAAACCTTGTAATTAAGCAGTTTAAATTGGACAAAACTTAATAATTATGGTAATATTTCTGGAACAGCTTATGGTCTTCAAACTGACCTCATTTTGCTCCTTTTAAATAGGGATCACATTGTGGATATTCCTTAACTTTAGTGCTGGAAGGTTGACCTTATTTTGTTCTTCAGAAGGAGATCATGCCCTACAAGCCTCATATTCTGAAGACCCTTTCCTATGTGAACATATAGATGTAAAACTCATAATGGACTGTGGAATGCTTGTTTACACAGGTCATTGGGCTAGATTCTCCCAGTAGGTAAACTACTTTGGACGTCTTTGTATTAAGCATATTTTAAAGCCACAAATGTTAACATTTAGTATAATAATTGCAAGTTTTGAAATGAAATAAAAAAACACCATTTATTTAATTTAATAAAATGAATCTATTCAATATGCATTTATTTAGCTTCTATTTTATGCTGGGTCCTTTTATATACTCAAAAGGTCTTATTTAATCCTTGCATATCCCTGAATAAGGTATTATCAATTCAATTTTGTGGATGAAAACTCTCAGCCTCTGAGAGATTAAGTAGCTTGTCCCATGGCCAATTTATGAAGATTTGAACCCAAAAGGGGGCTCCAAAGACTTATTTTTTTCTTTCACATTATGCTGTCTCCTGTTAAGGGAAGGAGTTAATGTGTTTGCAAATGTATCTAAAATATTCCAAGAAGTAAAAATAAAGGATCTAATTCAGAGTGCTCAATCTTCACTCTTGGCAATATTGGTTCCACTCATGCTTAAAGTTTCCCAGTCTAACAGTGTGTATGATGATTCCAGTAATTTTAGTGGATTTACTTAGTAGACAAAATTGATTTCTTCTGTTGTCTATATTGCCTTTTGTTGGTTCAGTTCCAACTATTTCTCATGTTCAGAGCTCCTGTATTCTTCAGAAAAGTTCTAAGAGCCAAAGAGTTAGATGATTAGTGAGTAAATGTTCACACTTCTTCACTCTCTAGTGTCTCAGCATTTTTCTTGAATGCAGTAGTTTCTTGTAGAAAACATACAGGTAATATACAAATCCATGACATATGATCATTCCCTGGGGTAATCTAATGATTTAATACAGAGGGATTTAGTGGAAAACAAAGCCATCTCATCAAAGCAATTGGTGTTAAAGCAAGCAGCAAATTTCACAAACTAATTCTTTGGTTCTTCTTCCCCTAATGGTTCTTATCCTCTTTCTTCTTCACTCAATTTTCTACTGCCACGCCACTTTCCAGAGGGTGAGGCAGGGATTAAGACTTGATTTAATCTGAAGACATTTTCTAACTACTTAAAATTTACAGCAAAAAGTACTGGATTTAAAATTGTCAAAAATGATTGACTAGGAGTGGAGGATGGAGAGGAATTCCTGGGAGGAAGATGTTTAATGGAGTATATTGTATTCTGGGGCCCATAGTTGAAATGGTCACTATTCCCATTTGCTGGGCACATAATAGGAACCTTTCAGCTTGAAAAAATGGCAATAAATAAAATAAGCCTCTTCCCAATAAGGAAAGTTAGTTTATTATAGTCTTCTGCACTGCGAGCTGTCTTCTTAGCCAATGAGCAATGACACCTAAAGTATACATATGAAGGAAAATTGAAGACGTAGGATGAGTAAAGAGTCATTTCCAACAGCAGATAGACTAGAAAAAGGCAATTTAATGAATGAACAAACAGGTAGTCTTGGCAAGATTCCAAACATGATCTCAAAAATAAACACTTGAAATCTAAGGGCAGGAAAGGGTGCCAAAGCCTAAATATTCTTCTCCCATATAAACCCACAAAACTGCCTTTCCATTTATTTTAATAATTTGCATATTATCAAGCAGTGTCTTGCTTTATAGATGAGTTTCTTTTGTCTTATTAGAGTTAAATCTCACTTTTAAGTCCCTTGAAATTGTAATGTGATGAGTAGCTGACTATAGGGAGCAGGTGTCAAACAATACCTAAATGACATTCTCAATAAAAATAGATATTGAACCATCCTGTCACTTTGTTGAGGGAATAATCTGCTCCCTCAAAAATCCCATTAATCGTATATCGCCTCTGACATTGTTCTTCAGGAATTATTTGCAGTTTATCTTCTGAGCTGGAGCCTTTTATCAGCACAGCAGTTGAACTACAGTGTAAAAAACTGGTAATTGAGTATTTTATCAAATGCTTCTAACAAAACGGACTTTGCAAGTCGTAAATGAAGATTAAAACCATTGCTTGCAGAGATGAACAAATTGGAATGATTTATTATCTGAAACATCAATGTGTCGCTGTTCAGAAATAAAATAGAAAGAAACAACCCTGGCTCCCCTCCACATTAACACTCCCCTCCCTACCCTACTCTCAGAGATATACATCCAAAGCATCCTTAGTTGCAGCCAAAGCAGTGGAAGGAAGGTAAGTACATTTTAATTATTTGTGCTAGCGAAACAGATAAAAAGACAGGAGGAAAAACATCATAATGATAGTCTAGCTGCTGTGGAGTACTATGTAAGAAAAAGAGACAGTAATAAAAGAACGGTGTCAAAGGAAAGCAACTATGCATGCGTACTTTAGTGCTCCTGATTACAGAAACAAGGATTAAATATAATAAATGGGACGATTTAGAAAAGTGGATTTACTGCTTATGTTGAACACCTAAGGTAGCCAATGCTTTTAAAATGGGCTTTATCTCACTTATCTAAAATTTAAAGTAGGCTTTGTCTCACTTATCTAAAATAGCTTTAATGAATGATGTTAGAATAATATGCATTGCAAGAATATTCTGTCTTAATTATTTTAATTTTAGGACGATTTGTATTAATGCAGCATGTCTGCCTATTCAGAGTGCAGCCATGAGGGAGGTTAACAGCAAGTAAATAATTTATAGGAACTTGGTATGGTTTTTCTCACATTTCATTAAATTAAATAATAAGTTTTTGTTTGCTTGTTTTTGTTTTTAAGAATTAAGTTGAGTAAAAGAAAAATCCCCTTTTTGGCGGTGGTTTAAGCTACTAAAATGGTGTCATTACTTTGGAGATGTCATTGAATAAGAATCTTTAATTTCCTTCCAGGATTCCAGCAGGATACCATTGTCTTTGCTGTTCATTCTCTGTATGAACCTAAGAGCTTACTTATTCACTAAGTACAAATCAGATGTCCTTGCATCAGGTAGAAACCAAGGCTGCGAACTTTTTAAGGAATGTGACAAACAATTAGGTACAGTTCTTTTGGTTTGGATAGAAGGAGCTTTATTCTCTTCCCTCATTGCCCCAAGACTTCCATATTTTTCATATCTTTTGGATATAAAATTTAAGAGACAATAGATTGTTACACAGCAAGCATAGCATAATTTTATAAAGAAGTCATAAATGGTTGAATATTTTTTTAAAAAGCTAAAGAATCTGCTTCTCTGCTATGTTTCTGTCACATGAAAACAAAATGATTTCCTAAATATAATTTATATGTAATATATGCTTAAAATATTTCTGTGATTTAGATGTTGGAAGCAACTTGCAAAATGGGATTCATCTAGATAGATGCATATAGATTTGAGTAAAACTAGCAAATTTGTAGAAAAAAAGAAAAGATAAAATCAGATGTACTAAATGAGCAAAGGGAAAAAAAGAGAGAGAGAAACCAAGAAAGAGACTCTTAACCATACAGAACAAACTAATATTTACCAGAGGGAGGATGGGTGAGATAGGTGATGAGGATTTGGGAGTGCACTTGTGATGGGCACTGAGTGATATATGGAATTGTTGAATCACTGTATTGTATACCTGAAACTAATATAACACCGTAAGTTAAATAACTGGGACTAAAATAAAACTTTAAAACTTGTTTTGTCAGGTGGGTTGTCACTCCACCTACCACTTTATTTGTACCTTCCATAAGTTTTGAAAACTCCATTTTTGATAGACAGTACAAAGATATTCAATATTTTATCTGTGAAACCACAAGATTAAGTCCTTGATATTAAAAGGCCTAGTATCTTTCCAACCTAGGTTAAGTAGATTGAGCTTTTAAAACCTGAAGATGCTACAAAACTATTCCCTTACATTTGAACCAACAAATTACTATGTGTGTCCATTTGTATAACAATGCAAATTTTTGAAGGTTTCTATTTTTGTAAGAGTTGGAAATATAAATAGTATTATTGAAAGGGAGGTACTATGTTGTTATAAAAAGGACTGATGGGCAGGACATCAGGAGATGAGTTTTGCCGCTGATCTGGTCATTTGGCTAAAGTAAGTTAACCTCTCTAGGCTTCAGTTGTCTTATTTGTAATATGACAGAGGCTTATTTCCTTTAACTTTTAACAATCTGTGACTTGCCTGAAACTGGGACTAGAACCTTGGCATCCTGTTTTATAGCTGATGGCACTATGCTATATAGACTTGTACCTCACTGTGAAGGCTAGTTGATTGGTTTCTTTTGGACTAGAGAAGACTTCCCAAGTTCTCAGCTTTCTGTGGGAACTATCTTTATCATGATTTTTGCTGAAATACAATCTTGGGATAGGGTAACAAGAGTGATGTAACTAATCTTTAGTCATAAAGCTACATGAGGTTTTGAGAAGGGGTGGGTAATCTCCATGGCCATTAGGTTCAAAGCCATCTTAGAAGTTTTAATATATATAATGGAATGTTAGTTATAAAAAGAATGAAGTCTTGCCATTTGCAATGACATGGATGGAGCTAGAGACTATTATGCTAAGTGAAATAAGTCAGTCAGAGAAAGTCAGATACCATATGATTTTACTCATATGTGGAATTTAAGAAACAAACCAAATGAACAAAAGGGGTAAAAAAAGAGGGAGGAAAACCAAGAAACAGACTCTTAACTATAGAGAACAAACTGTTACCAGAGGGGAGGTGAGTGATGGGTTAAATATGTGATGGGGATTAAGGAGTACACTTGCTGAGATGAGCATAGAGTGTTGTATGGAAGTGTTGAATCACTATATTGTACACCTAAAACTAATATTATAAAGTATGTTAACTAACCACAATTTACATTTATTTATTTTTGAGAGAGAGAGAGAGACAGAGCACAAGTGAGGGAGGGGCAGAGAGAAGGAGACACAGAATCTGAAGCAGGCTCCAGGCTCTGAACTGTCAGCACAAAGCCCGATGCAGGGCTCAAACTCACAAACCGTGAGATCATGACCTGAGCCGAAGTCGGACGCTTAACCTACTGAGCCACCCAGGTGCCCCAAATAACTGCAATTTAAATAAAAACTTAAATAAACAGTGGCACCTGGTTGGCCCAGCCAGTTAAGCTTCTTACTCCTGATTTTGGCTTGGGTCATGATGTCACTGTTCATGAGTTCAAGTCCCCCATATCAGGCTTTGCACTGTCAGCAAGAAGCTTCTTGGGATTCTCTCTCTCCCTCTCTCTCTACCGCTCCCCCGCTTTCTCTCTCTTTCTCAAAAAAAGAAAAAGTAAACTTTAAAAAGCCTTTAAAAATTAAATAAAAATATAGTTTTAAATAGGAAAATAAATATTTAAATTATAAAACATTTTAATATATAAGTTCAACATTGAAATATACAGAAGTGCATTTTGGAGAGAGTGTAGCAGTTCCTTATATTTACATGTTTCAATAGAAGCAGTTCCTTTTATAAATGAAGGCACACAGGCAACACTACTGTGGGATGGATGACTGGTAAAACAGATTCTCCCAGTTTTCCTAGACTGTAGGTATCACCTCCTCTTAAGGAAACATTTATGTTTACTTCCAATAATGCATATTGTATTAACTATCTAAATGACTAGTTTCACCTTTTGCATTTTAAAAGACTTGTTATCACTTTTTCCCCCTTTTCAGTTGCTAACCGACATTCATAGAACAAAGACAAAAGGTGAAGGTAATCAAAAACAGAAAACATTAGTTAATTTTGCCGTTGGTAATTAGTCTTTAAAAAATTCACCCATGAAACAATTCCAGTAACATTACTGTTTTGTCTTTTTAAAAAGTGCTATCTGAATAAAAGTAATCTGATGGGCACACTCTGTCTTTGAATTAACATTTTGAATGGTGAGTCAGTACATTTTTTCATACTATAAAATGAAAGAATAAATAGAATAAAGAGATAAAGCATTAACCACGCATCCCTATTTCTTTAGTTAGGACATTTCTTAGAGTCACTTGTATTCAAGCAACTTTTCATCTTATCAATGAAGTGGTGCCTAGTATAATGTAGCCCATAGATGCTGAGATCAGAGGGAAAAGAGGAGGCATTTCACAATCTTTTTTTAATATGAAATTTGTTGTCAAATTGGTTTCCATACAACACCCAGTGCTCATCCCAACAGGTGTCCTCCTCAATACCCATCACCCACCCCCCATCAACCATCAGTTTGTTCTCAGTTTTAAGAGTCTCTTATGTTTTGGCTCCCTCCCTCTCTAACCTTTTTTTTTCTTCCCCTCCCCCATGGTCTTCTGTTAAGTTTCTCAGGATCCACATAAGAGTGAAAACATAGGGTATCTGTCTTTCTCAGTATGACTTATTTCACTTAGCATAACACTCTCCAGTTCCATCCACGTTGCTACAAATGGCCATATTTCATTCTTTTTCATTGCCAAGTAGTATTCCTTTGTGTATATAAACCACAATTTCTTTATCCATTCATCAGTTGATGGACATTTAGTAGGCTCTTTCCATAATTTGGCTATTGTTGAAAGTGCTGCAATAAACATTGGGGTACAAGTGCCCCTATGCATCAGCACTCCTGTATCCCTTGGGTAAATTCCTAGCAGTGCTATTGCTGGGTCATAGGGTAGATCTATTTTTAATTTTTTGAGGAACCTCCACACTGTTTTCTAGAGTGGCTTCACCAGTTTACATTCCCACCAACAGTGCAAGAGGGTTCCCATTTCTCCACATCCTCTCCAGCATCTACAGTCTACTGATTTGTTCATTTTAGACACTCTGACTGGCATAAGGTAGTATCTCAGTGTGGTTTTGATTTGTATTTCTCTGATGAGGAGCAACGTTGAGCATCTTTTCATGTGCTGTTTGCCATCTGGATATCTTCTTTAGAAAAGTGTCTATTCATGTTTTCTGCCCATTTCTTCACTGGACTATTTGTTTTTTGGGTGTGGAATTTGGTGAGTTCTTTATAGACTTTGGATACTAGCCCTTTGTCTGATATGTCATTTGCAAATATCTTTTCCCATTCCACTGGTTGCCTTTTAGTTTTGTTGGTTGTTTCCTTTGCTGTGCAGAAGTTTTTATCTTCATGAGGTCCCAATAGTTCATTTTTGCTTTCAATTCCCTTGCCTTTGGAGATGTGTCAAGTAAGGAATTGCTGCAGCTGAGGTCAGAGACGTTTTTCCCTGATTTCCACTCTAGGGTTTTGATGGTTTCCTGTCTCACATTCAGGTCCTTTATCCATTTTGAGTTTATTTTGTTGATGGTGTAAGAAAGTGGTCTAGTTTCATCCTTCTGCATGTTGCTGTCCACTTCTCCCAGCACCATTTGTTAAAGAGACTGTCTTTTTTCTATTGGATATTCTTTGCTGCTTTGTCAAAGATTAGTTGGCCATACTTTTGTGGGTCTAATTCTGGGGTTTCTATTCTATTGCATTGGTCTATGTGTCTGTTTTTGTGCCAATACCATGCTGTCTTGATGATTGCAGCTTTGTAGTAGAGGCTAAAGTCTGGGATTGTGATGCCTCCCACTTTGGTCTTCTTCTTCAAAATTACTTTGGCTATTCGGGTCTTTTGTGTTTCCATACAAATTTTAGGGTTGCTTGTTCTGTCTTTGAGAAAAATGCTGGTGCAATTTTGATTGGGATTGCATTGAATGTGTAGATTGCTTTGGGTAGTATTGACATTTTAACAACACTTATTCTTCCAATCCATGAGCATGGAAAGTTTTTCTATTTCTTTATATCTTCTTCAATTTTCTTCATAAGTTTTCTATAGTTTTCAGCATTCAGATTTTTTACATCTCTGGTTAGGTTTATTCCTAGG
This sequence comes from Panthera onca, assembly GCF_046562875.1. Classification (NCBI taxonomy): domain Eukaryota; kingdom Metazoa; phylum Chordata; class Mammalia; order Carnivora; family Felidae; genus Panthera; species Panthera onca. The sequence goes on along the minus strand of NC_138357.1, from coordinate 57,574,315 downwards.
TATTTTATGCTTCTTGGTGCAATTGTGAATGGGATCAGTTAGTTTATTTGTCTTTCTGTTGCTTCATTATTAGTGTATAAGAATGCAACTGATTTCTGTACACTAATTTTGTATCCTGTGACTTTGCTGAATTCATGTATCAGTTCTAGCAGAATTTTGGTGGAGTCTACCGGGTTTTCCATGTATAATATCATGTCATCTGCAAAAAGTGAAAGCTTGACTTCATCTTTGCCAGTTTTGATGCCTTTGATTTCGTTTTGTTGTGTGATTGCTGATGCTAGCACTTCCAACACTATGTTAAACAACAGTGGTGAGAGTGGACATCCCTGTCGTGTTCCTGATCTCAGGGAGAAAGCTCTCAGTTTTTCCCCATTGAGGATGATATTAGCTGTGGGCTTTTCATAAATGGTTTTGATGATATTTAAGTATGTTCCTTCTCTCCCGACTTTCTCGAGGGTTTTTATTAAGAAAGTTCTTAATTTTGTCAAATGCTTTTTCTGCATCGATTGACAGGATCATATGGTTCTTTTCTTTCCTTTCATTAATGTGATGTATCACATTGATTGATTTGCAAATGTTGAACCAGCCCTGCATCCCAGGAATGAATCCCACTTGATCATGGTGAATAATTCTTTTTATATGCTTTTGAATTCGATTTGCTAGTATCTTATTGAGAATTTTTGCATCCATGTTCATCAGGGATATTGGCCTGTAGTTCTTTTTTTCCTGGGTCTCTGTCTGGTTTAGGAATCAAAGTCATACTGGCTTCATAGAATGAGTCTGGGAGTTTTCCTTCCCTTTCTGTTGTTTGGAACAGCTTGAGAAGGTAGGTATTATCTCTGCTTTAAATGTCTGGTAGAATTCCCCTGGGAAGCCATCTGGTCCTGGGCTCTTATTTGCTGGAGATTTGTGATAACTGATTCAATTACTTCACTGGTTATGGGTGTGTTCAGGCTTTCTCTTTCTTCCTGTTTGAGTTTTTGAAGTGTGTGGGTGTTTAGGAATTTGTCCATTTCTTCCAGGTTGTGCAGTTTGTTGTCACATAGTTTTTCATAGGATTCCATGATAATTGCTTGTATTTCTGAGGGGTTAGTTGTAATAATTCCATTTTCATTCACGATTTTATCTATTAGGGTCACATCCCTTTTCTTTTTGAGAAGACTGGCTAGAGGTTTGTCAATTTTGTTTATTTTTTCAAAACAACTCTTGGTTTCATTGATCTGCTCTACAGTTTTTTTTTTTTTTAATCCTATATTGTTTATTTCTGCTTTGATCTTTGTTATTTCTCTTCTTCTGCTGGGTTTGGGGTATCTTTGCTGTTCTGCTACTATTTCCTTTGGGTGTGCTGTTAGATTTTGTATTTGGGATTTTTCTTGTTTCTGGAGATAGGCCTGGATTGCAACGTATTTTCCTCTCAGGATCTCCTTCGCTGCATCCCAAAGCATTTGGATTGTTGTGTTTTCATTTTCATTTGTTTCCATATATTTTTTAATTTCTTCTCTTACTGCCTGCTTGACCCATTCATTCTTTAGTAGGGTGTTCTTTAACTTCCATGCTTTTGGAGGTTTTCCAGACTTCTTCCTGTGGTTGATTTCAAGCTTCATAGTATTGGGGTCTGAAAGTGTGCATGGTATGATCTCAATTCTTTTATACTTATGAAGGGCTGTTTTGTGACCCAGTATGTGATCTATCTTGGAGAACGTTCCATGTGCACTCGAGAAGAAAGTATATTCTGTTGCTTCGGTATGCATATCTAAATATATCTGTCAAGTCCATCTGATCCAATGTGTCATTCAGGGCCCTTGTTTCTTTATTGATCCTGTGTCTAGATGATCTATCCATTATTGTAAGTGGAGTATTAAAGTCCTTTGCAGTTACCACATTCTTATCAATAAGGTTGCTTATGTTTGTGATTAATTGTTTTATATATTTGGGATCTCCAGTGTTCATCGCATAGACATTTTTAATTGGTATCTCTTCCTGATGGATAGACCCTGTTATTTGTATATAATGCCCCTTTTCATCTCTTGTTACAGCCTTTAATTTTTGTCCAGTTTGTCTGATATAAGTATGGCTACTCCAGCATTCTTTTGACTTCCAGTAACATGATAGGTAGTTCTCCATCCCCTCACTTTCAATCTGAAGGTGTCCTCAGGTCTAAAATGAATCTCTTGTGGACAGAAAATAGATGGGTCTTGTTTTTTTAATCCATTCTGATACCCTATGTCTTTTTGTTGGAGCATTTAGCCCATGTACATTCAGTCTTATTATTGAAATATATGGGTTTAGAGTCATTGTGATATCTGTAGGTTTCATGCTTGTAGTGATGTCTCTGGTACCTTGTGGTCCTTGCAACATTTTACTCACAGAATCTCCCTTAGGATCTCTTGTAGGGCTGGTTTAGTGGTGATTAATTCCTTCAGTTTTTGTTTGTTTGATAAGAACTTTGTCTCTCCTTCTATTCTGAATGACGGACTTGCTGGATAAAGGATTCTCTGCTGCATATTTTTTCTATTCATCACATTGAAGATTTCCTGCCATTCCTTTCTGGCCTGCCAAGTTCAGGGGATAGGTCTGCTACTATTCTCATATGTCTACCTATGTAAGTTAGGGCCTGTTTATCCCTAATTGCTTTCAGAATTTTCTCTTTATCCTTGTATTTTGCCAGTTTCAGTATGATATATCGTGCAGAAGATCGATTCAAGTTATGTCTGAAGGGAGTTCTCTGTGCCTCTTGGATTTCAATGACTTTTTCCTTCCCCAGATCAAGGAAGTTCTCAGCTATGATTTGTTCAAGTACACCTTCAGCCCCTGTCTCTGTCTCTTCATCTTCTGGAATTCCTATGATACGGATATTATTCCATTTGATTGCATCACTTAGTTCTCTAATTCTCCCCCTCATACTCCTGGATTTTTTTTTTATCTCTTTTTCTCAGCTTCTTCTTTTTCCATAATTTTATCTTCTAATTCACCTATTCTCTCCTCTGCCTCTTCAGTCTGAGCTGTGGTCTACTCTATTTTATTTTGCAACTCATTTATAGCATTTTTTAGCTCCTCATGACTCTTTCTTAGTCCCTTGATCTCTGTAGCAATAGATTCTGTGCTGTCCTCTATACTTTTTTCAAGCCCAGTGATTAATTTTATGACTATTACTCTAAATTCTTGTTCCCTTATATTGTTAAATCATTTTTGATCAATTCATTAGCTGTCGTTACTTCCTGCAGTTTGAGAGGAACTTTGGTACAGAGGAGATTCTCTATGTTGGAGTATGAGCTTGGACATGTTGCTTCTCTGTGCCTCCTACCTCATGGGATTATAATGAATAAACTATTATCCATGTAAAAGTACATAAAACAAGTTCCTGACCCACAATAGGTGTCATATAATGATCAGTAATCAATATTATTTGTCAATTATATAAATATATCTCTATAAAATATTTTATGGAATATTGAGCTAACTTTTCCTTTTTTGTCTTTGATATTTATATCCTCTATGGATGAAAAAATAGTAGTGAAATAATTATAATGATGTATGTATCTCAGACTATTTTCTAAATTATATTTTCTAAATGTTTAAAGCCAAATTTAAGTCTTTCAATTGTGTAATTATCTTTATATCGATAAATGATCATGAGTTTACACAAATGATTAGCCTCAATGTTGATATGTAATTTTTGAAAAGAATGTATCACTGATTACTGTGGATGAATTCTCTGTATACATATACTGAGTATTCAGTATCTAAATGTTTGAGAATATTATAGTAAGTGCTAGAAAATAGAGATGAGTGAACACAACCTTATGCATTAGGACTTCTGCTGCTATTGAGATGTGTGTCCATATAAAGATATGAAGAGATAATCTGTTTATTTAAATATAAATAAGCATCTGAAAACCATCCTGACTGGCATCTGAAATTTTAAATCTGAAAATTTCAAAAGCTATTGAATTTTTGAAAATATTTTCTTTAGCTTCTTGAGAATCAGTACCTGTTGGGGTGCCTGGGTGGCTCAGTTGGTTAAGTATCAGACTTCGGCTCAGGTCATGATCTAGCAGTTCATCAGTTTGAGCACCGCGTAGGCTCTGTGCTGACAGCTCAAAGCCTGGAGCCTGCTTCACATACAGTATCTCCCTCTCTCTCCCCTTCTACCGCTCATGCCCTGTCTCTGCTCTGTCTCTGTCTCAAAAATGAATAAACATTTAAAAAAAGGAAAGAAAAGAAAATCATACCTGAAATGAAGACTAATGATTGAATGCCTTCTTAAAGATGAATTAGTATGTTTATTTATGTCCCCAATATTTGTGTGTCACTGATCTATTCATTTAATCATTTTAGGCCTCAGTTACCTCAGCTGTAAATGTAGTCAGCTGTAAATGTAGTCAGGACATTAAGATCCTTTTCATAGGACACTTCATAACGTTCTATAATTCTTATATTATTAGTACTGTAAGAAAGTTATCATAGTAGTGTGCCAACATGATTATTCATATTCATGATCTGAATGTTTAAAAAGCATTCCTGGCTTAGTATGTTACATACCTCTCTCCATTTTATGGCACTAAATATTATAGTTCAATTCATTATAGATTTAAATCTTACTGTACATTGGCTTCACGGTTAATATAGGTAAAACAAGTGCTCATTACTTGAATGTCATAGACTTCGCTCTGCCAGGTTAAATTCTGACACCCACTCTGCGCTATTTTTTCATTTCTATGTGTTTGTAGTTGGGAGAACACTGGTAGATGAGAACAATCAGCACGGGAGAAGAATTACTAGACAGCATAAAGAATGTTTTTTTCCAAAGCAAGTAATGATTTCAGCTCTGTGAATGAAAAGAGCCTGGTAAAGTTCATTTTATCATGTACCAAAGGACCATAGACTTACTTCATTGCTTTATTCATGTAATGGAAATATAATAATCTCAAGTTTTTTAGTTCCTTGAGAAAAGCCAGTGTGCAAATTAAAAGTAATCATAGCAAATAGCAACTAACATTTAGTGAACACTCTCTATGTGCCAAGAATTCTTCTAAGTGCTTTATATATATTGACTCACTTCATCTTCACAAAAACCTTTGAGTAAGGTACTATCATTATCCCTGTTTTTCAGCTGAGGCACACAGAAGCTAAGCAACTTGACCAATGTCACATGGTAAGTAAAAGGTGAAGCTTATTTGAGGATTTAATACCATGCTAGTGGTAAACAGTACTCCTTATTGACTGTTATTACTAGGTGCAGCTACTTACCTGAGCTAAATATAAAGTAATAGTAGAGATCATTTTCTAAAGACTAAGGTTACACAATGATGATGATGCCTCAAAATTAATATGTAGGCTTCATCTAGCATGGTATTTGAAGGTGTGGTTAGGCTGCCTTTAGGTTTCTGTTGAGCATTCTACACTCTACTGCTGCTGTCTTTGGAAAAGTGTAAGTGTTGGTGAGAGCTCTTTTTGGTTTATCACCATATTTGGCTTGAATTTTTAGCAGCTAAATTCTACATACAACATAAAGGGACAATTCACTGACATGTATTTTAGTGACTCCAGCAGTATGCTGACAATTTTTTAAAAAAGTGTAAGCTCTTGACAATACAGATAATCAAATCTCATAATTCAGAGAATAAACTGGTCTCCTGCAAGGGCAGGGAGAAAATTTTCGTCCCTCAATAATTGACTGGATGCATTATTATTCTTAACCCCCATCCACAGCACCTGGTATTTTACCAAAGGCAGGACTAAGAATTATATTACGATGGAACAAAATTTATATAGAAATGACACATTAGGCACCAACCTGCAGAACTAGAGTAGAATGAGCTGAAACTACAGATATTACTTTTGCTCTCTAATGGAGTTCTTTGAGATTTTTCATTTTGTGTTAAAAATTACACTGAGACTTTAGGACTTTGCTGCTTGATTTTATACATGCAGTATTATTGTCTTTTAGGTTTCAATCTTAAAGCTAATGGGATGGCTGATTATAAATGTAAGGCTTTTCAGAATAGTGAATAGGACTCAATTCTCCACCCACTCCTCAAAATGGGAATCAAACAAAGATGAAATTCATCTGTTAATTATATTTTTGTCTAAAGAGTTTACCAATGTTTACATCTATTTTCTAATTTATATTCAGAAGATTTGGGTTGGAAGTGAGGATGCATGCAGATTGCAGAAATTCCTGTTTCCACATGGGTATATTTTGGTCAGTACAAAGTTGAGCAACTTGTTGAGATTTTTAAGGATTTTTAAGTTTTAATTCCAATATAGTTAGCATACAGGATTATATTAGTTTCAGGTGTGCAATATAGTGATTCAACAATTCACCCAGTGCTTATCATGACAAGTGCACTGCGTAATCCCCATCTCCTATTTCACCTGTTCCCCTACCCACCTCCCCTCTGGTAACCATTGGTTTGTTCTCTATAGTTAAGAGTCTTTTTTTTTTTTTTTTTTTTTTGGTTTCTATCTCTCTTTTTCCCTTTGCTCATTTGTTTTGTTTCTTAAAGTCCACATATGAGGGAAATACTATGGTTAAAACTAGAACTACCCTATGATCCAGTAATTGCACTATTGGGTATTTATCCGAAAAATACAAAAACAGTAATTCAAAGGGATATATGCATCTTCAATGTTTATTGAAGCATTATTTACATCAGCCAAAATATGGAAGCAGCCCATGTCCATTGACTTATGAATGGAAAAAGAAGATGTAGTATATATATACAATGGAATATTACTCAGCCATCATAGTTTGGCTATGTTGATGATGTTGCTGTAACCATTGGGGTGCATGTACCCTGTTCAAATCTGTATTTTTGTATCTTTTGTGTAAATACATAATAGTGCAATTACTGAATCATAGGGAAGTTCTATTTTTAGTTTTTTAAGGAAACTCCATACTGTTCTCCAGAGTGGCTGCACCAGTTTGAGTTCCCACCAGCAGTGCAAAAGAACTCCCCTTTCTCTGCATACTCATCACCTGTTGTTTAGTGTGTTGTTAATTTTAGCCATTCTGACAGGTGTGATGTGGTATCTCAGTGTGGTTTTGATTTTTATTTCCCTAATGATGAATGATGTTGACCATCTTTTCATGTGTCCATTAGCCATCTGGATGTATTCTTTGGAAAAGTGTCTATTCATGTCTTTTGCCCATTTCCTCACTTGGTTTTTTGTTTGTTTTTTGGGTGTTGAGTTTGGTAAGTTCTTTATAGATTTTTGGATACTAACCCTTTATTAGATATGTCATTTGCAAATATCTTCTTCCATTCCACAGGCTAACTTTTGTTGATTGTTTCCTTTTCTGTGCATAAGCTCTTTATCTTGATGAGGTCCCAATAGTTGATGTTTGCTTTTGTTTCCCTGGTCTTCAGCAACATGTCTAAAAAGAAGTTGCTCTGACCGAGATCAAAGAGGTTACTGCCTGTGTTCTCCTTTAGAATTTGATGGTTTCCTAGGGGCGCCTGGGTGGCTCGGTCAGTTAAGCGTCCGACTTCAGCTCAGGTCATGATCTCACAGTCCGTGAGTTCGAGCCCCACGTCGGGCTCTGTGCTGACAGCTCAGAGCCTGGAGCCTGTTTCAGATTCTGTGTCTCACTCTCTCTGCCCCTCCTCTGTTCATGCTCTCTCTCTCTCTCTCTCTCTCTCTCTCTTTCTCTCTGTCTCAAAAATAAATAAACGTTAAAAAAAATTTAGAATTTGATGGTTTCCTGTCTCACATTTAGGTATTTCATCCATTGTGAATTTATTTTTGTGCATGGTATAAGAAAGTGGTCTAGTTTCATTTTTCTGCATGTCGCCATCAAATTTTCCCAACACCATTTGCTGAAGAGACTTTTTATATATATATACATTGGATATTCTTTTCTGCTTTGTCAAAGATGAGTGGACCATATAGTTGTGGGTCCATTTCTGGGTTTTCTATTCTGTTTCATTGATCTATGTGTCTGTTTTTGTGCCAGTAGCATACAGTTTTTATGACTAGAGCTTTGGAATATAGCTTGAAATACAGAATCGTGATGACTCCAGTTTTATTTTTCTTTTTCAGGATTGCTTTGGCTATTTGGGGTATTTCGTGGTTCCATACCAATTTTAAGGTTGTTTGAATTAGCTCTGAGAGAATGCTGGTGGTATTTTGATAGGAATTGCATTAAATGTGTAGGCTGCTTTGGGTAATACAGACATTTTAACAATGTGTGTTCTTCCAATCCATGAGCATGGAATGCTTTTCCATTTCTCTGTGTTCTCTTCGGTTTCTTTCATAAGTTTTTCTATAGTTTTCAGAGTACAGATCTTTTACCTCTTTAGGTTTCTTCCTCAGTATCTTATTATTTTTGGTGCAGTTGTAAATGGGATCAATTACTTGATTTCTTTTTCTGTTGCTTCATTACTGGTGTATAGAAATGCAAGATTTCTTGCATTACTGGTGTATAGAACCTGAAAAATGCAGATTTCTGCACATTGATTTCATATCCTGTGACTTTGGTGAATTCATGTATTAGTTCTAGAAATTTTTGATGGAGTCTTTCAGGTTTTCTACATAGAGGATCATGTCATCTGCAAATAATGAAAGTTTGACTTCTTCCTTGATATATTGTATGGCCTTTATTTCTTCTTGTTTTATGATTGCTGAGGCTAGGATTTCCAGTATTATATTCAAAAGTAACGGTGAGAATGGGTATCCTTGTCTAGTTCCTGACTACAGGGGAAAGGCTCTCAGTTTTTCCCCATTGAAGAAAATATTATCTGTCGGTCTTTTGTATATGGCCTTTATTATGTTGAGGTATGTTCCGTCTATTCCTATCTTCTTGAGGGTTTTTATCAAGAATGGGTGCTTTATTTTGTCAAATGCTTTTTTCTACATTTATTGACAGGATAACATAGTCCTTACCCTTTCTTTTACTAATGTGGCGTATCATGTTGAGTGACTTGTGAATATTGAACCAGCCCTGTAGCCCGGGAATAAAACCCACTTGATCATGGTGAATAATTCTTTTATTGTAATGTTGAATTCAATTTTTTAGTATCTTGTTGAGAATTTTGCATCCATGTTTATCAGGGATATTGGCCTGTATTTCTCCTTTTTAGTGGGGTCCTTGCCTGGTTTTGGAATCAAGGTAAGGCTGGCTTTGTAGAATGAGGTTGGAAGTGATTCTTCCATTTATATTTTTTGGAACAGTTTGAAAAGAATAGGTGTTAACTCTTTTTTAAATGTCTGATAGAATTTCCCCTGGGAAACCATCTGATGCTGGACTCTTGTTTGCAGATTTTTGATAACTGATTCAATTCCTTTGCTTATTATGGAACTGTTCAAATTTTCTATTTCTTTCTGTTTCAGTTTTGGCAGTGTGTGAATTCCTAGGAATTTGTCCATTTCTTCACGACTGCCCAATTTGTTGGCATAATTTTTCATAATATTCTCTTATAATGTTTGTATTGCTGTGGTATTGGTAGTAATCTTTCATCTTTCATTTGTGATTTCATCTATTTGGTTCTTTTTTCTTTTCTTTTTGATAAGACTGGTTTGGGGTTTATCAACTTTGTTTATTTTTTTCAAAGAACCAGCTCTTAGTTTCGTTGATCTGCTCTACTAGATTTTGTTTGTTTGTTTCTATATCGTTTATTTCTGCTCTCATCTTTATTTTTTCCCTCTTCTGCTGCTTTTAGGCTTTATTTGCTGCTCCTTTATTTAACTAGTTCCTTTAAGCTTTATTTGCCGCTCCTTTATTTATCAGCTCCTTTAGGTGTAAGGTTAAATTATGTATTTGGGAACTTTCTTACTTCTTGAGGTAGCCCTAAATTGCAATATACTTTCCTCATAGGCGTGCCGTTGCTGCATCCCAAAAGGTTTGGACTGTCATTTTCATTTTCATTTGCTTGCATGTATTTTTTATTTTTTTTAATTTCCTGGTTAACCCATTCATTCTTTAGTAAGATGATATTTAACCACTGTATATATTTGTGGTCTTTCCAATTTTTTTTTCTTGTGGTTGATTTCAAGTTTCATAGTGTTGTGATCTGAAAATATACATAGTATGATTTCTATTATTTTGTACCTGTTGAGGACTGATTTGTGACCCAGTATGTGATTCATTCTGGAGAATGTTACATGTGCACTCAAGAAGAATGTGTATTCTGTTGCTTAGGATGGAATGTTCTGAATATATCTGTTAAGTCCATTTGGTCCAGTGTGTCATTCAAAGCCACTGTCTCCTTGTTGAGCCTTTATTTAGATGATCTGTCCATTGTTGTAAGTGGGGTATTAAATCCCCTACTATTATGGTATTATTATCAATGAGTTTCTTTATGTTTGTTATTAATTGATTTATATATTTGGGTGCTTTCAAGTTGGGGGCATAATTTTTTAAAATTGCTGGATCTTCTTGATGGCCAGATCCCTTAATTATGATATAATGCCCTTCATCATCTCTTGTTCCAGTCTTTTTTTTTTTTTTTTTAATCTAGTTTGTCTGTTATAAGTATGGCTATTCTGGCTTACTTTTGACCTCGATTAGCATGATAGTTGGTTCTCCATACCCTCACTTTTAATCTGCAGGTGTCTTTAGGTCTAAAATGAGTCTCTTGTAGGCAGCATATAGATGGATTTTTTTTCTTTTCCATTCTGATACCCTTTATCTTTTGATTGGAGCATTTAGTCCATTTTCATTCAGAGTGATTATTGAAAGATACGAATTTAGTGCCATTGGGTTGCCTGTAGAGTTGGTGTTTCTGGTGATGTTTTCTGGTCTTCCTAGTCTTTGTTGTTTTGGTCTTTTTTTCCCACTCAAAGAGTACCCCTTTAAATTTCTTGCTGGACTGGTTTAGTGGTAATGAACTCCTTTAGTTTTTGTTTGTCTGGGAAACTCTATCTCTCCTTCTATTCTAAATGATAGTGTTGCTGGATAAAGAATTCTGACTGCATATTTTTCCCTTTCAGCATGTTGAATATTTCTTGGCACTCTCTTCTGGGCTGCAAAGTTTCAGTGGCCAGATCTGCTACTGACCTTATGTGTCTACCCTTTTACCTTAAGGACATTTTTTTCCCTAGCTGCCTTTAGAATTCTCTCTTTATCTTTTTCTTTTGCAAGTTTCACTATGATATGTTGTGGTGTTAACCTGTGTGTGTGTGTGTGTGTGTGTGTGTTTAATTTTGAGGTGAGTTCTCTGTACCTGTTTCCTTCCCCAGATTAGGGAATTTCTAAGCTACAATTTGTTCAAATAAACCTTCCCCTTTTTCCCACTTTTATTTTTCAGGGACTCCTATAATATAGATATTGTTTCATTTTATGAAATCATGTAGTTGTCTAAGTCTCCCCTCGTGATCTAAAACTTTCCTTTCTCCCTTCTTTTCAGCTTCATTATTTTCCATAATTTTGTCTTCTGTATCACTTATTCTCTCCTCTGCTTCTTCAGTCCTTCTGGTGACTGTATCCAGTCAGTTTTGCATCACAGTTAGAGCCTTTTTCATATCAGCCTGACTAGTTTTTGTCTTTGATCTCTGAAGCAAGGGTTTCTCTGGTGTCTTCTATGCTTTTTTCAAGTCCAGCTAGTAGTCTTCTGAGTGTTGTTCTACATTCATGTTCATATATATTTATTATATCTGTTTTGGGCTAGTCTCTGGCTGTGATTTATTCTTGACCTTTCTTTTGTAGACTATTCCTCCATCTGGTAATTTCATCTAAGTTTCTGTCTTTTGGGGGTTTTGTCTTTTAAATGTTTATTTATTTTTGAGAGAGGGAGAGGGACAGTGTGAGCATGGGAGGGGCAGAGAGAGATGGAGCCACAGAATCTGAAGCAGACTCCAGGTTCTGAGCTGTCAGCACAGAGCCTGATGTGGGGCTCAAACTTATGTACTGTGAGATCATGCCCTGAGCTAAAGTTGGACACTTAACCAACTGACCCACCCACATGCCCAATATTTTGCATGTTTTGACTGCTTGTTATGTTTCCTGCACCTGAGAGTACTGCTATATTAAAAATAGATCATACACTGTCTTGGGCCTGGCACTTCAGGATATGTTTCTGGTGTATGCTGTGTGCACTCTGCTTTTGCGTTTTGGCTGTTGTTTCCCACTGGTCAGTCCTGTGCAGAACTCCTTTTTGCTTGCAGTGGTGGAGTGTTTAAACATTTAACTAGGTGTGCTTTGATTTGTTTGCTAAAATAAACCTGGGAAAAGGAGGGAGGAACCTGATTCCAAAAAAGGAGAAGAAAAAAGGGAACAAAAAAAAAAAAAAAGAAAAAGGAAAAAAAAATTAAAAAAAATAAGAAATAAAAGAAAAAAAGAAGACTGGTCCCCCCAAAAAGAGAAAAGGAAGTGAAAAAAATAAATAAGAAACTGTGAGCCTGATTCCAAAGAAAAAAAGGAGATAAAAAAAGAGCAAGCCTAGTCCTATTTCCCCCAGAACTGCAGATGTCTTTTTGAAGCACTTGCTTTTTAGTACACTTGGTGCATGTGTGGTGCTGGCTGTGCTGTCTTCTGGAGGAGAGGGCCATTGCATTGGTCGAGAGTCAGGCTTGTCCCAGGAAATAAGCAGTTGCCAGGCACTGGTGGGATGGGGTTTGTGTAAGCGGTCCCACCTCCACTGGGGTCCACTGTGTGGCTCTCTGAAGTCCAACCATGTTGGTGTTGAGGGGGGGGGATGGTGCCACCCCAATCTCTTGTCCTGGAGAAAGGACCTCATGTCCCTCACTGTTCAGGCAGCCCTCACAGAGTAGTAAGGGCAGTCAGCTTGCACTGCTTCACAGCACCCCTCATCTTTGATTTGATATGCGGCTGGGATCAAAACTCAAAATCATTAAGGACCTGGCACAGAACAGACCCATATTCCTTTTCTAGAGTAGAGCCTCTCCACCCTGTATCTGATGTCTTTTGTCCCAGAAAAACAGTCCCACACCTGTGTGGTCTGTACAATCTGTGGTGTACCACCACTAAAAGCAGCAAAAAAGTTATATGTCCTCTGATTGTACCTATACTCCTGCCAATGAAAGGCCTTTTTCTGGTGCCTACAGGGTCTTGTGTCCTTGGAGAGGCAATATACACTCTTCTAAAAGTACTCTAGGAAGGGGATGTGCTTTCCCAGTGTGCCCTGGAGATCCCTACACCACACTGTGCAATACAGGGCCAGAACCCCTCTTCTCTCCAGTAGCATTTGCCACAGCTCCATTCCTGAGAAGATCACATAATTTCAAAACCTCAGAGTTTGAGCACCACAGGCTGTGATGCAAAAACAAACAAACAAACAAAAAAACACCAAAACCAAAACCAAAAAAAAAAAAAAAAAAAAAAACACCTGTGATACTCTGAACCTTTCACTCACCAGTCTGAGGTCCAGAGAGGTTTTCCTCTTGTAGGAACCTGACACTGCACTCTCTCAACCTCTCTCTCTTTCTCTGCCTTCTGTCTCTTCATGGAAAGGGTTCCCTCCCTTCTAGGGAACCGCCCTTTTTCTCTCCTGCAATTCACTTCCATGTACTTTGCACCTACCGTGCTGTCTCCCTCCATCTGTGGAGATCTTTCTGCCAGTCCGCAGATCAATTTCCTGGGTGTTCCACGTGCTATAGAGCTATGTTTGAGGGACCAAAAAAAATCAGGGTTCCCTACCACTCTGCCTTCTTAACTCCTACCACAAAATATGATTTTAAATATTAATGCCATTGTTTCTACCCAGAAACTAAATATAGAAAAGAAACAACACATAGATTTCTTTTTGAGCCTATAGCAGGAGGCTCTGATAATGGAGCAAGTTGAAAAGGAAATTGAGACAATGATCATTAGGTATATTTCTCCATATGCATACTTGTGAATAGCTCACTCTATATAAGAGTTATGAGTTCAGTGTAATTTTCCAGCACCTCTAGAAATCATTTGGATTGGGAAAAATAGGTAGAGGTGGGAATAGTTTCATGTTGGATTTTTCTCTAAATATATAAGATTAATTCCTCATTAGTTATTGATTTTGATGCTTCAGAACTATAAGCAAGTAATCAAATCCTTTCACTCTTTACACTTGCACATTTTAGCATTTTTTCTTCCAAATCATTGATTATCACTCTTGCCAAATGTATTTTATTATCTTCAGATAATGGTAAGGCAGGATGTAGACTCAATACTATTTGAAATATATTTTTCCATTTGATTTGATAGCAGGCAGATTTCATCTGTTTCACTTTTAACATGCAAATGAATACAGATATCGTTTTTGCATGCTTATGGATTCCCAAAAGAGGGAGATACCTCCTCTTAAATAATCAAAATAAATAAAATTAATATTTAGACAGATTTTTATAAAACCTTCCATTTGAATCAATCAATATTGCTTAGTTGTCTACTATGTGTCTACTCTATAATATATATTGTAAGGGAAATTTGTAAGAAATGTAAGATGTTTTGACACTCACAGAATTTATAGTGTCTCGCAGCATGACATACAAAAAAGAGTATGTGACAGCCCTATAGCATGTAAGTGCAGAAATTTATATTATGGAGAACAAGCAATATAGGAGGTCAGGGGAGAGGTTGATATTAAATAGTTCCATCAAGGGCCTTCAAGCTTTTGAGGCTCTGAGTTTGTTAATGCTGGTCTTTCAGCTTTATAGTTCATCTTGTCAATTTTTCCTTCCCCACCCCCTCCTCAAATTTCTGCTTGTAATATTTTAAGACTAATTCAAATTCTACCCTTTCCATGAGTTCTCACAGTTAGGTTTCATTTTTCCTTTTTTTGTGCACAGAATATCATAACACAATATTTCTATTATTTTATTTGCTTCTAGTGACTATCATAGTGCTTTGCTAATAATAGAATGTCAATATATATTTATTCAATGTATTTGACAATGGAATTGTTACTACAGGTGGGAATTGTATAGAAGCTGAGCCATGAGAGATGAGTAGGAATTGGTTAGGGAGAAAAGGAAGGAACACAACTCTGGGGGTACAAATGAATTTGACCATTTAGAAGGAGCACAAAATGTGCATTTAAAAATATACACTTTGAGTACAATTTGTAAACTTTAATTCTATTCCCCAGAACCAATGGATTTTAATGCATGTACTAAAATATGTTACCTTAAATTTTATCATGCCTTTATTAAAATAGTTGTAGAGGAAGGCATGGTGTATTTCCAATTATTCTTAAAATAATGCCTGTTATGTTAAGTATACTGTTTTAAAAGAAGAGAAAATTTTGAGAAAGACATTTAAAAAGTAAAAGGTTACAAAATTTATCTTGCATTCAGAGAGAACTAAAGAATAAACTATAACAAGGTAATTTGATTTATTGTAGAAGTCACTATGAAAATAGCTAGAGATTAGAGAGAATAACAACCAAAAAAACAAAACAAAACAAAAAAAACCAAAACACAAGGAAAACAGCATCTTGTGAGCACTATAAAAATAATTTGGGTTAGGATAGATTGGACACCTAATTAAAGGCTTGGAGAGATCTTTAGCTTTTTCTGATGTAGAGTGAAAATGGCAGGAACAAGTACCATTGAAGAGCAATTAGGTTTCAATTGCTATTGAGTTGACTTGTGTGGATCAATTCAGAAGTCAACTCAAGTAAGCTGGTCCACATGAGAGAAAAGTACTTGTAAAGATTCCATATAATAAGATTGGGTGAAAATTATATTGAATAAATGAAATATTTCCCTAACATTGTACATACTGCCAGACTCTCAATGGGGCAATGTGGCTTTTATCAATGTATCAACAAGTGTGTGGCTCTCTTGGTTTAGTGTATCTGTTGACTATATTACAATCATTTTATGGGGGGAGAGGAATAAAGGTTTTTAATGCTGACAGGACTACAAAAGAGACCCCCCAAATGGTTGTCTCCCTTTGTAACAAAGATGACATCTAAATGGGGGGACATGCAAATGACTCCATGCCACTCAACAGATACACTGATTCTTTGATAACAGAGAGGTTTTTATTGTTTTATTTTTTTAAATTAATTTATTTATTTTGAGAGAGAGAGAGAGTGTGTATGTGAACAGGGGAAGGGCAGAGAGAGAGGGAAAGAGAGAGAATCTTAAGCAGGATCCATGCTGTCAGCATGGATCCCAATGTGGGGCTTAATATCACGACTGTGAGATCCCTACCTGAGCTGATGTCAACAGTCAGATGCTTAACCTACTGAGCCACCCAGGTACCCTGAGAGGTTTTTATTTTTTAAAACTATGCATTTATGTCTCTATTGCCATTCATAGACCTTTTCATAGTGCCCCATTTATCTGTATGTGTATTTAATTTTAGGAAAATGAAATTGTAGAGATAAAATGCTATGTAATTTTACATAGTATATAGATATGTTTGTTTTTGAGAAGATCTAACTTGACGTTTACTTTCGATTAGCTTTGTACATTAATTTCCTATTTGTAAAAGAATGAGCATTTCCTTTTTTTTTAATCTCCTACTTTATTTGAATGAATGCCCAGCCAATTCTCCTAGGATTTCCATTACTTACTGGGTGTTACTTACATTTTAATTTACTCTTTGTGGATACTATTTAGTTCACTTAAATTGTTATATAATAACTAATGCCTCAGTCAGTGTCCTGAAAGAATATACATATTTCCATTGGTCCCTAATGAGAATGCAAACTATGCCCAATAGGGGAAAAAGTCTCCAAAACAAATATTCCAGATATAAATATTCAGATAAAATGGAAAACTACTAAAAAGAGTTTTAGCATATTTCCATTTAGATTTTCTCCAAATTAAAAACAAAAGCATGTTTTTGATATACATTTAGTCAATAAGGGATACAATGATTTTTGAGTCTATAGTATTATGGTACTGTGGGAAATATAATAAAATTAGTTCACTTGAAAACAAGCCAGGCTCCTGATATCAGTAACCTTTGGGAAACTTAGAAATATTTGGCATTTCCAAATTTTATGATTCTGGTCTAATGGGGTTCAAACCAGACTCATATTTAAGGGAAACCCAGTGGGTCATAGGAATAATATATTTACTGCTTCCAGCATTGGTTTTAATGTTCAGAATACTTTCTTTTGATCTTTACAGAATGTGCATTTTAGGTCTAAGTATTCTATTTTGTTTTTTTTTTTTTTATATTTTTCCTTTAAGGAACATTATTTGTGTTCATCCTGCACTAGAAGTTTCAAGGTCAGCATTACTTACACAATTGTAATAGTCCCAACAGAAAGGTAAATATATATTGACTGAGGCTGAAGTTCCAGTTCTTTCAGTTAAGGTCAACAGCCCCTTAGAGGTACACTACAACCTTTAAATGTCTATTGGTTAAATTACTGATGAATTACTGAACTTTTCAAAATGGATGAAGCCTACATTGTGCTGGGAAGAAACCTGATATATTGTGTCTTTGCCTGATATAATTTTGAACAAGATGCAAAGCAATTTCAATCCAGCCCCAGTTCCAAAACTTTATGGAAATGATTATAAAACTGACCACTGAGGCTGAATATACTGGACCAAAAAAAAAAAAAAAAAAAGATTTAGGGGCACCTTTTCTTTTGCAAACCTGATTTGTAACATTGTCTTAAGATGAATTTAAAATGAGCTGACACTTTAAATTCTCAGTCATGTTAACATTTTAAACTATGTAGATACTGAAAGCATATAGTATTGAAAAGCCTGGAGGTATTGGGGGAAGAGTTAATAAAAAGAATAAAGGACATCATAAGAGAAGATAGATATAAAAACCATCTTCAATGGACAGAAATGATTTGAGGCTTGAGGTAATCATGTAACAGAGTATTGAAAGCAGAACACTACATCATAGTAAAACTAAATGAGACACTTGACTTTGCACATATCTGCTGGCATATTTTAGACAATGTGATCCCTGAGGGTCGGGTTGAGAAAACTAAACAGGTAGGGTAAAGAAGAATGCATTGAAGATGCTGATTTTTTTCCCTCTCATTTATATATAATTAAGTAATATACCACAAAGGGTTTATATAACAAACATTATTGTGTAACTTAAAACTTCTTTGTAGTTCAGTACATTTTCTATTACAAAAATTTTTGTATTTTTGTATCATAATATACATATTATACATAACATACATATACATATATATCAAAAAATACATAATACATAATATACATATTTGTCACAATATACATATTTTGGATGTATATTTGTATCATAACAATGTTTTGATATTATCCTTTCCAAAATGATTTCATTTTTAGTGACTTAAATTTTTACTATAGTTTGACACTACTTTAGAATCATTTAATTACTCAGCCATAAAAAAGAAGAAAATCATGCCATTTGCAAGAACATGGATAGATCTAGAGTGTATAATACTAAGTGAAATAAACCAGTCAAAGACAAATTTCATATGGTATCACTCATATATGGAATTTAGGAAACAAATCAAACAAAGAAAAAAACAGACAAACACAAAAAAGATTCTTAAGTATAGAGAACAAACTGGTGGTTGCCAGAGAGGAGACGGGTGGGGGGATGGGTGAAGCAGGCAAAGTGGATTAAGAGTACACTTATTGAGCACTGAGTAATGTATGGAATTCTTGAATTACTATATTGTACATCTGAAACTAATACAATACTGTATGTTAATTATACTGAATTAAAAATAAAAAGTAAAGTAAATAAAAATGCAAAAAAAACTTAGATGGAATAATAATCTAAAATAACTTTTTTAAACAAAAATTATTTGCTTTCTGAGGGCTGATAGAGGGAAGTGGGTGGGAGATGGGCTAGATGGGTGATGGGTATTAAGGAGGGCACTTATGATGAGCACTGGGTGTTGTATGTAAGTGATGAATCACTGAATTCTACTTCTGAAACTAATATTGCACTGTATATTAACTAACAAAAAATTAAATTTAAAAAGTCTAAGAAAATTATTTGTGAAAGTTATATGTGAAATATCTTATTATGTGATATATTTGATATAAATTTTTACAAATGTAACACCTCAGTTATATGAGTCAAATTTAATAGTACATCATATGCCCAAGTTTTCCTATAAAATGTAAGAATCAATGGCAGTATTTTCCATAAATTAATATCAGATTAGTAATATTACTTTTTATTAATATCAGACGACCAATCTCACTTTTTATTAATTAAACACTTTATTATTAAACCCCCATTGTATTGTGATTTCTTTTGGTTTGTTTAGAAGCCGAATAAAAATGAATGCTTTTGACTTCAAAAGGGGATTCTGAGATTTACAAAATATATCACAGTGATTAAAAATAGTTCCTAGGAGCACACAGGAGAGGGGCACCTGGGTGGCTCAGTCAGTTAAATTTCTGTCTCCTCATTTTTTCTGCCTGTCTGTGTCTGTCTGTTTCTGTGTTAAAAAGTAGCTGTGTCTTCTGCTCTTGAAAGTAATGATTTTAGGGGTGCACCTGGGTAGTTCAGTCAGTTAAGTGTCTGACTCTTGATTTCAGCTCAGCTCATGATCTCACGGTTCATGAGTTTTAGCCCTGCATTGGGCTCTCTGCTATCAGCACAGATCCTGTTTCAGATCTTCTGTCCCCCTCACTCTCTGCCCCTTCCCTGCTTATGCTCTTTCAAAAATAAATAAACATTTAAAAAAAGAGAGAGAAAGGAGCACACGGGGAAATGCACAAGGAGAACATTTCCCCAGGCCATAAGCTTAGAAAATGAGAGGGGCTGAATTTTGTGAGTTCCTGCAACCAGTGGGGTTTAAAGTCTGGATTTTTTTTCTTAAGATTTTATTTTTAAGTAATCTCTACACCCCACATGGGGCTTGAACTCTAAACCCTAAGATCAAGAGTTGTATGTTCTATTGACTGAGACAGCCAGGTGCCCCCAGCCTGGAGTTTTAAAGGTCAGTGGGATTGGCCAGGGTAGATCCTGAAGGACACTGCAATGCTCCTGGAAAGAAAGCAGACAAACAACCTGGACACATACAGTATGAAAACAGTGATCTAAAAAGCACTTGGGCCACATGGGGAAATTATTCATTCTTCTCATGCATGTCCCTGAGAAACAGTGTTCCCAGGACACCTCTCAGGGAACAAAGCAGCTAGCCAGTGACATTTCCCACCCACTGCCCCTCAGAATAAACACAGAGCTACCATTGGGAAGCAGTTGAACACCAGCACTGGCTGCCTACCTCGCTCAGAGGAAGCCACACACCCCGGGTTCTGGAAAGACAAGTCTTAAAGTCAATCTGGTATCAGTCCTGACATGATAGGCTCCTGCCCAAGAATACCAGCATAAAGCACTGTGCAGACCATGTCTTCTGAATAGAGAGTTCTGTAGGGCTTAGTTCTGGGTGGAATTGGTGTCAGGTATAATTTCACAAGCATACCAGAACACACCTAGATAAACTCACCACATCAAGGGCAGGGATCAAACACAGTCCACCGCAGGCAAGGAGAGCCCTGCAGATGACAGGCTTAATGGATAGAGCAGAAAAAACAATAACACAGCACACACAGCACACACCAGAGACACGCCCTGAAGCACTAGGCCCTGGTCACTACATGACCTCTTCTTCAAAAAGCAATTACTTTCAGGAGCAGGAGACATAACTGGATTTTATAACACAGAGAAGAAGGTACAGACTTCGACAAATGCCAAGAGAGAGGAATTTATCCCAAATGAAATAATAGGATAAGGCCACAGTGGGAGATCTAAGCAAAACAGATATAAGTAACATGACTGATAGAGAATTTAAAGCAGCAATCATAAGGATACTCGATGGCTTTAGAAAGGAAGATATCAGGTAGACACCACAGAGATAAAAGAGTTAAAAAAGAATCAATCAAAAATGAAGAATGTAATAAATGAGATTGGAAACAGGTTTGGTTCAATGAATAACAGTCTGGAAGAAGCAGAGGAACGAATTAGTGGCCTAGAGAAAAAATAATGGAAAATAATCAAGTTGAACAACAAAGAGAAAGAGGAATTATGGAACACGAGAATAGACTTAGGCAACTCAGTTACTCCATCAAATGTAATAACATTCATATTATAGGAGTCCCAGAAGAAGCGAGAGAAAAGGGGGCAGAAAATTTATTTTAAAAGTAATAGCAGAAAACTTCGCTAATCTGGAGAATAAAACAGACATCCAGATCCAGGAGACACAGAGAACTCCCATCAAAATCAACAAAAGCAGATCAAACCAAGACATATTGTAATTAAATTTGCAAAATATAGTGACAAAATCTTAAAAGCAGCAAGGCAAAAGAAATCCTCAACTCAAAGGAAAACCCATAAGCCTAGCTGGAAACATCTCAGCAGAAACTTTGAAAGCCAGTAGGGAGTGGAATGATATATTCAAAGTGCTGAATGGTAAAAATATGCAGCCAAGAATATTCTCTCCAGAAAGGCTATCATTCAGCATAGAAGGAGAGATAGAGTTCCCCAGACAAAAAAAAAAAAAAAAAAAAAAAAAAAAAAAAAGCTAGAGGAGTTTGTGAGCACTAAACCAGCTTTGCAGGAAATATTAAGGGGGACTCTTTGAATGGAAGGGAGAGACTAAAAGTGACGATGACAAGAAAAGACAGAATATTTTCAGAAAAAAAGAAAAAAACAATTAATAAATTGGCACTGAATTTGTATCTATCAATAATTACTCTGAATGTAAATGGACTAAATACTCCAATAAAAAGACATAGGGTATCAGAATGGATAAGAAGTCAAGACCCATCTATATGCTGACTACAAGAGACTCATTGAAAAAAAAATAAAGTAAAACAATTAAAAATTTCTCTTTCTGTATCCAAGAAAGGAAAAGAAGAAAGAAAAAAGAAAACAATTTAAGCAAAAACAGAAGCAAAGAAAACAAATAAATGAACCAGCAAACAGAATGAAACCCGAATGAGTTTACATCCAGTTTCCTCTAGAACTGAAACTGTGAAGCAGTCTACAGTCCATACACTAAGCAGGTAGAGTGACTTGTGCTGGTCTTCAGGGGGATGTTCTTGGAGGGTGCAGTTGGGTGGGGCTTGGTGTAACAGCTCCGTTCTCCACTAGGTGGCGCTGCTTAGCTTACTGGGGGCAGGGATCCCTGTGCCTGGGAGGGGGAAATGGCTCCATCCAGCTCCCTCCTCACTGGTGCAGGAAATTTGCACTCTCACCAACCTGAAATCAAGCCCCCCTCCTTTGTCTCAGGCCTCTGTCTACTCCCTGCCTCCACACTGTTCATGACCAAGCTGTCCACCTGCCAGGCGGCACCTCCCTCCAGAGTTTTATCTCAGATGGGCTATATTTCAAAACCTCACACTTCAGAGACCCCTGAGGCTTGGACCCACAATGACTGTCTGGGGGAGGGTCTTGCTGAGCAATGGCTGGGTGCTGGCTTGCCCTAGAAAATGTTTGTGCCATTGCACAGTGCAGAGGTTCAGAGATTATGGCAAATCACAACATATAGCTGGTACTAGGTTTTGCCGCACTCTGACGTCTTTGTCCCAATAGCAGCAAATGTGGCTTCTCTCTGGGGTCCTTTGGGACCCTTGACCACGGGGAGACCTTATGGCCTCTACCAAATGCTACCAAGCAGGGGAACCATCTCTCCCCATGTGGCACATGGACCCCTCTGACTTCACTGACTGCTCCTGGGGATTCAACTTACTTCCTCACCAGAGCAATGCCAGGCACTGAACTCCGAACCTTCAGACTCTGTGCTCCACTGTTTATAGAATCCTGGTGTTAATGAAACCATCTCCTTTTTCCCCATCAATGGCTTTGGGGAACAGGTTTCTTGCTCAGTCACCTGTGAATGTTTTCACTTTTTCTCTCTTTATCTCCAGCTGCTTTTGAGAGGAGTGTTTTTCTCTATAGAGTTTTGCACTATCCTGATACGCCACACTCTCCCCCTTGCTCTATCTCTCTGTCTACTGTCCGTGGAAATGGTTCCCTACCCTCTGTGGTTTTTCTCTCACCCAGTTAACCTCTCCCTACTGCATACCTGGCAAGTTCTGTGGCTCAAGATATGCGGATTTTTGCATTAATCCTCAGATCAATTTCTTGAGTGTTCAAAATGGTTTAGCGCTGATCTAGCTATGTTTCAGGGATGAGACAAACCCAGGGTCTCCATGCTGCTCTGCCATCTTAGCTCATTCTCCCTATAAGAGACTTATTACAAGAGACACCCTCCTCCCTACAAGAGACACCTGAAGATTGAAAGTGAGGGGATTGAGAAATATTTATAACACAAATGGATATCCAAAGAAAGCCAAAGTAACAATGTGAATATCAAGACAAACTAGACTTTAAAACAAAAAATCCAAAAAGAGACAAAGAAGGTCATTATATATAGTGTTAAAAGGGAAAATACAACAAGAAAATATACCAGTTGTTAGTATTTATGCCCGCAACATGGAAAAACCCAAATATATAAAACAATAACAAAAATAAAGGAAATAATTGAAAATAATAATAGTAGGGGACATTAATACCCCACTTACATCAAGACAGATAATCTAAGCAGAAAGTTAACAAAGAAACAATGGCTCTGAAAGACACACTGGATGAAAGGGACTTAAGAGGTATATTCAGAACATTCCATCATAAAACAGCAGAATTCACATTCTTTCAAGTGCACATGGAACATTCTCCAGAATAGGTCACATATTAGGCCAAAAAATAGGCCTTAACAAATACTAAAAGACTGAAATCATGCCATGCATGATTCTGACCACAAAGCTGTGAAACTAGAAATCAATTACAGGAAAAAAAAATTGTAAAGAACAAAAATACATGGAGACTAAAAAATATGCTACTAAACATTGAATGGATCAATCAGGAAATCAAAGAAGTTTAAAACACACTGGGAAACAAATAACCAGGGAACCAAAGAAGAAGTTTAAAAAACACTAGGAAACAAATGAAAATGAAAACACAATGTTCAAATATATTTGGGATACGAAGACAGCGATCCTATAAGGGAAATAAATAGCAATAAAGGCTTACCTCAAGAAGGAAGAAAAACGTCAAATACGTGACCTAACCTTACACCTAAAGGAGCTAGAAAAACAACAAATAAAGTCTAACGCCAGCAGAAGATGAAAAATAATAAAGATTAGAGCAGAAATACATGATATAGAACATAAAAAAACACACAGTAGAACAGATAAGTGAAATCAGGAACTATTTATTGAAAAAATTAATAAAATTGATATACCCCTAGCCAGACTTATCAAAAGAAAAGGGAAAGGAGCCAAATAAAATCACAAATGAGAGGGAATTCACAACTAACATGACAGAAATACAAACAATTATAAGACCGTACTATATGAAATCATATGCCAACAAATAAGGCAATCTGGAAGAAAAGGATAAATTCCTACAAACATATAAACTACCAAAACTGAAACAGGAATAAATTGAAAACTTCAATAGACTGATAACAAAGCAATTGAATCAGGAATAAAAAATCTGCCAACAAACAAAGGTCCAGAAGCAGATGCTTCAGAAGGGAACTCTACCAAGCATTTATAGAAGAGTTAATACCTATTCTTCTCAAGTGATCTCAAAAAATAAAAAAATGGAAGGAAAAATTCTAAACTTATTCGATGTGGGCAGCATTACCTTGATTCCTAAACCAGACAAAGACTCCACTAAAAAAGGGGACTATAGGCCAACATCCTTGATGAACATGGATGGAAAAATTCTCAATAAAATGCTAGCAAATAATCCTACAATACATGAACAGAGTCATTACCACAATCAAGTGGGATTTATTCCTGGGTTACAAACATGGTTCATTATTGACAAATCAATCAACATGACACACCACATTAACGAAAGAATAAAAACCATACGATTTTCTCAATAGATGCAGAAAAAAAAAATTTGACAAAATAAATCATCCATTCTTGATAAAAACCCACAACAAAGTAGAGATAGAGGGAACACACTTCAATCTCTTAGAGGCCATATATGAAAAACCCACGATAATATCATCGTCAGTGTGGAAAACTGAGAGCTTTTCCTCTAAGATCAGGAACAATGCAGGGATGTCCACTCTTACTGTTATTTAACATAGTACTGTGAGTCGTGGCCTCAATAATCAGAGAAAAAAAGAAATAAAAGGCATCCAAATAAACTAGGAAGAAGTTAAACTTTCACTATTTGCAGATTCCGTGATACTGTATATAGAAAACCCAAAAGACTCCACCAAAATATTGCTAGAACTGATAAATGAATTCAGTGAAGTTGCAGTATGCAAAATCAATATATAAAATCTTTTGTATTTCTGTACAACAACAATGAAAAGCCAAAAGAAAAATCAAGGAATGAATCCATTTACAATTGTACCAAAACCAGTACAATACCTAGGAATAAACCTAAATGAAGAGATAAAAGATCTATACTCTGAACACTACAGAACACCGATGACAGAAATTGAACATGACACAAAGTAATGGAAAAGCATTGCATGCTCATGGATTGGAAGAACAAATATTGTTAAAATGTCTATGTTACCCAAAGCAATATACACATCTAATGCAACCTTATCAAAATACCAACAGCATTTTTCACACTGTTGGAACATACCACCTTAAAATTTCTATGAAATAACAGAAGACTCTGAATAGCCAATGCAGTCTTGATAAAGAAAAGGAAAGCTGCAGGCACCACAATTCTGGACTTCAAATTATATTACAAAACTGTAATGATAAAGGAATTATGGTACTGGCACAAAAATAGACACAGAGATCAATGAAATGGAATAGAAATAGAAAACCCAGAAATGGACCCACAACTATATGGTCAACTAATCTTCGACAATGCAGGAAAGAATATCCAATGGAAGAAAAGTTTATTCAACAAAATTTTGTTGGGAAAACTGGAAAGCAACATTCAAAAGAATGAAACTGGACCCTTTCTTATACCATACACACAAAAAAATTCAAAATGGATGAAAGATCAAAATATGAGGCAGGAAATCATCGATATCCTAGAGGAGAACACAGGCAGTGACCTCTTTTACTTTGGCCATAGTAAGTTCCTACTAGATACGTCTCCTGTGGCAAGGGAAACAAAAGCAAAATAACCTATTGGGACTTCATCAAGACAAAATCTGCACAGTGCAGCACACAATCAACAACACTAAAAGGCAAATTTCAGAATGAAAGAAGAGTTTTGCAAATGACATATCAGAGAAAGGGCTAGTAATCAAAATATATTTAAAAAGTTATAAAACTTAACACCCAAAAAACAAATAATCCGGTTAAAATGTGCAGAAGACATGAATATACATTTTCCTAAAGAAGACATTCAGGTGGTTAACAGACACATGAAAAGATGCTCAATATCATTCATCATCAAGGAAATACAAATCAAAATTAAAATGAAATATCACCTCACACCCATAAGAATAGCTAAAATTAACAACACAGGAAAAAAAAAGATGTTGGCAAGGATGCAGGGAAAGGGGAACATTCTTACCATTTTGGTGGGAATGGAAATTGGTACAGCCACTCTGGAAAACAGTGTGGAGGTTCCTCAAAAAGTTAAAACTGTAACTACCCTATTACCCAGCAATTGCACTACTAGGTATTTGTGCAGAAGATTAAAAAATAGTGCTTTGATGGGAATCATGCAGCACAATGTTTAGCAGCACTATCAACAATAGCCAAATCATGGAAAGAGCTCAAATTTTGATATACTGGTGCATATACAAAGCAGCTGTTGTGTATACATATGTGTGTGTGTGTGTGTGTGTGTGTGTGTGTGTGTTTAGTATGTCTATATACATATATATATTGTATATATATATGTATGGGTCTATATACATATATATATATGTTGTGTATATATATATATGTTGTGTATATATATATACATATATGTTGTGTGTATATATATATATATATATATATGTTTGTGTGTACACACACACACACACACACACACACAATATGGAATATTACCAAGCCATAAAAAAGAATGAAATCTTGCCATTTGCAATGATATGGATGGAGTGAAAGAATATTAGGCTAAGTGAAATATGTCTTTCAGAGAGAGACAAATTCCACATGATATCACTCATATGTGGAATTTGAGAAACAAAACAGATGAATATAAGGGAAAAAAGGATATGGGAAAACCAATAAATGCACTTTTCACTGTAGAAATCCAAGTGAGGGTTGCTGGAGGGAAGATGGATAGGGAGATTGGTTAAATGAGTGATGGGTTTTAAGGAGGATACTTGTGATGAGCCCTGTGTGTGGTATGTAAGTGATGAATCACTAAATCCTACTCCTGAAGCTAATATTATATTGTATGTTAAATAACTGGAATTTATTTATTTATTTTTTATTATGAAGTTTATTATCAAATTGGATTCCATACAAAACCCAGTGCTCATTCCAACAGGTGCCCTCCTCAATGGTCAATGCCCATTACCCACTTTCCACTCCTTCCCACACCCATCATCCCTCAGTTTATTCTCAGTTTTTAAGAGTCTCTTATGGTTTGGCTCCACCCTCTCTTTTTTTTCCTTCCCCTCCCCCATGGTCTTCTGTTTCTCAGGATCCACATAAGAGTGAAACCATATGGTATCTGTCTTTCTCTGTATGGCTTATTTCACTTAGCATAACACTCTCCAGTTCCATCCACATTTCTAAAAAAGGCCATTATTTCATTCTTTCCCATTGCCACGTAGTATTTAATTGTGTATATAAACCACAAATTCTTTCTCCAGTCATCAGTTGATGGACATTTAGGCTCTTTCCATAATTTGGCTATTGTTGAAAGTGCTGCTATAAACATTGGGGTACAAGTGTCCCTATGAATCAGCACTCCTGCATTTCTTAGGTACATTCCTAGCAGTGCTATTGCTGGGTCATAGGGCAGATATATTTTTAATTTTTTGAGGAACCTCCACACTGTTTCCAGAGCAGCTGCACCAGTTTGCATTCCCACCAACAGTGCAAGAGGGTTCCCGTTTCTACACATCCTCGCCAAAATCTATAGTCTCCTAATTTGTTCATTTTAGCCACTCTGACTGGCGTGAGGTGATATCTCAGAATGGTTTTGGTTTGTATTTCCCTGATGAGGAGTGATTTTGAGCATCTTTTCATATGCCTGTTGGCCATCTGGATGTCTTCCTTAGAGAAGTGTCTATTCATGTTTTCTTCCCATTTCTTCACTGGGTTATTTGTTTTTCGGGTGTGGAGTTTGGTAAGTCCTTTATCGATTTTGGATACTAGCCCTTTGCCCGATATGTCATTTACAAATATCTTTTCCCATTCTGTTGGATGCCTTTTAGTTTTGTTGATAGTTTCCTTTGCAGTACAGTAGATTTTTATCTCCATGAGGTCACAGTGGTTCATTTTTGGTTTTAATTCCCTTGCCTTTGGGGATGTGTCAAGTAAGGAATTGTTGCGGCTGAGGTCAGAGAGGTTTTTTCCTGCTTTCTCCTCTAGGGTTTTGATGGTTTCCTGTCTCACATTCAGGTCCTTTATCCATTTTGACTTTATTTTTGTGAATGGTGTGTGAAAGTGGTCTAGTTACATTCTTCTGCATGTTGCTGTCCAGTTCTCCCAGCACCATTTGTTGAAGAGACTGTCTTTTTTCCATTGGATATTCTTTCCTGTTTTGTCAAAGATTAGTTGACCATACTTTTGTGGGTCCAATTGTGGAGTCTCTATTCTATTGCATTGGTCTATGTGTCTGTTTTGTGCCAATACCATGCTGTCTTGATGATTACAGCTTTATAGTAGAGGCTAAAGTCTGGGATTGTGATGCCTCCTGCTTTGGTCTTCTTCAAAATTACTTTGGCTATTCGGGGTCTTTTGTGGTTCCATACAAATTTTAGGACTGATTGTTCTGGCTTTGAGAAGAATGCTGGTGCAGTTTTGATTGGGATTGCATTGATTGTGTAGTTTGTTTTGGATAGTATTGACATTTTAACAGTATTTATTCTTCCAATCCATGAACACAGAATGTTTTTCTATTTCTTTGTATCTTCTTCAATTCCCTTCATAATCTTTCTATAGTTTTCAGCATACAGATCTTTTACATCTTTGGTTAAGTTTATTCCTAGGTATTTTATGCTTCTTGATGCAATTGTGAGTGGGATCAGTTTCTTTATTTTTCTTTCTGTTGCTTCATTATTAGTGTAATGCAACTGATTTCTGTACATTGATTTTGTATCCTGCGACTTTGCTGAATTCACGTATCAGTTTTAGCAGACTTCTGGTGGAGTCTATCAGGTTTTCCGTGTATAATGTCATGTCATCTGCAAAAAGTGAAAGCTTGACTTCATCTTTGCCAATTTTGATGCCTTTGATTTCCTTTTGTTGTGTGATTGCTGATGCTAGCACTTCCAACACTATGTTAAACAACAGCGGTGAGAGTGGATATATCCCTGTCCTGTTCCTGATCTCAGGGAGAAAGCTCTCAGTTTTTCCCCATTGAGGATGATGTTAGCTGTGGGCTTTTCATAAATGGCTTTGAAGATGTTTAAGTATGTTCCTTCTATCCCGAGTTTTAGGAGGGTTTTTATTAAGAAAGGATGCTGAATTTTGTCAAATGTTTTTTCTGCATCGATTGACAGGATCATATGGTTCTTATCTTTTATTAATGTGATGTATCACATTGATTGAGTTGTGAATGTTGAACAGTCCCTGAATCCCAGGAATGAATCCCACTTGATCATGGTGAGTAATTCTTTTTATATGCTGTTGAATTCGATTTGCTACTATCTTGTTGAGAATTTTTGCATCCATATTCATCAGGGATATTGGCCTGTAGTTCTCTTTTGTTGCTGGGTCTCTATATGGTATGGGATGAAAGTAATGTTGGCTTCATAGAATGAGTCTGGACGTTTTCCTTCCCTTTATATTTTTTGGAATAGCTTGAGAAGGATAGGTATTATGTCTGCTTTGATCGCCTGGTAGAATTCCCCAGGGAAGCCATCTGGTTCTGGACTCTTATTTGTTGGGAGATTTTTGATAACTGATTCAGTTTCTTCGTTGGTTATGGGTCTGTTCAAGTTTTCTATTTCTTCCTGTTTGAGTTTTGGAAGTGTGTGGGTGCTTAGGAATTTGTCCATTTCTTCCAGGTTGTCCAGTTTGTTGGCATATAATTTTTGAGAGTATTCCCTGATAATTGCTTGTATTTCTGAGCGATTGGTTGTAATAATTCTATTTTCATTCATGATTTTATCTATTTGGGTCATATCCCTCTTCATTTTGAGAAGTCTGGTTAAAGGTTCATCAATTTTGTTTATTTTTTCACAAACCCAACTCTTGGTTTCATTGATCTGCTCTAAAGTTTTTTTAGACTCTATATTGTTTTTTTCTGCTCTGATCTTTATTATTTCTCTCCTGCTAGGTTTGGGGTGTCTTTGCTACTCTGCTACCATTTCCTTTATGTGTGCTGTTATATCTTGTATTGGGGATTTTTTTTTGTTTCTTGAGATAGGCTTGGATTGCAATGTATTTTCCTCTCAGGACTGCCTTCTCTGAATCCCAAAGCGTTTGGATTGTTGTATTTTCATTTTCGAATTTTCCATATATATATTTTTTAATTTCTTCTCTAATTGCCTGGTTGACCCATTCATTCTTTAGTCGGTGTTCTTTAATCTCCATGCTTTTGGAAGTTTTCCAGACTTTTTCCTGTGGTTGATTTCAAGCTTCATAGCATTGTGGTCTGAAAGTATGCATGGTATGATCTCAATTCTTGTATACTTATGAAGGGCTGTTTTGTGACCCAGTATGTGATCTATCTTGGAGAATGTTCCATGTGCACTCAAGAAGAAAGTATATTCTGTTTCTTTAGGATGCAGAGTTCTAAATACATCTGTCAAGTCCATCTGATCCAATGTATCATTCAGGGCCCTTGTTTCTTTATTGACCATGTGTCTAGATGATCTATCCATTATTGTAAGTGGAGTATTAAAGTTCCTTGCAATTACCACATTCTTATCAATAAGGTTGCTTATGTTTGTGATTAATTGTTGTATATATTTGTGGGCTCCCGTATTTGGTGCATAGACATTTATAATTGTTAGCTCTTCCTGATGGTAGACTCTGTAATTTTTATATAATGCCCTGTTTCATTTCTTGTGACAGCCTTTAATTTAATGTCTAGTTTGTGTGATATAAATATGGCTACTCCAGCTTTCTTTTGACTTCCAGTAGCATGATAGATAGTTCTCCATCCCCTCACTTTCAATCTGAAGGTGTCCTCAGGTCTAAAATGAGTCTCTTATAGACAGCAAATAGTTGGGTCCTCCTGTTTTTTTATCCATTCTGATACCCTATGTCTTTTGGTTGGAGCATTTAGTCCATTTACATTCAGTGTTATTATGGAAATATATGGTTTAGAGTCATTGTGTTATCTGTAGGTTTCATGCTTGTAGTGATGTCTCTGGTACTTTGTGGTCCTTGCAACATTTCACCCACAGAATCCCCCTTAGGATCTCCTGTAGGGCTGGTTTAGTGGTGGTGAATTCCTTCAGTTTTTGTTTGTTTGGGAAGACCTTTATCTCTCCTTCTATTCTGAATGACGGACTTGCTAGATAAAGGATTCTCAGCTACATTTTTTTTTTTTTCTGTTCATCACATTGAAGATTTCCTGCCATTTCTTTCTGGTCTGCCAAGTTTCAGTGGATAGGTCTGCTACCATTCTTATATGTCTACCTTTGTAAGTTAGAGCCTGTTTATCCCTAGCTGCTTTCAGAATCTTCTCTTTATCTTTGTATTTTGCCAGTTACACTGTGATATGTCATGCAGAAGATCGACTCAAGTTACATCTGAAGGGAGTTTTCTGTGCCTCTTGGATTTCAATGCCTTTTTCCTTTCCCAGATCAGGGAAGTTCTCATTTCTGATTTGTTCAAGTACACCTTCAGCCCCTTTCTCTGTCTCTTCATCTTCTGCAATTCCTATAATACGGATATTGTTCCAGTTGATTGCATCACTTAGTTCTCTAATTCTCCCCTCTTGATCCTGGATTTTTTAATCTCTCTTTGTCTCAGATTCCTCTTTTTCCATAATTTTATCTTCCAATTCACCTATTCTCCCCTCTGCCTCTTCAATCTGTGCTATGGTCACCTCCATTTTATTTTGCACCTCATTTATAGTATTTTTTTTAGCTCCTCATGACTATTTGTTAGTCCCTCGATCTCTGTAGCAATAGATTCTCTGCTGTCCCCTATACTTTTTTCAATCCCAGCGATTAATTTTATAACTATTATTCTAAATTATTGTTCTGTTACATTGCTTAAATCGTTTTTGATCAATTCGTTAGCTGTTGCTTGTTTCTGGTTTTCTTTTGAGGAGAATTCTTCTGTTTTGTCATTTTGGATAGTCCCTGGAGTGGTGCGGAACTGCAGGGCACTTCCCCTGTGCTGTCTGGAGTAACTTGTGTTGGTGGGCGGGGCTGTAGTTAGACCCAATGTCTGTCCTCAGCCCACTGCTGGGGCCATGGTCAGACTGGTGTGTGCCTTGTCTTTCCCTCTCCCAGGGTCAAGAATCACTGTGGAGTGGTGTGGCCCCTGTCTGGGCTACTTGCACACTGCCAGCCTTGCGGTGCTGCTTCTATGGGATCTGGCGTATTAGCCTGGGTGGATCAGCAAGGTGCATAGGGGTGGGAGGGGCAGGCTCAGCTTGCTTTGCCTTCAGTGGTCTGCTTTGGGAGAGTCCCTGCAGCACAGGGAGGGAGGAAGACCCGTCAGAGAGAAGGATCCACAGAAACACAGCATTGGGTGTTTTCATGGTGCAAGCAAGTTTGGTGATGGGAACTGGTTCCCTTTGGAATTTCACCTGGGGGATGGGAGAGAGAAATGGTGCTTGCCAGTGCCTTTGTTCCCCTGCCTAGCTGAGCTCTGTCTTCTGGGGCTCAACAACCATCCCTCTCAGTGTCCTCTTGCCCTCCCTGTTCTCCAGGAGCAGAGCTGTTGTCTTTTAACTTTCCAGATGGTAAGTCCCGCTGGCTGTCAGAACTCATGGAGTCTGGCCCCTCCGCTTTTGCAAGCCAGACTCGGTGGCTCTAACTTCCTGGGTGGGCTGCCCGTCCCCTGCCCAGCTCCCTCCCACCAGTCCGTGTAGCATGCACCGCCTGTCTGCCCTTCCTACCCTCTTCCGTGGGCCTCTTGTCTATGCTTGGCTCTGGAGAGTCCGTTCTGATACTCTTCTGGTGGTTTTCTGGGTTTTTTAGGTAGATGTGGGTGGAACTAAGTTATCAGCAGGACGAGGTGAGCCCAGCATCCTCCTACACTGCCATTCAAAGAGTCTTTCCTCTGCCTTCAGCTCCTGGGAGGCAATGTCCAATAACTGGAATTTATTTTTATTTTTTTTTAACGTTTATTTATTTTTGAGACAGAGAGAGACTGAGCATGAATGGGGGAGGGTCAGAGAGAGGGAGACACAGAATCTGAAACAGGCTCCAGGCTCCGAGCTGTCAGCACAGAGACCGACGCGGGGCTTGAACTCACGGACCAAGAGATCATGACCTGAGCCGAAGTCGGCCGCTTAACCGACTGAGCCACCCAGGCGCCCCCAATAACTGGAATTTAAATAAGAATTTGGAAGAACAAAGAGAAAAAGAAACTACAAAAACAAACAGAAAATAGAAAACAAAAAATAGAAAATTTGAACAGATTGATGAATCAGTAATGAAAAGAAATTGAATCAGTAATCAAAACACAAAAGTCCAGGGCTTCACAGGGGAATGCTACCAA
Organism: Panthera onca; assembly: GCF_046562875.1. Lineage (NCBI taxonomy): Eukaryota > Metazoa > Chordata > Mammalia > Carnivora > Felidae > Panthera > Panthera onca. The sequence goes on along the minus strand of NC_138357.1, from coordinate 57,540,679 downwards.
ATATGTATGTATGTATGTATGCGTGTATGCATGTATTTTACATTTTTGTTTATTTTTGAGAAAGAAATAAAACACACAAGACTAAGGAGCAGCAGAGAGAGGGCGACAGAGGTTCTGAAGCTGGCTCTGTGCTTATATCAGTGAGCCGGACATGGGGCTTGAACTCACAAACTGTGAGATTATGACCTCCGCTGAAGTCGGATGCTTAACTGACTGAGCCACCCAGGCAACCCCAAATATTTAAATGAGTTACTACCTATTCTTCTCAAACTAATCCAAAAAATGAAAAGAAGGGTAAAGTCCAAATTCATTCTATGATGGCAGCATTACCCTGATACCAATCCACATAAAAACTGCACTAAAAAAAAAAAAAAAAAAAAAAAAAACAACAGCCCAACATCTCTGATAAACAATTGTTAACTTGAGACAAGTACAGAATGGGAGAATATGATTGCAAATGACATATCTGATAAAGTGTTAGTATTCAAAAAATATAAAGAACTTATAAATCTCAACACTCTAAAAGCAAATAGTCTCATTAAAAAGTAGACAAATAACATGAATAGATGTTTTTTTCCAAAAAGACAAGCAGATGGCCATTAAGCACATGAAAAGATTCTCAACTTCGTTAATCATCAGGGAAATACTGATCAAAGCTACAATGAGATATCATCTCACATCTGTCATAATGGCTAATATCAACAGTACAAGAAATGACAGGTTCTGGTGAGGATGTGGAGAAAGTGGAACCCTCCTGTACTGCTGATGGGAGTGCAAACTGTTGCAGCCACTCTGGAAAACAGTATGGAGGTTGCTCAATAAGTGAAGAATAGAACTACCCTATGATTCAACAATTACAATTCTTGGTGTTTACCCCTAAAATATAAAAATACTAATGCAAAGGGTGACATTTACCTGTTATTTATAGCAGCATTATCTACAATAGCCAAATTATGGAAACAGCCTTAATGTCCATCAACTGATGGATGGATAAAGAAGATGTGAATAAAGAAAAAAAAAGGCTTAAAATTATATAATGAAATATTAGCTATAAAAAATAATGAAATTTTGCCATTTCCAATGACATGGATAGTGCTAGAGAGTATTATGTTAAGAAGAATAAGTCATAGAAAGATCACTACAGTATTATTTCACTATATTTCTATTTTAAGAAACAAAGTAAACAAGCAAATCAGGAAAAAAAGAGAGAGTGAGACAAACCAAGAAATAGACTCTTAATTATAGAGATCAATTTATGGTTACCAGAGAGGAGTTGGGTGGGGATGATTGAAATAGGTGATGGGGACTAAGAATTGTGCTTGTAATGAGCACTGGATGTTATATGGTAGTGTTGAATCACTATATTGTACACCTGAAACTCATATTACACTCTATGTTAACTAACTGGTATTTAAATTAAAACTTTTTAAAAAAGTTCTTAAAGGAATCTAGTGAAATGTGTTACATATATACTGGAGTTAACACAACATTTTACTAGGCTTAGTAATTTTATTTTACTTGAGTTTATTCTTGAGGGTTCAGTATTATATGTAGAGTCTACACACAGACAATACAATAGTAGTTGTTACTGGCATTATCTTGTTGAAAGACAGTAAACCAAGGAAAAGGGATGTAGCCCATTTATACACATATATTGTATAATACACAATCCATTCACAAATATAGTTTTACTGGCTTTAGAGTCCTATACAGAAACGTATACAGTCACATACAAAAACATAATTTGAATAGTTAAGGCAATGAAAAAACCACAATTCTACCCACACAAAGTGTCAATTTGGTAATCTTATTATCGGGTGATAAGTAGCCTCCTTTTCAGAATATTATACAATTAAAAAAAAAAGAGCTTTGACCTTCTTTGATTAAAATGCTTCTAAAAGCCAAGCCACAATCAAGCCCAAGTTCACAGTCCATGGGTCACATCTGGCTCCCAATATGATTTGATACAACCTATATTACTACCCAGTGACAGCAAGTGCCTTTCTGCTTTCTGGGTAAATAATTTGTCAGTTATATTGGTATGTGAGCAGCTGCCTGAACACTAAAGTATATAGCAACCCTATCATAGGAGGTTAGTTGTACTAGGAATAGGTGGTCCTGTGATTATATGATTTCATTTTATGTGGAACATTTCAGAAGCCTTTTAAATGAAATCTTTTTCTGACAAGAATAATGACAAAAGGAGAATTTATTGGAATTCAGTCAGATTGTAGGAGGCTGTTAAATTACTCTGCTGCAAGTGAATCAGGCTAAGTGTGTGAAGTGGTGGTAGCTGAAATGTGAGTGATAATCCTCGGAGGTCATATCATATTATGGCCTAGAAAATGTTTCATGTTGTACTCATACTGCTGTCTGAAGAGCAATCTCTGGATAAAGGAGGAAGTGAAGATATTTCCTCCAGTAGATAATTCTAGATATTTATTTTTGGTCAGTGGGATATTAATAGGGAGGCCATATAATTTATCTTCTTACCAGAATACTTTAGAGGGTGAAAGGGGTTACCAATAATAATTACATCAGTACAACTGGCATAAATCAGGAAGCACTTTCAGACAAACTGGAATGTATAGGTACCCTAAGAATGAGATATAAAATTTTATAAGATAGTTCCATAGGTGACCCAGGACTAGCCATTAATGAAACTCATTGTCATTATCCTAGTACTGAAATGACATTTTTATAAATGAAATTTCCATATAATAAGTACCCATTTTATAACAGGATATAATATGGTTCCTGAACATGTTGTGTGTATGGATTTCCTTCTGAGCCCTAAAAAAGTTTGAATATGGTAGGGTATTGCAGCATCATTAGATGGAATGCCTGATACAATGGCTGTCATAAAAAATGATATAATTCCATAATTTCCACTAGTGTTTTGACCTTTTTGGCCTACTCGAGTTTCTGTTTCTTTCTCTTTAGAATTTTCATTTGAGACTGATTTACAGTCTAATTAAACATGCTATATTTAATTTGCTTCCTCTTTGAACCCAATTTTTTTCTGCATACTTAATATATTGTAGTTAAAAGAGAGGCTTCAGAGAAACACTTGATTCTCTGGTTTACTCTGATGCAATCTCCCTGGCCTCTTAGACAAATGATGAAGTGGTTTTGTTGATGTCTTTATGAAGTTTTATAATACACTTGATCTTAGCCAAAAGGCCGAGAAGCGATATGAAGTTTTATAATAAAGTAAAATATGTGAGTGCATTTTATGCAACTTACTTAGGTTTTTAGCTGTAAAACAATATAGCTACATGGAGTAGTACTATCTCAACACACCCGCAAACTAAGCCCTTTGCAGATGAAACGTTCATCCACAAGTCTTTAATTTCTTGTTCAAAATGCTGTTGTAAAGATTTTTTCAATTTGAAAACACCTAATTATATCAATTTTCCACTGTCTTTGAATTATTTTTATAGAAAAGATTTCAAAGTTAAGGTGAAACTTGTAAAATGATGGTAAAAGTTATTTTAGCTATGAGCTGCTTGCCTAATTCACATTTGTTTCTGTCTTACTGTGCCTTTGATGTATAACTAGATTTACTAGATTTATTCTTATGATAGTTAAACATATGACAAATGCTTCTTTATCTGAAAAATAAGCTGATCAGAAAGCTCAGCTAACTACTTACATTATTTCTTAATTTGTATCTTTAGATTCTAAGATCTGTTGAGTTTGTAAAGTTCCTCTTGGCTCTGTCAACATTTTTTTTCTTTTTAAATAATTGCCCACTTTGTACTCACACATTTTAGTGACTTCAAGATTTACTTTTGTAACCTAGACAGCTGTTTTTCATGAGTATACAGTATCTTTTATTGAAGGAGAATAGGCAATGTCAGTTACATTTTAGAATTAAGTTACTCCGGACCAACTTTTCCACCATAAATAAGAGGCAGCTTTATTATGATTCTTATGTTACATTGCAGTGGAATTCACCTCTCTTTACCACACCTGCCCCCTCCCAACATGGGGATTTTCATTATACTTCTGCTTTTTTATATACAATGATATGTGTACATAATGATTATGTTAAACTATGCAGTGATTATGAAAGTGTTCAGCACAAAGTAGATGCTTAGTACATTTTTGCTGAATATAATATTGCCATAAAATTAACCCTTGTAACTCACAAAGATATATATGCTTTGATTACTGAAGGAATATTCAGGGCAACTGGGAGTTGTGATGGTTGCTTTAGGCTATGTTTTACCCACATTTGATGGGAGAAAAGGGTAATTACCTCCCCATATTTGTTTCACATTCTGAGAAGTCAGGTTATTCTGTAACTTGAAAAAGATGTCATTGCTCATTCAAATGAAGAAGCAATTGTTTCCAAATAATGTATATACACATAAAGCTCAGATTAAGATCAGGGCCATTTGTAGCATTTCTCCCCATTTGGCCTCCTCCATCTGTTAGCATTTTGAGAAGGGTCTGTGTGTTTGTATACAAGTCGTCTTTTCTATTGAAATTTTCAGTTTTCTTAAAGCAACAATATAAAACCTATTTTAAAGATTCTCTATATATTTTAAAATGCAGTCATCCAAGATAGAACACTTAATGAAAAAACTTGAAAGAACTAAACTTTACTTCTTTGTGAAAGAAAATTGCATCCTGGTAATTGAAAAGATATCTCTAATTCATTACTGATAATGTTGGGTTTTAATGGGATTTCACTTTACTGGTAGAATTTCTCCAGCTATGTTACTTTCATTTCATTATGAGAGATACTTATTTTTTAAAAAGTTTCCTTTATGAATATACCAGTTTTCAAATTAAAAAAAAGTTTTAGTAGTCTAATAAAAGTAGCCGAAATTCATGTGGCTCATCTTAATTTAACTTTCCAGTGGCTTTGTACTTGGATGCTTGACTATACAATTTGTAGTAATTTCAGGATGTGGTACACAAAAATTCTATTTTGACAGCTTTTCTGCCCATTTATTTTCCTACAATTTAAGAATTATTAAAATTGAACAAATATTTTAGCCTCATCTAAGACAAGTTTTCTTTCAATATGAAACAATGAAAATATTAATGTCAGTATTGTGACCAATGTAATATGGAATGGATTCCTTTAGTGGTCCATATACTAAGGAAAGTAACAGGAAAAAGGAGAAGGTATTCAATGTATGTGTTATATGTGATCTATCTTGCCCTAGAATATTGTTTTTTTTTCAAATTTTTATTTAAATTATAGTTAGGTAATATATAGTGTAATATTAGTTTCAGGAGTAGAATTTAGTGATTCATCACTTACATATAACACCCAGGACTCATCATAGCAAGTGCCCTCCTTAATACCCATCAACCATTTAGCTCATGCCCCACCTCTCCATCAACCCTCAGATTGTTCTCTATCATGAAGAATCTCTTATGGTTTGTTTCCCTCTCTCTTTTATTTCCCCTTCCCATATGTTCATCTGTTTTGTTTCCTAAATTCCACATATGAATGAAATCATATGGTATTTGTCTTTCTCTAACTGACATATTTTGCTTAGCACAATACACTCTAGCTCCATCCACTTTATTGCAAATGGCAGGATTTCATTCTTTTAGATTTTCTCTTACAATATTGAACACACTGGACTTGAGAATGGTAAGAGGAATAATGATCATAAAGCATTTACAAGCATCCATTGCTTGTGGCTCTCAATTATTTCAGTCATGGAAAAATTGCACATAGGACAGAAATGAAATTAGTCTATGTGCTCTATAATATTAACAAAGAATACCATAGAAATTTCTTAATAAATTTTTCACTGCAACACAATGGATTGGGCAACAGATATACATAACAGTATAATTTTCTTTGCTTCTACCAGTGCCAGATGCACACTAATAAATACATTATTGACGGTATTTTAATTTTTAAAATCTTGTATTCCTGATTCAGTGCTGAAAATTACTCTTGAAATATTGAGAAAATTATTTTTGAAGTATAAAGAAACTGCCCTGTGGACAATGATAGTCTTAACTACCTGTCAATCAAAAGCAGAAGTTTGTTGAGACATTTAATTAGAAGATAATGTAGCCATCAAGGTGTCATTGTGGTAACTGACAGCTCATTTTGGACTGAAAACATGCAGCTTCTTCCCCTGAGGTCAGAGATGTTTGGAGGTTAACTTAGTAATGACAAGTCCTTTATTACCATATTATGACATTGAAAAAAATGCAATTATACTAATAAATTAATAACAGTAATAAAATGACAGTCATAATTGCATAATATACAAGTTGTCAACTACATTTTTGTTACATGATTGGAATTTTTATCATATCAGTATATCTGCACTGTGTTAATTGTTCCCAATATGGCATAGACAAAAAAGGATTTCTAAAATTTTTCAAAAGCCATGTCTATATTTACAGGTGGTCACTGTGTCCATATTTTTTGGTCCCATTTATCTTTTACTCTCCTCTTTCTCCCCCGCTATCTTACAAAACCTTAAATAAGAGAATTAATAGCTATCACCTGACCCAGTGTTAATATATAGCTAACATCCTTATTACTTCACCATGGTTAGTTTTCTGTCTACTCAAGATTTTTTTTTGGCTTAAATGTCTTCTTTATGCATTATGATACATGAAGAGAAAAGGACGTTTTGCATTTTTGTTCTATTTTCTTTTATTCTATAACCTTGACACTTGAGGAGAACACGTTGTATTCAGCCAAACATTTTGCATAGATTTACTATAGAGTAGAGGCACTTTTTATGTTAAAATGAATGATTATGTCAGTAATTACTTCTAAACAGCTGTAAATACAGTTTTAGTATTTAGGTTAATCTAAATAGCTGTAGGCAAAATCTTTGGTTTCCTAATTTTACATAAATCTGGAAAGTAGATCTCTTTAGTATCTGACTTCTTTCTGGTATGATACTTTCCAGTTAATGTAATTTAAGGAAGGATAGACTTCTCTATGAGTAGATTATAAATGGATTTATGTGTGGAGTGATCTAGCCATGAGTTTGCACTTGGTAGTTGATATTTATTTATATAGAAAGCCTGTGAAAAGGTGTTTAGATGGCTTTTGTTTCCATTGATCTGAATTCCAGAGAGTTAATTGTATGCTTTTGCAAGCTTTCTCCTGGGATCAGAGAGGACTTTTATAGTAATGATTTTCTTCTTTTTATAGTTTTTTGTATCTGTTTATTTATATCTTCTTTTGGGTATGTTTAAAAAATTCTGGGTGTGCTGTGGAGAAAAGTCTTTCTCCTTGGGTTCCAGAGTCAGAAAGTTTACCCAAGTTACTGCCCAGGCTATAGGACACAATAGGACACACACACACACACACACACACACACACACACACACACACACATATCACACACACACACACACACACACACATATATATATATGTATATGTATATACTAACAAATTACTAGTAAAATAATAATAATATAATAATATAATAATAAAATAATAATAATAAAATATTAGTAAAAATATATATGCTAATAAATATATACATATATATATATATATATATATATATATATATATATATATTTTTTTTTTTTTTTCCTGAATAGAGAGGAGGAATGCTCCAGATTGAAATATGTTTTAGGGAGACTAAAGAGTCATAGGAACTCACTGGTAATATGGTTGTGGATTGGGAGTGTTATGTAAGTTTGAAAAGAATATGAATGATAATAATAATAGCCAATATTTACTAAAAAAGTTTACTATATTTCCTGCACTGCTTTAAGAACATCACATATAGAAACACATATACCCCACCTAAAATCATATGAAAGGTACCAATATTATCTGTGTTTTTCAGATGTAGAAATTTAGGCAGAGAGGGTAAGTAGCTTGTCTCAGGTTAAACAACTAGTATGTTGTAAAGATTGGATTCAAATCCAGGCCATCTTTAGAGTCCATGTTCTTAAACCAGTACGGATATCATAGGAAAATATACTTTAAAGATCACTGGGATGGGAATCAGAAGACCTGAATTCTAATCTTATTTTATTGATACTAAATAGTCCTATGATCTTGCACAAGGTGATTCATTTGTCCCAAGTTTCCTCACCTGCAAAATGGACAAGTTCAGGGGCTCTAATCTGGGGTTATGAGAGTTTCAAAAACAGACTAATTCATTTGGTATCCACTCCTTGCCCACTTTCTGTTTCAGTGTGTACCATTTGTTATGTTGTTATAGAGGGTGAACTTAAAAGAAAGTTTTCATCCAAAGGTGAAGTACAACTTGTTAGTCCAAGGTATCCAAAGATGGAATAGACTTACTTAAGTATATAGTGCATTTGCCATTAGTGAACATGTTCAAACAGATGTTGGATGACCACTTGATGGGATGCTTAATAGAGGATTCAAGTATCAGTTGGGCAGTGAAATAGATTGGATGACTTTCCTCCCCCACGCTTTATTGATATATGAGTGACTAATAAATCGTATATATTCAAATTGTGCAATGTGATGTTTTTATAAGGTGCACAACATGATGATTTAATATAGATGTACATTGACTTTTCATGTTCCTTTCTACCCTGAGATTTATGATTCTACAAATCCCATCAATATCTCATTCATTCATTTAACAAAAGTAATCTATCTACAACTATATCTAAGTACGTATATATATGATTATGTGAATATACTGCATTCATTTTTCTTTAAGAACCAGACTTAAAGAATGAATCTTGCATGGATTTCATCTGTTTAAAAAGCTAGTAGATGGTCTAGTTCTAAATAAGCTAAAATGTAACAGGTAATTTTGCTTATTTTAAAAACAGGCACACAATGTTTAAGAACATTGATTTATAGTTTAATATAGCATTGCACAGGAGGCTTCAGATATCTACCTAGCAGATATTTTGGAATGGAACATCTCCTAAGTAGATAAAATTAAATAAAGAATGTCACTGGGGCTAAGTTGTGCTCCCTTGACAATTTCTTCCTCATGCCTCAATTAAAAACAACCTAATGGCTATAAGTATAGGCTCTGGAGAAAACATCATCAGATTTCAATGAAGAATCTATCACTACTACTACCTGTGAAATTTGGGAAGCAATTTAACCATTTCAAATCTCATTTTCATCATTTGTGAACTGGGAGTAATAAGACACCTACCTCCTAGGATTATTGTTACAATTAAATTATTTAATATACAAGCCTTTTAGTTATTATTTTATATCTACATTCTATCTGGGTTTTTTTTAATGTTTAATGTTTATTTTGAGAGAGAGAGAGATGAGCAGGGGCAGAGGGAGTGGGAGAGAGTATCCCAAGCAGGCTCTGTGCTGTCAGCACGAGCTTGATGTAGGGCTTTGCGAGACCATGACTGAGCTGAAATCAAGAGTCGGACTTCAACTGACTGAGCCACCCAGGTGCCCCAATTTTTTTTGTTCTTTATTTATTATGAGAGGGGGAAGGGGGAGAGAGAGAGAGAGAGAGAGAGAGAGAGAGAGAGAGAGAGAGGAGAGAGAGAGAACCCCAAGCAGGCTCCATGTTGTCAGCACAGAGCCCCACACAGGGCTCAAACTCATGAACTGTGAGATCATGATCTGAGCCAAAATTGAATCAGACACTTAACCAAATGAGCCACCCAGGTGCCCTTATTCTGTTTTTTTTTTTAATTATTAAGTTTTTAATTTTAATTCCAGTATAGTTAACATGCAATGTTTTATTATTTTAAGGTGTCCAGTATTGTGATTCTACAATTCCATACATTATTCAGTGCTCATCATTATAAGTGTACTCTTTAATCCCCAACACCTATTTCACCCAGCACTCCCACCCACTTTCCCTCTGGTAACCATCAGTTTGTTCTCTATAGTTAAGAGTTTGTTTCTTGGTTTGTCTCACACTGTCTCTCTTTTTCCTTCACTCATTTGTTTTGTTTCTTAAATTTCACATGAGTGAAACCATATGGTATTTGTCTTTCTCTGACTGATTTATTTAACTTAGCATTATGCTCTCTACCTCCATCCTTGTCATTAAAACTGGCAAGATTTAATTTTTTTATGGCTGAATAATGTCCCATTGTGTGTGTGTGTGTGTATACATACATGTATTGTGTATATATATATATAGTATATTGTGTATATATGTATATATATATATATATATATACACACACACACACAATATATATACCATGTCTTCCTTATTCAGTCATCTATTTTTTATTTTTTAAATTTTTTATAAATTTTATTATATTTTATCAAGAGAGAGCAAGTGGGAGAGGGGTAGAGGGAGAGAGAGAGAATCTTAAACATGCTCCATATGCACGGTGCCTGATGTAGAGCTCGATTCTACAATCCTGGGATCATGACCTGAGATGAAATCAAGTGTCAGATGCTCAACCAACTGAATCACCCAGGAGCCCCTGTTCATTCATCTATTGATGGACACTGGGCTGCTTCCATAATTTATGGATTTATTATTGCAATTTATTTATTATTGTAAATAATCTTGCAATAAACATAGGGGTGCATGTATCTCCTTGAATTAGTGTTTTGTATTTTGGGGGTAAATACCCATAGTGCTATTGCTTTACTGTAGGGTAGTTCTATTTTTAACATTTTGAGAAACCTCCATACTGTTTTCCACAGTGGCTGCACAAGTTTGCATTCTCACCAACAGTGCAAGGGGGTTTCCCTTTCTCCACATCCTCACCAGCACCTGTCATTTTTTTGTATTGTTGATATTAACAATTCTGACAGATGTGAGATGATATCTCATTGCAGTTTTGATTTGAATTTCCACCATGATGACTGATGATGAACATGTTTTTGTTTATCTGTTGCCCATCTGTATGTCTTTAGAAAAATTTCTATTCATGTCTTCTGCTTATTTTGTAATTGGATTTGTTTTGGGTGTTGAATTTTATTGGTTCTTTATATATTTTGGATAATAACCCTTTATGGGGCATATTATTTGCAAATGTCTTCTTCCATTTAGTAGGTTGTCTTTCTGTTTTGTTCACCATTCCTTTCATGTGAAGAAGCTTTTTATTTTGATGTGATCCCAATAGTTTATTTTTCCTCTTATTTTCTTTGCCTCCAGAGACACACCTAACTACATCCAGTGTCAGACAATTTACTTCCTATGCTTTCTTCTAGGATTTTTATGGTTTCAGGTATTATACATTTAGGTCTTTTATCCTTTCTAGTTTATTTTTAAGCTTTATTGAAGTATAATTGAAAAAAATTAGGAATTGCATATAGTTAAGGTGTCCAACTTGGTGTTTTGTGTTTTATTTTTAAATATTATTCTATGTTTTTTTTTTAAAGAGATGGGAATTTATAGAATACACTGGAAGGGAGCAGTGGGCAGGACAGCAAAGGAGAAACTATCTGAGATGAGGCGATGGTGAGAGGCCACAATTATAGGGTGGAATGAGGAGGTATGAGGATGTATGGAATTGCCCCTTTTTTGGTAATCTTAGGAACTATGCCCCATTGTAATATGTCAGTTAGGGACTATGGCTATTTTGAGGTAGGTTGCTTAATAAGCTTGTTTGCATTCAGCTCAGTGGTGGCTATAGGCCCTTTGCCTTGCTTAAGTTTCCATTGCTCAAGCCTGTTGCCTAAAAGCAGCCTCTATATTTCCCCCTGACAGACTGATAATAAAATTTTTTTGTCATCTGGGCATATATGTCATCTTCAGTAGCTTCTTTCTGCTGAATGAGGGGCATAGAGATGTCCCTACTTATGGGTCAGCATTGCTCAGTTGGGAATTATATGTAGGAATTATGAATGGCAGAGGCAGCCAAATTCAAGGTAGACAACATATATGAATTTCCCTGAGTAGAAAGGATAATCTGTTCGTTTGAAGGTATGGCAGTGAAGGAATCTTGGCAACAGGTGGAGACATCAGAAAAGATAGCAAAATAACTTATTATTATGAGAAAGAGAAGCCTGAACAAAATACCTTTGATTGTTGACCAAAATCTACTTCAAGTCCAAGAGTTTAATCAATTTAAGATTAGAGAGAGATTGTTTAAAGCGCCAATTTGAGGGTTGCCTGGGTGGTTCAGTTGGTTAAGTGCCTGACTCTTGGTTTTGTCTCAGGACATGTTCTCATGGTTCATGAGTTTGAGCCTCGCATTGGGCTCCATCCTGCCAGTGCAGACCCTGAGAGAGGGATTCTCTCTCTCTCTCCCTCTTTCTCTGCCCCTCCCCCATATGGTCTCTCTCTCTCTCTCTCTCTCTCTCTCTCTCTCTCCCTCAAAATAAATAAATAAACTTAAAAAAATTTAAAGCACCAATTTGAGTATTCATATCTTCTAGTAACCCTGTCACATTTTTGTGGTAATTGGGAGTATATACATAGCATTCTGTTTTAATAAAGGAATAGATTCTTCCTTGAGCTACAGTCAAGATATCAAGGGCCATTCAATTTTGGAGGACCACCTTTTGAATTTGTGGGTAATCATGTCAGACTTGATTAAAGTTGGCCACTGTATGCTTGGCTAAAGCCTCTATTTGCAATTTTATATCAATAGAGTCAGTTCTTGGGACAAATATGGCTAAGGGATAAAACCATCAAGAAGCCCTCTTTGTTTTATGTCTAGCCTTAACAATATCTTAATTATGAGGAATCACCAACAAGTGGGAGAAGACTTGTCCAAGGAGGTAAGGGCATCCCCAAGTGCATCATCCAATCCAATCATAAGGAAGGTGGGGCTATCCATTATTTCCATAAGTCCATAGTCAATCCCATGGAGTGAGGTACACTCCAGCTTTTAAGGAATAATTTTGTCATTCCAGCCACACAGAATTGGTCAAGATGATAGTTGAGTTATACAATTGCTGGGGAATCCATCCCGTTTTCCAGCTGTTAAAATAATCATATGCCCATGGGGTCTCTTTATTAACACCACAGAATAACAAGCATGAATATTGTTTATACATGACCTATTGTGACAGTTTCTCTGAAGTTTACCTGAAGTTGTCACACTTAGGCAAACAACATATATTTAAAAACAATTAATCAAAACTAGAATTTAACATCCACAAAGGTGTGTTGTTGAAAGGTGTATTAAGAGTTTCTCTCTAGATTCACCCTTATTTCCAGAGTTGACCAAATCAAGACTAATTTGTTTATAACACAAGTCCAGTTTTAACAAACTTGGCCTAATTATTTACATAAGCTCGGCAAGAATAGTGATTGATCATATAGATCTTTTAAAATATGCTTTGCTGAAAACTTTTTAAGGAATATCTAGATTGAACTTTTAACAGACACTTGAGGCCATAAGCCAAGTGAAATATTTGCCATCAAAAATGCCTGCAATACCTATATATTTGGGAGAATTCCTCTTCTTGAGGTTCCCCAAAATATCCTGAGTTTCCTGCACCTGCCAAAAATGACATTCTTTACTCACCTGGTAAGGCTTCTCAGAACCCTGTAAGCAAGGTATCAGGCCAACATTTCCAAAGGCTTTTTTGGCTCCATAAAGTCAACCTTAATTCCTTAGAGCTGTCTGGTCATATCCGAGTCTATGTGTGCCTCTCAAATATGACATTCCAGTCAAAGCCTTCTTAATATAACCAATGTTTCCAATGGTTTCCTGTTACAAGGAAAACATTCTTATTGAACTTACGTAAATAATTATAATTGGCATGGAAGAAAGAATACTCAAGAGTTTCTGAATTTTGGAGGGTCCAAGTTGGGAGAAGAGTTAAATGTTTCAATTTGTCACAAAGGAACACTTTATCACATTTCTGTATGTCATGGATATTTTAAGAGAAAGTTTCCTTTATCTGGAGGAACAAAACATTAGAGAACCACCAATGTTTCAAACAAGAGTCACAAAAAGTATAATCATCTTTCTCAATTAATTTATTCCTATTACCAATTCTACCTGTTTTCATGCAGCTTTTTTGTTCTGGAAATTCTTGTCCAGTTAAGTTTTATGATCTTAAAGATATTAAATAAGAATAATTGTAAAAAAAATTCCGTTTCATGAATATCCTTGAAGACAAAACTCACTTTGCAAGAACATCCGAACAATTACTATAAATGATAAAAAACCCTCAATAAATGCACATGGCAAAAGATCTGATATGAGAGTCCATTATAATGTGACTGGCAAGGAAATCTGATTACTTCTGTGGCACATAACATTTCAATAATTCAAGTAATGATGTTATACCAGAAAATGTTAAAACTTGAGGAATTTCATATAATTTCTAGAATAGTTAACCAAGGTGGCAATAAGAGATTATATAGGAAGTCATACAGTTGTTAGCAAATCTTAATTCCTTTAATATTGAGAGATTTTAACTTAAGTAACCAAAACCCTGATAACGACAAAACATAAAAACTTTGGTTTTCTGGACAGATAAAGAAAAACCCTTTTGTTTACATTTTCTTATCAAGAGCAGACCAACAATCCAAAAAAAAATTTGTCTTTTTAACCGAGAGTAAAGAAGAACTTTAATCTCATACTAGTGTACTTTTAAAATACATTCATTTCATTTTTTTTCAATATATGAAATTTATTGTCAAATTGGTTTCCATACAACACCCAGTGCTCATCCCAAAATGTGCCCTCCTCAATACCCATCACCCACCCTCCCCTCCCTCCCACCCCCCATCAACCCTCAGTTTGTTCTCAGTTTTTAACAGTCTCTTATGCTTTGGCTCTCTCCCACTCTAACCTCTTTTTTTTTTTTCCTTCCCCTCCCCCATGGGTTTCTGTTAAGTTTCTCAGGATCCACATAAGAGTGAAACCATATGGTATCTCTCTTTCTCTGTATGGCTTATTTCACTTAGCATCACACTCTCCAGTCCATCCACGTTGCTACAAAGGGGCATATTTCGTTCTTTCTCATTGCGCTGTAGTACTCCATTGTGTATACAAACCACAATTTCTTTATCCATTCATCAGTTGATGGACATTTAGGTTCTTTCCATAATTTGGCTATTGTTGAGAGTGCTGCTATAAACATTCGGGTACAAGTGCCCCTATGCATCAGTACTCCTGTACCCTTGGGCAAATTCCTAGCAGTGCTATTGCTGGGTCATAGGGTAGGTCTATTTTTAATTTTCTGAGGAACCTCCACACTGCTTTCCAGAGCGGCTGCACCAATTTGCATTCCCACCAACAGTGCAAGAGGGTTCCCGTTTCTCCACATCCCCTCCAGCATCTATAGTCTCCTGATTTGTTCATTTTGGCCACTCTGACTGGCGTGAGGTGATATCTGAGTGTGGTTTTGATTTGTATTTCCCTGATGAGGAGCGACGTTGAGCATCTTTTCAAGTGCCTGTTGGCCATCCGGATGTCTTCTATAGAGAAGTGTCTATTCATGCTTTCTGCCCATTTCTTCACTGGGTTATTCATTTTTCGGGTGTGGAGTTTGGTGAGCTCTTTATAGATTTTGGATACTAGCCCTTTGTCCGATATGTCATTTGCAAATATCTTTTCCCATTCCGTTGGTTGCCTTTTAGTTTTGTTGATTGTTTCCTTTGCTGTGCAGAAGCTTTTTATCTTCATAAGGTCCCAGTAATTCACTTTTGCTTTTAATTCCCTTGCCTTTGGGGATGTGTCGAGTAAGAGATTGCTACGGCTGAAGTCAGAGAAGTCTTTTCCTGCTTTCTCCTCTAGGGTTTGGATGGTTTCCTGTCTCCCATTCAGGTCCTTTATCCATTTTGAGTTTATTTTTGTGAATGGTGTGAGAAAGTGGTCTAGTTTCAACCTTCTGCATGTTGCTGTCCAGTTCTCCCAGCACCATTTGTTAAACAGACTGTTTTTTTTCCATTGGATGTTCTTTCAGCTTTGTCAAAGATGAGTTGGCCATACGTTTGTGGGTCTAGTTCTGGGGTTTCTATTCTATTCCATTGTTCTATGTGTCTGTTTTTGTGCCAATACCATGCTGTCTTGATGATTACAGCTTTGTAGTAGAGGCTAAAGTCTGGGATTGTGATGCCTCCTGCTTTGGTCTTCTTCTTCAAAATTACTTTGGATATTCGGGGCCTTTTGTGGTTCCATATGAATTTTAGAATGGCTTGTTCTAGTTTTGAGAAGAATGCTGGTGCAATTTTGGTTGGGATTGCATTGAATGTATAGATAGCTTTGGGTAGTATTGATATTTTGACAATATTTATTCTTCCAATCCATGAGCAGGGAATGTCTTTCCATTTCTTTATATCTTCTTCAATTACCTGCATAAGCTTTCTATAGTGTTCAGCATACAGATCAATTACCTCTTTGGTTAGATTTATTCCTAGGTATTTTATGCTTCTTGGTGCAATTGTGAATGGGATCAGTTTCTTTATTTGTCTTTCTGTTGCTTCATTGTTAGCGTATAAGAATGCAACTGATTTCTGTACATTGATTTTGTATCCTGAGACTTAGCTGAATTCTTGTATCAGTTCTAGCAGACTTTTGGTGGAGTCTTTCGGGTTTTCATTGTATAGTATCATGTCATCTGCAAAAAGCGAAAGCTTGACTTCATCTTTGCCAATTGTGATGCCTTTGATTTCCTTTTGTTGTCCGATTGCTGATGCTAGAACTTCCAATACTATGTTAAACAACAGCGGTGAGAGTGGGCCTCCCTGTCGTGTTCCTGAACTCAGGGAAAAAGCTCTCAGTTTTTCCCCATTGAGGATGATGTTAGCTGTGGGCTTTTCATAAATGGCCTTTATGATCTTTAAGTATGTTCCTTCTGTCCCGACTTTCTCAAGGGTTTTTATCAAGAAAGGGTGCTGGATTTTGTCAAAGGCCTTTTCTGCATCGATTGACAGGATCATATGGTTCTTATCTTTTCTTTTATTAATGTGATGTATCACGTTGATTGATTTGCGAATGTTGAACCAGCCCTGCATCCCAGGAATGAATCCCACCTGATCATGGTGAATAATTCTTTTTATATGCTGTTGAATTCGATTTGCTAGTATCTTATTGAGAATTTTTGCATCCATATTCATCAGGGATATTGGCCTGTAGTTCTCTTTTTTTACTGGGTCTCTGTCTGGTTTAGGAATCAAAGTAATACTGGCTTCATAGAATGAGTCTGGAAGTTTTCCTTCCCTTTCTATTTCTTGGAATAGCTTGAGAAGAATAGGTATTATCTCTGCCTTAAACGTCTGGT
Organism: Panthera onca; assembly: GCF_046562875.1. NCBI lineage: Eukaryota > Metazoa > Chordata > Mammalia > Carnivora > Felidae > Panthera > Panthera onca. The sequence continues at coordinate 57,523,587 of NC_138357.1, read as the reverse complement.
AGAACTCCCCTGGGAAGCCATCTGGTCCTGGACTCTTACTTGGGAGATTTTTGATAACTGATTCAATTTCTTCGCTGGTTATGGGTCTGTTCAAGCTTTCTATTTTCTCCTGATTGAGTTTTGGAAGCGTGTGGGTGTTTAGGAATTTGTCCATTTCTTCCAAGTTGTCCAATTTGTTGGCATATAATTTTTCATAGTATTCCCTGATAATTGTTTGTATCTCTGAGGGATTGGTTGTAATAATTCCATTTTCATTCATGATTTTACCTATTTGGGTCATCTCCCTTTTCTTTTTGAGAAGCTTGGCTAGAGGTTTGTCAATTTTGTTTATTTTTTCAAAAAACCAACTCTTGGTTTTGTTGATCTGCTCTACAGTTGTTTTAGATTCTATATTGTTTTTTTCTGCTCTGATCTTTATTATTTCCCTTCTTCTGCTGGGTTTAGGCTGCCTTTGCTGTTCTGCTTCTATTTCCTTTAGGTGTGCTGTTAGCTGTTCTATTTAGGATTTTTCTTGTTTCTTGACATAGTCCTGGATTGCAATATATTTTCCTCTCAGGACTGCCTTCGCTGCATCCCAAAGCGTTTGCATTTTTGTATTTTCATTTTCGTTTGTTTCCATATATTTTTTTGATTTCTTCTCTAATGGCCTGGTTGACCCACTCATTCTTTAGTAGGGTGTTCTTTAACCTCCATGCTTTTGGAAGTTTTCCAGACTTTTTCCTGTGGTTGATTTCAAGCTTTATAACATTGTGGTCTGAAAGTATGCATGGTATACTTTCAATTCTTATATACTTATGAAGGGCTGTTTTGTGACCCAGTATATGATCTATCTTGGAGAATGTTCCATGTGCCCTCGAGAAGAAAGTATATTCTGTTGCTTTGGGATGCAGAGTTCTAAATATATCTGTCAAGTCCATCTGATCCAATGTATCATTCAGGGCCCTTGTTTCTTTATTGACCGTGTGTCCAGATGATCTATCCATTTCTGTAAGTGGAGTGTTAAAGTCCTCTGCAATTACCACATTCTTATCAATAAGGTTGCTTATGTTTGTGAGTAATTGTTTTATATATTTGGGGGCTCCTGTATCCGGTGCATAGACATTTATAACTGTTAGCTCTTCCTGATGGATAGACCCTGTAATTATTATATAATGCCCTTCTTCATCTCTTGTTACAGCCTTTAATTTAAAGTCTAGTTTGTCTAATATAAGTATGGCTACTCTAGCTTTCTTTTGGCTTCCAATAGCATGATAAATACTTCTCCATTCCGTCACTGTCAATCTAAAGGTGTCCTCAGGTCTAAAATGAGTCTCTTGTAGACAGCAAATAGATGGGTCTTGTTTTTTATCCATTCTGATAGTCTATGTCTTTTGGTTGGAGCATTTAATCCATTTACATTCAGTGTTATTATAGAAAGATACGGGTTTCGAGTTATTGTGATGTCTGTATGTTTTATGCTTGTAGTGATGTCTCTGGTACTTTGTCTCACAGGAGTCCCCTTAGGATCTCTTGTAGGGCTGGTTTCATGGTGGCAAATTCCTTCAGTTTTTGTTTGTGAAGACCTTTATCTCTCCTTCTATTCTAAATGACAGACCTGCTGGATAAAGGATTCTCGGCTGCATATTTTTTCTTTTCAGCACACTGAAGATCTCGTGCCAATCCTTTCTGGCCTGCCAAGTTTCAAAAGAGAGATCAGTCACGAGTCTTATAGGTCTCCCTTTATATGTGAGGGCACGTTTATCCCTTGCTGCTTTCAGAATTTTCTCTTTATCCTTGTATTTTGCCAGTTTCACTATGATATGTTGTGCAGAAGATCGATTCAAGTTACGTCTGAAGGGAGTTCTCTGTGCCTCTTGGATTTCAATGCCTTTTTCCTTCCCCAGTTCAGGGAAGTTCTCAGCTATTATTTTTTCAAGTATACCTTCAGCACCTTTCCCTCTCTCTTCGTCCTCTGGAATCCCAATTATGCGTAGATTATTTCTTTTAGTGCATCACTTAGTTCTCTAATTTTCCCCTCATTCTCCTGGATTTTTTAAATCTCTTTTTCTCAGCTTCCTCTTTTTCGATAATTTTATCTTCTAGTTCACCTACTCTCTCCTCTGCCTCTTCAATCCGAGCTTTGGTCATCTCCATTTTATTTTGCAGCTCATTTATAGCATTTTTTAACTCCTCCTGGCTGTTCCTTAGTCCCTTGATCTCTGTAGCAAGAGATTTTCTGCTCTCCTCTATACTGTTTTCAAGCCCAGCGATTAATTTTATGACTATTATTCTAAATTCACTTTCTGTTATATTGTTTAAATCCTTTTAGATCAGTTCATTAGCTGTTGTTATTTCCTGGAGAATCTTTTGAGGGGAATTCTTCCGTTTTCGTCATTTTGGATAGTCCCTGGAGTGGTGCGGAACTGCGGGGAACTTCCCCTGTGCTGTCTTGAATAACTTGCATTGGTGGGTGCGGCCACAGTCAGACTTGATGTCTACCCCTAGCCCACCACTGGGGCCACAGTCAGACTGGTGTATACCTTCTCTTCCCCTCTCCTAGGGGTGGGATTCAGTGTGGGGTGGCGTGGCCCATCTGGGCTACTTGCACACTGCTAGGATTGTGGTGCTGGTGATTTGGCATATTAGCTGGGGTGGATCGGCAAGGGGCACAGGGGCAGGAGGGGCAGGCTCAGCTCGCTTCCTTCAGTGATCCACTTCGGGAGGGGCCCTGCGGCACTGGGAGAGAGTCATACCTTCTGTTGGATGGATGGATCCGCAGAAGCACAGCGTTGGGTGTTTCCGCAGTGCAAGCAAGTTCCCTGACAGGAACTGGTTCCCTTTGGGATTTTGGCTGGGGGATGGGCGAAGGAGATGGCGCTGGTGAGTGCCTTTGTTACCCGCCAAGCTGAGCTCTGTCTTCGGGGCTCAACAACTCTTCCTCCCATTGTCCTGTAGCTCTCCTGCTCTATGAGCGGAGCTGTTAGCTTATAACCTTCCAGTTGTTATGTCTCACTTGCTGTCCGAACACACTCCATCCACCCCCTCCGCTTTTGCAAGCCAGACTCAGGGGCTCTGCTTTGCCGGTGGGCTGACCCTCCACCCTGGCTCCCTCCCGCCAGTCTGTGTTGCGCACACCACCTCTCTGCCCTTCCTACCCTCTTCCGTGGGCCTCTTGTCTACACTCGGCTCCAGAGAATCCATTCTGCTAGTCTTCTGGCGGTTTTCTGGGTTATTTTGGCCGTGTGGGTGGAATCAAATTGATCAGCAGGACACGGTGAGCCCAGCGTCCTCCTACGCCGCCATCTTCCTAGTAGTCCCCTAAAATACATTCATTTCAATCTTAGACTATCCTGACCACACATAAAATTCTTTTCTAAAGCTTTCCCTTCACAAACCTTCTACAAATTTCTTTTGCATTCACATTTTGTCCCACGCCTTTTTTTTCCAAATAGCCAGTCTTATTTTAAGACAAAATTATTTTATTTTTTCCCTCAACAAAATGTATTCTCACTTCTTATACCTTTCTTACATATCTTCAAAGTTCCTACATACAGAGTTGCTTTACTTATCATTTCATTTGTATTAATCACATTTAGCACAATTTTAACTCTTAGAAAACTTAGTCTCCAATGAAAACTAAGTAATAGCTAATTGTAAACTGTCTGTTACATTATGATTTTTAGATAGGCAAATTTATAAATACAGTTCATAATTTTGAGGAATTGCATTTCTCATGGTACAATCTTCTAATAAGGCATAAAGCATGTTTTCCAACAGACCCAAGTATCTTTAATTTCTCTGAAATAAGAAGTCAAATTAGATATACCTTATCTTTAGTAATCAATGCTTCAGTATTTTATCTTATTTGGAAAATACTTAGTTATTCAATGAATGTGACCCAATTTTTCATTAAACTTAGCAAAACTTCAAAGTTTCAGGTATGATAGCTATTCACAGGGTCAGATGGGCCATGAAACCAAGCAAGACACATTCTACTGTTTTTGTGGAGGTTGGGATTTTTGAAACCATGCCATGAAGACTTGCACATATGGGATTTCTGACCATTTGGAGGAGTTCCAGCAAAAGAGATCAAGCTGGAAAATAGTATTGTAAAAAAAGGTTTCCATGAAGGGACCATACCTCTCGATCTTGGAGTTTGTACTGAGGATAGGAAACGTTGCATATAAACATGAGACATTTTTCATCAGGGCTTGGGAGCTAAATTTGTTCCAGTTTTTTTTTTTTTAAATACAGCCCCAAGGGTGCGTGCAAAGGAATAGAGGGGATTTGTCACATAGTGGGAAGACTAGTTGCTGATTCCCAAAGCGGCATCCCATCAAAAGGAATGGAGCTGCGAATCATGGTCACAATTTCACTCAGGGTGTCCCATGATCTGAAAAAAGACTGGATCTTACATAGGATGACTGACTCTACTGGAGCATCTCACCAAGGAGAGGGTTGTGGCAAATGGCAATAGCTATCCATGATGGGGCATCACATGCAACAGGGAAAGCTGAACACATGTCACTGTAAAACAGGGAAAGGTTGGCCAAACTGTGCCAGAAAAAGGAGGGGGAAGTCTCACCACTTAGATCATAGGAACATATTTAGCCTATAGATCAAAATGGCAGCTGGGTCCATGGGAACAAAGAAAAGCGGGGTGAAGGGGGGAGTTGCAAAAGAAGTGCATTGGGAATGGAGAACTCAGAGTAGAGAGAGTTGGAAAAGAGAGGAAAAGGGTTCTTCACCCTCAAAGGCAAGAGCAGTCTTAACTGTTCACCTGCAGACCACACCAGGGAGCCACGCTGGCCAGAGATCTTCAGTTGTCCAAGGAGTACTAGGGTTAGACCACCGAAGGGCCAAAAAGAGAAAGTAGAGGGAGGGAAGGATCCCTCTGAAGGGCAAGAGGGGAAATCTCTCACTCTTTCAGGCAAGGGGGGTCCATCAGGTTCCCCCTGGGGCTTCAGATCCTCACTAAGAGGCAATCTCGGTGGATGATGTCTGTTCCACAGGAATACTAGAGTCTGTAAATTTAGGGAAAGTACCAAGAAATTCACAAAGATTTTTGGAAAATCCTCTGCCAATAGAGGGTCTCCATCCGGGCCACCAAATGTGGGGGCAACCTTATCAGGTAGAGGCCAGTGGCACTGGCACAGAATTCACCCAAGGAAGAACAAAGGAGAAAAAAGTTTATTGAATACACAGCAAGGGAACAGCAGAAAGCACAGCAAAGGAGAGACTCTCTGCCTAACATGATTAAATGTTGACTTAATAAAGGTGGTGGAAGATTGATGCTATATTTAAAGCTTGTATAATGTCCATATTGCTATGTGAATATCTAGTGTCTAAAGAATACGGTTTTCATGTCAATATACACTAGGTGCTGCACTCTAGGTATTCACCAGAGAGCTCATGCTCAATTGTGTACTCCACAGCTTCCACTGAAATCTTAAAACAAATAAGTGAAATGAAGAGAGAGAGAGTGAGAGAGAGAGAGGAAGATGTGTTACCTAGATTTTTTCAATGCCATTTTTACATCAAGTTAGATGACTCAAAAGTGTACCTGTAATGTATTATCTGACTGTCCTTGGAAATGCTCTTACTGAATTATGATTTACTATTGGAGGTTCAGCTTTTAATAAAGATTGAATTAAATTTTAGTCACATGAGCAATAATTTTGAATCTATTTTTAATGAAATTGTCTTTTCTTAACTGTTGATTTTTATTATTTTCATTAAACATTCCCTATTGCCATTTGGCATAGTAAGGATGTTATACGTTTAATTTGGTGCCATTTTAATGAGGCCAATTACTACTTTTCAATATTTTGTCATTTGCAACTGGGATCTAGAAGTAAAAAATTTCACATGGCATTTCCAACTTTAGAAGAAATGTAATCTGGGGCACCTGGGTGGCTCAGCAGTTGAGTGTGGGACTTCAGCTCTGGCCATGATCTCATGGCTCATGAGTTCTAGCCCCGCGTTGGACCCTGTGCTGACAACTCAAAGCCTGGAGCCTGCTTCAGATTCTGTGACTCCCTCTCTCTCTGCCCCTCCCCTGCTTGCGCTCTCTCTCAAAAATAAACATTAAACATTTTTTTTTTTTTAAAGAGGGAATGTAATCTGAACTGGTCAGGGAAATCTTAGGTTTAAATAAATAGAATGTTGTTGTGTTTAGGTAAATTCTTTAATTAAAACAAGGTAAGCAGAGTTCTTTACCTTATAAAGAGACTATTACTGTACAGTAGAAAAGTGGAAGCATCAGAGTAGATAGATGTGGATCTAATCCTTAGAGTTGGAGAACTTCATTAAATAATCCATGTAAAACATCTATTGAGTGTTTGTATGTGAATAACTATTTCTGAGGAATTTAAATTCCCCATCTTGTCAGTCTACTCCCCTAAACTTCTTTGGGATCATTGTCTCCAGAAAATACAATGTGAATGACACTTCTTGTAAGTTGTACAATCTTTGGCTGTTTACATTAAAAAAAATTATTTCTTAAGGGATCTTTATTTTCTAGATAACAAAGGCATAAATTTCAGATTTGATGTGATCAAAAAATTCCAATGGAACTATCTTTTATGAGTAGTCAAGGAGCCAAGTGAAGAAAATAATGATCAATCCATCCATGTATCCATCTACCCATCCATTAAACTATTCATTCATTTAACAGATATTTTTCAAGAGTGGCTGTGTGCCAGGCACCATCACAGCCACTCAAATTTGTGTAAGTGGGTGAAAATGAAATATGTGTTTGAACTTGAATAAGTAAACACTCTGAGGGATATTGCCTTTTTAAAATAAGGGCTCTCTACTATTAGAGACAAACTAGATAAGAGACCTAGAAATCTTTGTACTTCTCTTCACTCTAGACATCTTCCCAATATTCCTTCAGCTGTCACTCTGAAACATTGGGCATTTTAAAAACGGATGGTGAAACTTGAAAGGAAAGAAAATGTTAAATATAAATACGTTCTTTCTAATCACTTGCATGTTTTTGTGATTCCCCTATCTCTGCCTTTCCTTTTCACCAAGACACATGTATCATTCTCAAGCCACTCTTTTACCCTACATTTTTTCTTTTTTTAAAAAAAATTTTAATGTTTATATATTTTTGTGAGACAGACAGAATGTGAGTGCGTTAGAGGCAGAAAGAGAGGGAGACACGGAATCTGAAGCACACTCAAGGCTCAGAGTTGTCAGCACAGAGCCTGATGCGGGGCTTGAACTCATGAGCTGTGAAATCATGACCTGAGCTGAAGTCGGACACTCAACCGACTGGGCCACTCAGGTGCCCCTACCCTACATTTTGAGAGAAAGGGAAATGTTAGATTGAGATTCCTATTGATTTCCCACTGATGAGTAATTCCCGATGAATCAATATTCTTTACTAAGTTACAATATCAAATAGTGAAGTTGTTAAGAATGGATTATTTTTCCTCTGCTCCCATTACAGAATGAAGCTATGATGAGTGTAAGATAAAAGGAAAAAAAAATCAGTAATAAAAACAGTAAAGTTTTTCAGTGGTTTCAGTTATCTCAGAATTTTCACTGTTTAAGGGATGGAAAGGACATCAGAAATCATTTAGTTTGACCTTTCATTTTACAGATGAGGAAACAAAATCTAGAAAAATGAAGTGACTTGCCTTTGGTAGCTCAGGTATTTAGTAATAACCATTAGAACCTAGTTTTTAAGACTCAGCCCAGTGTTCTTTCTGATTTATCAAGGTTGTTCTTAGTTTTCCTTTATTATTTCTTTTGTTTTCATGACTGTAAGGTAACTGGAACAAATCTTTCTTTTCAAAATCATATTAAATAAATATTTCAGTATTTTTACATCAATTTTTTTCATTTGTATATTTTTCAGTTTTTCTTATAATGTACTGCCTTTTCCCATTCTTACAACACTTGTTTTTTTTTTTCTCCTTCATGAATTTAGCTGGTTTTCTTCTTTATTTTTTCCTTCCTCACTGGAAATATTTACTGTACCTACATACATAATCACAAAAATAATTTCATCCACACATAGCTATGGTAACTTTGTAGTTTTAATGTGTCTATGCATAAAGTAGGGTACCCTTTTCCTTTTGGGAATGAATGCTGTACGGGACTGAAAGGGTAGCTATCCTTTCCAGGTTTGCCCTGTGAATTAAGCTTCTTGGGAGAGAAAAATGTACTTGTGAGATTATAATAATCTAATATGATATAAAATTGAGTTTTCAAGCAAAAGTTCTAGGAAATTCATTAAATTAATTCCCTTGCAGCTTTCTTTTTTTATTAGAAAAATCTTTTAACTTTTTTTCTCTTTATCTTCAAAGATGAACAAAGTGGTATGAATATGTTTTCTTCAGCAAAATTGGGGAAATACATTTCTCAGCTGAGAAAGCTGTTTAAGTCTCTAATGGTGTATTTTGTAGTCTGTTCCCATTTGGGTTTTAGAAGATTCTGCTTATATTTAAGTTTCAAGTCATTTGCCTTTAATTCTTGAACTGCAATTAGATATAAACTTTTTTTCATGCCTCTATTTCCCTTCTTGCTTTTTAGGGAAAAAATTAGGAAGAATTGGGTGATTAGGTTAATATTTTATCCATCCCTATTACTCTGACTGGTAGAGTCAGAGTAATTAATTGCCTATTAAATAAAGGCAAACTGTAATTCTTTATTGTCTGCCTGACACATTTCTGCCCTTTGCTCTGGAGAAGAGCTGCATTAAAGATCACAATGTTATTGATAAATTCTGAAAAATAATAAATTGTTCACTCAAATAATGACACAATTCCTTGGAAAAACAGGTTTATTGTGTATGTGTGGATGGGAAAGTTTATTCATCTTTAAGTATTGAAGTGGTATGATGGGGCTGGAGAAATTATACAGAAAGTATTGCTCTAGCATAGCTGAGAAACAGTGGTATTCATAAATTGAAACTGAATACATCTCTATGTTAAATATAATTAGTGAAATCATTAACATGGATAAAGTATACTTTAGTATTTACAAAGAAGTCTCTAATCTAGGCAGTTAGCTTCACTATGACGGGAAAAAAACAAAATGAGCTGTATACAGCTGAATAAACTTATCAGAGTCTACAAGGTGGTAACTTGTCTGTCCGTGGCCAGTGGTGGTGGACAAGTGAAATAATTTCTTAACATTGTGTAAACAATGTGAGATGGGAAATTCACTTTTCCCCTCTTCCCCCATCCCCTTTTTCATTGAGAGAGTTTCTTGTTGTGATGGCTCCACTGGGAAAGGCAACAGAGAAATTTGATTAAATTGATGCCTGGGGTCATGATCCTGTCTAAACATGGTACAGCTCTCAGCATTAATCAAAGAAATTTTTTTCTTACTTAAAAAAATCTAATCTTGCTGTATATGAGTATTAGTGAGCTTTGGATTTGATAGTGGTTGAGTAGAGTGTTGTGTGAGTCTCTGCAATCATTCTGTTTGCAGAAAAAAAAAAACAAAGAGGAGACTGTTTTCAAGGAAAATAGAGACCCATAACATTATTTTGGATCATTTTAAGAGATTTTCAACTGATTATAACTTGTTGATAGCCAGTGGGATTTGGAGCTACATTAGAATTAACTAGAACTCATTTACTGCAAACCACTGTTGGCACTGATTGGAGTGTTTAGAAGATATTTCTAGCATTGTAATTGGTGTGGTATTCCCACCTTCAAGAATACTCTTGGGATTGTTTTATTTTGGTCTAGTGTTTGGACACTGATTGGAAGTGATTTTACTGGAAAATAGAGAAAATTATATGTTTTGTGAGAGAACTAGAATAGTGGTCATTGGCAACTCAGATAAGAGCAAAAATAGAATATTCCTGAGCAGGCACCTGCCATTGTATTCAGCAGATCATTTGGTTCAGGTGAGAATCTTCTTGTTATTAATCCTTATTTTAAGAGAGAAAACAGAGGCACCTGAATGGCTCAGTCAGTGGAGCGTCCTACTTTGGCTCAAGTCATTATCTTGCAGTTCGTGAGTTCGAGCCCCACATTGGGCTCTGTGCTGACAGCTCAGAGCCTGGAGCCTGTTTTGGATTCTGTGTCTCCCTCTTTCTCTGCCCCTCCCCCACTCAAGCTCTGTGTCTCTCTGTCTCTCAAACATGAATAAAATTAAGAAAGAGAATTAAAAAAAGAAAGATAACAAATATTTTTTTTAATGTTTTTATTTTATTTTTGAGAGAGAGAGAAAAACAGAGCACAAGCAGGGGAGGGGCAGAGGGACAGGGAGACAAAGTCAGAAGCAGACTCCAGGCTCTGAGCTGTCAGTACAGAGCCTGACATGGGGCTTGAACCCACAAACCATGAGATCATGACCTGAGCTGAAGTCGGATGCTTTACCGACTGAGCCACCCAGGTGCCCCTGAAAGGGAACAAATCTTATACAATGAAGTAGCTCTTCCCTTATACGAATTGATTCAGTAGAGTATACAACCAATTCTCTTCTCTTCTCATCTTATCTCACAGTATAAATGTACCACATCTTCTTTATCTATTTATCAATCAATGGACACTTAGGCTTCTTCCATATCTTGGCTATTGTAACTAATGCTGATATAAACATTGGAGTGCATATATCCTCTGAATTACTATTTTTGCATTCTTGTGGTAAACACCTGGTAGTGGAATTACTGGATCATAAGGTAGCTCTATTTTTAACTTTTTGAGGAAACTCCATACTGTTTTCCACAGTGGCTGCACCAGTTTGCATTCTCACCAACAGTGCCAGAGGGTCTCTTTTTCTCAACATTCTCACCAACACCTGTTGTTTCTTGTGTTGTTGATTTTACCTGTTCTGACAGGTGTGAGGTGATGTCTCATTGTGGTTTTGATTTGCACTTTCCCTATGATAAGTGATGATGAGCATCTTTTCATGTGTCTGTTGGACATCTGGATGTCTTCTTTGGAGAAATTTCTATTTATGTCTTCTGTTCATTTTTAAATGGATTATTCATTTTTGGGGTGTTGAGTTTATAAGTTCTTAATATATTTTGGATGCTGTTTATCAGATATATCATTTGCAAATATCTTCTCCCATCCTATAGGTTGCCTTTTAGTGTTGTTGAGTGTTTCCTTCACAGTGCAGAAGCTTTTTATTTTGATGTAGTCCCAATAGTTTATTTTTACTTTGGTTTTCCTTACTTCAGGAGACACATCTAGAAGGAATTTGGTATGGCCAGTGTCAAAGAAGTTGCTGCCTGTGTTCTCTTCTAGGATTTTTATGTTTTGAAATCTCACATTTAGGTCTTTCATCCATTTTGATTTTTTTTTTTTTTTTTTTTTTTTTTTTTTGTATATGGCATAAGAAAGTGGTCCGGTTTCATTCTTTTGCATGTTGCTGTCTAGTTTTCCCAACACCATTTGTTGAGAGAGACTGTCTTTTTCTCATTGTTTCTCTTTGTTAAATATTAATTGACCATATAATTTTGAGTTTATGTCTGGATTTGCCCTTCTGTCCTATTGATCTGTATGTCTATTTTTGTGCCAGTGCCATACTGTTTTGATGACTACAGCTTTGTAATGTAACCAAAAGTCCAGAATTGTGATGCCTACAGCTTTGCTTTGATTTTTCAAGGTTGCTTTGGCTATTCAGGGTATTTTGTGATTTCATACAAATTTTAGGGTGGTTTGTTTTAGCTCTGTGAAAAATGCTCGTGGTATTTTGATAGGGATTGCATCAAATGTGTAGATTGTTTTGGGTAGTATAGACATTTTAACAATATTGGTTCTTCTAATCCATTAAAACATGGAATGTCTTTCCATTTCATTGTATCATCTTTAATTTCTTTCATCAGTGTTTTATTGTTTTCTGAGTAAAGGTCTATCACCTCTTTGATTAGGTTTATTCCTACATATCTTATGGTATTTGGTGCAATTGTAAATGGAATTATATTCTTAATTTCTCTTTCTGCTGCTTCACTTTTGGTGTATTGAAATTTCTGTACCTTGATTTTGTATTCTGCAACTTTACTGAATTTGTTTATTAGTTCTAGCTATTTTTTGGTGTAGTCTTTGGGTTTTCTCTATATAGTATCATGTCAACTGTAAATAGTGAAGGTTTCCATTCTTCTTTACCAACTTGGATTCCTTTTATTTCTTTTTGTTGTCTGATTGCTGTGGCTAAGGCTTCCAGTATGTTGAATAACAGTGGTGAGAGTGGACATCCTTGTTTTGTTCCTGACCTTAGGGGAAAAGCTGTCTGTTTTTTCCTGTTGAGGATGAAGTTAAGTGTGTATTTTTCATATATGGCCTTTATTATTTTGGTGTATGTTCCATCTAAACCTGTCTTGTTGAGGGCTTTTATCATGAGTGGATGTTGTACTTTGTCAAATGCTTTTTCTGCACCTATTGAAATGATCATATGGTTATTAGTCTTTCTCTTATTGATGTGATGTATTACAGTGATTAGTTTATGAATGTTGAATCACCCATGCAATCAAGGACTAAATCCCAATTGATCGTGTATTTTTGTGTACTTTTAAATTATTTTTGTATTTAGTTTGCTAGTATTTTGTTGAGAATATTTGCACCCATGTTCATCGGTGGTATTGGCCCGTAGTTCTCTTTTTTAGTGTAGCTTTTATCTGGTTTTGTTATCAGGATAATGCTGGCCTCATAAAATGAATTTGGAAGTTTTCTTTCCTTTCCTAATTTTTGGAATAGTTTAAGAAGAATAGATATTAACTTGTCTTTAAATGTTTGATAGAATTCACCTGTGAAGCCACCTGGTCCTGGACATTTTTTTGTTGGGAGTTGTTTGATTACTGATTCAGTTTCTTTGCTGGTGGTCAGTCTGTTCAAATTTACTATTTCTTCCTGTTTCACTTTGGGTAGTTTATATGTTTCTAGGAGTTTATCCATTTCTTGCAAGTTGTCCAATTTGTTGGCATATAGTTTTTCATGATATTCTAATTGCTTGTATTTCTGTAGTGTTGGTTGTTATTTCTTCTCTCTCATTTGTTATTTTTTTTTTATTTGAGTCCTTTCTCTTTTTTCTTGATAAGTCTGGCTAAAAGTTTAACGATTTTATTGATTTTTGCAAAGAACCATCTCCTGGTTTCATCGACCTGTTCTATTGTTTTTTGTTTTGTTTTGTCTTGTTTTAGTTTCTGTATCATTTATTTCTGCTTTAATGTTTATTATTTCCTTCCTTCTGCTGGGTTTAGGTTTTGTTTGCTTTTCTTTTTCCAGGTTAGGTTGTTTATTTGAAATTTTTTTTGTTCTTCACATAGGCCTATATTGCTATAAACTTCTCTTTAGAACAGCTTTTTGCTGCATCCCAGATGTTTTGAACCATTTTGTTTTCATATTCATTTGTTTCCATTTATTTTATTTATTCTATGGTTTCCCAGTTGAGCCATTCATTGTTTAGTAGCATGTGTTTATATAACATGCATATGTGGGCTTTCCTGTGTGTGTGTGTGTGTGTGTGTGTGTGTGTGTGTGTGTGGTTGACTTCGGTTTCATAGCATTGTGGTCAGAAAAGATGCACAGTATGCCTTTGATCTTCTTAAATTTGTTGAGTCTTGTTTTATAGCATAATATGTCATCTCCTCTGAAGAATGTTGTGTGCACTTGAAAATAATGTGTATTCTGCTTTTTTAGGATGGAATATTCTCAATATATCTCTTAAGTCCATCTGGTCCAGTGTGTCATGCAAAGCCATTGTTTCCTCATTTATTTCCTGTTTAGATGATGTTTCCATTGATGTAAGTGGAGTGTTAAAGTCCCCTACACTTACTGTATTATTATAGGTTAGTTCCTTTATGTATGTTATTAACTTTTTTCTGTATTTGAGTGCTTTTGTGTTGGGTGTATAAATATTTACAATTGCTATGTATTCTTGTTGGATTGTCACCTTTATTATTATATAGTGTCCTACTTTGTCTCTTGTCACAGTCTTTGTTTTAGAATCTAGTTTGACTGAAATACGTATTTCTACTCCATGTTGCTTTTAACATCTATTTGTATGATGTATGTTCTTCCATCCCTTGATTTTCAGTCTGGAGATATCTTTACATCTAAAATGACTCTCTTCTAGTCAGCATATGTATGGGTCTTGTTCTTTTAATCCATTTTGTCGCCCTATATCTTTTGATTGGAGCGATTGGTCCATTTACAATCAACATAACTATTGATGGATATGTGTTTATTGCCATTTTATTACTTGTGGTAGTTTCTGAGGATTTTCTGTATTCTTTCTTGTCTTTCTTTCATGTTTTGCTGATTATTTAGTAATATGTATTTATATCTTTCTCTTATTATTTGCATGTTTATTAGTGGTTTTTTTTAATATGTGAAATTTATTGTCAAATTGGTTTCCATACAACACCCAGTGCTCATCCCAAAAGGTGCCCTCCTCAATACCCATCACCCACCCTCCCCTCCCTCCCACCCCCCATCAACGCTCAGTTTGTTCTCAGTTTTTAATAGTCTCTTATGCTTTGGCTCTCTCCCACTCTAACCTCTTTTGTTTTTTTTTCCTTCCCCTCCCCCATGGGTTTCTGTTAAGTTTCTCAGGATCCACATAAGAGTGAAACCATATGGTATCTGTCTTTCTCTGTATGGCTTATTTCACTTAGCATCACACTCTCCAGTCCATCCACGTTGCTACAAAGGGGCATATTTCGTTCTTTCTCATTGCACTGTAGTACTCCATTGTGTATACAAACCACAATTTCTTTATCCATTCATCAGTTGATGGACATTTAGGCTCTTTCCATAATTTGGCTATTGTTGAGAGTGCTGCTATAAACATTGGGGTACAAGTGCCCCTATGCATCAGTACTCCTGTATCCCTTGGGCAAATTCCTAGCAGTGCTATTGCTGGGTCATAGGGTAGGTCTATTTTTAATTTTCTGAGGAACCTCCACACTGTTTTCCAGAGCGGCTGCACCAATTTGCATTCCCACCGACAGTGCAAGAGGGTTCCCGTTTCTCCACATCCCCTCCAGCATCTATAGTCTCCTGATTTGTTACTTTGGCCACTCTGACTGGCGTGAGGTGATATCTGAGTGTGGTTTTGATTTGTATTTCCCTGATAAGGAGCGACGTTGAACATCTTTTCTTGTGCCTGTTGGCCATCCGGATGTCTTCTTTAGAGAAGTGTCTATTCATGTTTTCTGCCCATTTCTTCACTGGGCTATTTGTTTTTCGGGTGTGGAGTTTGGTGAGCTCTTTATACATTTTGGATACTAGCCCTTTGTCCGATATGTCATTTGCAAATATCTTTTCCCATTCCGTTGGTTGCCTTTTAGTTTTGTTGGTTGTTTCCTTTGCTGTGCAGAAGCTTTTTATCTTCATAAGGTCCCAGTAATTCACTTTTGCTTTTAATTCCCTTGCCTTTGGGGATGTGTCGAGTAAGAGATTGCTACAGCTGAGGTCAGAGAGGTCTTTTCCTGCTTTCTCCTCTAAGGTTTTGATGGTTTCCTGTCTCATTCAGGTCCTTTATCCATTTTGAGTTTATTTTTGTGAATGGTGTGAGAAAGTGGTCAAGTTTCAACCTTCTGCATATTGCTGTCCAGTTCTCCCAGCACAATTTGTTAAAGAGACTGTCTTTTTTTCCATTGGATATTCTTTCCTGCTTTGTCAAAGATGAGTTGGCCACACGTTTGTGGGTCTAGTTGTGGGGTTTCTATTCTATTCCATTGGTCTATGTGTCTGTTTTTGTGCCAATACCATGCTGTCTTGATGATTACAGCTTTGTAGTAGAGGCTAAAGTCTGGGATTGTGATGCCTCCTGCTTTGGTCTTCTTCTTCAAAATTACTTTGGCTATTCGGGGCCTTTTGTGGTTCCATATGAATTTTAGAATGGCTTGTTCTAGTTTCGAGAAGAATGCTCGTGCCATTTTGATTGGGATTGCATTGAATGTGTAGATAGCTTTGGGTAGTATTGACATTTTGACAATATTTATTCTTCCAATCCATGAGCAGGGAATGTCTTTCCATTTCTTTATATCTTCTTCAATTTCCTTCATAAGCTTTCTATAGTTTTCAGCATACAGATTTTTTACTTCTTTGGTTAGATTTATTCCTAGGTATTTTATGCTTCTTGGTGCAATTGTGAATGGGATCAGTTTCTTTATTTGTCTTTCTGTTGCTTCATTGTTAGCGTATAAGAATGCAACTGATTTCTGTACATTGATTTTGTATCCTGCGACTTAGCTGAATTCTTGTATCAGTTCTAGCAGACTTTTGGTGGAGTCTTTCAGGTTTTCATTGTATAGTATCATGTCATCTGCAAAAAGCGAAAGCTTGACTTCATCTTTGCCAATTGTGATGCCTTTGATTTCCTTTTGTTGTCCGATTGCTGATGCTAGAACTTCCAATACTATGTTAAACAACAGCGGTGAGAGTGGGCCTCCCTGTCGTGTTCCTGAACTCAGGGAAAAAGCTCTCAGTTTTTCCCCATTGAGGATGATGTTAGCTGTGGGCTTTTCATAAATGGCTTTTATGATCTTTAAGTATGTTCCTTCTATCCCGACTTTCTCAAGGGTTTTTATCAAGAAAGGGTGCTGGATTTTGTCAAAGGCCTTTTCTGCATCGATTGAAAGGATCATATGGTTCTTATCTTTTCTTTTATTAATGTCTTTTATTATATATATATATATATATATATATATATATATTAATGTCTTTTATTAATATCACGTTGATTTGTGAATGTTGAACCAGCCCTGCATCCCAGGAATGAATCTCACCTGATCATGGTGAATAATTCTTTTTATATGCTGTTGAATTCGATTTGCTAGTGTCTTATTGAGAATTTTTGCATCCATATTCATCAGGGATATTGGCCTGTAGTTCTCTTTTTTTACTGGGTCTCTGTCTGGTTTAGGAATCAAAGTAATATTGGCTTCATAGAATGAGTCTGGAAGTTTTCCTTCCCTTTCCATTTTTTGGAATAGCTTGAGAAGAATAGGTATTATCTCTGCTTTAAACGTCTGGTAGAACTCCCCTGGGAAGCCATCTGGTCCTGGACTCTTATTTGTTGGGAGATTTTTGATAACCGATTCAATTTCTTCGCTGGTTATGGGTCTGTTCAAGCTTTCTATTTCCTCCTGGTTGAGTTTTGGAAGAGTGTGGGTGTGTAGGAATTTGTCCAGTTCTTCCAGGTTGTCCAATTTGTTGGCATATAATTTTTCATAGTATTCCCTGATAATTGTTTGTATCTCTGAGGGACTGGTTGTAATAATTCCAGTTTCATTCATGATTTTATCTCTTTGGGTCATCTCCCTTTTCTTTTTGAGAAGCCTAGCTAGAGGTTTGTCAATTTTGTTTATTTTTTCAAAAAACCAACTCTTCGTTTTGTTGATCTGCTCTACCGTTTTTTTAGATTCTATATTGTTTATTTCTGCTCTGATCTTTATTATTTCTCTTCTTCTGCTGGGTTTAGGCTGTCTTTGCTGTTCTGCTTCTATTTCCTTTAGGTGTGCTGTTGGATTTTGTATTTGGGATTTTTCTTGTTTCTTGAGATAGGCCTGGATTGCAATGTATTTTCCTCTCAGGACTGCCTTCGCTGTGTCCCAAAGCGTTTGCATTGTTGTCTTTTCATTTTCGTTTGTTTCCATGTATTTTTTATTTATTCTCTAATTGCCTGGTTGACCCACTCATTCTTTAGTAGGGTGTTTTAACCTCCACGCTTTTGGAGGTTTTCCAGACTTTTTCCTGTGTTTGATTTCAAGCTTCATAGCATTGTGGTCTGGAAGTATGCATGGTATAATTTCAATTCTTGTATACTTATGAAGGGCTGCTTTGTGACCCAGTATATGATCTATCTTGGAGAATGTTCCTTGTGCACTCGAGAAGAAAGTATATTCTGTTGCTTTGGGATGCAGAGTTCTAAATATATCTGTCAAGTCCATCTGATCCAATGTATCATTCAGGGCCCTTGTTTCTTTATTGACCGTGTGTCTAGATGATCTATCCATTTCTGTAAGTGGAGTGTTAAATTCCCCTGCAATGACCACATTCTTATCAATAAGGTTGCTTATGTTTGTGAGTAATTGTTTTGTATATTTGGGGCTCCCGTATTTGGTGCATAGACATTTATAATTGTTAGCTCTTCCTGATGGATACACCCTGTAATTATTATATAATGCCCTTTTTCATCTCTTGTTACAGACTTTAATTTAAAGTCTAGTTTGTCTAATATAAGTATGGCTACTCCAGCTTTCTTTTTACTTCCAGCAGCATGATAAATAGTTCTCCATCCCCTCACTCTCAATCTGAAGGTGTCCTCAGGTAAAATGTGTCTCTTGTAGACAGCAAGTAGATGGGTGTTGTTTTTTTCATCCATTCTGATACCCTATGTCTTTTGGTTGGCGCATTTAGTCCATTTAAATTCAGTGTTATTATAGAAAGATATGGGTTTAGAGTCATTGTGATATCTGTATGTTTTATGCTTGTAGGGATGTCGCTGGTACTTTGTCTCACAGGATCCCCCTTAGGATCTCTTGTAGGGCTGGTTTAGTGGTGACGAATTCCTTCAGTTTTTGTTTGTTCGGGAAGACCTTTATCTCTCCTTCTATTCTAAATGACAGACTTGCTGGATAAAGGATTCTTGGCTGCATATTTTTCCTGTTTATCACATTGAAGATCTCCTGCCATTCCTTTCTGGCCTGCTAAGTTTCAGAAGACAGATCGGTCACGAGTCTTATATGTCTCCCTTTATAAGTTAGAGCTCGTTTATCCCTCGCTGCTTTCAGAATTTTCTCTTTATCCTTGTATTTTGCCAGTTTCACTATGATATGTCATGCAGATCGATTAAAGTTCCGTCTGAAGGGAGTTCTCTGTGCCTCTTGAATTTCAATGCCTTTTTCCTTCCCCAGTTCAGGGAATTTCTCAGCTATTATTTCTTCAAGTAAACCTTCAGCACCTTTCCCTCTCTCTTCCTTCTCTGGAATACCAATTATGCGTAGATTATTTCTCTTTAGTGCATCACTTAGTTCTCTAATTTTCCCCTCATACTCCTGGATTTTTTTATCTCTCTTTTTCTCAGCTTCTTCTTTTTCCATAACTTTATCTTCTAGTTCACCTACTCTCTCCTCTGCCTCTTTGATCTGAGCCGCGGTCGTTTCCATTTTATTTTGCAGCTCGTTTATCACATTATTTAGCTACTCCTGACTGTTCCTTAGTCCCTTGATCTCTGCAGCAAGAGATTCTCTGCTGTCCTCTATACTGTTTTCAAGCCCAGCGATTAATTTTATGACTATTATTCTAAATTCACTTTCTGGTATATTTTTTAAATCCTTTTAGATCAGTTCTTTAGCTATTGTTATTTCCTGGAGATTCTTTTGAGGGGTATTCTTCTGTTTGGTCATTTTGGATTGTTCCTGGAGTTGTGCAGAACTGCAGGTCACTTCCTCTGTGCTGTCTTGAATAACTCGCATTGGTGGGTGGGGCCACAGTCAGACCTAATGTCTGCACCCAGCCCACTGCTGTGGCCACAGTCAGACTGGTGTGTGCCTTCTCTTTCCCTCTCCTAGGGGCGGGATTCACTGTGGGGTTTCGTGGTCCATCTGGGCTACTTGCACACTTCCAGGCTTGTGCTGGGGATATGGCGTATTAGTTGGGGTAGATAGGCAAGGTGCACCGGATGGGAGGGGCAGGCTCAGCTCGCTTCTCCTTCAGTTAGCCACTTAGAAAGGGGCCCTGTGGCACCAGGAGTCAGTCCCGCCGGAGGGTTGTCTCCGCAGAAGCACAGTGTTGGGTGTTTGCGCAGTACCAGTAAGTCCCTGGCAGGAACTGGTTCCCTTGGGATTTTGGCTGGGGGATGGGCAAGGGAGATGGCACTGGTATGCGGCTTTGTTCCCCGCCAAACTGAACTCTGTCATCCTGGGGCTCAGCAACTCTCCCTCCCATTGTCCTCCAGCCTTCCTGCTCTCAGAGCAGAGAACTTATAACCTTCCAGATGTTAAGATCCACTCGCTGTCCAAACACACTCCGTCTGGCCCCTCTACTTTTGCAAGCCAGACTCGGGGTCTCTGCATGGCCTTCGGGCCGCCCCTCCGCCCCGGCTCCCTCCTGCCAGTCTGTGTAGTGTGCACCGCCTTGCTGCCCTTCCTACCCTCTTCCGTGGGCCTCTTGTCTGTGCTTGGCTCTGGAGACTCTGTTCTTCTAGTCTTCTGGTCTGTTTTCTGGGTTATTTAGGCAGGTGTAGGTGGAATCTAAGTGATCAGCAGGACGCGGTGAGCCAGCATCCTCCTACGCAGCCTTGTTCGCAAAAAAAAAAAATCATATACAAGTAATTTAAAAAATGATGGTTGTGTGAAAGATGGTGGCTGAGTAGGAGGACCCTAGGCTTGCCTAGTCCCATGAACACAACTAGATAACTATCAAATCTTCCTAAATGCCACACAAATAGATATGAAAACTGACAGAACAAACTCCCCAAATAAAGGGAGGGAAGAGGCCACATGAGAGAAGGTAGGAAGTATAGACACACGATTTAGGGGAGAAATGGATCATGGATGCTGCAGAGGGGAGAGAGTGGTGGACTCAGAGAAGGGTGGGACAGAGATGAACACACAATGGAATTCACAAGGAGAGTGTTTTCCCAGTTTCCTTTGTGTGGAAAACAAGAGGGGCTGACTTTCACGAGTTCTTGCAAACAGCAGGGCTTTAAAGCCTGGTGTTTTAAAGGTGAATAGGCTTGGCAGGGAGGGCACTGCTCTGCTACTAGAGAGAAGGCAGGCAAACAATCAAGGGACAGACAGTGTGAAAACAAAATCTGAAGAGCACCTATGGCACACAGTGGAGAGATTATTCCCTCTTCACTCTTCTCAGAGCACATACCTGAGAGACAGTGTTCAGGGAGACACCCCTCTGGGAACAAAGGAGATGGCCAGTGCCATTTCCCTCCCCTGCCCCTCAGCATAAACACAGAGCCACCTGCTGGAAGCAGTGCAGTGCCAACACTGGCTGCCATACACCAAATTACACCCCCCGCCCTCTGGTGGAACTGACTTTAAGCTTGCCTCAACCCCAGCATGGGGGCTCCTCCCCTAGAAGACCAGCACAAACCCCTGTCCACACCACATCTTGTGACTAGATAGTTCTGCAGAGTTTCGCTTCTGGAGGAGGTGGTGACAGATCTCATTTCACAAGCTGACCAGACCATATCTGTTAAAATTCACCATATTCCGGCCAGGGAACAAACACTGCCCACTGAAGGAAAGTAGAGCCTGTGCAGGTGACTGGACTGATGGACAGAGCAGCCAAAACACGACATCAAAGTGCATGCAACATACACACCAGAGACACTCCTTGAATCACCAGGTCCTGGGCACTACATGATCTCTTTCATAAGGCCATTACTTTCAGGAGCAGGTGACATAATTGGCTTTTCTAATGCACAGCAGGCAGAGACATAGACAAAATACCAAGACAGAGAAATTCATCCCAAATGAAAGAACAAGATAAGGCCATGGACAGAGATCTAAGCAAATGAGATATAAGTAACATGTCTGATGAAGAATTTAAAGCAGGAATCATAAGGATACTCACTGGGCTTGAGAAAAGAGAAGACATCAGGGAGACCCTTACCACAGAGATGAGTTAGAAAAGAATAAGTAACAGATGGAGAGTGCACAAAGAAGCACACAGAGATGCAATGAACAGTAGGATGGAATGAATGCAGAGGAATGAATTGATAATCTAGAAGACAAAGTAATGGAAAGTAATGAAGCTGAACAAAAGAGGGTAAGAAGAATTATGGAAGAGAAGAGACTTACGGAACTCAGTGACTCCATCAAATGTAGTAGCATTCATATTATAGGAGTCACAGAAGAAGAAGAGACAGGAAAGGGGGCAGAAAACTTATTTGAAGAAATAATAGCTAATAACTTCCCTAATCTGGGGAAGGGAAAAGACATTGAGACCAAGAGGCATAGAGAAAGCCCATAAAAATCAAAAACAGCAAAACAACACCAAGACATATTGTAATGATTGCAAAATATAATGATAATGAAAAAAATCTTAAAAGCAGAAACACAAAAGAAATCCTTAACTTACAAGGGAAAGCCTATAAGTCTAGCTGGATATTTCTCAACAGAAACTTGGGAAGCCAGGAGGGAATGGCATGATATATTCAAAGTTCTGAATGGGAAAAATCTGCACCTGAGAATACTTTATCCAGCAAGTCTATCATTAAGAACAGAAGGAAATGTAGATATTTGCTGAAAAGCAAAAACTAAAGGAGCTTGTGGCCACTAACCAGCCTGGAAAGAAATATTAAAGAGGACTCTTTGAGTGGAAAGGAACAATGTAAAGTGACAAAAACAAGAAAGGATCAGAGAAAATCTCCAGAAACAATGACAAAACATATGATAAAATGGCAATAAATATTTTTAACTTAATAATTACTCTGAATGTAAATGGAATAAAAGCTCCAATCAAAAGACACAGAGTGTCAGAATGGATAAAAAAACAACAAGAAACATCCATATGCTGCCTACAAGAGAATCATTTTAGAGCTAAAGTTACCTGCAGATTGAAAGTGAAGGGATGGGGAAACATCTATCATGCAAATGGATGTCAAAAGAAAGGTGAAGTAGCAACACTTATTTCAGACAAACTAGATTTTAAAACAAAGACTATAATGAGAGACAAATAAGGACACTATATAATAATAAAGGGGACAATCCAACAAGAAGATGTCACAATATTTACACCCAACTTGGGAACATCCAAATATATATGACAGTTAATAACAAACATAAAGGAAAAATTAATAATAATATAATAACAGTAGGGGATGTTAACACCGTACTTACATCAATGGACAGATCATCTAAGCAGAAAATCAACAAGAAAACAATGGCTTTGAATTATGCACTAAACCAGATGGACTTAACAGATATATTCAGAACATTTCATACTAAAATGGTAGAATATATATTCCTTTTGACTGCACATGAAACATTCTCCAGAATAGATCACATTGTAGGTCACAAAATAGGCCTCAACAAATACAAAAAGATGACATCATTCTAGGCATCTTTTCTGACCACAACACTATTAAACTAGAAGTCAACCACAAGAAAAAATTAGAAAGACCACAAATATATGGAGGCTAGACAATATGATACTAAACAATGAGTGGCTTAACCAGGAAATCAAAGAAGAAATTAAAAAAATACATGGAAACAAATGAAAATGACAACATAATGGTCCAAAACATTTGAGATACAGCAAAAGCTATCCTAAGAACAAAATACATAGGAATACAGGCCAACATCAGGAAACAAGAAAAATCTCAATTAAATAACTTAACCTTACACCTAGAGGAGCTAGAAAAAGAACAGCAAACAAAACCTAAAGTCAGCAGAAGGAAGGGGATAATAAAGATTAGACAGAAATAAATGATACAGAATGTAAAAAATAATAGAACAGATCAATGAAACCAGTTCTTTGAAAATATTAAGAAATTTGATAAAACTATAGCCAGACTTATCAAGAAAAAAAGAGAAAGTACCCAAATTAATAAAATCATGAATTAGAGATGGGAAATCACAACCAACACAACAGGAATACAAGCAAGTCTAAGATAATATTATGAAAAACCGTATACCAACAAATTGGGCAATCTGGAAGAAATGGATAAATTTCTAGATACATAAATTACCAGAATTGAAACAGGAAGAAATTGAAAACTTGAACAGACCAATAACCAACAAAGAAATTGAATTAGTAATAAAAAATCTCCCAATAAGTCCAGGATAAATGGCTTCACAGGTGAATTCTACCAAACATTTAAAGAAGATTTAATGCCATTCTTCTTAAACTATTCAAAAAAATAGAAAAGAAAAACTTCCAAATTCATTCTATGAGGCTGGCATTACCCTGAAACAAAAACCAGATAAAGGCTCCATTACAGAAGAAAGGTATAGACCAATATCCCTGATGAATATAGATGCAAAAATTTTGCACCAAATCTATAATATACCTAGCAATAAATCTTACCAAAGAGGCAAAAGACCTGTCCTCTGAAAACTATAAAACACTGATGAATGAAATTGAATACAACAAAGAATTGGGAAGTCTTTCCATGCTCATGGATTGGAAGAACCAATATTGTTAACAAACCTATACTACCCAAAGCAATCTACACATTTAATGCTATCCCTATTAATATACTGTGAGCATTTTTCACAGAATTAGAACAAACAGTCTGAAAATTTGTATGGAACCACAGAAGATCACAAATGGCCACAGAAACTTTGAAAAAGCAAAGCCATGCTGGATGCATCACAATTCCAGGCTTCAGGTTACATTACAAAACTGTATTCATCAAAACAGTATGTCACTGGCACAAAAATAGACACATAGATCAATGGAGTAGAATAGAAAACCCAGAAATTAATTCACAGCCATATGGTCAATTAGTTTCCTACAAAGAAATAAAGAAAGAATATCCAATGTGAAAAAGATAATTCTCTTCAACAAATGGTTTTGGGAAGACTGGACAGCAATAGGCAAAAGAATAAAACTGGACCACTTTCTTACACCATACACAAATATAAACTCAAAATGGGTTACAGACCTCAATGGGAGACCTGATACCACAAAAATCGTAGAAGAGAACAGAGGCAATCTCTTCTTTGACATCGGACATAGACACTTCTTTCTCGATATGTTTCCTGAGGAAAGGGAAACAAAACCAAAAATAAACAGTTGGAGCTATATTAAAAAAACAAACAACTTTTGCACAGTGAACAGTCAACAAAATAAAAGGTGACTTATGAAATGGAATAAGTATTTGCAAATGACATATATGATAAAGGATTAGTATTCACAGTATATAAAGAATTTAACACCCCCCAAAAAAGGAATAATCCAGTTAAAAAATGGGTAGAAGACATGAATAGACAATTTTCCAAAAGAGACATACAGATGTCCAACAGACACCTGAAATGCTGCTCAACATCACTGATCATCAGGGAAATGCAAATCAAACCTACAATATCGCCTCACACCTGTCAGAAAGGCTAAAATCAACAACATAAGAAACAACAGGTGTTGGCAAGGATGTGGAGAAAGGGGAACCCTCTTGCCCTCTTGGTGGGTATGCAAAGTGGTGCAGCCACTCTGGAATGAGTAGGGGTTAAATGTGTGATGTGGATCAAGGACTGTACCTGTTGTGAAGCACCAGGTGTAGTTTGAAAGTGTTGAATCACTATATTGTACTCCTGAAACTAATATTACAATGTATCTAGCTAACTGGAATGTAAATACAAACTTAGAAATAATGGTTGTTGTGCTTTACTGATATATAATCTATGTGAATAACAGAAGGGAAATTAGGGTGCTGAAAAAACCTTGTTTATATTAAAAAAATATAAACCAGACTGTGATGACTTTGAAACTTAAGTACCAGTAACATCAAAACAGACATCCCTCGGGGTAACTGGGTGGCTCATTCGGTTAAGTGTCTGACTTCAGCTCAGGTCATGATCTCATGGTTCTTGGTTTTGAGCCCCACATTGGGTTCTGTACTGACAGCTCAGAGCCTGGATGGATCCTGCTTTGGATTCTGTGTCTCCCTCTCTCTCTACCCCTCCCCCACTTGCACTCGGTCTCCCTTTCAAAACTAAATAAAACATTAAAAAAATACCTCCCTCTTTCTTTTAATATAATCTATGTCAAAATAGCTTTGACGGTAAAACATGTTTGCTTCAGCAGTAGTATGCAGTACACAATAATCTGCCCTAATTAGGGTATCATAATCTACCCTAGTTAGGATATAATTAGGGTATAATAATCTACCCTAGTTAGGGTATAAATTCATCCTGTTCCTATTTCTTTCTCTGTGCAAGGTGAACTCCAAATTTTTATTTGCTTTGGCAACATTCCTTGGCCAAAACTAAATAATTTAATATAATTTAATATTAATAATTTAATAATTAATATTAATTCCATTGTCCTACCCTTGATACCCATGGGAAGTGTCACTTCCATATCTCACGACAAACTCAGAGTCTCTGTGAGCATAAGAAAACTATCCATTACATGTCATAAAAATGATGTAAGAG
This sequence comes from Panthera onca, assembly GCF_046562875.1. Classification (NCBI taxonomy): domain Eukaryota; kingdom Metazoa; phylum Chordata; class Mammalia; order Carnivora; family Felidae; genus Panthera; species Panthera onca. Next base: position 57,497,567 of record NC_138357.1, on the reverse strand, counting down.
CTGTATCATTGTCTTCTGAAAATAAAATCCTATAAAATAAAATATTCAATGTGGGTTGGAGCAGTATGTACCTCTTTCATCTTAAGATAAAACTCAATGAGATAAAATGCTGACTGGACCTGGAACAAGGTGTGCTATCTCTATACTACTAATCTCTTTCTTATTTTCTGTCTATATATATGAAACATGAGTTTGTAAACTATTTACATTGTTTCTCCCTCTCCCCATTCAAATAATGTTTTTCCTTGGTAAATATAAATTAAAATTTAGATTCCCTATTTAGGGATTTTTTGATGATGGTTTTATATCCTGAGACCTTATGGAAGAAATTTGACAGCATACAGTCACTGGTAACAGGACTATTTCATGTTAGAGTTCAGGATCTCTGTGCCTTTAGAAACAATTATTACAGTAGTTTTTTTTTTTCAGTATAATACAGAGTCATAAACATGAATATAGTTTTATCTATTGTCCTATCTTAATGTCATGTCCTAAAGGTTTAGTGCTTTTCAGACATAACATTTTCAGGCAGAACTTGTTTGTAATTTAAAAGACATATCTTCATTTGCAATTTCCCTTAAATAATAAAGAATCATCAGTGTGAAAAGAATAATAGAAATTTTTGGATAGTGAGCCTTCTGGTAGAAGTAGTTACTAGTCAGTTTCAGAAGGATTCTCTGATACTCAGTGGAAGTTTTTTAATTTAAGAAATTCTATTGAAATTGCTTAAAAGAATAACAAGCAAAGGAAAGCCATCAATATCCAAATCACCATTATTCCATTAGTGTGTTTATTTAATCTTTTAAATATTTTCCTCTGATTAAGTGCAATTTGGATTTTCTCGGGCCATAAAATAAGCAATGAATCAGCCACAATAGTGTAGCTGAAGTAGTCAGAAAGGACAGTTTTATCTCCATACTTCTCCTCAGTAAGCACATGGGTACACTTGCACACACACATCGTGTCTTTTGTTTTACAGGCTTACTCCAGGAGGTTTGTCTCTTTCTAATTAGATACACACAATCCATTTAGCCCATTTGGGAAGTTTACAAGCTGATTCCCTCTCACTTTCTCTTGTCTTCACTGTCTTCAGCTAGACAATGAAGACAAAGATACAGTAGAACTCATTTTCTTATTATTGATTTCACGCACCAGCTGCCAGCTGTTTTAGCTTGTTGGTTTATATAACCCTCTGGGCAACTTTTTTAAAAGTACTTTTCTTTGACCATCTGCTTGCTACATATGATTTGTTTAATAATTAAAAACTCACTATCATCTTTCAAAGAAACATAAATGTTCCTATTGCAGCTGGGATATCAATATTATGGATTTAAACACCCAGACATGTTTCATCTATTAATCAAACACTTTGAGTAATTCATGCTTCCCCTCTTCCAGTTTATGCTACGGGGGAAAAGTTCCTAATATTTACAATTTGAGCTTTCTGTTTAAGATTTTATTATCCCCCTCACCTTTTGTTTCCAAGTATGAAGGATTGATACTTAAGCCTTTTGAAGTCTCATTTGTATATATACACAGGTAATTTCTGAACATATATTCAGGAAAGCACTCCAGGTGGATGCACTCATAAGACCACCCATTATAATGAATGCAGATATATTTCCAGAGAGAATCAAACTCGTGGCATCTAATGTGGAAGCACTGTTTGCAGGTCAGAATGCCATCATCTGTCTTTTTCTCAGTTGAAGTTTATCTTCTGTATAGACAATCTGAGAATGAACCTACTGAGACCCTTATCATCTTGGAATGTTGATAAAATTGACATGTTTTGCCATTAAGCTTATGAGTAATGTTATTTCTTATTTTTCTTTACTTAGCATGATATATTATGCTTATGAGTAATGTTATTTCTTATTTTTCTTTACTTAGCATGATCTACACTTTGTGATATTGACTCAGGATGTGTAGGTTTTTAACCTTGAGTATTAGAAGCACATTTGTTGGGTAATAAGCATAAGACATCAAACCATTATTGTGAATAGTATCACCAGAGTTTGTTCAGATTTAAGATGGATGCAACCTCAGTTTGAACTCTTCTTTAAGGTTCTATTTAGATCTAAACATTCCAGTGATTTTTCATTGCTTAAAATGTTCCTTTGAAAACTGTTGTTTATAAAACTGTTTACTGTTTTCAGTGTACCTTGGAACTGCTGGTAAAATTACAGTCTTATAAGGGTAAAAAAGGTTATTTCATTTTTTTATACCACTTCTATACTTTTATCAGTACATTTGATTTTGTGTTTTACAAAATCATTTGTGCATGATAGCTGTAAAATTAATGCTTGTTAAATTTGTAATGAGGGAAACGGTAGTATATTTTAGGTTTTTGAGGTGGAGATAACATTTTCTTTTTGTGAAATCAAACAAAACAGTTTTTTTGGTGGAATAAAGGAAACATTTTCTTAATAAGGTGAGCATAACTTATATTAGCTCCTGTGAACCAGAGAGTTTGGACTCTGTTAAAAAAAAGTATTCCCATCTTTAATAATTTTGTCATTATAAACACAGATCTATCCTACTCAGATTTGAATTTTGGTCCCTGTTAATTTTGAAAATGGAAAACGGCAAGTTGACTTTTCTAAGATATCTGGTTAAATATTCGTACACATCATATTGATCTCATTTATCTTAAGGTCTTAAGTTTGAATAGAAAGCTGCTTTTTTACAGTAATCTTTGTTTTTCTGTGAATCTTCTCAGTATGGTTCTTTTTTTGCAGCTCATACCATACAATCATTTTTAGAAATGCAACTAAGAGCTAATGAACTATGGAAGCTAAGCTGAATGGTGGTGCTCTGAGGTGATTTTCTCAGTGCCTTTTCTTAGTTATATTAACTTGTCTTTATTATGTTTAATAAATAAATCCATATTTATGAAACCCCTGCATTTATTATTTTTTTATGTATAAACAGTGTTACAAATCATTTGGCACTTGGTTCTGTGTTTTAATTTTAGGAAATAGGCAAAAAAATGTTCCCTTCCTTTTAGATCTTTAAACTGCCTGGGACTTTCAATATTTTACACATGTGAAGCAATCTGAGTTCTGTATAAGGAAGCATATAGGTAAGCATTCCTCTTACAGAAGACAATTTAACTTATAGGATCATGTCCAAAAAGTAATGTTCTTATTTTTTGAGTGAAATTTTATTATGTGACATTCTTCATATATTTAAATAAATTACAACAGAGCAATACCATTGTTACCAAGTTTTTTATGGCTTTTCCAAACATATAGTCTTAATAAGGGAATGCTTTTCTATTACATCCATTTTTTTTTAAGTTTATTTATTTATTTTGAGAGACAGAACAAGTGAGAGTGGGAAAGTGGCAGAGATAAAGAGAGGGAGAGATAATCTGAAGCAGGCTTCACACCAGAAGTGTGGAGCCTGATGACATGGGGCTCAAACTCACGGACCATGAGATCTTGACCTGAGCCGAAACCAAGAGTCAGAGGCTTAACCAACTGAGCCACTCAGGTGCCCCTACATCTGTTTTTTTTTTTTTTTTTAATTTACATCCAAATTAGTTAGCATACAGTGTAACAATAATTTTAAGAGTAGATTCCTTAATGCCCCTTACCCATTAACCTATCCCCCCTCCCACAACCCCTCCAATAACCCTCTGTTTATTCTCCATATTTAAGACTCTCTTATGTTTTGTCCCACTCCCTGTTTTTTTTTTAATTTTTAATTTTATTTATTTATTTATTTATTTATTTATTTATTTATTTACTTTAATTTACATCCAAATTAGTTAGCATATAGTGCAACAATGATTTCAGGAGTAGATTCCTTAGTGCCCCTTACCCATCCCCCCTCCAACACTCCCTCCTGTAACCCTCTGTTTGTTCTCCATATTTATGAGTCTCTTCTGTTTTGTCCCCCTCCCTGTTTTTATATTATTTTTCTTCCTTTCCCTTATGGTGCTCTATTCTGTGTCTTGAGTGAAGTCATATGAGTGAAGTCATATGATATTTGTCTTTCTCTGACTGACTAATTTCAATTAGCATAATACTCTCTAGTTCCATCCACAGAGTTGAAACTGGCAAGATTTCATTCTTTTTGATTGCCGAGTAATACCACATGGCATATATATACCACATCTTCTTTATCCATTCATCCATCGATGGACATTTGGGCTCTTTCCATACTTTGGCTATTGTTGATATTGCTGCTATAAACATTGGGGTGTATGTGTCCCTTCGAAACAGCATACCTGTATACCTTGGATAAATACCAAGTAGTGCAATTACTGGGTCATAGGGTAGTTCTATTTTTAACTTTTTGAGGAATCTACATACGGTTTTCCAGAGTGGCTGCCAGCTTGGATTCCCACCAGCAATACAAAAGAGATCCTCCTTCTCTGCATCCTTGCCAACAACTGTTGTTGCCTGAGTTGTTAATGTTAGCCATTCTGACAGGTGTGAGGTAGTATCTCATTGTGGTTTTGATTTGCATTTCCCTGATGATGAGTGACGATGAGCATTTTTTCAGTTGCCCATTTGGATGTCTTCCTTGGAGAAGTGTCTATTCTTGTCTTTTGCCCATTTCTTCACTGGATTATTTTATTTTATTTTATTGTTTTTTGGGGGGGTGTTGAGTTTGATAAGTTCTTTATAGATTTTGGATACTAACCCTTTATCTGATATGTCGTTTGCAAATATCTTCTCCCATTCTGTTGGTTGCCTTTTAGTTTTGCTGATTGTTTCCTTCACTGTGTAGAAGCTTTTTATTTTGATGAGGTCCCAGTAGTTCATTTTTGCTTTTGTTCCCCTTGCCTCCGGAGATGTGTTGAGTAAGAAGTTGTTGTGGCCAAGATCAAAGAGGTTTTTGCCTGCTTTCTCCTAGAGGATTTTGATGGCTTCCTGTCTTACATTGAGTTCTTTCATACATTTTGAGTTTATTTTTATGGATCATGTAAGAAAGTGGTCCAGTGAGGACACTAGATTTATGGATTGCTTTCCCTTTCACTTATCCTATTTTATATTTCCTCATCCTTCCTGTCACTTTCCTCTCCCACTCCACTCCCCTGTTTTTCCCCTTTGCAGGATTTTGTTACATATTATAATTTGAGTAAATTCAAGTGTAATCTTTTATTTAATATTGGCTTAATAGCAATATTTCTCTATATAAAATGTATCATTAGAAATAATTCTGTCAGTCAGCTTGTAAGAGATAGAAAACATTCATTTTAGAGGATCTTTATTCCTAGCTAGGTTTCTCTGAGTATGTGTGTTTCTTCCAATCACTTTCTTCACTTGTTAAATGGGCTTGTTAAAGTACCACTTAGAGTAGATTTATCTGAGACAGAAATGTGTTTTCCAAATTAATCCTCTGAGTCCCCCCCCCCCCCCATACACACACACCAGATCTAGGTAGCAATTATGGAGTTGTGGCAAGTCCACTCCTATCCTGCTGCTAACTGATAATCCCCTTCTTTCTATCCTATTATCATTTGGCTACCTGAAAATTCTGCAAAACAGACCATCATGAGAATCTCTGCAAGAAAGATTATCCAACAGCAAGTAGCAAAAATGATAGGGAGAGTTCATGACCTGAGCCAAAATCAAGAGTCAGATATTTAACTGACCTAGCCACCCAGACTCCCCTGATTATTCTTGATGTAAAAAGAAAACATACATAGTTTTGCAAATGACTGTGATGGGATTCTAAAAACGTCCTGTTAAGATTGAGATTTAGTGCACTTTGTATAGAAGCCCAGTTTTCACTGGCCTGTATCTGACATAAGCTAGTAACAATCTGATTAATGGAGGTTGGCTGGAACCTTCAACTCCTTTGATAAGAGGCTAGGCTTGTAGAATATTATTGACGTTTCCATTTGTAAAACTTTCAGATCAGATTTTAAAACGATGAGCTAGTGTCACAGAGCCAAGTTTCATAGCCAGTGAGAGGTGAGACATGATAGTGGATATTATGTTGGTCAAGAATGTGCCATAAGAAAAAGGGAGAAGTAGAACCATTATATTTTGTCTTGTGTATATTTAACTAAAAAGCCTACCTCTAGTTTTTTACAGGTAATTTTATTACAATTATGATTAATTTATGTGATTCTGATGCTGAATACAAATGCTATTATGAACTTAAAGAAAAGTACAGCGGATCCTGGATGGCTCAGTTGGTAGAGTATGTGACTCTTGATCTTCGGGTGTTGAGTTTGAGCCCCACATAGTGGGGTAGGTTGTACTTAAAATAAAAATAAATAAATGCAAAGCCAAATGAAAAGCTAAGATGGAATAAATATATTGCAATACTAGTTTTGTATGGAAATGTGATCTGTGAACTGAGCTACATTTTGATACTATACATTAAAAATATCCACCTTCTGTAATCTGTGACATTTTGTATTATCCTAGAAAACAAGGTTTTCTAATATAATTAGGTCAGGGAAAGAAAGCGTAAACTTGTATGGTCACATTCACATTGAAACTAAGAGAAAGGTAAGAAAGTGTTAAATTCTGGTTTTAGCTGACCAGAATGATGACTTCTGCCTGTCTGGTGAGTACATTTGATTCATGTGTTCATTTTTAAAATGTGGCTTCTCTAAGATTGTTTTCCTCTAATTAAATATTCATTGTTTATATAGCATCCATATAATAACTTTCAAAGTGTTATATACCTGTATGTCTTCTTTTCCTTTAGGCTCTACAAACATTTTTAGGATAATAATGTTCAATCACATGACTCAATATCATGATCACTGCCATTCTACAGAATGATTTCATTCCCAAGGATGTTCCCCTTGTGCTGCACACTTCCATTCTGTTGACATTTTTCTATAAAACAATGAAGGAATGATAGATGGAGCATAAGGGTGAAACATACAAACACACACACACACACACACACACACACACACACACACACACACACACATCCATGGTCCTAGATTAAAATAGACTCTTATCAACACTTTTTTCTTTCTTTCTCATGAAAATAGGGTCAACAAAATTTTCAATGTTTGAAAAAACTATAAGGAAAAAGCACACCTTTACATTTTATAGTGTCAACAATATGCTTACATTCACGCTATTGTTAATAGTTCAGTAATGTTATTTATGTATATGGCTGTGTGTCATTCTTCCAAAGGCCTACAGCTAATGCACATTCCTTTTTTTTTTTTTTTTGTCTTAAAAGAATGATTTTTATTTTTATTTTTTTTTTATTTTATTTTATTTTATTTTTTAATATATGAAATTTACTGTCAAATTGGTTTCCATACAACACCCAGTGCTCATCCCAAAAGGTGCCCTCCTCAATACCCATCACCCACCCTGCCCTCCCTCCCACCCCCCATCAACCCTCAGTTTGTTCTCAGTTTTTAACAGTCTCTAATGCTTTGGCTCTCTCCCACTCTAACCTCTTTTTTTTTTTTTTTTTTTTTTCCTTCCCCTCCCCCATGGGTTTCTGTTATGTTTCTCAGGATCCACATAAGAGTGAAACCATATGGTATCTGTCTTTCTCTGTATGGCTTATTTCACTTAGCATCACACTCTCCAGTTCCATCCATGTTGCTACAAAAGGCCATATTTCATTTTTTCTCATTGCCACGTAGTATTCCATTGTGTATATAAACCACAATTTCCTTATCCATTCATCAGTTGATGGACATTTAGGCTCTTTCCATAATTTGGCTATTGTTGAGAGTGCCGCTATAAACATTGGGGTACAGGTGCCCCTATGCATCAGTACTCCTGTATCCCTTGGATAAATTCCTAGCAGTGCTATTGCTGGGTCATAGGGTAGGTCTATTTTTAATTTTCTGAGGAACCTCCACACTGCTTTCCAGAGCGGCTGCACCAATTTGCATTCCCACCAACAGTGCAAGAGGGTTCCTGTTTCTCCACATCCTCTCCAGCATCTATAGTCTCCTGATTTCTTCATTTTGGCCACTCTGACTGGCGTGAGGTGGTATCTGAGTGTGGTTTTGATTTGTATTTCCCTGATAAGGAGCGACGTTGAACATCTTTTCATGTGCCTGTTGGCCATCTGGATGTCTTCTTTAGAGAAGTGTCTATTCATGTTTTCTGCCCATTTCTTCACTGGGTTATTTGTTTTTCGGGTGTGGAGTTTGATGAGCTCTTTATAGATTTTGGATACTAGCCCTTTGTCCGATGTGTCATTTGCAAATATCTTTTCCCATTCCGTTGGTTGCCTTTTAGTTTTGTTGGTTGTTTCCTTTGCTGTGCAGAAGCTTTTTATCTTCATAAGGTCCCAGTAATTCACTTTTGCTTTTAATTCCCTTGCCTTTGGGGATGTGCCAAGTAAGAGATTGCTACGGCTGAGGTCAGAGAGGTCTTTTCCTGCTTTCTCCTCTAAGGTTTTGATGGTTTCCTGTCTCACATTCAGGTCCTTTATCCATTTTGAGTTTATTTTTGTGAATGGTGTGAGAAAGTGGTCTAGTTGCAACCTTCTGCATGTTGCTGTCCAGTTCTCCCAGCACCATTGGTTAAAGAGACTGTCTTTTTTCCATTGGATGTTCTTTCCTGCTTTGTCAAAGATGAGTTGGCCATACGTTTGTGGGTCTAGTTCTGGGGTTTCTATTCTATTCCATTGGTCTATGTGTCTGTTTTTATGCCAATACCATGCTGTCTTGATGATGACAGCTTTGTAGTAGAGGTTAAAGTCTGGGATTGTGATGCCTCCTGCTTTGGTCTTCTTCTTCAAAATTACTTTGGCTATTCGGGGCCTTTTGTGGTTCCATATGAATTTTAGGATTGCTTGTTCTAGTTTCGAGAAGAATGCTGGTGCAATTTTGATAGGGATTGCATTGAATGTGTAGATAGCTTTGGGTAGTATTGACATTTTGACAATATTTATTCTTCCAATCCATGAGCAGGGAATGTCTTTCCATTTCTTTATATCTTCTTCAATTACCTGCATAAGCTTTCTATAGTTTTCAGCATACAGATCTTTTACATCTTTGGTTAGATTTATTCCTAGGTATTTTATGCTTCTTGGTGCAATTGTGAATGGGATCAGTTTCTTCATTTGTCTTTCTGTTGCTTCATTGTTAGTGTATAAGAATGCAACTGATTTCTGCACATTGATTTTGTATCCTGCAACTTTGCTGAATTCATGTATCAGTTCTAGCAGACTTTTGGTGGAGTCTATCGGATTTTCCATGTATAATATCATGTCATCTGCAAAAAGCAAAAGCTTGACTTCATCTTTGCCAATTTTGATGCCTTTGATTTCCTTTTGTTGTCTGATTGCTGATGCTAGAACTTCCAGCACTATATTAAACAGCAGCGGTGACAGTGGGCATCCCTGTCGTGTTCCTGATCTCAGGGAAAAAGCTCTCAGTTTTTCCCCGTTGAGGATGATGTTAGCTGTGGGCTTTTCATAAATGGCCTTTATGATCTTTAAGTATGTTCCTTCTATCCCGACTTTCTCAAGGGTTTTTATTAAGAAAGGGTGCTGGATTTTGTCAAAGGCCTTTTCTGCATCGATTGACAGGATCATATGGTTCTTCTCTTTTTTTTTGTTAATGTGATGTATCACGTTGATCGATTTGCGAATGTTGAACCAGCCCTGCATCCCAGGAATGAATCCCACTTGATCATGGTGAATAATTCTTTTTATATGCTGTTGAATTCGATTTGCTAGTATCTTATTAAGAATTTTTGCATCCATATTCATCAGGGATATTGGCCTGTAGTTCTCTTTTTTTACTGGGTCTCTGTCTGGTTTAGGAATCAAAGTAATACTGGCTTCATAGAATGAGACTGGAAGTTTTCCTTCCCTTTCTATTTCTTGGAATAGCTTGAGAAGGATAGGTATTATCTCTGCTTTAAATGTCTGGTAGAACTCCCCTGGGAAGCCATCTGATCCTGGACTCTTATTTGTTGGGAGATTTTTGATAACCGATTCAATTTCTTCGCTGGTTATGGGTCTGTTCAAGCTTTCTATTTCCTCCTGATTAAGTTTTGGAAGAGTGTGGGTGTTTAGAAATTTGTCCATTTCTTCCAGGTTGTCCAATTTGCTGACATATAATTTTTCATAGTATTCCCTGATAATTGTTTGTATCTCTGAGGGATTGGTTGTAATCATTCCATTTTCATTCATGATTTTATCTATTTGGGTCATCTCCCTTTTCTTTTTGAGAAGCCTGGCTAGAGGTTTGTCAATTTTGTTTATTTTTTCAAAAAACCAACTCTTGGTTTCGTTGATCTGCTCTACAGTTTTTTTAGATTCTATATTGTTTATTTCTGCTCTGATCTTTATTATTTCTCTTCTTCTGCTGGGTTTAGGCTGCCTTTGCTGTTCTGCTTCTATTTCCTTTAGGTGTGCTGTTAGATTTTGTATTTGGGATTTTTCTTGTTTCTTGAGATAGGCCTGGATTGCAATGTATTTTCCTCTCAGGACTGCCTTCGCTGCATCCCAGAGCGTTTGGATTGTTGTATTTTCATTTTCGTTTGTTTCCATATATGTTTTAATTTCTTCTCTAATTGCCTGGTTGACCCACTCATTCGTTAGTAGGGTGTTCTTTAACCTCCATGCTTTTGGAGGTTTTCCAGACTTTTTCCTGTGGTTGATTTCAAGCTTCATAGCATTGTGGTCTGAAAGTATGCATGGTATGATCTCAATTCTTGTATACTTATAAAGGGCTGTTTTGTGACCCAGTATATGATCTATCTTGGAGAATGTTCCATGTGCACTCGAGAAGAAAGTATATTCTGTTGCTTTGGGATGCAGAGTTCTAAATATATCTGTCAAGTCCATCTGATCCAATGTATCCTTCAGGGCCCTTGTTTCTTTATTGACTGTGTGTCTAGATGATCTATCCATTTCTGTAAGTGGGGTGTTAAAGTCCCCTGCAATGACCACATTCTTATCAATGAGGTTGCTTATGTTTATGAGTAATTGTTTTATATATCTGGGGGCTCGGGTATTTGGCGCATAGACATTTATAATAGTTAGCTCTTCCTGGTGGATAGACCCTGTGATTATTATATAATGCCCTTCTTCATCTCTTGTTACAGCCTTTAATTTAAAGTCTAGTTTGTCTGATATAAGTATGGCTACTCCAGCTTTCTTTTGGCTTCCAGGAGCATGATAAATAGTTCTCCATCCCCTCACTCTCAATCTAAAGGTGTCCTCAGATCTAAAATGAGTCTCTTGTAGACAGCAAATAGATGGGTCTTGTTTTTTTATCCATTCTGATACCCTATGTCTTTTAGTTGGCGCATTTAATCCATTTACATTCAGTGTTATTATAGAAAGATATGGGTTTAGAGTCATTGTGATGTCTGTATGTTTTATGCTTGTAGTGATGTCTCTGGTACTTTGTCTCACAGGATCCCCCTTAGGATCTCTTGTAGGGCTGGTTTCGTGGTGACAAATTCCTTCAGTTTTTGTTTGTTTGGGAAGACCTTTATCTCTCCTTCTATTCTAAATGACAGACTTGCTGGATAAAGGATTCTCGGCTGCATATTTTTTCTGTTTAGCACACTGTAGATATCGTGCCAAGCCTTTCTGGCCTGCCAAGTTTCAAAGGAGAGATCAGTCACGAGTCTTATAGGTCTCCCTTTATATGTGAGGGCACGTTTATCCCTTGCTGCTTTCAGAATTTTCTCTTTATCCTTGTATTTTGCCAGTTTCACTATGATATGTCGTGCAGAAGATCGATTCAAGTTACGTCTGAAGGGAGTTCTCTGTGCCTCTTGGATTTCAATGCCTTTTTCCTTCCCCAGTTCAGGGAAGTTCTCAGCTATAATTTGTTCAAGTACCCCTTCAGCACCCTTCCCTCTCTCTTCCTCCTTTGGGATACCAATTATGCGTATATTATTTTTTTTTAGTGTATCACTTAGTTCTCTAATTTTCCCCTCATACTCCTGGATTTTTTTATCCCTCTTTCTTTCAGCTTCCTCTTTCTCCATAACTTTATCTTCTAGTTCACCTATTCTCTCCTCTGCCTCTTCAAGCCGAGCCATCGTGGATTCCATTTTGTTTTGCAATTCGTTTAAAGCGTTTTTCAACTCCTCGTGACTGTTCCTTAGTCCCTCGATCTTTGTGGCAAGAGATTCTCTGCTGTCCTGTATACTGTTTTCAAGCCCAGCGATTAATTTTATGACTATTATTCTAAATTCACTTTCTGTTATATTATTTAAATCCTTTTTGATCAGTTCATTAGCTGTTGTTATTTCCTGGAGATTCTTCTGAGGGGAATTCTTCCGTTTGGTCATTTTGGAGAGTCCCTGGAGTGGTGAGGACCTGCAGGGCACTTCCCCTGTGCTGTGGTGTATAACTGGAGTTAGTGGGCGGGGCCGCAGTCCGACCCGATGTCTGCCCCCAGCCCACTGCTGGGGCCACAGTCAGACTGGTGTGTGCCTTCTCTTCCCCTCTCCTAGGGGCGGGATTCACTGTGGGGTGGCGTGTCCCGTCTGGGCTACTTGCACACTGCCAGGCTTGTGATGCTGGGGATCTGGCGTATTAGCTGGGGTGGGTAGGCAAGGTGCACGGGGGCTGGAGGGGCAGGCTTAGCTCGCTTCTCCTTAGGTGATCCACTTCAGGAGGGGCCCTGTGGCAGCGGGAGGGAGTCAGATCCGCTGCTGGAGGTTTGGCTCCGCAGAAGCACAGAGTTGGGTGTTTGCGAGGAGCGAGCAAGTTCCCTGGCAGGAACTGGTTCCCTTTGGGATTTTGGCTGGGGGATGGGCGGGGGAGATGGCGCTGGCGCCTTTGTTCCCCGCCAAGCTGAGCTCTGCCATCCGGGGGCTCAGCAGCTCTCCCTCCCTTTGTCCTCCAGCCTTCCCGCTTTCCGCGCAGAGCTGTTAACTTATGACCTCCCAGACGCTAAGTCGCGCTTGCTGTCGGAACACAGTCTGTCTGGCCCCTCCGCTTTTGCCAGCCAGACTCGGGGGCTCTGCTTGGCCGGCGAGCCGCCCCTCCGCCCCGGCTCCCTCCCGCCAGTCCGTGGAGCGCGCACCGCCTCGCCGCCCTTCCTACCCTCTTCCGTGGGCCTCTAGTCTGCGCTTGACTCCGGAGACTCCCTTCTGCTAATCCTCTGGCGGTTTTCTGGGTTCTTTAGGCAGGTGTAGGTGGAATCTAAGTGATCGGCAGGACACGCTGTGAGCCCCGCGTCCTCCTACGCCGCCATCTTCCCTGCACATTCCTTTTTGATTCGAGTATATTTTCCATTCTTTCCTGAGAAGATTAAATCTCTATCTCTTAGGCAATGCAAATTTTTCGCAAGCCAATGCTAAATGATTTCCCAAATAAAAAATTTGAACCCAGATATATGATCAATAAATAATTTATTCCAGAAACACTTTACCCTAATGGTATTAAAAGAAACAAAATTTATAAGTTAAATAATGTTTAAGTGATAGTTTAATATTTATCTTTGAATGATGATCCAGATACTCACTTTTTGTTCATGAGCATATTTTGAGCTATGGTATACATTACAATTTTTTTCAAATTTTTATTAAAATTCTAGTTAGTTAACATATAGTGTAATACTGGTTTCAGGAGTAGAATTTAGTGACTCATCACTTACATATAACACACAGTGCTCATCATAAGTGAGCACACCTTAATACACATCACCTATCTAGCCCATCCCCCCCACTCACCTCCCTCCATCAGCTCTCAGTTTGTTCTCTAGTGTTAAGAATCTCTTATGGTTTGTTTCCCTCCATATTTTTCCCCTTCCCATATGTTCATCTGTTTTGTTTCTTAAATTCCACATGAGTGAAATCGTATGGTATTGGTTTTTGTCCGATTGACTTATTTTGCATAGCATAATACACTCTAGCTTCATCCACATTGTTGCAAATGCTAAGATTTCATTCTTTTTGATGACTAATACTCCAACACTCTATTGTGTATACATCACATCTTCTTTATCCATTCGTTAGTCAATGGACATTTGGGCTCTTTCCATAGTTTGGCTATTATTGATAATGCAGCTATAAACATCGGGGTGCATGTACCCCTTTGACTCTGTATTTTTGTATCCTCTGGTATATACCTAGTAGTGAAATTGCTGGGTTGTAGGGAAGTTCTATTTTTAACTTTTTGAGGAACCACCATAGTGTTTTTCAGAGTGACTACACCAGTTTGCATTCCCACATGGTATACATTTTATTATACCTTGGAAAACCCATCATTAACAACAATGTTATTAAGTTGAAACACACCTGAAATAATCTTTTGGAAATAAAAAAACAACTTTTTTTTTTCCTGCCCCATCTGGCCATTTGCTAAAATTTGATAAACCATTTAAAGTGTACCTGCTTTGGTTGGGGAAGATGGTGGCGTAGGAGGACACTGGGCTTACCGCGTGTCCTGCTGATTACTTAGATTCCACCTACACCTGCCTAAATAACCCAGAAAACCGCCAGAGGATTAGCAGAACGGAGTCTCTGGAGCCAAGCGCAGACAAGAGGCCCACAGAAGAGGGTAGGAAGGGCGGCGAGGCGCTCCACGGACTGGCGGGAGGGAGCCGGGGCAGAGGGGAGTTCATAAGTTAACAGCTCTGCTCAGAAAGCGGGAAGGCTGGAGGACAAAGGGAGGGAGAGTTGCTGAGCCCCCGGAAGAGAGCTCAGCTTGGCGGGGAACAAAGGCACTCGCCAGCGCCATCTCCCTCACCCATCCCCCAGCCAAAATCCCAAAGGGAACCAGTTCCTGCCAGGGAACTTGCTCGCTCCGCGCAAACACCCAACTCTGTGCTTCTGTGGAGCCAAACCTCCAGCAGCGGATCTGACTCCATCCCGCTGCCACAGGGCCCCTCCTGAAGTGGATCACCTAAGGAGAAGGGAGCTAAGCCTGCCCCTCCTGCCCCCGTGCACCTTGCCTACCCACCCCAGCTAATACGCCAGATCCCCAGCACCAAAAGCCTGGCAGTGTGCAAGTAGCCCAGACAGGCCACCCCACCCCACAGTGAATCCCGCCCCTAGGAGAGGGGAAGAGAAGGCACACACCAGTCTGACTGTGGCCCCAGCAGTGGGCTGGGGGCAGACATCAGGGCTGACTGTGGCCCCGCCCACCAACTCCAGTTATACACCACAGCACAGGGGAAGTGCCCTGCAGGTCCTCACCACTCCAGGGACTATCCAAAATGACCAAACGGAAGAATTCCCCTCAGAAGAATCTCCAGGAAATAACAACAGCCAATGAACTGATCAAAAAGGATTTAAATAATATAACAGAAAGTGAATTTAGAATAATAGTCATAAAATTAATCGCTGGGCTTGAAAACAGTGTAGAGGACAGCAGAGAATCTCTTGCTACAGAGATCAAGGGACTAGGAACAGTCACGAGGAGCTGAAAAACGCTTTAAACGAAATGCAAAACAAAATGGAAACCACGACGACTCGGCTTGAAGAGGCAGAGGGGAGAATAGGTGAACTAGAAGATAAAGTTATGGTAAAAGAGGAAGCTGAGAAAAAGAGAGATAAAAAAATCCAGGAGTATGAGGGGAAAATTAGAGAACAAAGTGATACACTAAAAAGAAAAAATATACGCATAATTGTTATCCCAGAGGAGGAAGAGAGAGGGAAAGGTGCTGAAGGGGTACTTGAAGAAATTATAGCTGAGAACTTCCCTGAACTGGGGAAGGAAAAAGGCATTGAAATCCAAGAGGCACAGAGAACTCCCTTCAGACGTAACTTGAATCGATCTTCTGCACGACATATCATGTGAAACTGGCAAAATACAAGGATAAAGAGAAAATTCTGAAAGCAGCAAGGGATAAACGTGCCCTCACATATAAAGGGAGACCTATAAGACTCGTGACTGATCTCTCTTTTGAAACTTGGCAGGCCAGAAAGGATTGGCACGAGATCTTTAGTGTGCTGAAAAGAAAAAATATGCAGCCGAGAATCCTTTATCCAGCAAGTCTGTCATTTAGAATAGAAGGACAGATAAAGGTCTTCCCAAACAAACAAAAACTGAAGGAATTTGTCACCATTATACCAGCCCTACAAGAGATCTTAAGGGGACTCCTGTGAGACAAAGCACCAGAGACATCACTACAAACATATACAGACATCACAATGACTCTAAACCTGTATCTTTCTATAATAACACTGAATGTAAATGGATTAAATGCACCAACCAAAAGACATAGGGTATCAGAATGGATAAAAAAAACAAGACCCATCTATTTGTTGTCTACAAGAGACTCATTTTAGACCTGAGGACACCTTTAGATTGAGAGTGAGGGGATGGAGAACTATTTATCATGCTACTGGAAGCCACAAAAGAAAGCTGGAGTAGCCATACTTATATCAGACAAACTAGACTTTAAATTAAAGGCTGTAACAAGAGATGAAGAAGGGCATTATATAATAATTACAGGGTCTATCCATCAGGAAGAGCTAACAATTATAAATGTCTATGCACCGAATACCGGAGCCCCCAAATATATAAAACAATTACTCACAAACATAAGCAACATTATTGATAAGAATGTGGTCATTGCAGGGGACTTTAACACCCCACTTACAGAAATGGATAGATCACCTAGACACACGGTCAATAAAGAAACAAGGGCCCTGAATGATACATTGGATCAGATGGACTTGACAGATATATTTAGAACTCTGCATCCCAAAGCAACAGAATATACTTTCTTCTCGAGTGCACATGGAACATTCTCCAAGATAGATCATATACTGGGGCACAAAACAGCCCTTCATAAGTTCACAAGAATTGAAATTATACCATGCATACTTTCAGACCACAATGCTATGAAGCTTGAAATCAACCATAGGAAAAAGTCTGGAAAACTTCCAAAAGCATGGTGGTTAAAGAACACCTTACTAAAGAATGAGTGGGTCAACCAGGCAATTAGAGAAGACATTAAAAAATATATGGAAACAAACAAAAATGAAAATACAACAATCCAAACGCTTTGGGATGCAGCGAAGGCAGTCCTGAGAGGAAAATACATCGCAATCCAGGCCTATCTCAAGAAACAAGAAAAATCCCAAATACAAAATCTAACAGCACACCTAAAGGAAATAGAAGCAGAACAGCAAAGGCAGCCTAATCCCAGCAGAAGAAGGGAAATAATAAAGATCAGAGCAGAAATAAACAATATAGAATCTAAAAAACTGTAGAGCAGATCAACAAAACCAAGAGTTGGTTTTTTGAAAAAATAAACAAAATTGACAAACCTCTAGCCAGGCTTCTGAAAAAGAAAAGGGAGATGACCCAAACAGATAAAATCATGAATGAAAATGGGATTATTACAACCAATCCCTCAGAGATACAAACAATTATCAGGGAATACTATGAAAAATTATATGCCAACAAATTGGACAACCTGGAAGAAATGGACAAATTCCTAAACACCCACACTCTTCCAAAACTCAACCAGGAGGAAATAGAAAGCTTGAACAGACCCATAACCAGCGAAGAAATTGAATTGGTTACCAAAAATCTCCCAACAAATAAGAGTCCAGGACCAGATGGCTTCCCAGGGGAGTTCTACCAGACGTTTAAGGCAGAGATAATACCTATCCTTCTCAAGCTATTCCAAGAAATAGAAAGGGAAGGAAAACTTCCAGACTCATTCTATGAAGCCAGTATTACTTTGATTCCTAAACCAGACAGAAACCCAGTAAAAAAAGAGAACTACAGGCCAATATCCCTGATGAATATGGATGCAAAAATTCTCAATAAGACACTAGCAAATCGAATTCAACAGCATATAAAAAGAATTATTCACCATGATGAAGTGGGATTCATTTCTGGGATGCAAGGCTGGTTCAACATTCGCAAATCAATCAATGTGATACATCACATTAATAAAAAAAAAAGAGAAGAACCATATGATCCTGTCAATCGATTCAGAAAAGGCTTTTGACAGAATCCAGCAACGTTTCTTAATAAAAACCCTTGAGAAAGTCGGGATAGAAGGAACATACTTAAAGATCATAAAAGCCATTTATGAAAAGCCCACAGCTAACATCATCCTCAATGGGGAAATACTGAGAGCTTTTTCCCTGAGATCAGGACCACGACAGGGATGCCCACTCTCACCGCTGTTGTTTAACATAGTGTTGGAAGTTCTAGCATCAGCAATCAGACAACAAAAGGAAATCAAAGGCATCAAAATTGGCAAAGATGAAGTCAAGGTTTCACTTTTTGCAGATGACATGATATTATACATGGAAAATCCGATAGACTCCACCAAAAGTCTGCTAGAACTGATACATGAATTCAGCAACGTTGCCGGATACAAAATCAATGTACAGAAATCAGTTGCATTCTTATACACTAACAATGAAGCAACAGAAAGACAAATAAAGAAACTGATCCCATTCACAATTGCACCAAGAAGCATAAAATACCTAGGAATAAATCAAAGATGTAAAAGATCTGTATGCTGAAAACTATAGAAAGCTTATGAAGGTAATTGAAGAAGATATAAAGAAATGGAAAGACATTCCCTGCTCATGGATTGGAAGAATAAATATTGTCAAAATGTCAATACTACCCAAAGCTATCTACACATTCAATGCAATCCCAATCAAAATGGCACCAGCATTCTTCTCGAAACTAGAACAAGCCATCCTAAAATTCATATGGAACCACAAAAGGCCCCGAATAGCCAATGTAATTTTGAAGAAGAAGACCAAAGCAGGAGGCATCACAATCCCAGACTTTAGCCTCTACTACAAAGCTGTAATCATCAAGACAGCATGGTATTGGCACAAAAACAGACACAGAGACCAATGGAATAGAATAGAAACCCCAGAACTAGACCCACAAACGTATGACCAACTCATCTTTGACAAAGCAGGAAAGAACATCCAATGGAAAAAAGACAGTCTGTTTAACAAATGGTGCTGGGAGAACTGGACAGCAACATGCAGAAGGTTGAAACTAGACCACTTTCTCACACCATTCACAAAAATAAACTCAAAATGGATAAAGGACCTGAATGTGAGACAGGAACCCATCAAAACCTTAGAGGAGAAAGCAGGAAAAGACCTCTCTGACTTCAGCCGTAGCAATCTCTTACTCGACACATCCCCAAAGGCAAGGGAATGTAAAGCAAAAATGAATTACTGGGACCTTATGAAGATAAAAAGCTTCTGCACAGCAAAGGAAACAATCAACAAAACTAAAAGGCAACCAACGGAATGGGAAAAGATATTTGCAAGTGACATATCAGACAAAGGGCTAGTATCCAAAATCTATAAAGAGCTCACCAAACTCCACACCCGAAAAACAAATAGCCCAGTGAAGAAATGGGCAGAAAACATGAATAGACACTTCTCTAAAGAAGACATCCGGATGGCCAACAGGCACAAGAAAAGATGTTCAACGTCGCTCCTTATCAGGGAAATACAAATCAAAACCACACTCAGATATCACCTCACGCCAGTCAGAGTGGCCAAAATGAACAAATCAGGAGACTATCGATGCTGGAGAGGATGTGGAGAAACGGGAACCCTCTTGCACTGTTGGTGGGAATGCAAATTGGTGCAGCCACTCTGGAAAACAGTGTGGAGGTTCCTCAGAAAATTAAAAATAGACCTACCCTATGACCCAGCAATAGCACTGCTAGGAATTTACCCAAGGGATACAGGAGTACTGATGCATAGGGGCACTTGTACCTGCAATGTTTATAGCAATGTTTATAAACTGCAATGTTTATAGCAGCACTCTCAACAATAGCCAAATTATGGAAAGAGCCTAAATGTCCATCAAGTGATGAATGGATAAAGAAATTGTGGTTTATATACACAATGGAATACTACGTGGCAATGAGAAAGAATGAAATATGGCCCTTTGTAGCAACGTGGATGAACTGGAGAGTGTGATGCTAAGTGAAATAAGCCATACAGAGAAAGAGAGATACCATATGGTTTCACTCTTATGTGGATCCTGAGAAACTTAACAGAAACCCATGGGGGAGGGGAAGGAAAAAAAAAAAGAGGTTAGAGTGGGAGAGAGCCAAAGCATAGGAGACTGGTAAAAACTGAGAACAAACTGAGGGTTGATAGCGGGTGTGAGGGAGGGGAGGGTGGGTGATGGGAATTGAGGAGGGCACCTTTTGGGATGAGCACGGGGTGTTGTATGGAAACCAATTTGACAATAAATTTCATATATTGAAAAAAAAAAATAAAGTGTACCTGCTTTTTAAACATTTTCCAGCAACAATATATAATTTGTAAAATGGTACAAAATTTTATTATTTTCTGTTTAGACCCATACTTATGTCTTGTTACTGTTCTAATTGTAGTGTTTAAGGTCACCATAGGCAAATTGCGAATAATACTTAATATTAATTTAAAAATATTATTAATATTAAGGATGGTGGTTACTGGAATAGTGACATATTTTTCAGTTTACATATGAATTTTTGTTGTTGAAAATTTTAATTTCATTATTGGATTTCAATGTTTCCCAAAATAGAGCCCCAATAGTTTTCTTGATATTTTTTGACAGGATCACGCCTTCAAGACATTTAATAGTATGCCAGTGTATAATCATGGCAAGATTATTTTTCATCTTGTTAACACTTTTCCTTTCTGTAAAACAAGATAGTGTAATAATTAAGTACAGTTTTAAGGGCTTTATTTGTAAGGTGTGGAGATACACTGAATTAACTGGTGCACTAAGGTTTTATAACTTTTTATTCATCAGATACAAGTATATTTACATATTACAAAAAGATATAAATTTAATAAACTACTCCGTTTTTAAAATGTTCTAAACACAGTATTTTAAAATTAAAATTCACTTGAACAGAAGAATAGAGAATTATATTCATTTTTCTCCTTTAGGTATTAAGTTAAATATGGCAGGCACAAAAGGATTTATTTTGAAAAATTTTAAAAACAATAGAGATCACTAATTTTAAATTCAAAAATAAGAAAATTAACTTACAAGATATTATGTTGATGCTTACAGTTGTAATAATTGTGAAAGTGTAAATAAACATCTGATAAATATTATTAAATGTACTTCCCTACAAATGATTATACCTATAGGAAAACATACTGAGATTACGCCAGAAAAATCTTTGGATTACTCTTGCTTTTAGCTCAGCAAATATTTATTGCATGTTTAAGAAGTGCTACTTTTTAGAATAATTCTAGATACTCTTTAACCTAAATATTCAAATAAGTGTCTGTTGGGAGTCTTATATAGAAACCATATGGCCCAGGAAAGATGAATGTAGAATTTAGCGTCCTGAATTTAATTATACTATGAGGTATAAATTTAGAGACAGAAAGAGAACATCTTTATGGTATTAATTTTAATAACAAAAATGATTAAATTATAAATATGTATACAGAATTGACAGAAAAATGCAGATAGCCAAGAAATAAACATTAAAATATTGGCTAAAGTCTAAAATGTAAAGGTGAAAAATTGAGAACATTTCCCTAAGGTCAGGAACAAGACAGGGATGTCCACTCTGATGACTTATTTAACATAGTACTGGAAGTCATTGCCCCAGAAAGCAGACAACAAAAAGAAATAAAAGGCATACAAATCATCAAGGAAGAAGTAAAACTTTCACTATCTGCAGATGACACAAAACTATATATAGAAAACTCTAAAGTCTCCACCAAAGAAACTACTAGAACTAATAAACGAATTCAGTAAGGTTGCAGGATACAAAATCAACATACAGAAATGTATGGCATTTTAATATACTGAAATGCATGACATTTTAATATACTAATAATGAAACAATGGAAAGAGAAATTAAGAAAACAATCCCATTTCCAATTGCAACAAAGATAATAAAATACGTAGGAATAAACTTAACCAAGGAGATGAAAGACCTGTACTCTAAAAACTATAAAACACTGATGAAAGATATTGAAGATGACACAAACAAGTAGAAAGATATTCCATGCTCATGAAACAGAAGAACAAATAGTGTTAAAATGTCTATACTACCTAAAGCAATCTATACATTTAATGCAATCCCTGTAAAAATACCAACAACTCTTTTTCACAGAACTAAAACGAACAATGTGAAAATTTGTGTGGAACCACAGAAGGTACTTAATGGTCATAACAGTCTTGGGGCGCCTGGGTGGCGCAGTCGGTTAAGCGTCCGACTTCAGCCAGGTCACTATCTCGCGGTCCGTGAGTTCGAGCCCAGCGAAGATCTCGCGGTCCATGAGTTCGAGCCCCGCGTCAGGCTCTGGGCTGATGGCTCGGAGCCTGGAGCCTGTTTCCGATTCTGTGTCTCCCTCTCTCTCTGACCCTCCCCCGTTCATGCTCTGTCTCTCTCTGTCCCAAAAATAAATAAAAAACGTTGAAAAAAAAAAATGGTCATAACAGTCTTGGAAAAGCAAAAAAAAAAAAAAAAAAAAAGCTGGAGAAATCACAATTCCAGATGTCAAGTTCTACTGCAAAGCTGTAATCATTAAAACAGTATGGTACTAGCACAGTAATAGGCACGTAAATTAATGGAATAGGAAAGAAAAGCCATAAATAAACCCACTTTTACATGGTCAAATTTTGACTAAGAAGGAGAAATACATAATGGGAGAAAGACAGTGTGTTCAATAAATGATGCTGGGAGAACTGAATAGCTACATGCAAAAGAATGAAACCAGACCACTTTCTTAGACCATACACAAAAATAAATTCAAAATAGATTACCTAAATGTGAGACCTGAAACTAAAAAAAAAAAAAAAATCCTAGAAGAGAACATAGGCAGTAATTTCTCTGACATTGTTCGTAAGAACTTTTTTCTAGATATGTTTCCTGAGGCAAGGGAAACAAAAGCAAAAATAGTATTGGGACTACATCAGAATAAAAAGTTCTTCACAGGAAAGGAAACAACCAACAAAACTAAAAGACAACCTCTGGAACTGGAGAAGATATTTGTAAAGGATATTTATGATTAAGGGTTAGTATCCAAAATATATTAAAAAACTTATAAAAGTCAACACCAAAAAAATAAATAATCCATTTAAAAAAATGGGCATAAGACACGAACAGACATTTCTCCAAAGAAGACATCCACATGGCCAAAACACACATGAAAATATGCTCAACATCACTTATCATTAGGGAAATACAAATCCAAATTACAATGAGTTATCAGCTCACATATGTCAGAGTGGCTAAAATAAAAAATATATATAAGAAACAGGTGTTGGCGAGGATGTGGAGAAATAGGAACCTTTGTGCTCTGTGGGTGGTAGTGCAAACTGGTGTAGCCACTATGGAAAACATTATGGAGGTTCCTCAAAAAGTTAAAAATGGAACTACCCTAAGATCCAGTAATCTCAGCACTGGGAATTTACCCCCAAAATACAAAACACTAATTCAAGGGGATACATGCACCCCTATGTTTATTGCAGCAATATCTACAATAGCCAAATTATGGAAGCAGCCCCAGTGTCCATCAATAGATGTATAGATAAGGAAGATGTGGCGGGTATGTGTATATCTATATCTATCTTATCTATATATCATCTATATCTATAGATATATATCTATATTATCTATATATCATCTATTTCTATAGATATAATGGAATATTATTCAGCCATAAAGAAGAATGAAATCTTTCCATTTGCAATGATGTGGATGGAGCTAGAGTATAATGCTAAGCAAAATAAGCCAGAGAAAGACAAATATCATGATTTAACTCATATGTGGAATTTAAGAAACAAAACAAACGAACAAAGGGGAAAAAAGGCAAGAGAGACAAACCAAGATATAGACTCTTAACTAGAGCGAACAAACTGATGGTTACCACAGGGGAGGTAGGTGGGATAATGGGTGAAATTGGTGAGGGGATTTAAGAGTACACTTATTATGATGAACACCAAGTAGTATATAGAATTGTTGAATCATTACATTGTACACCAGAAACTAATATAACACTGTATGTTAACAATACTGAAGTTAACATAAAAAACTTAACAAAAAAGGTAAATTTGAATCAATAATACTGGAAATTTTTTAAAAATAAAGTATAAAGGTGATGAATTTTAACCAAAATCTTTAAAATAAGTTAAAATAAATTTAAGATGATATATTAACTGAAATAAAGAAGTTTAAATAGGATTGTTTTGAAAAAATTCATAGGTGATGCAAAATTAAAATGTATGGATAACTTGAGGGAATTTGTTTGCAAAGGACAGAAAAGTGTTAATTCCCTGACATTTCCCCACTTAATTTTAATAATTGTCTTAACTGAAAGGAAAACATACACTTCCATGTTTTCTAAGACAATCCCTCCCTTTTCTAGAGTCAGTGCAAACAGAACTGCTTATCACCCAACATATTATGAAGTTACTGAAGTCTCAAAAGACAGTGATTCTGAATACTGTATATTTGCCAGTTGCTAAATAGATTATTTTTCAGTAGTATAGTCTATTTTTAACAGTTGGTCTTACTTTTAATTGTGATAATATTTGTATTCTAGAAACTATAATAATAGCTTAGTTGAGAGCAGTCCATTAGTATTTAGCAAACATCCTTTGGTGAGATGGCGTAGGCTTGACACTTGGTACTTCAATTGTTTTCTGGCTCTTTGGATACTTCAAATATAGGAAAATATAGCCAGAAATTGGCCAGTTTTCACCCCAAAGGAAAATGGGTTCCAGAGAAAAATGATTTGTCAAGAAATTTATATTGCCTAGAATTTGTTCCTATTTAATAGCATAATATTTCCTTAATAAAAGTCTTCCAACTAGACATATATATGTTTAGATTGTATTTTAAGTAAGGTTTTTTATTTTATTTTATTAAGGTTTTTTTTAAGGTAGTAATTAGAGAAAAAGAAGAAATTGACATTGGGCCTAATTTTTTTTTTCCTTTTTAGGGTGTCCTTGGTGCTTCAAATAGATTCCAAAGAATATTTTTTGTCTCATGATCATCCTTCTTATAGCTCTATGTCCTTTAAAAGTTTTCACTAAAATACTATATGATTAGCTTTAAAATATTTTGATCATATAAAGGATCCTGTTGATATTGTCATGTAGCAAGGTGGTGAGGTAAATTTCCATATGCTATGAAAATGTGGCTTTCATAGACACAACTTAATATTATTATAACTGATTTTCAAAAATTTTCTATGAAAATAGCTTGCTTCTATTTAATTGTAATATACATGATTGCCTTCACTAGTCTTTTTTTTTTCCTTTTTAGCAAGAAACCAAAATTGAAATTATAATAATGAAGTTAGTGGTAAAATTATTTTTCCCTGAAAAATAGTTCAGAAAAATCACGTGGTCTGGTATTA
Source organism: Panthera onca (assembly GCF_046562875.1). Classification (NCBI taxonomy): domain Eukaryota; kingdom Metazoa; phylum Chordata; class Mammalia; order Carnivora; family Felidae; genus Panthera; species Panthera onca. Next base: position 57,472,338 of record NC_138357.1, on the reverse strand, counting down.
AGATTTTAGATTTTGTTTCTCTGGATAGATATACATATGTGTGTGTGTGTGTGTGTGTGTGTGTGTGTGTTTGAATTCTATACACATATTATGTTTAACAGATGAAATGTTTGAACCACAGTAGTATTTGAACAACATAAAAAACGCTATTTGATAAGCAAGATTTTGCAATTTACAGTTAATTTTGTTTCCTACAATTAAAAAAAACCATTTATTCTTGTGTTGTACACGGTTTTAATTTTTTTACTTTAATATGAAAAGATTATTTAAATATGACACTAGTTTTCTTCCTATCAAGGGCTTTCGAATAAAATGATGCTTTTAATGGAAAGTCAAGGCTCTGAATATCTTTGAGTTTTTCCCCTATCCCTGAATGCTCTGTAATTTGTGTGTGAATGATTCAAGACCTATTTTGTGTGTGACATTGCTATTTTTTTTTCATTTCTGTTTGCTGCAGTTTGTAACGTGGACATGCTATTTGTGAACAGGACAAAATATTTTTTCCTACTATGAATGCACCTTCAGAAATAACTGGGTGGTCTTTGCCTCTTGATGTGACTTTTAGGGGGAAGCATTCACAAAGACATTCTTCAAGATATGATCGCTATAAGACCAAGAGCCTTACAAGTAAGCTGAGTAAAAGATTAAAGATCTTATGTGGGATTGCTGCAATGAGTAGAAGGAAAAAAAGGCCTAGCTGTCCTGGAGAGATGAAGAGGGAGTTTGAGATGCCTTAATTTTCAGTGTGAGGACTTCTATACTTTCTACAGTATGGAAAAGAAAGAATGTATTGCTAAGGAGTTGTAAACAACAAGTGACTAGAGATACATAAGAAGAAGCATGATGTGATTGGTGGGAGGGACCCATAACCCATGCAGAGTAGTTTTGAGTCATTTATACACAAGTGATTCACATTCACAAAACTAAGAGGAGTACTTTTCTTTCTTTTATTCTGTCATTTTTAAATATTTAAAACATTTTCTTGAATCAAGAAACAAAGTGATTGGAAGAGTTTTCTCCAAAACTCTGTGGCCAGTTTCCTTGTGGACCCTTCGGGAAAAAAGCATGATTGGTGAAGTTTTAGATTCAAGGGGGAATATCTTCTAATAGATAGAGTATGCATATAGCTGTGTTTGAATAAAGAAGATGCTTATGGAATACTACTTTGCAATGAGAAAGAATGAAATATGGCCTTCTGTAGCAATGTGGATGGAACTGGAGAGTGTTATGCTAAGTGAAGTAAGTCATACAGAGAAAGACAGATACCATATGTTTTCACTCTTATGTGGATCCTGAGAAACTTAACAGAAGACCATGGGGGAGGGGAAGGAAAAAAAGAGAGGGAGGGAGCCAAACCATAAGAGACTCTTAACAGAATAAACTGAGGGTTGGTGGGGGTGGGAGGGAGGGGAAAGTGGGTGATGGGCATTGAGGAGAGCATCTGTTGGGATGAGCACTGGGTGTTGTATGGAAACCAATTTGACAATATATTTCATACTAAGAAAAACAAAACAAAACAAAACAAAAAAAGATGCTTATGCATTCTTTGAGAAGATAGTTTATATGGGTAACCTCTAGTAATTGATAAAGTGAAAAGGGTAAACATCCAAAAGAAATGATCTGAAAAGGAGAAAAAAACAACACTAGTCACTTAAACAAACATATGGTCAAAAGAAAATATTAGGAAGTGAAATAGCTAATAGCCTTCATAAGCATTCATTTGATGCTAATCATATCCCTTGATGTGAACTTAGGTACGATATTTATATTTGAACAAGCTGCCCATTTACCCGTATATTGAAAATTCTATTGAGACTCCTGTTGTTGGACCCATTTGATTTTGCCTAAATGTTAAAATTGATGCCTAAAATAGGAGATAGTGTCAGTATATTGATTTTCACGAAAGGCAAATTATTCTTTTTTTGTTTGGGATCAAGAGATAAAGGTAAAAACATGCATAAAAAAGGAGTAAGATGATATTGAACATTTTTGAGACAATGGAAAACTATAGAAGGTGTAGAAGGAATACAACAATAATCCTTTGGGAAGGAAATTTTAGTTGGAGAAAATTTTGTGTAATTCAAAATTTATGGCATTGTAACAAGTATTAAAATCATAGAATGTAAAAAATTCAATTTCCATTTATAAAGATTTTAATAGTATTTGTCAAAATCTGGGGCAAAATAAACATAAATAAATAAAGATTAACTGTAGATTTCTATTAAAAGGCAACATAATAAACCATCAGGCTATAACATCCACTTCAAATTTGAATGTTTTTGAAGCAATGAAACAAAACCTTGATTTCCAGAAAAATTAATGATTGATTTTTTGGAAGAAAAAAAATCTATTTGACAAAAGAAAAACACTCCAGTAGGTATATTAATGGGATATTTACATATGTATATCCATGTGCATGGATTTTCCCAAAATCCTTAGAAAAAGTATCATATGCCTCACCTTTGCACTAGTGATTATACCAAATGGAGAAAACTCTTTCCAGAGACGTTCATCATCAATACCATTATCAAGATTTTTTATGTAAAGGTTAACAACCTAAAAAAAGAAAACTGTAGCAAAAGGAAAAAGAAAACTACAGGGGGTAATTAAGCACACTTCCTAGTATTTTTATCCCATCTTTCTTCTTTCCCACACTTAAGTCCTCCAGTTACCTGTAATGGAAATGAATATAAAATAGGTTTCCTCATCCCTGTCTTAACTTGCTTTTCAATTCAAAATTAATGTGGAAAAAGTAATATTTCATTGTATCAAAGATTTGACACAAGATCTGAACAAAATGAGCTTTATCTTGACACACACATTTGAAATAAACACCATTGTCTCACTTTTTATTAAACATGTATCTTCTAAAGACTTTAATAATGTTTATAATGTTGGAGCTAATCAATGGGGTGTTTAGTAGTTAGGTTTTGTTGCTCACACAGCCTAGTGAGGGAGACAAGTACATTACTGAGTACTATAACAAAAGCATGCATAAAGTGCTATGTGAGCAGAGAGAAAGGAGACATAATTCAGTTAATGTACTTTAAAAAATGACAAAAATGAGAGCGCCTGGGTTGCTTAGTGGGTTAAGTGTCTGACCGGATCAGGTCTTGATCTCACCATTCATGGGTTTGAGCCCCACGTTGGGCTCTGTACTGACAGCTCAGAGCCTGGACCCCACTTCAGATTCTGTGTCTCCCTCTCTTCTGCCCCTCCCTCGCTCGCACTCTGTCTCTGTCTGTCAAAAATAAATAAACCTTAAAAATTAAAAAAAAAATAAAAATGTAAAAATGAGCCCACCAGGGATAATGTGAAGATTAGCATATTATTTGACCTGATTTTACTATTAGAAAAGAATATAGTAACTTATTCACAGCAGAGGTAAGGGACAGAAAGTTTAACAGCCCTTTTAAATGTTCATTATAACCACTTGATAATTAGGTGTTTTTGTCTGCATGCTTCTTGCTTTTAGTTGTTTGAATTTTAAGTGATAAAATCAATAGACGCTCATGGGGTTAGGCAATGGGAACATATCAATAAACAGATGAAAGTGTACATATTGTTATGTCCTTTCAATTTCATCTGAGTAAGATGAAGTAGGATGGTAGACATCAGTCATCAGGGGTTGTGTGTTTTAATCTGCATAATTGTTAGCCATGCTAGGTAATTAATTCTACTTATAGGAATTTCCAACCAAGAAGTCCAAGATAAAAATAACTGCTTAGAGAAAAAATGAAAATAACAGTGGCTTTCTTGATGAATGACAGCTTTTTACCTGCATACATGGTTATAAGAAAGATCTAAAAATTTAAAGGATATATGATGAGATTATAGCATTTCTATAACCTCACTTAGAATATTATGTTTAGTTCTGTTTACCATATTTAAAAAAAGATGTAACATTTGAAAAGGGGAATTAGATTGACGTTATGCTACAAGGTATGAGCTGTGAAGACAGGATAGAATCCTGAGTTTATGTAACCTTTAAAGAGCAAAGGTTGAAGAATATTTAATTGAAAATAAACTCACTTCAGTATATATATAGATTGATAATGTCAACTCTGTTTTTACAGATTATTGTAAGGAGATGTATAAATTTTAATGGAAGTGAAACTTGACAAAACAAACATCTGTACTCCTCAGCTTTTCAAGTCCATCTTTCTATAGCATGTAAGCAGAATAATACTCTACTGATTTCTCCTATAAGTAAAATGTCTGAAAAATTTTCAATGTTTGAAAGATAGGAGATGCCCTTAGCTGAATACCACTAAACAGACATCCTAATAACTGTTTATCAAAGGAAAGGAAAAAGAGTATGTCTTAGGAGTGGCAACTGAGTTGCAATTGCCACTAACTTCTCAGAGAAATTTAATTTTAATCTACCTGTATTTTAGGAAGATAGACAGCAATTTAGGAATCAGAGAACATAGGGTATTTGAGTTATTATGGATCACAGAGGTCAATTTGTCCAATCCTGGCTTTACAAATGAGGATACTGGGACCTAAAGAGAAGTCATTTGTTCATAGTCACACAGCTAGTTTGTTGCATAGTTGAGACTAATACCCAAGTCTCCTTATGCCTTGTTCAGTGTTCTTTCTGTTAACACTATTGCTTCCAGAATAGGTTGCTATTTGAAAATTCATTTATAACCTGGTTTCATGGAACTTGGAAAGTAACTTTTCATAGAAACAATGTCATAAGCTCAGAATTCTTCTTTGCTCTATTCTATACACAGTTACCATGTTAATTTAAGCTTCCAATCATATCAATGCTAGCTTTAGACTTTTTGTTGCACATGTTCCTTCCTTTTGATTCTCATCTCTACCAACTTGGTCATCTCATGGAGAGAACATTGAAGTAACCTCCAACCTGTTCTCACCTCCAAACTCTTTTGTAACAATTCATTCTGCCCATCCTGTCTGTTGCAATTTCCCAAAGTGTTTTTCTCCTTTTTCTGTCTTTGCTCTTCCAAACGTATCTTCACTACTCAAATCAAATTTCATCTCTTCCGTAATGACTTCACTGACTATTGTAGGTAAAAGGGATATCTTCATCTAAATTCTTATAGCACTTAGTTTATATCACCTATGCATTCAACATTTGTTCATCAGATATTCTTTTTAAATATTTATTTTGAGAGAAAAAGGGCCCATGAGCAAGTGAGGGGCAGAGACAGAGAGAGGGAGAGGGAGAGAATCCCAAGTAGGCTCCATGCTGCCAGTACAGAGCCCAATGTGGGGCTTGATCTCACAAACCATGAGATCATGACCTGAGCCAAAATGAAGAGTCAGCTTACCTGATTGAGCAACCCAAGTGCCCTGTTTACCAGATATTCTTGAGTGCCTACTCTATGCCAGGAAATGGTGTGGTTTAGCACTCACAAACTTTCAATGTAACAATTTGGAACTATAATTTATCACTCTTCTTAGATTTTTATATTCTTGATATTATGAGCCAGGCTTGAAAATCTTTATATTCTACATAGCTCATAGCAAAGAGCCTTTTGTACATAGTTGATAATCAGTAGGTATTTGTAGAGTAAATATTGAACTAAGAAGCTGCTATTCATAGGGTGAAGAGATAAATGTGGCCTCCATGGGATCAGTAAACAAACTGTTAGATATCAATCATAAGTATGTTTGAAGAGCTTCCTTTCACTCTTAAAGAAGTTCTTTACATATCAAAAATGACAAGATGATCAAGGAGAAAAAAGTATCAAGAAAAACAGTATTTCAGTCATATTCTGATAGATAAATATTGTGAACAACAAAAAGTGATGGAAGAGCATGGAATTGGATTTAAAACCCTTCAGTTTCAGCTCCTACATATGCAAAAGTGGGACAATGTTTCAAGCCCACTTTACACACAGAATAGTTGCATTCCATTAGTTAAAACAGAATAAATACTCCATTAACTGTAAAACTATGTAACATTAAGATATTAGTACTTAACATGAAATTTTAGATGCATAAATGAGATATATTTAGATTTTCAAAAGGTAATCATTTGTAATTTTAAGTAATTGCTTCTGGTGTCTTACTTGGTAACGAATATACTTTATTTTATTTATTTATTTATTTATTTATTTATATTGCATTTTATTTTGTTTTATTTTATTTTACTTTAAGACAGTACAGTGGTCTTTGTCGGGGATTAAGTCAGGGGATGAATGTTAAAGGATTTAACAGACTTCCAAGTAAGTAATCCTCTTCATTCCCACTCCTGCCTTTTAGGAATACATTGAGAGTATGTCTAGGACAAGATTTCTTTGCTCTGACCCTGCTTGATTGTCTTCATCTGTAGCTAGACTGAACCAGATAGGATTACCAAGAGTGATCAATTGGCAAATGAACTCATTTTCTTAGAAACAGCTTAGCTGAGTTCTACTTGCAGAACTGTCAGCATTTTACATCCAATTTAAGCTTCACTAAATAGGCCAAATGCTAGAAAAAAGTTAGGGTATAAGTAAAACAAAATTTTAGAATATTTTTCTCTCTTTGAATAACTATAATGAATCTATATTTTTTATCCATCAATAATTCAGTATATTTGATGTCATCAACTAAGTTTGGGCTCATGATGTTTCTGATCAACTTTAAGTATTCAGTGAAAATTTATACAGATCTAAAGCACCATGGCTACCCTTATATAAATTAAGCATCATTATTAATAATTAAAACTGTGCTGCATAGTGAAAATAGATTCGTAAAAATATGTATTATGAAAATAAGCTTGAACACTCTACAATAATGAATTTGAATAAGAGTAAAGCGTCCCTTTACACAGCCAACAATCAGTTTATTTGACAAATATTTACTGGGTGCCCATTCTATCCCAACGTCTCTGTTAGATTTTGGAGTGAAACAGTAGACAAGAAACACATACCCATTCTTTTATGGAGATTGCATTTTCATAGGAAGATAGATGTAAAACAAGTAAATAGATAAACTATTTACACATTGTTATCAATGCTATGAAGGAAACACCATTTTAGCAATTCAGAATTGGAGGTTGATACTAAGTTCTCTACATAGGCAGCATACTGGTTAGGAAGTAGGTCAATTTACTATCATCTCAGTGTAATATCAAACCATCAAACCTAAAGCAAACTAGAAGCTGATAAAGCAGTAATTGTGTCTAATGTGTCAAGGGTTTTGATATATATCTACCATAAATATTTTGTTTGGTTTCTGCAACATTTCCTTAGTGCTTTCTGTCAGTCATTCTGAACATGCAATAGCAAGACAAGATTATCAATTAGATGGCATGAAATATAACTAATGTACCATGTTCAAAAAAGCCTTTATAAAAAGCTGGCTAGAACACCCATACAGATCAAAGGAAAGGATTCAAAGGGCCACACTGTGTCTTTAGCCAAATCTACAAACATGGATAACAAGACTATAAGGAGAAAAATTTCCAACAGAAATATGGAAAAAAGATGCCACAGCATTAAGAAATTTAAAATGTATGAAGATGTTGAGGCATATTTACAGTTTTATACAATATAAATGATTTCTGGTAGGCCATCTAATAATCAGAGTTCATTTGTGTGACTGATATTTACTGAGTTTGAATATGTGGAAGTATATAGTTGAACAACCTATCTGAGATGCACTTATAGTACCACTAAAGATATTTAATTGGTCTTTTTGATGGGAAATATACTCATATTGTGCATATGTGCATATTGTGCACATTGTATTATGATTTTTAAAAGTTTATTTATTTTGAGAGAGAGAGAGAGAGAGAGAGAGAGAGAGCTAGCAAGCGGGGAAGGGGCAGAGAGAGAGGGAAAGAGATTCCCAAGCAGGCTTTGTGCTGTCAGCGCAGACCCCAATGCAGGACTCAACTCACAAACCATGAGATCATGACCTTAGTCAAAACCAAGAGTCAGCTGCTTAACTGACTGACCCACCCAGGTGCTGGAGAAGAATATGTTATTCTAATTTTTTATAATTATTTCCTTGAAAAATACATTTGATATTCTGAACCATAATTCTATTTCTGAGATTCTTTGTTATTGTAGGACATATGAGAAATATCACTGAACCTACTGAGGCTCCATAGGCTAGATTGGCAAAATACTGTCTGTATAAAAGATCATCTGTCAGGGGTGCCTGGGTGGCTCAGTCGGTTAAGCATCAGACTTTGGCTCAAGTTGTGATATCACAATTCGTAAGTTCGAGCCCCAAGGTTAGGCTCTGTGCTGACAGTTCAGAGCCTGGAGCCTGCTTGGATTCTGTGTCTCCCTCTCTGTCTACCCTTCCGCCACTCATGCTCTGTCTCTCAAAAATAAATAAAGATTAAAAAAATTAAAAAATATATCATCTGTCAGAGACAATTAGCATAGAGTCTTTCATTCTTTAAACAATATTGGCAGCCTTTGTTAATACAATACATATCCTGAAACTCTCTTTTGTACAAATTTTAAAAATACCACAGGCTCACTATCTTTACGATTACCCCACCCCATATTTAATTTTTCTTTTTCTTTTTTCTCTAGATTCTGATTTTAAATTCCTCCTACTTTTTAAAGAGTCAAGCTTATGCACCAAAGTCTTTCAGAAGAAGGAGGTATTTAATATGACCAAAAGTTTTGTTATTCCCAAATAGTTCTAGGAAAAATAAATTTCTGAAAGGAGGAAAATGGTCAGTTTTAATTATTTGGGCATTGAATCAGAAGAACATGTTTTTGGAGAATTAAGTGATACAGAATTTGTTTGGATGTCTTCTGGATATAATATATCCAAGCCTTTATTTTTATACTTTTATATTGAAAGATATTTTCAGTTCCTTTTATTTTTTGTTTTACATACATGCTTATAAAAAATTTCTGGGATTCCTAAAGAGATTAAATAGCTTCATAACAGCTGTTATGCAACAAGAGTTGGTATATAAAATGAATATAGTTATTAGCTAAGAGTAAGAAAAGCTCCCTAAAACCTCCAATAATGGAAATGCAAGAGTTAATATGATTTAATCACGTCTCCAAAGAGAACCTAAAAATGTTTTACTAACACATATTTACAGGCCATTTGTCCCCTACAGATGAAGTTGTGTGTGTGTGGGGGGGGGCAGGAGCATTGCTTGAGTTGTGTTCTATTTATTTGTTACATTTTTTTCCCAATCAACATTTTGTTTATTGTATTGGGCCAGAAAAAGAAGTTGCATGACTATAATATCTTGTATGTATAAGGGGCAGCTAAAGTTTAATGTAGTAGTCCCTGAAATATGGCAGTATAGGCCAGGTTAACAGGTGACTTCAATTTCAAAGCATAAGAAACACTTTTTTTCTAGCTTTATTTAGGTATAATTGACAAAACTTATATATATTTAATATATATAATCATTTCATATTGTATGCATATATTGAAGCATAGGAAACATGTTATTGATATGTTAGAACTTTAAATATGGTTACTACTCTGATTGATAATGTTTCTCTGAGTGTAATCAGTTTCTTATTGAATCTATTTTCATCTAACTTAATTTGCTTTAGGTGCTTTTTTATATGTAAAAAATAGTAAAATGGTGTCTACTTCAAGGGTTGAAGGCTTGTCTTTCCTCATTAAAGAAAGTGCATATGACTTTTTAGGTAGATAAACAATCTATCACTTTTAGTACACCCTCAATTAATAGTATACACATATATGGAAGTTTCCAGATATCTCATATTTTCTCTGAGGAAATTGACTACAGTTTGAAGTAAATTATGTCTACAAACTTTAAAATAGTGGCCATAAAACTCAAATTCCTACTGAAACCAGGGAACTAAAATAAATTAATTTAGAGGGCTGGGAATACTCTAAGACACTGTGGGATCACAATTCTATAGGGGACAGAAGAGTGCATGCTCTGTCTATGGGTAGCCACTACTTCTCTACTTCATCTAGCTGTGCTGAGCCAGTAAATATGTGGGACCAGATCTTTTGCTAGATATTTCTTTTCAGAGTACCTACTAGAAATTCAGATTTTATGTAAAAACCTCAGGTTTTCAAAGCTCTGGGCAGACCGAATAAAATATATTTGGCAGCTTTTGCTGGCCAGTTTGCAGTCCTTGCTTTCAAAGCAGTGTGATGTAGGGGGGCCTGGGTGGCTCAGTTGGTTAAGCGTCCAACTTAGGCTCAGGTCATGATCTCATTGTTTATGAGTTTGGGCCCCGCGTCAGGCTCTGTGCTGACATCTCAGAGCCTGGAGCCTGCTTTGGATTTTGTGTCTCCTTCTCTCTGCCCCTCCCCCTCTCGCACTCTGTCTCTGTTTTTCTCAAAAATAAACATTTTTTGGTTCGACCAGTTCCGGAAGATGGCGGCGTAGGAGGACGCGGGGCTCACAGCGCGTCCTGCCGATCACTTAGATTCCACCTACACCTGCCTAAAGAACCCAGAAAACCGCCAGAGGATTAGCAGAAGGGAGTCTCCGGAGTCAAGCGCAGACCAGAGGCCCACGGAAGAGGGTAGGAAGGGCGGCGAGGCGGTGCGCGCTCCACGGACTGGCGGGAGGGAGCCGGGGCGGAGGGGCGGCTCGCCGGCCAAGCAGAGCCCCCGAGTCTGGCTGGCAAAAGCGGAGGGGCCAGACAGACTGTGTTCCGACAGCAAGCGCGACTTAGCGTCTGGGAGGTCATAAGTTAACAGCTCTGCTCGGAAAGCGGGAAGGCTGGAGGACAAAGGGAGGGAGAGCTGCTGAGCCCCCGGACGGCAGAGCTCAGCTTGGCGGGGAACAAAGGCGCCAGCGCCATCTCCCCCGCCCATCCCCCAGCCAAAATCCCAAAGGGAACCAGTTCCTGCCAGGGAACTTGCTCGCTCCGCGCAAACACCCAACTCTGTGCTTCTGTGGAGCCAAACCTCTGGCAGCGGATCTGACTCCCTCCCGCTGCCACAGGGCCCCTCCTGAAGTGGATCACCTAAGGAGAAGCGAGCTAAGCCTGCCCCTCCAGCCCCCGTGCACCTTGCCTACCCACCCCAGCTAATACGCCAGATCCCCAGCAACACAAGCCTGGCAGTGGGCAAGTAGCCCAGACGGGACACGCCACCCCACAGTGAATCCCGCCCCTAGGAGAGGGGAAGAGAAGGCACACACCAGTCTGACTGTGGCCCCAGCAGTGGGCTGGGGGCAGACATCGGGTCGGACTGCGGCCCCGCCCACTAACTCCAGTTATACACCACAGCACAGGGGAAGTGCACTGCAGGTCCTCACCACGCCAGGGACTCTCCAAAATGACCAAACGGAAGAATTCCCCTCAGAAGAATCTCCAGGAAATAACAACAGCTAATGAACTGATCAAAAAGGATTTAAATAATATAACAGAAAGTGAATTTAGAATAATAGTCATAAAATTAATCGCTGGGCTTGAAAACAGTATACAGGACAGCAGAGAATCTCTTGCCACAAAGATCGAGGGACTAAGGAACAGTCATGAGGAGCTGAAAAACGCTTTAAACGAATTGCAAAACAAAATGGAATCCACGATGGCTCGGCTTGAAGAGGCAGAGGAGAGAATAGGTGAACTAGAAGATAAAGTTATGGTAAAAGAGGAAGCTGAGAAAAAGAGAGATAAAAAAATCCAGGAGTATGAGGGGAAAATTAGAGAACTAAGTGATACACTAAAAAAAAATAATATACGCATAATTGGTATCCCAGAGGAGGAAGAGAGAGGGAAAGGTGCTGAAGGGGTACTTGAACAAATTATACCTGAGAACTTCCCTGAACTGGGGAAGGAAAAAGACATTGAAATCCAAGAGGCACAGAGAACTCCCTTCAGACGTAACTTGAATCGATCTTCTGCACGACATATCATAGTGAAACTGGCAAAATACAAGGATAAAGAGAAAATTCTGAAAGCAGCAAGGGATAAACGTGCCCTCACATATAAAGGGAGACCTATAAGACTCGTGACTGATCTCTCCTTTGAAACTTGGCAGGCCAGAAAGGCTTGGCACGATATCTACAGTGTGCTAAACAGAAAAAATATGCAGCCGAGAATCCTTTATCCAGCAAGTCTGTCATTTAGAATAGAAGGAGAGATAAAGGTCTTCCCAAACAAACAAAAACTGAAGGAATTTGTCACCACGAAACCAGCCCTACAAGAGATCCTAAGGGGGATCCTGTGAGACAAAGTACCAGAGACATCACTACAAGCATAAAACATACAGACATCACAATGACTCTAAACCCATATCTTTCTATAATAACACTGAATGTAAATGGATTAAATGCGCCAACTAAAAGACATAGGGTATCAGAATGGATAAAAAAACAAGACCCATCTATTTGCTGTCTACAAGAGACTCATTTTAGATCTGAGGACACCTTTAGATTGAGAGTGAGGGGATGGAGAACTATTTATCATTTCTCCTGGAAGCCAAAAGAAAGCTGGAGTAGCCATACTTATATCAGACAAACTAGACTTTAAATTAAAGGCTGTAACAAGAGATGAAGAAGGGCATTATATAATAATCACAGGGTCTATCCACCAGGAAGAGCTAACTATTATAAATGTCTATGCGCCAAATACCCGAGCCCCCAGATATATAAAACAATTACTCATAAACATAAGCAACCTTATTGATAAGAATGTGGTCATTGCAGGGGACTTTAACACCCCACTTACAGAAATGGATAGATCATCTAGACACACAGTCAATAAAGAAACAAGGGCCCTGAAGGATACATTGGATCAGATGGACTTGACAGATATATTTAGAACTCTGCATCCCAAAGCAACAGAATATACTTTCTTCTCGAGTGCACATGGAACATTCTCCAAGATAGATCATATACTGGGTCACAAAACAGCCCTTCATAAGTTTACAAGAATTGAAATTATACCATGCATACTTTCAGACCACAATGCTATGAAGCTTGAAATCAACCACAGGAAAAAGTCTGGAAAACCTCCAAAAGCATGGAGGTTAAAGAACACCCTACTAAAGAATGAGTGGGTCAACCAGGCAATTAGAGAAGAAATTAAAAAATATATGGAAACAAACGAAAATGAAAATACAACAATCCAAATGCTTTGGGATGCAGTGAAGGCAGTCCTGAGAGGAAAATACATTGCAATCCAGGCCTATCTCAAGAAACAAGAAAAATCCCAAATACAAAATCTAACAGCACACCTAAAGGAAATAGAAGCAGAACAGCAAAGGCAGCCTAAACCCAGCAGAAGAAGAGAAATAATAAAGATCAGAGCAGAAATAAACAATATAGAATCTAAAAAAACGGTAGAGCAGATCAACGAAACCAAGAGTTGGTTTTTTGAAAAAATAAACAAAATTGACAAACCTCTAGCCAGGCTTCTCAAAAAGAAAAGGGAGATGACCCAAATAGATAAAATCATGAATGAAAATGGAATGATTACAACCAATCCCTCAGAGATACAAACAATTATCAGGGAATACTATGAAAAATTATATGCCAGCAAATTGGACAACCTGGAAGAAATGGACAAATTTCTAAACACCCACACTCTTCCAAAACTCAATCAGGAGGAAATAGAAAGCTTGAACAGACCCATAACCAGCGAAGAAATTGAATCGGTTATCAAAAATCTCCCAACAAATAAGAGTCCAGGACCAGATGGCTTCCCAGGGGAGTTCTACCAGACGTTTAAAGCAGAGATAATACCTATCCTTCTCAAGCTGTTCCAAGAAATAGAAAGGGAAGGAAAACTTCCAGACTCATTCTATGAAGCCAGTATTACTTTGATTCCTAAACCGGACAGAGACCCAGTAAAAAAAGAGAACTACAGGCCAATATCCCTGATGAATATGGATGCAAAAATTCTTAATAAGATACTAGCAAATCGAATTCAACAGCATATAAAAAGAATTATTCACCATGATCAAGTGGGATTCATTCCTGGGATGCAGGGCTGGTTCAACATTCGCAAATCGATCAACGTGATACATCACATTAACAAAAAAAAAGAGAAGAACCATATGATCCTGTCAATCGATGCAGAAAAGGCCTTTGACAAAATCCAGCACCCTTTCTTAATAAAAACCCTTGAGAAAGTCGGGATAGAAGGAACATACTTAAAGATCATAAAGGCCATTTATGAAAAGCCCACAGCTAACATCATCCTCAACGGGGAAAAACTGAGAGCTTTTTCCCTGAGATCAGGAACACGACAGGGATGCCCACTGTCACCGCTGTTGTTTAATATAGTGCTGGAAGTTCTAGCATCAGCAATCAGACAACAAAAGGAAATCAAAGGCATCAAAATTGGCAAAGATGAAGTCAAGCTTTCGCTTTTTGCAGATGACATGATATTATACATGGAAAATCCGATAGACTCCACCAAAAGTCTGCTAGAACTGATACATGAATTCAGCAAAGTTGCAGGATACAAAATCAATGTGCAGAAATCAGTTGCATTCTTATACACTAACAATGAAGCAACAGAAAGACAAGTGAAGAAACTGATCCCATTCACAATTGCACCAAGAAGCATAAAATACCTAGGAATAAATCTAACCAAAGATGTAAAAGATCTGTATGCTGAAAACTATAGAAAGCTTATGCAGGTAATTGAAGAAGATATAAAGAAATGGAAAGACATTCCCTGCTCATGGATTGGAAGAATAAATATTGTCAAAATGTCAATACTACCCAAAGCTATCTACACATTCAATGCAATCCCAATCAAAATTGCACCAGCATTCTTCTCGAAACTAGAACAAGCAATCCTAAAATTCATATGGAACCACAAAAGGCCCCGAATAGCCAAAGTAATTTTGAAGAAGAAGACCAAAGCAGGAGGCATCACAATCCCAGACTTTAGCCTCTACTACAAAGCTGTCATCATCAAGACAGCATGGTATTGGCATAAAAACAGACACATAGACCAATGGAATAGAATAGAAACCCCAGAACTAGACCCACAAACGTATGGCCAACTCATCTTTGACAAAGCAGGAAAGAACATCCAATGGAAAAAAGACAGTCTCTTTAACAAATGGTGCTGGGAGAACGGGACAGCAACATGCAGAAGGTTGAAACTAGACCACTTTCTCACACCATTCACAAAAATAAACTCAAAATGGATAAAGGACCTGAATGTGAGACAGGAAACCATCAAAACCTTAGAGGAGAAAGCAGGAAAAGACCTCTCTGACCTCAGCCGTAGCAATCTCTTACTCGGCACATCCCCAAAGGCAAGGGAATTAAAAGCAAAAGTGAATTACTGGGACCTTATGAAGATAAAAAGCTTCTGCACAGCAAAGGAAACAACCAACAAAACTAAAAGGCAACCAACGGAATGGGAAAAGATATTTGCAAATGACACATCGGACAAAGGGCTAGTATCCAAAATCTATAAAGAGCTCATCAAACTCCACACCCGAAAAACAAATAAACCAGTGAAGAAATGGGAAGAAAAGATGAATAGACACTTCTCTAAAGAAGACATCCGGATGGCCAACAGGCACATGAAAAGATGCTCAACGTCGCTCCTCATCAGGGAAATACAAATCAAAACCACACTCAGATACCACCTCACGCCAGTCAGAGTGGCCAAAATGAAGAAATCAGGAGACTATAGATGCTGGAGAGGATGTGGAGAAACAGGAACCCTCTTGCACTGTTGGTGGGAATGCAAATTGGTGCAGCTGCTCTGGAAAGCAGTGTGGAGGTTCCTCAGAAAATTAAAAATAGACCTACCCTATGACCCAGCAATTGCACTGCTAGGAATTTATCCAAGGGATACAGGAGTACTGATGCATAGGGGCACCTGTACCCCAATGTTTA
Source organism: Panthera onca (assembly GCF_046562875.1). Taxonomy (NCBI): domain Eukaryota; kingdom Metazoa; phylum Chordata; class Mammalia; order Carnivora; family Felidae; genus Panthera; species Panthera onca. The sequence continues at coordinate 57,456,584 of NC_138357.1, read as the reverse complement.
TAGCGGCACTCTCAACAATAGCCAAATTATGGAAAGAGCCTAAATGTCCATCAACTGATGAATGGATAAAGAAATTGTGGTTTATATACACAATGGAATACTACGTGGCAATGAGAAAAAATGAAATATGGCCTTTTGTAGCAACATGGAAGGAACTGGAGAGTGTTATGCTAAGTGAAATAAGCCATACAGAGAAAGACAGATACCATATGGTTTCACTCTTATGTGGATCCTGAGAAACATAACAGAAACCCATGGGGGAGGGGAAGGAAAAAAAAAAAAAAAAAAGAGGTTAGAGTGGGAGAGAGCCAGAGCATAAGAGACTGTTAAAAACTGAGAACAAACTGAGGGTTGATGGGGGGTGGGAGGGAGGGCAGGGTGGGTGATGGGTATTGAGGAGGGCACCTTTTGGGATGAGCACTGGGTGTTGTATGGAAACCAATTTGACAGTAAATTTCATATATTAAAAAATAAAAAAAAAAAAGGTAAAAAAAAATAAATAAAAAAAAATAAATAAATAAACATTTTTTTAAAAGGAGCATGGTATAGAAAAATCACTTGCTTAGAGATCAAGAGAGCCACAGATCTTGTCTCTTCTGTCTAAATGTGTAGCACATCTGTTGACCTTATTATGTTCTCATGAGAATAAAAGAGATATGACAATCTTTGGGGGAGATTTCAAAAAATGGTTCCCTAATATACAGTAGAGGAAGAAGGTGATGAATTCAGGGGCAGTATCTTGAGTTAGGAGTTGGGAGACTTCTGACATAAATTTTCTATGCAATCTTGGCCAAATAATTGTACATCTGAGCGGCTAATTTTCTCATCTGGTAAATGGTGGTGGTGGTGGGTAGTAAAGTAGAGCAGTTCAGACTCCCAATATATTATGTAGAAAAAAATAGCTTCACTATTAATTGAAGGGATGAAAAGGAATGGCTCCCTCTTATCTTTCCTTCTACTAACCACCAGCACTTTCCTTAAGTTCCTTAGAGTCCAGTTTCAAATCCATTGGAGTGGATCATCTCAAAGTTTGACTATAAAATGCTCTATTTTAAGTAATTTTCTCTATTTGAATAATTAGCAAATGTAACACTTTATTTGGTTACCTTCACATCAGAGGTAGGACTTACTATGTGACATTTGATAGTGAATTTTCAATTTATCTTCAAAATGACTAAAATACTTAAATCCAATGGTTCTGTGACTTCTTAAGCAGACTCCTCACTTTGTAATATTTTGTTACCTTTTGTCATGTGTTTTGTATGCTGTTTATCAATTGTTAAATATGATTCTGTGGTCCAAGTTTAGGTTTCAAATGTAAGAATTCCATATCTCTGATTCTTCTACTAATCTGACTCTAATCAGAGAAGGGTATGGGTGGCAAGCATTGCTATTAACTTTGTTGCCTTTTGTCCACACACTACAAGTTAGAAGAATCAAAGTATGAAAATGTATTTATAATTATTACAGATTAAAAATGATCTTGACAAAGTAGAAATATCACCTTCCCTCACTTATTCAATTCTTGAGTCTCAACTGGTGCAGAATCAATTTCTAGTCATAACTTGTGTATGGGGGAGAGTCTTCCTACAGTCAGGATAACTGGCGTTCTGATCATGTGCAGCAATGATGATGATTGGATCTGCTAAGCTGTGTAGAGACCCTTACTACTTTATCACAATATGATATAGGATCTTGGTAATAGTTTTATTGGTGGTAGTGGTGTATTGAATATAGTATCTGACCCAGTGTTCTTGAACATGTATAAACCCATTTTGTCAGTAGCTTTATAAGAATGTGGTTGTTAGTATATTTCAGCCACAAAGATAAGTTCTAGTGAATTTCAGGCCCTTTATTCATAGTTTTAATTTCACAGCCAAACTTAGAAATGGAGAGAGGCAGCAAAAGGTAATTTCAAGAGACTAGGAGGTATCAGAGGGAGATAATCATTCTAGGCCAACTCCAGGAAACCCAAATTACAGCTGTTTTATACTGATTTGATAATATCTGTAGCATCATCTGCTTATTTAGTCAAATTTTCCAAAATGTTGATTACTTGGAAAAGTATAAGGAAATCTAAAATAAATTGACACAGAATGAACAAATTCAGCAGTATAGAAGTCACACTTTTTTTGAATGTCAAAAATAATGTATATGCATTTAACTTGTCTATGAAGTCCTAGAGCCATAGCTAGTGTTAGGCAGTATTGTAAAATACATTCTCACACCTGACCAGACAAAGAAAAAAAATTTTAAAGTTAAGTGAACTCCTAATTTCTAAGAAATGTTAAAATCCTTAATAACAGAACAGTTAATTCATGGACATTTATATATTTATTGGATAATTGTAACAAGAATGTTTCAGTATTTGGTAATTTTATTTCATTTAATTTTTTAAATATTTTAATGTTTTTATTTATTTTTGAGAGAGGGAGAGACAGAGCGAGTTGGGGAGGGGAAGAGAGAGAGAGAGAGGGAGACACAGAATCCAAAGCAGATTCCAGGCTCTGAGCTGTCAGCATGATGCAAGGCTTGAACTCACAAGCCATGAGATGACCTGAGCTGAAGTTGGATGCTCAACCTGGGTTGGGTGCCACTCAGGCACCCAAGTATTTGGTAATTTTAAAGTCTAAACTTAAATAATCTATGGATCTCAGGTAATAGAAGATGTAAATTATTTTTTTGAACTTAATATAATTATATACATATGGTGACAGCCAAAAAAGTTCTGTTGACTTCAGAAAGTTTTGTAGAAACTTTGGAAAGAGAGGATATCACTACTAAAAGGAAAAATAAAATCCTCGAATCCAGTAACATATAGCCCATTGAATTAAGGAAGTATGCATTATCATTGACTTAGTATGCATGAATATATTTTACTTTAAGAAAGTGTCATTTCAAAACAGGTTGGGTGAGTGAACTATAAAGCAAAATCAAATAGTTTTGACAGCCAAACGACAGAACACAAGAATAGGTGAAAAAAAGGTTCACTTTCCTTTACTCCCACCTCCTTTCCCTAGCATCCCCAGATATATGTTTGCATTTCTGGTTTATTTAGTAACCTTTCTGCAGACCTTTAAGCAGAAAAGAGTTACCTTTCAAAACAAACAAGCAAACAACAAAAAAACCTGAAAAGAGACTTTTTTCAATTTAATTTTTTAAAATTCCAATAAAATTAACACAGTGTTATATTAGTTTCAGGTGTACAATATAGCGATTCAACAATTTTAAACTCAGTGCTCATCACGATAAATACACTATTAATCCCCTTCACCTATTTCATCCATCCCCCACCCACTGGCCCTGTCATAACCATCTGTTTGTTCTCTTAGTTGAGATTCTCTTTGTCTCTTTTTTGTTTGTTCATTTTTTTCTTTTATAAAAATTTTTTAATGTTTATTTATTTTTGAGAGAGAGAGCGTGAGTGGGGGAGGGCAGACAGAGAGGGAGACACAGAATCCGAAATAGGCTCCTGGCTCTGAGGTGTTAGCACAGAGTCCAACGCGGGGATCTAACCCGTGAACCACAAGATCATGCCTGAGCTTAAGCTGGACACTTAACTGACCGAGCCACCCAGGTGCCCCCCCTTTTTTTTCTTAAATTCCTCATATGAGTGAAGTCATATGGTATTTGTCTTTCTCTTACTGACTGACTGGAGGAGACTTCTAACAAAAATGCTATTGCGAGAGATTACAGAAGGATGATGAACCAACTATATATATATTTGTAGTGGGCATTATAAGGAGGTTCCTATTTCTGTACTACCAAGAAAGTGTGCTAAAGCTCAAAAGAGCCAAATTGCAGTCCTTATAGTTTTTTTAAAGCATATTGTTTTATTTTATATGTACTTTTTCAGTTTTAGTTTTAATTCCAGTATACCTAACACAGTGTTATATTATATTCAGGCATACCGTACAGTGTTTCAACAATTCTATACATTACTCAAGGATCATCAGTACTCTTAAACTCTTCACCTATTTCACCTATTCCCCTACCCACCTCACCTCTGGTAACCATTAGTTTGTTCTCTAGTTCTCTAGACTCTAGTTAAGAGTCTATTTTTTTTTTTTTGTTTCTCTTTTTCTAGGTTCGTTTGTTTTGTTTCTTAAATTCCACATATGAGTGAAGTCTTATGGTATTTGCCTTTTTCTGATTGCCTTATTTCACTTAGCATTATACCTTCTAGATCCATCTGTGTTTTGCAAATGACAAGATTTTATTCTCTTTTGTGACTGAGTACAATTCCATTGTCTATATATACTTCATCCTCTCTATCCATTCATCTATTGATGGACACTGGGTTACTTCTATAATTTGGCTATTGTAAATAATTCTGCAGTAAACATAGGGGAGCCTATATCTTTTGAATTCATGTTTTTGTATTTTTTTGGGTAAATGCTGAACAGTGGAATTACTGGATCATAGGGTAATTCTATTTTTAATTTTTTGAGGAACCTCCATACTGTTTTACACAGTGGCTGCACCAATTTGCATTCCCACCAACAGTGCACAAGTGTTCCTATTTCTCCACATCCTTGCCAACATCTGTTGTTTCATGTGTTGTTGATTTTAGCCATTCTGGCAGGTGTGAGGTGATATCTCATTGTGGTTTTGATTTGCATTTCCGTGATGATGAGTGATTTTGAGCATCTTTTCATGTGTCTGTTGACCATGTGGATGACTTATCTGGAGAAATATCTGTTCATGTCTTCTGCTCATTTTTATTTGGATTATTTGTTTTCTGGATGTTGATTTTGTTAAATTCTTTATAGATTTTGAATACTAACCCTTTATAGGATATGTCATTTGCAAATATCTTCTCTCATTCTGTAGGCTGCCTTTTAGTTTTGTTGATTGTTTCCTTTACTGTGAAGAAGATTTTTATTCTGGTGTAGTCCCAGTAGTTTACTTTTGCTTTTGTTTCCTTTCCCTCAGGAGACATATCTAGAAAAATGTTTCTACGGCTGATGTTAGAGCATTTACAACCTGTGCTCTCTGCTAGGATTTTTATGATTTCAGGTCTCCTTCTGAAGGTTTTTTTCCATTTTTAGTTTATTTTTGTGTGTTGTGTAAGAAAGTGATCCAGTTTCATTTTTTTGCATGTTGTTGTCCAGTTTTCCAAACACCATTTCCTCTTTTTCATTGCATCTTCCTGCCTCCTTTGTCAAAGATTAAATGACCGTTTTTTCATGGGTTTATTTCTGGGCTCTCTATTATGTTATATTGATATATGTGTCTATATTTGTGCCAGTACCATACTATTTTGATTACTATGGCTTTGTAGTATATCCTTAAATCTGGGATTGTGGTATTTCCAGTCTTGTTTTTCTTTTTCAAGATTGCTTGGGCTATTCAGGGTCTTTTTTGTTTCCATGCAAATTTTAGGATTGTTTGTTCTAGTTCTGTGAAAAATATTTTTTGTATTTTGATAGGGCTTGCATTAAATCTATAGATTTCTTTGGGTAGTATGGGAATTTTAATAATATTTCTTCTCCCAATTCATTCGTATAGAATATCTTTTCATTTGTGTCAGCTATAATTTCTTTCATCAGTGTATTATGGTTTTCAGTGTAGAGATGTTTCACCTCCTTGGTTAAGTTTATTTCTTGGTATTTTGTTCTTTTTGGTGCAATTGTATGTAGAATTATTTTCTTACTTTGTCTTTATGCTTCTTCATTATTAGTGTGCAGAAATGCATTGGATTTCTGTATACTGATTTTGTATCCTGAAACTTTACTGAATTCATTTATCAGTTCTAGTAATTTCTTGTTGCAGTCTTTTGTGTTCTGTCTATATAGTATCATGTCATCTGCAAATGGTGAAAATTTTACTCCTTTCTTACCAATTTAGATTTCTTTCCTTTTGTTATCTGATTGCTGTGGCTAGGACTTCCAGTACTATGTTGGATAAACGTGTTGAGAGTGGACATCCTTATCTTGTTCCTGACCTTAGGGGAAAAGCTCTAAGTTTTTCAGCATTGTTTATGCTGTTAGCTGTGGCTTTTTCATATAAGGCCCTTATTACATTGAGGTATGGTCCCTCTAAACCAATTTTGTTGAGGATTTTTATCATGAATGGATGTTGTACTTTGTGAAATGGTTTTTCCTCATCGATTGAAATGATCAAGTGATTTTTATCCTTTCTCTTATTGATTTGATGCATCACACTTATTCATTGGTTAATATTGAGCCACCTTTGCATCCCAGGAATAAATCCCACTTTATTAAGTTGAATGATTTTTCAAATGTATTATTTGACTTGGTTTGCTAATATTTTGCTCGGGATTTTTTCATCTGTGTTCATTGGAGATATTGGCTTGTAGTTCTCCTTATCTGGTTTTGGTATCAGAGTAATTCTGGCCTCATAGAATGAATTTGGAAGCTTTCTTCCTCTTTTACTTTTTGGAATAATTAGAGAATAGGTATTGATTCTTTCTTATAGGTTTGGTAGAATTCACCTGTGAAGCCATCTGGTTCTGGACTTTTGTTTGTTGAAAATGTTTTGATTACTGATGCAGTTTCATTAATAATACTTGTTCAAATTTTCTATTTCTTCCTGATTCAGTTTTGGGAGGTCATATTTCTAGGAATTTGTTTCTTTTAGGTTGTCCAATTTGTTGGCATATAATTTTTCATAATCTTCTCTTATAATCCTTTGTGTTTCTGTGGTGCTGATTGTTATTTATCTCCTTTCATTTTTGATTTTCTTCATTTGAGTCCCCTCCCCTTTTTGTTTCTGATGAGCCTGGCTAAAGGTTTATCAATTTTGTTGATTTATTTCAAAGACTCAGTCCCTGAGTTCATTGATCTGTTTCATTTCTTTTTTATTTTCTATTGAAAGTTTTTTAAATTTATTTTAAGAGAGAAAGAGACACACACACAGAATCTGAAACAGACTCTAGGCTCTGAGCTGTCAGCATGGAGCCCGATGCGGGGCTTGAACCCACAAACTGCAAGATCATGACCTGAGCCGATGTCGGATGCTTAACCAACTGAGCCACCCAGGCGCCCCCTTTTTATTTTCTATTTAATTTTAGTTCTGCTTGACTCTTTCTTTTTTTCCTTCTTTCTACTGTTTTTAGGCGTTGTTTGTTCTTTTTCTATATCCTTTAGATGTAAGGTTAGATTGTTTATTTGAGATTTTTCTTGCTTCTTGAAATAGGCTTGTATTACTGTGAACTTCCCTCCTAGAACCACCTTTGCTGCGTCCAGAATTGTTCTGACTGTTGTGTTTTCATTTGCATTTATTTTCATGTAATTTTTATTTTTCTTTGATTTATTGATTGACCCACTCACTGTTTAGTAGCATGGTATTTAAAAAAATTTTTTTAACGTTTATTTATTTTTGAGACAGAGAGAGACAGAGCATGAATGGGGGAGGGTCAGAGAGAGAGACACACACAAAATCTGAAACAGGTTCCAGGTTCTGAGCTGTCAGCACAGAGCCTGACGCAGGGCTTGAACTCACAGACCGCGAGATCATGACCTGAGCTGAAGTCGGGGCTTGAACTCACAGACCGCGAGATCATGACCTGAGCTGAAGTCGGACGTTTAACCGACTGAGCCACCCAGACGCCCCTAGTAGCATGGTATTTAACGTCCATGTATTTGTGTTCCTTCCAGGTTTTTTCTTGTGGTTGATTTCTAGTTTCATGGTGTTGTCATTGGAAAAGATGCATGGTACGACTTTGATCATTTTAAATTTGTTGACACTTGTTTTGTGGCCTAATATGTGACCTATTCTGGAAAATGTTCCATGTGCACTTGAAAAGAATATGTATTCTGCTTTTTTAAGATGGAATGTTCTGAATATATCTGTTAGATACATCTGGTCCAATGTGTCATTCAAAGCCACTGTTTCCTTGTTGATTTTGTTTGGATGATCTGTCCATTGATGTAAGTGGGTATTAAAGTACCCTATTATTCTATTACTGTCAACTACTTCCTTTGTTATCAGCTGCTTTATGTATTTGGGTGCTTCCATTTTGGGTCATAAATATTTACAATTGTTATATCTCCCTGTTGGGATTTTCTCTTTATGTAATGTCATCCTTTGTCTCTTGTTAACATCTTTGTTTTAGAGTCTATTTTGTCTGATATAAGTATTACTACCCCTGATTTCTTTTCACTTCTAATTGGATGATAGATGTACACTAGAGGGAATGAAGAATAGACTAGAGGAAGCAGACTGACATAAATGTTTCTCCATCCCTTCACTTGTAAACTGCATGTGTCTTTAAGTCTGAAATGAATCTCTTGTTGGCAGCATATAGATAGGTCTGGCTATTTCTTCCATTTTTTTCAATGGTACATATAGCCAATTAACTTTCAAAGTCATTATGGATACATGTATGTTTATTGCTATTTTATTACTTGCTTTATGGTTGTTTTTGTAGTTTTCTCTCTTCTCTTGCTCTCTTCTCTCATAGTTTGCTGGCTTTTTTTAGTGACATACTTGGATTCTTTTTATTTTTTTGCCTATATATTACTAGTTTTTCATTTGTGGTTATCATTAGGCTTGTATATAACATCTCATGCATATGGCAGTCTATATTAAGTTGATGGTTGCTTAAGTTTGAACCCATTCTAAAAGCACTAAATTTTTATTCCTCTTCCCTGAACATTTTAGATATATGATGTAATACTTTATATCCTTTTATATTGTGAATCCTTTGGCTGATTTTTATAGGTATAATTGATTTTAATGCTTTTGTGCTTCCTACTTTTATTACTCTTGCTTGTGGTTTTCTTTCCACTCAAAGAATCCTCTTAAACATTTCTTGTAAGGCTGGTAGTGGTGATGAATTCCTTGAACTTTTGTTTATCTTGGAAACTTTGTCTCTTCCTCTATTCTGAATGATAGCCTTTCTGGATAGAGTATTCTTGGTTGTAGTTGTTTTTTTTTTTCTTTTCTTTCAGCACTTTGAATATATCATGCCACTCCATTTAATCCTGCAGTTTCTGATGAAAAGCCAACTGATAGCCTTTGTCACCACATTTTGCCATTTTAGTAACGTGTGTCTTTGTGTGGACCTCCTTCGGTTGATTTTTTTTGGGCTCTCTCTGTGTCCCCCCAGATCTGGATTTCTGTTTCCTTCCCCATATTCTGGAAATTTTCAGCTGTTATCTCTTAAAATACAGTTTCCATCCCCTTTTCTCACTCTTCTCTTTATGGGATCCCTATAATGATAATGTTATGCTTTGTGGTGTCACTGAGTGTCTCTAAGTCTATTTTCATTTTTTTATTATTATTTTTGCTATGTCATGTTCAATTTGATTGCTTTTCTTTATTCTGTCCTCCAAGTCACTGATCTGTTCTGCTTCTTCTAATCTATTCTTTATTCCTTTTAGTGTATTTTTATTTTCAGTTATTGAATTCTTCATTTCTGATTGGTTCTCTTTTATGTTTTCTATCTTTTAAAAGTTTATTTATTTATTTATTTATTTAGAGAGCACATGAGTAGGGGAGGGGGAGAGAGAGAGGGAGAGAGAATCCCAAGCAGGCTCCACACTGTCAGTGCAGAGCCCAGTGTGGGGCTCAAACTCACAAACTGTGAGATCATGACCTGAGCCAAAGTCAAGAGCTGGTTGCTTAACTAACCGAGTCACACTGACATCCCCTATATTTTCTATCTTTTTATTGAGGGTCTCGCTGAGGATTTACACTCTTTGTTCAAGTCCAGTGAATTATCTTTATGACCATTACTTTAAGTTTTCTATTAGTCATATTACCTATCTTTGATTCATTTAATTCTCTTGCTGTGATTTCATCCTGTTTTTCATTTGGGTCATATTACTTTGTGTCCTCATTCTGTCTAGCTCTCTGTGTCTGTTTCTATGTGTTAGGAAAGTCAGGTAAGTCTCTGTCTCTTGAAAGAAGTGACGTTATGAAGAAGAGGTCCTGTCATGCCCTGCAATGCAATGTCCCCTGTTTTCCATAACCTGGCACATCAAAGGTGTCTTCTATGTTTGTTGCATATACCCTGCTATTACTGTGTCTGAGCTGTTTTTACCTTCAGTACAGTCATCTGAAGTGGCTCTCTTTGCCTCTTGTAGTCATGGTTTGGTCCCTGTGTTGTTAGTGAGTTTGAAGCTGCCTTAGGCTTGAGTTGAATCAGACCAGGCATTTGCCAGAGCTATGGCAGCACCAAACTGCAGGGCACTCTCCCTATCTTGTCCCTTGAGAAGCTGTCATTGGTGGGCGGGTCCTATAATCAGAGCAGATGTATATGCCTCTGCTGGGTTTGCAGTCAGAATTGCATGTGTGGGTATCTTCCTCTTTCCCTAGGGCAAGGATCACTTTGGAGTGGTGGTGGCCTCTGTCATGTTTGCTTCACCCTGCCGGACTTATGGCATTCCTTTGGATGGTCTCCTAACAAAGGCCTGTTGGAGAGGGCATGTCTATAGGAGAATGTGGGGTGGGGCGCACAGTGTCAGCAAGGTCTATGCTGCTGTACTGCAGGAGGTTACCTTCAGCCACCCTGGGAAAACTCTTCCCCAGTCTGGGATGGAGGGGATAGTCTGTAGATGAGCACAGGGGTGGGGCAAGATTTGTGGAGAGTATTCATCTGCAGTAGTTCCCACACTTGTCTGGGTAGGTAGGCTGTGGGGCAGGAGATGGAAATGCCCCCTGCCAGCTCTTTTTTTCTAGAAGTCCTCAAAGAGCTCTTCCCCAGCACCTGCTCTGACATTAGTAAATAAATCTCCTTCCTGTACACCCCAGGCATTTTTCAAACCGCTGCTTCTATGCTGTATTTCAGTGGGGCTGTTTGTTATGCTGTTTATTTAATGGCAGGCACTCAGGTTGCAATTGCCCTCTGGATCTTCCAGAGTGAAGTTGCTGAATTTTAAAGTTCCATGTGTTAAGCCCTACTGATTGTTAAGAACAAACATAGTTAGGTTCCTTTGGTTTTCAAAGCCAAATATTATGGAGATTCATCTTCCCACTTTGGGTTCCCCATGCCTGTCATGTTTGGTGTAGGGTCTGCTCCCCCTTTATTTTCTTTGCCCAAGGTATCTCTCCCTTCCATGGACAGTCCTACAGGTCAGTTTGACTTTCAACTATATCTCTGCCCTTTCTACCCTCTTTAATGTGGCATCTTTTCTACATTTATCTATGGAGAGTCTGTTCTGTCAGTCTTTGGGTCGTTTTCTGGCTTATTTACTCTAATGTGGATGTTATCTAGGTGTAACCATGGGACGAGGTGATCCAAGGGTCCTCCTACTCTGCCATCTTCTCTGGAAGCAATATGTTTTAGATTTCACTGTTCTTCACTAAGGAGTTTGGAAACAGTGGGAAATACTATACTACTGGAAAAAAATGTTTGCTTTCTTAATTAAGCTAATTTTGTGGGTTTTTTTATTAATCTCTTTTGCATGTGTTTATTTTGTGTGGATGTGTGTATGACTCTGTGTGTGTGTGTGTGTGTGTGTGTGTGTGTGTGTGTGTAACCCTTTTGGGGAGGATGTAAGATAGTTCATTATTGCTCCAGAAATAAATATACAGTGAGCTATGTGATTACATGGCTCCATGTTTAGAAAATTAAGGCATAAAACTGATATTGGATCACTGTCATCATCCTGTTGGCCAAATAAAAAAATTAAAAAAAAAACCTAGAAGGGGATTTTTTTTCCTCTGAAAGTATTGGAACACCCATTGGGATGGGAAGAAAGCTCTTGAGAGAGAGGAAGAAGACTCAATATTGCTGAATTTTTTTTTTTTGGAATTGTTATGACCCGAGGCCATTTTTATAAACAGAAATCTATAATCTTATTTCCTTGCTTTCATATATGGAAAAGCCCTAAACCACATGACTTTTCAGATTATTCTTTACCCAGTGGGGATTAGACCAGAAATATAATACCATTGTCCATATAATTTAAAACATTATCTAATAACAATTCAGGCTTTTCTACCTTCTTTGTGCTCTTCCTTGCTGGTGTTTCATTGTGTGTAACCTATCTAAAATTCTTGAAGAATTTAAGATTTTTGTGTGTGTGCAATATAATAAAGCCTTGATTAATTGGAAGCTAACTATCCAGAACTCTTGATTAACCAGTTTTATTTATTTATTTTTTGCTACACTCTCCTTTTAGAAGGAAGAGGCAAATGACAAGAAAACAAGCTGTTAACAGGTATTTATGTATTTATTTTTTTAAAATCAACTTTCTGGGAATGTCCTGGAGCCTGTACAAATTCAGCCCAACTTTAATAATTTTGTTTCCTGTACTATACTTATTAAGGTAGGAAAGTAGAGCCATTGAAATGTTTAAGAACAAATGTTGAATCTTTCTTAATCCTTGGTAAAAAGAAAAATGAAATCCAAATAGCTAATTAGATCCTGTCTATTTGAAGGTACTAGTTAATTTGTGTTGCTGTAGTTTCACTATTGACAGTAATCATTCATATCTCTTAACTGAGAATGGATCCTAGGGCCATCCAGTGGGGAGATGACTTCCAGCCACAGGAAGTAACTCCTTCCCTGGGAACTAAAGCAGAGTCTAGAGAAAGGCTACAAAATTGATGTGGGTTGAGTGAGGGTCACTGACATGAAAACCATGACACTTTGTAAAACAGTGAGAAGGTAATTCAGTCCCCTCATGACTCTGTAATGCTTAGGAAGGTACATTCACTTTTGAAGGGCAGCACTTCAAAAGTGCTATTAAGTGTGCTATAGTAATAGTGGAAAAAAAATAGGCCATCTATTCTTCTGTAATTATTCTAAGCATTAGGCATGGATATATTTTGTAAGCATGCTAGTAGTTCTAAAATATTCGAAATTATTTTTTTCTAAAAGTATATTTTTAAAAAATAGTTTGAAATCTAGGAAGATTTATGCTTGAAACTTCCTGAAATATCTATGACAATTTCAGTTGAATTGCAATCGGAGATACCATATTGCTCTAGGCTTTATACCTTTTAGGTTGTAATGGGGAAAATAATGGACAGTATCTCAGAGAAGCAAGGGAAGAGGAAGGCAACCCATCATGCTCAAGTACATTTTTTAAAAAAATTTTTTTTATCTTTTAAGTAATCTGTACACTCAACATGGGGCTCAAACTCACAACCCTGAGATCTAGAGTCTCATGCTCTACTGACTGAGTCAGCCAGGCATCCTATAAAGTTCATTTTGATATTGCCTGGCAATACTGCCCCCTGTTCTCTTCCCTGTACCCTTCTCAGGTTAAGTCACCTTTTGGGGACTTTTCCCAAATATCTTCAGGGCTGCCCTTGATAAATGTTTTATCCATATTTTTGTACAACAAAAATGTCATAGGGTTGTGGGGGAGAAGGGAACCACACCATGTGATTTATTCTGGATTTTCAACATAGAAAATTGAAAGCACTATGGTGATGTTTGTAATATCTGGGATATTTCCTATACCAAATGTTACTTTTAAATATCATGCTCACTAAATAATACCCAAGTGACCTGAAGCAGTGGATGCGCCTCCTTAAGTGCCAAACTTTCCATTGGACACTTTTGTGTTATGGGAGATTAGAACCCACTAGATTTCATTAATTAATGATTTTAACCGAAAAATTTAAATGGATTGAGTTTTGAGTTAAGGTTTGGGATTTTGAAAGTAATTTTTTAAAATTTTATATGAGTACAATTGAATTCAGACATTGAAATTTACTTTCATTGTATTTTAATTTTACTAGTAAAATGACATGCAAACTAATGCAATGCCCTCTTATTTAATTAATTATAACAGTTTATCACTATAGATTTATTTTTTTTCTAATTTTTATTTTTGAGAGAAAGAGCACTCAAGTGAGGGAGGGACAGAGAGAGAGGGGGTCCAAAGCAGACTCTGCACTGATAGCAGCAAGCCCAACATGAGGCTTGAACTCACAAATTGCGAGATCATGACCTGAGCTTAAGTCAGACGTTTAACTGACTGAGCCACCCAGACGCCCCGTATAGATTTATTTTATTTTATTTTATTTTATTTTATTTTATTTTATGAAATTTATTGTAAAATTGGTTTCCATACAACACACAGTGTGCATCCCAACAGGTGCCCCCCTCAATGCCCATCACCCACTTCCCACTCTCTCCCACCCCCCATCAACCTTCAGTTTATTCTCAGTTTTTAAGAGTCTCTTATGCTTTGGCTCCCTCCCTCTCTGTTTTTTTTCTTTCCCCTTGCCCATGGTCTTCTGTTAAGTTTTTCAGGATCCACATAAGAGTGAAAACATTTGGTAACTGTCTTTCTCTGTATGACTTAATTCACTTAGCATTACACTCTCCAGTTCCATCCACATTGCTACAAAAGGCCACATTTCATTCTTTCTCATTGCCACGTAGTATTCCATTGTGTATATAAACCACAATTTCCTTATCCATTCATCAGTTGATGGACATTTAGGCTCTTTCCACAATTTGTCTATTGTTGAAAGTTCTGCTATAAACATTGGGGTACAAGTGCCCCTATGCATCAGCACTCCTGTATCCCTTGGGTAAATTCCTAGCAGTGCTATTGCTGAGTTTTAGGGTAGACCTATTTTTAATTTTTTGAGGAAACTCCACATTGTTTTCCAGAGTGGCTGCACCAGTTTGCATTCCCACCAACAGTGCAAGAGGGTTCCCGTTTCTCCACATCCTCGCCAGCACCTACAGTCTCCTGATCTTCATTTTAGCCACTCTGACTGGCATGAGGATATACCTCAGTTTGGTTTTGATTTGTATTTCCCTGATGAGGAGTGACATTGAGCATCTTTTCATGTGCCTGTTGGCCATCCGGATGTCTTCTTTAGAGAAGTGTCCATTCATGTTTTCTGCCCATTTCTTCACTGGATTGTTTTTCAGGTGTGGAGTTTGGTGAGTTCTTTATAGATTTTGAATACTAGCCCTTTGTCTGATATGTCATTTGCAAATATCTTTTCCCATTCTGTCGGTTGCCTTTTAGTTTTGTTGACTGTTTCCTTTGCAGTGCAGAAGCTTTTTATCTTCATGAGGTCCCAAGAGTTCATTTTTGTTTTTAATTCCCTTGCCTTTGGAGATGTGTCAAGTAAGAAATTGCTGCAGCTGAGGTCAGAGAGGTTTTTATAGTTTTATTTTATATTGATCAGAGCACACATTACATATGTACATATATAGGTAGTGCGTTCTTAAATTTCCTGTGATCTGAGAAAAACCATTAAATGTTCTTAAAAGTATATGTACTGATTCACTCGCATAAACTACAGAGAAACAGGAGAGTTGCAAACTCTAATGCCTACTGAGGCAAGGCTGGTAAAGTAAATGAAAGACTATAAGCAATAGGGATTGGTGGGGACTATGGTGACCTAGAGAGTATGTATTCTTTCCAAAGGTGGCAGCTATTACTTAGCTCAACTTATTGCTACCATCTGGGAATGTAGGCCCAATGTTGTTAAGCTCTCAGTTTTTATTTTTTATTTTCATTAATTTTTTTAGAGAGAGAAAAGAGTGGGAGAGAGCAGAGGGAGAGGAGCATAGGGAGAGAGGGAGAGAAAGAATCTCAAGCAGGGTCCATGCCCAGCATGGAGCCTGATGTGCGGCTTGATCTCACCAACTGTGAAATCAAGACCTGAGCTGAAATGAAGAGTCGGTTACTTATCTGACTGAATCACCCAGGTCCCCCAGGTTCTGAGTTTTTAAGAGAAGCTGGGAATGCAGATTTTTACGTGAAATTCCCTAATTCTTCTTAAATGTTAGTAACCAACTCAATAAAAAGCAAAACAAAAACAAAAGAAAAGAAAAAGAAAGAAATACTATGCAGGTTAAGCAAAATCATCTGTGGTCTGCATCTAGCCCATGGGCTCTCAGTTTGCTTTAAATTGTAAATCCTCTAGGTATTGTAATTAAAAAAAAATCACAATATATTATAAATACACCCAAAGACCTTGATGACAGAAAAATCCATGTAAAGTGAATTAAAAATAAATGGAGTGTTGGGGTACCTGTGTGGCTCAGTCGATTGAGCCTCCGATTTCTGCTCAGGTCATGATCTCACAGTTTGTGAGTTTGAGCCCCGTGTGGGGCTCTGTGCGGACAGCTCAGAGCCTGGAGCCTGCTTTGAGTTCTGTGTCTCCCTCTCTCTCCCTGCCCCTCCCCGCCCCTGCTCACACTCTGCTATCTCTCTCTCTCTCTCTCTCAAAAATAAATAAACATTAAAAAAATTCTTTTTAAATAAAAAAATAAATGGAGTGTTTGTAAATAATTCTCCTCATACTCAAAATTGCGGCTATGCACTTCGTGATTTTTCCTTGCTATATGGAAATAGCCAGGATAATTCTTCCTTAACTTGGTTTGAAAATTATGATAAAATTATGAATATTTTGCTTTCATATTTATCAATGAAATGCAATATGAAAGATCATTACTTCCACATCCAAAGAGAACATTTAAATATAGGTTCTGTCACATAACATAATTAAAACTTCTGGTGTTTTAATAGGAAGAAAGCTATATATATATATATATATATATATATATATATATATATATATAGCATGTGTTCTTTTAATTTTAAGTTGACTTGTCCTTCAACAAATTTCCAATTTCTTCTAAAAAATTCCTTTATTTTTTATAAATGGTTAAAATAAGAAATAAAAGAAATGTAAGTAGTTAATAAAAGTTCATTTGAACTTTTAATTGGCATTGGCAAATATAAAACAAAAGTTAGTTATCTGAAATTTTATTAAGAAGTAACTCTGACTAATGTGAGACTTCACTTGTTTATCTGTCTTGCCTTGGACCTTAGAATGTAATCTCACTGTGCTACAATGCTTTTAATATTTGTATACCCCTTTCATCACTGGCAATTCGAAAGCATATTTGTCTAAAAAGGAAACAATTAAATTCCAGTCTTTCTAGGAAAAAAAGAAAAAAAAAACACCTCCACTGCTAAACCTGCTTTAATGGCTCCTATGATCTGCACCATATATCCTTAGGATAGTCAGTTAACATTGTCATTTGTGGTGAGAAACTTATCAGAGGATTTAAAAAAATAGAAAACTGAAAAAGAAAGATAAAGAATTCACAGTTCTTTTAACTAAAAATGCCCCTCCTTTGTCAACAAATTGTTCTAGTTGCAGATTTAACACAGGGATATATGAAAGATGAGAAATTGTTGGGCAATTGGTCAACACATATGACAATTTGCAAAATAAGTGATATTTACTTAAATAAAATTTCAGTAGACTGTGCTGCCCTCTCTAGATCGTCAAATAGTTTTGACCACAAGTAATCTGTTGTGTGATAAAGATGAACCATGTTTAAATATGCTAATTAATTACAACTATTGTGTAAAAACTCTAACTAGAAATTCTTAGTTAATTGATTAGTCCTTACAGGTAATTTAAGAAATGTTCTTTGATACAATAAACCAGTGTAGACATATAAATGAGATAATTCAGGAAAAATTTCAATAAACATCTACTTTCATTTTGCCAGGACATAATAATATCTAACATTTTCCAAACATGATATCCCAGGTTATTTTATTTTGTTTTATTTTATATTTTATTTTATTATTTATTATTTAAAAAAAATTTAATGTTTTATTTATTTTTGAGAGAGAGAGAGAGAGAGAGAGAGAGAGAGAGAGAGGATGAGTGGGGGAAGGGCAGAGAGAGAGGGAGATACAGAATCTGAAGTAGGCTCCAGGCTCTGAGCAGCTAGCACAGAGCCCAATGCTGGGCTTGAACACATGAACCGCGAGATCATCACCTGAGCCACAGTTGGATGCTTAACTGACTGAGCCACCCAGGCACCCCAATGTTATTATTTTTAAAATATTTACTATTTATTTTGAGAGAGAGAGAGAGAGAGAGAGAAACTGAGAGAAAGTGCAGGGTAGGGTCAGAGAGAAAGGGAGGGAGAGAATCCCAAGCAGGGCCCATGCTGTCAGCACGGAGCCTGATGCAGAGTTTGATCCTTTGAACCGTGAGATCATGACCTGAACTGAAATCAAGAGTCTGAGGCTTAACTGACCTAGCCACCCAGATGCCTCATATCCCAGGTTATGTTAGTTCATTTAATCTTCATAACAACCGTACAAAGTAGGTGGTATTATTCTGATCCTTGTCTTACAGATAATGGTACTGAGGCACAGAGGTTAAATGACTTATCTAAGGCCTCACGGCCAACAAATATCAGAACCAGCTTTTGAATCAAGTCTGTCTGATTACAAAGCTCATATACTTTGGATGAGTATATTTTATAACCTGACAACTGGAATCAGACTAATTACCAAAACACTTTAAATATCTATATCTATATCTATATCTATATCTATATCTATATCTATATCTATATCTATCTATCTGTCTATATTTACTAAAAAATGACATTATTCTGAAATCAATTTTGTAGCACCATTTTGATTGGGTAATAAACTAGCAAGATTAATTATAAAATAGCTCAAATACAAAGAGCAGGTTAATAATGAAAGATATTCGTTGACCAATAACCAAGTCTACATTTTGCTACATTTGATTCAGAACTCATTTTTTAAAAATGTATCTGTAAAGCATTATTGATATGACTAACACTAATCTCCTTTCTCTTCCATCCTTCATTAGAGTTAACCACTGTTTTAAAATTTGTGTGAATTATTGCTGTTTTTTAAATAATATGTGTGTTTATACACAATATGCAGTATTCATTTTTGTGTTTTTAAAATGTATCTAAATGGTTTAGTACTATATTATCCTTTTGTAATCATTGTTTTAACATGTTTTTGAGATTTATCCATGTTGATACATGCTGATTTAGTTCATTTACTTTTTAATTGTCCATTCTACTATTTAATTGCATAAGTATACCACAGTTGGATTATTCTTTGCTATATTGATGGACATTTAGGTTGTTTTCAATTTCTTTGTTATTACATACAGTGCTGTAAATGGACATCATGTTTTATTGTGACATTGTGGGAGAATTTCTCTGGGGTATAAACCTAGAAGTGAAATCACTGAGTTGTGAGCTATGCATATCTTCAACTTTAATATTTATTGCTAAATTGTTTTCCAAAAGTGTTCTGATTTACACTCCCACTAGTGTTATACAATAGATCCTATTTTCTCACATCCTTGCCAATGGAGTAGATATCTTTAACAAACAATTCCTTTTAAGAAAAAATAATTATATTATTGAATCTCATTCATGATTATACACAGAGATGAAACACTGATTCTGATCACTTAGTGCACATAACAATGTTTACTGAAACTATTTGTGTCATTATTCTTCATTTTAAAACATATGTAGTTCAGATAAGGATAAGAATACTATTTAAAATTTGTAAAGTATTTTCCAGGTTACAAAGAACTTTCTCATAAAGCCTCATTTGATGAGATAGTGTGGTATAGCAGGAAGATCTCTGGAAAGAGTCAGAGAAGTCCATGGACTTAAAACAACTCTGAAAATAACTCCGTGGCTTGGGATATCAATTGCCATATCTGTAAAATTAGAATGTTGGACCAAGAGATCTCTTAGAGACATATTATAACCTTTGTTATATAATACATACCTTCCCTTTTCCCTGAAGATATAATTTATTTATTGTGCATGAAATACAAAGACAATATTAAATGTTATCAATTTGTGAAAAGTGTTATCACACCCTCTGGCATAGTTAAGATTATAAGTGTTTCTTATTTATAATCTATTTATCTTTGTATTTCTCTTAATTCAAATAATCTCAGCATTATAAGTACAAGACAGTAGTAGCACACCATTTTGAATTAATCTTCAATGTTTCCTATTCTGAATCATCACATTATAAATGCTGAAATACAATGGAAGTTCAACTACAATTTATTATGGCTTTATGTTTCTTTCAAGTTCTTTTTATGTACATTTCAGATTCAGAGAAGAGGGCTTTCAATATTTTCAACTCACATAAGATTTGATTCCAATAGTGCTTTTATGACGCTGCACATAACTACTTAAAGTAGAAGGAGGAGTCAGGTTGACTATTCTGTATATACTGTATTTCTTTTTGGATAAGGGGGGTTAACCAATTGGATTTTATGTTTGGAAAGATTTTTGATTAGGAAGAGCTGGAACTGTACCCTGGAGTTTAACAAAGAGCTTTTGGAGTTTCTTAGATGCTTTGTGTACTGGAAAGAACATCCAGTTAGAAATGTAACTGTCTAATATTGTAAGAGATTAAAGTAGAAAAGGTGCAAAGTTGAAACTGATTTTATTTAAACTCCAGGAATTGCCAGTATACCACACAAACACACTCACATACCCTCACACATTTACACACACGCGTACATCCTATCTCTTGCATAGAATATCTATTATTTTCAATTACTTTAAAAAAGAAATCTATGAGGACATGAATATAGTTATATTTTTAGTGACACTTCTACTTATGGAAGATGGCAGTTCTGGCAAACAAAATCTAAATCAGTTTATCTCTTATAATGATGACATTTTGGGGGGCTTCTCTATAAGTAGTCCTGGGAAAAATTTTGACGATGGCATTGGTGGGAGGTAAACTAACTTCTTACAATGTAGCAATCAGATATTACAAGAAAATTGTGGTTCACACACTTCGTTCAGATGATCTCCAGTTTAATACAATTCACATATGTAAACCTCATTGTTCAACTGTGACAGTAAGCCTAGAGAATCCCACATAAGTTGCTTTTGAGTGTTTTTACCTAGTTTAATCTATTTGTGAACTATTTGTGAATTTGTGAACTATTTGTGAGCTCACTATGGGACTCATATTTAAGAACTTTGATTGCTATTTTTGCTAATTGGAACCCCATCTTATAGTTTAAGCATACTCTGAAAACCACTATTTTGCTTTCTCTGTTACTTCCACAAGTTCAGAGGAACTTGTGCCAAATTATTCTAGGTTAATTTTGCCTAGACCCTACCTATCCTATGTGGATATTTAATTAGGTTATCTAACTCAATAAGCACTAAACAAATCACTTAAAACACAAGATAACACACAAAACCTTAAACTAGTTTCTTTAAATCAGAACATTTTCAGAACAGCACTTCTTGGACATAACATACTGTCTGACAAGACTATTGAAAAATCATTAATTAAAAAAATAAATATGGCTGACAAGTATTTATTATGAAAATAGGAAAAGAGGAAATACAAGCATTGTTGTATTGCCTTTATCATCTGTGTTTCTAAAAAGTGCTTCTGTTTATATTTGAGATGTTAATATTAACGGATCTTTATTTACAAAACCATTTGTAGTTGTTCTTTATATTACTCCTTTTTCTTTCTTTTAAGGAGTACTGACACTTGTTAGATTAAACAAAGCCTTGCAAACAACATTTATCTTTTATCTACAAAACATCAAAATCATGGATATTTTTATCTTTACCTCTATCTCCAAGAATATCCATGTGTTTTGCCATGGATGGTATCTAGATAGTAATACTATATTACTATGGAAAATACTCCTTTTTGCTATTATTGAATACCCAGTTTGAACCTTGAGCAAGTCATTCACATGAAGTTTCCTTGGGATTACCTTGCTATTATTGAATACCCAGTTTGAACCTTGAGCAAGTAATTTACATGAAGTTTCCTTGGGATTACCTACATTCTTGTCCACTCTGACCTTGTAATTTTGCTCACAGTTGGAAATGTAATGCAGAGTGACTAAGATAATGTTGTTTATACAGACTTTAAGTGGATTGACATTATAGTCAAGCAAGTGTCATATCACCCAAAGTGAAGGAACACTTAATTACCATAATCCCATGAATACTAAAACTTCTTGGCCATGTGTAGCATAATAATGTGCAGTGTTCTGCATGTTACATTTAATAATGTGAAGGTACAATTCATTAGGTCTCAGGCTGTGTGTTTCTTTAATGTAAATGAAAGGAAAGTGGACTTATGGAAGGAAAATGGACTTTGTAGTATGATACTTGTCTTAATGTTCAGGTGAAGTTCATCTTAAAAAAAAAACTTAGAAGAGTTGCCTAGTGATATGAAAATGAAAAGGCTGCTAAAATATCTATAAATCTAGACACCAGGAAGTAGGGTGACAGACCATGAATTTCTCTGGAGGGTGCAGGGTAGATTTAACTAAATGACTGAGGATAAAGAAGAAAGGCTGATAACTACCTATTATTATGCAATGGGGAACATGTCAGTAATTTACAAAGACAGTGGTGACATTTTCTATACTTGTATAGCCCTAATCTTAAAAGTTTGCCAGTATGGGGCGCCTGGGTGGCTTGTGGGTTAAGCGTCCAACTTCAGCTCAGGTCATGATCTCAAGGTCCGTGAGTTTGAGCCCCGCGTCGGGCTCTGTGCTGACAGCTCAGAGCCTGGAGCCTGTTTCAGATTCTGTGTCTCCCTCTCTCTCTGACCCTCCCCTGTTCATGCTCTGTCTCTCTCTGTCTCAAAAATAAATAAACGTTAAAAAAAATATATTAAAAAAAAAAGTTTGCCAGTGTAACTAACAAATTGCTAAAATGGAGTTGATTCTATGACCCAGTATGAATGCATTTAAAAGGCAATGCGTTATTCCTTAATTGGTAGGGTTTTTAATACATCTTGATGAATGCTACAAAATAATGTTAAGAAATGGGACTATTATGCCAAAATGGCCATTCTTTGGTTTGTAGTCCTTGAAGGAATTATGTTCCATGGCAACATGCTCTACAGTAGATAGATACATGTGAAAGGCCCTAAAGATGAGTCCTGCTTAGTGTTTTTGATAACACTGAGTTTTCAATACAAAGAATATATTTGCCAAAAGAGTTCTCCTCTCAGCATATTAGGACTCCAAAGATCTGCTGTTACTTTAGATTATCATTTGATATTTTTGTTTTTTAGCTAATATTAATGTTCAAAAAGGGGCAAGTATTAAATTATTTAGCCATAAAACATGAAACCTTGTTTTTAAAAAAATCCATTACAAAACTGAGATGTAAAAAATAATATGTAACTCAATCAATTGATTTGTGTAAAAGATATATTATTCATAATCCACAATACAAAGTGCTAGATCGTCTGACATATGGAGTGCTCCAGATTTTTTTTAAAAATATGCCAAAACTGTTAAAACATAAAATACTGAAGTCTGTTAATAACAGCAGCCATGCTTTGATTTGTTGCAGTTAGGAGAGTTTAAAGCATTTTAGACTGATACATCATAATAAACTATTCTCCCTATAGACAATATTTTTATTTAAATATTAAAATAAAATTATTCTTTGATTTTTCTGTGATGAAAATTAAATGATTTGGACATTTTCATTTTAAATGGCTAGTTCTAGCCAGATAATATATTACTGTAACGCAGTTGGTCAGCAGATCTGTATGGTTATACTGTTTTAAAATGAAATTAGCCTAAATAACAAAAATAGTAATTTTATATTCTTTAAGCTGTAAGAGTTTTACAAGTACCCATTAAATCACATGTTGATATATCTAACATATTAAGTATAAAGTGGTTTAATATTTTGAGTATGATTTACATTTGGCAGTAAAGCACCTGCCAAATTCAGAACATTACATGAAAGGATTTGGGACATATATTTGAGGCAGCCCATTGAAAAATTGTATAGGCATACTTTACTTCTGGTTGCATTAAAAACAAATTGTGTTTTCCTTAATTTGAATTTGTCCAGTTCTGCTTAAAAAATCACTGCTTGTTTTTTGGAACTAAGTTAGACTCCAATTCATGTAGAGATAAAGCAGTTTTTAATAAAGTTGGGCTTAGCACAAGGTGGGTAGAGGCAGGGTTTTTTTTTTTTTTCTTTTAATGAAATTTTTATTTTAGAACAGCTTTATATTTATAGAAAATTGCAAAGATAGTACAGAGACTTTCCATACCTTGTGAATTCAGTTTCCCTATTGTTAACATCTTATAATTAAGGAATCAATCTGTCACAATTAATGAACCAATATTGATACACTATTATTAACTAAAGCTTAGACTTTATTCAGACTTCCCCAGTGCTTTCTTAATGTCTTTTTTCTGCTCCAAGAAGTAGGATACCACCTTACATTTAGTCCTCATGTCTCCTTAGACTCTTCTTTGTTATGATGGTTTCTCAAACTTTCTTAGTTTTGGATGACCTTGACAGTATTGAGGAGTACAGGCCAGGTATTTGTAGAATGACACTCAATTGGGATATGTATGGTGTTTTTCTCATTGTTAAATTGGGTTTTTGGGAGGAAGACCACAGAGGTAAAGTGCCATTTTTTTAATCATATCATATCAGGGGTACACCTTATTATTATAACTTATCATTCTTGAGATTGACCTTGATCACCCCGTTTATGTAGTGTTTGTCAGGTTTCTCTACTGTAAAGTTACTTTTCTCCCTCTCCCTCTTTATATTGCTTTGGAAGTTTTTTGAAGAAAATCACTATGTGCAGCCCACAGTTAAGGGGGGTAGGGAGGAAGTTTTGCTTCACTTTCTTAAGGGCAGAATGTCAATAGAAATTATTTGGAATTCTGCATGGGAGAGCTTTTCCTTCTCCCTTATTTACTTATAATTTATTATTTATTCATTCCTTTATGCAATTGTTTGTTTCAGTATGGACTTAGGTATTTATTTTATATTTTGGATTATAATCCAATACTATGATATTTATTTTATTGCTTAGATTTTTCCAGCTTTCACCATTAGGAGCTCTTTCAGTTGTCCCTGTGTACCTTTTACATGCTCCCACCACTGTGGATTTTTTTTTTTTTTTGAGCATTTTCTTATTTTCTACCACTACGAAATGCATCAGGCTCACCTTGTATATTTTTTTACCTAATCCTAGAATCAGCCTTTAGGGGAAGTTCTTGTTAGGGGACAATTTGATCTTCTCAATCCTGAGTAAGTATTGGAGGTGGCTAAGAAAGAGGGTTCTCTCAGTTCTCTCAGAGAAACTCTCTCAGTTCCATATTGTTGCTAGTACCCTAAAATTTCTATCAGTTTGAAAATGCATGCAGGTTTCATGGTCTCACCGTACACACCTACCCTTTCTTTCATAATATTTAACATGGGGTTAAATAAAAATAAAAATAGGTTTACCACAGGTCTTCTCAGAGCCTGTAATATATTAACTTGCTCTATGAACCTATAAGAAAAGATATACAAGGGTTTTCAGTCTTTTTTGATTAAAGGAATCTTTTTGTTCAGAGAGCCAGAATTCCATGAAACATACTTTTGGAAATGCTGATATAGTGGTAAGAGCCCTGAATTTGTAGGCAGATATCTTGTGTTAATCCCTTACTATACAAATAACTAGCTTTATGATCACAAGCAAATGAGTTAACATCTATAAATCTCTGTTTTATTATCCATAAAAATGGACCTACAAATGTCCCTCACAATATTTTTGTGAAGAGCAAAAAATGAGCAAAAGTATGTGACAATGTTTTGGAAATGCGAAAATGTTGTGGCAATGTAATAAGCACCATGAAGTGGGGACCATGCCTTTGTTTTGCTGGTCACTTTTATCTCCAGTATGCAACATATTTTCCTGACATTTAGTCTTCAATATTCAATAAATATTTATTGAATAATTGCATTGTATTACTATTATTTACATTATTTTCTGTTGATCTCCAAGTGCTGTATAGCAGCTTATGACATTTTATAAATTGTTTTTTGAAATTAAGGGTCCATGTAACAAAATACAGGCAGAAACGTACAGTTGTAGCAGATGTATATATGCAAAAAATCTTGTGATGCCAGCACTGAGCTGGTGCTTAGAAAAAGAAAAGCTCCTGTAAGCACAGGCTGTCAGAAGGCCTTTGGAGCCCTCAAGTTTGAGGCTACAGCTGCAGTTGGAGGTGCTTTGTCACTCCTTTTGCAACCACAGGAAACCAACTAAAGAACTTTTACATTCTTTGGATGTATAATTTGTATTAATTAACAGTAGTTATTGGGTAGAGCTACAATGAGGGTGGCAGGGCCCTGTTAAGAAGTATATTTTGGGCCTCGGTGGCTCAGTAGGTTAAGTGTCTGACTTCAGCTCAGGTCATGATCTCACCGTCCGTGGGTTCAAATCCACATTGGGTTCTGTGCTGACAGTGCAGAGCCTGCTTGGGATTCTCACTCTATCTCCCTCTCTCTCTGCCCCTCCCCACACCCTCTCTCTGTCTCTTTCTCTGCTCTAAATAAATAAATAAATAAATAAATAAATAAATAAAATATATTTTGGTGAGAATAGTAGTTTCCAGACAGTAACAGGAGCAGGGATCTCACATCATTCATTTGGCCTAATACCCCACAAAACAATGCATTCTGTAGGTATCCTAGAGGTAAACTTTTTAAGTACCAGCTTCTTTTTTTCAGAAAATCCATTGGAGAATGTTTATTATATTTGATTTTGAGAAATTGTCAGCTTTTCTAAAAATTCTAGGTGATTATTTGAAGTCCAGAAAGAACCCATTCAGCTTTGGAAATTATAAAAAATATTTAAATCAAATTCTAGGCTTGTGAATTAATGATAAAATAGGAAAGATCAGTTTAGGTGTCTTTCTTGTCTTCATATTTAAATTGTAATGATACATATTAGCAAAGCTTTGTCCATCATGTAATTCTTGGGTGCTGGAAAATAGAAATGCTTTACTTTTAAAAAAACTATATAGGATAATGGGATCCTAAATTTTCACAAGTGTTGGTCAGAGGTCGAAATTCTCCAAAGATAGTTTAACAATTTTTAGCATTGTTTTTATTCACATTCTGAGATGATTAGAAAGTCTCTCTCCCCCACCACATCTCCTTCCCTCTCAAAAGATGAAGTATAAATTTTAATTTAAGGCTTGTATAAAATATGTGTACAGGTGGAGGAATTAGATTATAATCTTAAATGTATTAATATTATAAGTATTAATAATGTATATAAATCTATTATAATATTAATATTATATTATATAGTACTATGATTGTATTGCCTCATAGATTTTTCATTTTTTTTTCCTGATTCTACTACTTTCTTTTAAAAGCTAGATTTCCCATTCAGAGAATCAACTGGTACCTTCATAAAATTATTCACTGCAGATTTTAACCAAATATATTAGCTCTTCATTTAATGGAAATGAATAGATTGTGGGACAAGACGCTCTTTCATGTGTTCTTAAAAATTTTCCAGATTTCCTACATAAAATATAACCACCTTCTTTAAAATAAGCATTTACAGTAAGGAATTTTAAGCCAGCATTTCAACTTCAATTCAGAAATTACATTTAGATATCTTTCCTTGCCCTTTACAAATCCATTTAATTAACTGAACTTGTAGCAGCAGAACCAAATTTCGCTGCAAAAATAATGAAATCAAGTTGAAGATTTTGTAAACAAGTGAAGATATTATTCATTCTGTACCACACTACAAATGTGGGAGGACATGTTAAATGATAAATTGGGCATGAACTGCTTTAATCTGTAAACTGAACATGTTAGCAAATGGCTTGCGTTTGTAATTAGTATTTATGGCCACAGGAGAGTGCTTCTTTTAAAGCAGTGACAGGAAATTGATCAGTTTAGGTTGTCTTAACAACCAAAAGAGTTGCACTGCTTCTGTTGGATTTAGCCTATTATGCTATATGCCCATGTTTAGAAATGTATTTATGAACTACAAAGATAAGCTGTTCAATAATGCAAAAGAGGTTGGGATGCTGAAATGCCAAACTGACCAAGTCCAAATGAATGTTTGAACATTACATAACAAGCTTAAGTGTTCTATGGTTGTCATGACATTTTTTTTACAAAGCAAATTATGTCTGGAAAAAAATTCAAACTAGATGAGAATTCAAATCCTTTTATGACAGTATGTGGCTGTCACATTCATAATAACAGACAATAATTGATGATTTATGAGATGACACCATGGCAACAAAGTCTTTCATCATTGGCACCCCTTGGTTACTTTTATACTGGGGGCTTATGGGTGCCTGTGAAAAGTTTCCAACATGATATACAAGAAAGTTTACTCATATCTTAATTCATTAGATCTCATTTGATGCAGGGTAAAAGTGTTGTAGAGATTTTCAAATCATATAACAAAGTGAAAGCTGGCAAAATCTGCTATATATATAGCAGATATATATATATATATATATATATATATATATATATCTGCTAAACTAGCAAGCATGTTCAGTAGTTGAAAACAGACACATTTGTTTCGGTCACTTAACTTTCAAAGAAAATCTTGTAATGCTTCTTTTGAGTGCAAGCTATTAGGTTATTTAAAGTTATGGTGTCTGATAATATTCTTATATGGAGAGGTGGGAGAAGAAGGGAGTACAGTGTACATTGATTAGCTTTAAGTTCAGAACAAAGATGATTTTTAAAATTTTATTTTATTTTTTATTTTAACTTGTTTTATTTATTATTTTTTTTAAAGTTTACATTCAAATTAGTTAGCATATAGTGCAACAATGATTTCAGGAGTATATTCCTTAGTGCCCCTTACCCATTTAGCCCATCTCCCCTCCCACTACCCCTCCCATAACCCTCAGTTTGTTCTCCATATTTATGAGTCTCTTCTGTTTTGTCCCCCTCCCTGTTTTTATATTATTTTTGTTTCCCTTCCCTTATGTTCATCTGTTTTGTCTCTTAAAGTCCTCATATGATGTTGAGATCTTTATAAAATTGGAATAAATGCACAATTGGATGTTATAGGATGACTTTGATGTGTTTGGTAGGCTGAAAAGTAACATGATAGGAGATCATCTATTAGTTTTTCTATTGTAGATTTTTAAAAATATTGGAAATATAATGAATTTTGTGCCTTGGTTTTATTGTCAATTTATCAAAAATTAAAAATTTTGACATTTGGGCCTCTAGAAATTATCCTGGATTATTCAGCCACCTACTTGATTGAAACAAAGGGCTACATCAGATGATCATTTTGAAATCCCTTCCATTGGAATTCTCCATGATTTATAAGGAATGGTAGAAACATCAACAATTAGAGGTATTGAATATAAAATACTAAAATTATTCAACTTAAATGCCATGAATATAACATAAGCAAGAATGTCAAAATTAACTTACCTTTTATACATGAGGCTTTAAAAAATATGGATGTGAGGAATTTTCCAAGTCCTTATTTCTTAACAAATTTTAGTCTCTATAAGGATAAAAATCCATAATACTCATTTCCAGGACAAGCCAATTGTATAAGGTAGGATCTTTGGTATTTATACATTAATACTTTTTTATTTATACATTTTTCTACAAGGCTGTCAAAGGGATATAAAATCTTTAACTATGCTCAGAGATAATTTTGATCTCAATTAACAGTTAAAATAGAGTCTACCATTCAATATCATAATGATTTACCTCAGTTAATATAAAAAATAAGCTAATTTTTATTCTGAATCTTCTTCTAGATGGTGGATAAATCACACAAGAGAACATGATTCTTAATTTGTTTTAAATGAAACTTGTTTTTGTCTCAAGATTTTGCTCAATGATCTGGAATATATATAAGATGGGGAACATATTGTCTCTATTTTCTAGGAGTTTATAGTTTAGTTGACTGAGAAACTAACTATAAACGTGAATCAACTGAGAATAAGCTTAAAGTACTAAATTAAGAAAATGTGATATGTATTATACATAGACTGTAGGCATAAGAATTAAAGCTATTTATAATAAGGTAAAATTTTTGAAATGGTTTCATTGAAGACAATAAGTCAGGAAGTAAGAATATTCCAACCCAGACCTTAACTGAATTTAGGAAATTTGAATTGTCAGGAAGTGTTACTTTAGGTTTTGAGAGCCCTCATGAATAAAGGCACACAGATATAGATAATTACAGCATATTATGGGAACATGGTAGAACTCTGTCCCAATTACACTGAAGTGATAACACTGATGAATAATAAGAACAACACTTAGGTATTAAATAGTCACTTTATTTTCATCTTTATCTCCATTTTTAACTGATCTTGAGAATTAGTTCCTCCTCTACACTGTGGTACACTACTCCTCTTATCTTAGAATAAAGTCCAAATAACTTAAGCATGACTTCCAACAACTTATATCAGTGGTTCTGAACTGGAGATGATTTTGCTCCCATGGGACATTTGACAATGTTTGGGCACATTTTCATCTATCATACTGGGGGATGGTTGTACTACTGGCATCTAGTGGATAGAAACAAGGAATGCTGTTAAATCCTATAATGCACAGGGAAGTTCCCCAAATACAAAGAATTGCCTAGCCTAGAATAGCAATAGTGCTGGGGTGGAGAACTGAGAAATGCTACCCTTTATGATCTAACCCCTGCCCACGTTTTAATCTCATCTCCACTACTTGCTCCCTTAGTATCAATTCAATCACTTTGGCGCCCCTGAACCACTTTTAGGTTTTCATAAATGATGTTTTCTCTATCTGGAACACTCTCTGTTCCCCCTTTCCTCATACCTCTGCCCTTCATGCTGCTAAACCTGCTTACTCTTCCATATATGACAATCAACTAGATTCTTTGAGTACAGAAGGTATGTTTTGTTCATTTTTGTATCCTTATTGCTCAGCATGTTGTTTGAGACACAATAAATTCCTGTTAGAGAAATTATACATAGACTATTGGAGGGTTTGGATACTAAGCTTAACAAAGATGGTAAGGATTTGAGTGATTATAATGGCTATGGGAATGAAAAGGAAGTATATTTGAGGATGACTGCAAAGGGAAAATTCCCATTGATTGATAAATTATTTGATGTGGATTGTGACAGAAGAGTCAAAGATGATTTCTATAAACCAGGTAGACTGAGGGAATGGGAACAGAATTGGGGGAGTTAGGAAAGAAGCTTAATCTTGAGTCAGATAATGAGAATCTATTTTCATTGACTTAGTAATGCCTATAAACAGCTGGATGCCTATAATTCAGTCTGGGTGAATATATTAGTTCTGTGATCATTTAGCCTCAGTTTCTGTAAAATGGGGAAAGTAGGAGCACCTATCTAATTGGGTGGTTGTAAGGATTAAATGAGTTAATACATGTTAAGCACTTATCTCAGTGTTAGATAGTTAACACTTAATAAATTCAGCTATCATCATCATTATTATTATTATTATTATTTATTTCCATTACTATGAGTGTCCTTTCCTTGCTTGGCCTCTGCCATTTGAAATGAAACCTCTGATACCTCTACCAGCATTTCCATGAAGCCTTATATAATGAGTCAAGGGAAAGATGATTACTTTCCTCCTCTAAATTCCAACAGTATTTTAGTTTAGCCACTTCTTTGGCATTTCTCACATATTGCCCAGTCCTACAATTGTATATGTATTTACACTCTAAGTTCCTTGAAGATAGGACTGTGACTTATTCATCCTTTCTTGACATATATAAAGTGGTAAATGAATATTAGGTTATAATTATGATTATAATTATTATTATATTTGGGGAAACAACAGAGGTGTGGTACTTGACTCTTAGAATTCATGTGTTCTCCATTTTTATTCAGTATTAATGCTCTTATGTTTTCAAAGAACATCAAGTATGTTTTATGAAACGGAACAGCATCATTTTAAATTGAGTAAGTGCTAAGTAATTTGAATAATTTAAAATGTATTTAATTAATGCTAGTCAAGTTTCATTATTAAAAAGCATACCTGATTAAATGGTATTTTTTGAAAATTTAGGCATTTTCAAACTATTAAGTAATAATGAAAAGTCCTTTCTTTATCATCTGTGAAAGGATATTTTTTTTTAATTCCAAACCTTTGAAGAAACACACGTATTAAAAAAATCTCATAAAAGATGATGTTTTTGAAAAATGAAATACCCAACATTCCTGAATTTTCAAGAATGCACATTCCTTGTGGCTTTCCTTGGTATGTAAGATATAAAATATCATGTAAGTAAGTGTTCGGAATTAAGGTAAAAAAAATATAGCCCAAGGATGTCTGGAAAGTTTTGTAGTTACATTATATAACTTAAGAACTTCATCATGAACTTCTTTCATGTCTTTTGCACAGTTTACTTTGCTTGATTCAGTGATTCAATAAACTGCTCTGTGCTTAGGGAAGTGTTTTATATTTCTAATTTATTTATTATATGTGGACATGTTCTCTGGCTGGACCAGCCTGGTTTTACTATAGATGTGAGTGCAACTGCTATTGAATTCAATTGGGACTTGAAGTGCACATCTTAAGGACATACTTTGCCTTTGGTCTATGTGTGTAAGCAGGGCAGTATAATAAATGAATCTTAACTGAAAGATTACATGAGCATACTCTTTGATTTATAATGATCAGCTCTAACATATAGCATCAGATAAGTTGGTAAATCCCCATTTGGAATAAATAGCTTCTAATATATTACAGTATTTTCTTCTAAGCAATTTCACTCTAATCGTATAAAAGCAGAGCCTTTCCAAGTATTCAATAGCTTTAGTTAAGGTATACATAAATAATCAAGTTATTTTTGACATTTGAGATAATTTCTTTGATGTGATTAGCTACTAGGCATATGAATATTTTTCACATGAAGTTGACAGTTGCTTGAAAGAAGAGAAAGGAAAGAGTTACCTGGTTGTTGCATAAATAGGGGACAACAGCATGAAAAATATCAATATTTATTACACCATTCATGAATAAACACCAACAAGCAGTGACATTTGGCTGGCTAAAGATAATCAAAAAAGATAAACTAGCAAGGCAGTATTATTCCATAAATATCTATCAATATTTGGACAGACAACAACAAGGTAAACTAGTAAAATATATATATGTATATGTATATATACATATACATACATATATATACATATATATACACATATACATACATATATATACATATATATACACATATATACATATATACATATACATATATACATACATATATATACACATGTATACATAAATACATATATACATATATATACATATATACATATATGTATATATATATAGCAAGAAGTGCTAAAGAGAAAAATAAATGTGGAAAGGCAGATTTGAAGTTTGAGAAAAGGAGTGAATTGATGTTTTGGATAAGGTGACCAGGGAAGCCCTTACTGAGGTGACTTTTCTGAAAGATGGGAGGGAACCAGCCATGTGGATATCTAGGAGAACTCTCCAGGCATAGGGAATAGTAAACCCAAAGGTCCTCAGGAAGGAGTTCTGACTGACTTCTTCAAAGAACAGCAAGAAGGACAGTGTGACTGGAGCAGAGTGAATAAGGGATCCAGTCATAAAAGAGTAGACAAAGGAGGTGACAAGGGCCCAGAACATGTGGACTTTTTCTTTTACTTTTAAAGAAATGAGAAGCCATTGATTGTTTTGGCAAGAGGGGTGACATGATGTTACTTATGCTTTAACAGAATTATACTGTAGAAGGACCTCATCTACTAGGATATTTAAACCAAGGATTATAATAGGAAGACATATAAAATCAGATAATGATCCAGGTGGCTAAAATTTTCAAGAAATTAGAATCACCTGTAAATCAGTAGATGTCTTCTAAAAAGGAGGACTATTTGAGGATATATTTTGATAACATGGATAGCATGGAATTCAAAGCTGAGTGCTTTATAGAGAGAGTGAAAATTATCTGGAATGAATAATGAGGAGAGAGGAAGACACCTACTTTGCCTCTAGTCCAGTAGTATGAGGGACGTAGGCGCATAAACAGCTAACACTTGAGTACGCTGATATATTTTAACCATGTAATAATGTCTTTTACTGTGATCTATTCACTCAAGTAGACTGCCAGTCCTATAAGTAGTATTGACTGAGAGTGTGGGAATGCACAGCGTTTTGGGTTATGTATGTATTTGCCTCACCGTATTTCTAAGTTCTTGGGAACAAGGGTAAGGTCAATGTACAGAAGTTCTTGGTATAGGAAGAAAAACTTCATAAATAGTCACCTTTTAAAATGATGAATCATAATATCCCTGGTTTATTCCTCTTTTTTTGTTTTTAATTTTTTTTCAACGTTTTTTATTTATTTTTGGGACAGAGAGAGACAGAGCATGAACGGGAGAGGGGCAGAGAGAGAGGGAGACGCAGAATCAGAAACAGGCTCCAGGCTCCGAGCCATCAGCCCAGAGCCTGATGCGGGGCTCGAACTCACGGACCGCGAGATCGTGACCTGGCTGAAGTCGGACGCTTAACCGACTGCGCCACCCAGGCGCCCCTTATTCCTCTTTTTTAAGAGAATATAAAATACTTATTTATTTTTAGTTTTTCTTTTTAATATGGAATTTATTGTCAAATTGGTTTCCATACAACACCCAGTGCTCCTCCCAACGGGTGACCTCCTCAAAGCCCATCACCCACCCTCCCCTCCCTCCCACTCCCCATCAACCCTCAGTTTATTCTCAGTTTTTGAGTCTCTTATGGTTTGGCTCCCTCCCTTTCTAACTTTTTTTTTCCCTTCTCCTCCCCCATGGTCTTCTGTTAAGTTTCTCAGGATCCACATAAGTGTGAAAACTTTTTGTATCTGTCTTTCTCTGTATGACTTATTTCACTTAGCATAACACTCTCCAGTTCCATCCACGTTGCTACAAAAGGTCATATTTCAGAGATGGTTGGAAGATGGTGGAATAGGAGGAGGCTGGGCTCACCGCGTGTCCTGCTGATCACTTAGATTCCACCTACACCTGCCTAAATAACCCAGAAAACCGCCAGAGGATTAGCAGAACGGAGTCTCCGGAACCAAGCGCAGACGAGAGGCCCACGGAAGAGGGTAGGAAGGGCGGCGAGGCAGTGCGTGCTCCACAGACTGGCTGGAGGGAGCCGGGGCAGAGGGGCAGCCTGCCAGCCAAGCAGAGCCCCCGAGTCTGGCTGGCAAAAGTGGAGGGGCCGGACAGAGTGTGTTCCGACAGCAAGCGCGACTTAGCGTCTGGGAGGTCATAAGCTAACAGCTCTGCTCAGAAAGTGGGAAGGCTGGAGGACAGAGGGAGGGAGAGCTGCTGAGACCCCCGGATGACAGAGCTCAGTTTGGTGGGGAACAAAGGCGCTCACCAGCGCCATCTCCCTCGCCCATCCCCCAGCCAAAATCCCAAAGGGAACCAGTTCCTGCCAGGGAACTTGCTCGCTCCTCCCCGCAAACACCCAACTCTGTGCTTCTGTGGAGCCAAACCTCCAGCATTGGCAACAGATCTGACTCCCTCCCGCTGCCACAGGGCCCCTCCTGAGGTGGATCACCTAAGGAGAAGCGAGCTAAGCCTGCCCCTCCTGCCCCCGTGCACCTTGCCTACCCACCCCAGCTAATACGCCAGATCCCCAGCACCACAAGCCTGGCAGTGTGCAAGTAGCCCAGATGGGCCACCCCACCCCACAGTGAAATCTGCCCCTAGGAGAGGGGAAGAGAAGGCACACACCAGTCTGACTGTGACCCCAGTGGTGGGCTGGGGGCAGACATCAGGTCTGACTGCGGCCCCGCCCACCAACTCCAGTTATACACCACAGCACAGGGGAAGTGCCCTGCAGGTCCCCACCACTCCAAGGACTATCCAAAATGACCAAACGGAAGAATACCCCTCAGAAGAATCTCCAGGAAATAACAACAGCTAATGAACTGATCAAAAAGGATTTAAATAATATAACAGAAAGTGAATTTAGAATAATAGTCATAAAATTAATTGCTGGGCTTGAAAACAGTATAGAGGACAGCAGAGAATCTCTTGCTACAGAGATCAAGGGACTAAGGAACACTCACGAGGAGGTGAAAAACTCTTTAAACGAAATGCAAAACAAAATGGAAACCACGACAGCTCGGCTTGAAGAGGCAGAGGAGAGAATAGGTGAACTAGAAGATAAAGTTATGGTAAAAGAGGAAGCTGAGAAAAAGAGAGATAAAAAAATCCAGGAGTATGAGGGGAAAATTAGAGAACAAAGTGATACACTAAAAAGAAAAAATATACGCATAATTGTTATCCCAGAGGAGGAAGAGAGAGGGAAAGGTGCTGAAGGGGTACTTGGAGAAATAATAGCTGAGAACTTCCCTGAACTGGGGAAGGAAAAAGGCATTGAAATCCAAGAGGCACAGAGAACTCCCTTCAGACGTAACTTGAATCGATCTTCTGCACGACATATCATAGTGAAACTGGAAAAATACAAGGATAAAGAGAAAATTCTGAAAGCAGCAAGGGATAAACGTGCCCTCACATATAAAGGGAGACCTATAAGACTTGTGACTGATCTCTCTTTTGAAACTTGGCAGGCCAGAAAGGATTGGCACGAGATCTTCAGTGTGCCAAACAGAGAAAATATGCAGCCAAGAATCCTTTATCCAGCAAGTCTGTCATTTAGAATAGAAGGAGAGATAAAGGTCTTCCCAAAAAAACAAAAACTGAAGGAATTTGTCACCACGAAACCAGCCCTACAAGAGATCCTAAGGGGACTCCTGTGAGACAAAGTACCAGAGACATCACTACAAGCATAAAACATACAGACATCACAATGACTAAACCCATATCTTTCTATAATAACACTGAATGTAAATGGATTAAATGCGCCAACCAAAAGACATAGGGTATCAGAATGGATAAAAGAAAACAAGACCCATCTATTTGCTGTCTACAAGAACTCATTTTAGACCTGAGGACACCTTTAGATTGAGAGTGAGGGAATGGAGAACTATTTATCATGCTACTGGAAGCCAAAAGAAAGCTGGAGTAGCCACACTTATATCAGACAAACTAGACTTTAAATTAAAGGCTGTAACAAGAGATGAAGAAGGGCATTATATAATAATTACAGGGTCTATCCATCAGGAAGAGCTAACAATTATAAATGTCTATGCACCGAATACCGGAGCCCCCAAATATATAAAACAATTACTCATAAACATAAGCAACCTTATTGATAAGAATGTGGTCATTGCAGGGGACTTTAACAACCCACTTACAGAAATGGATAGATCATCTAGACACACGGTCAATAAAGAAACAAGGGCTCTGAATGATACATTGGATCAGATGGACTTGACAGATATATTTAGAACTCTGCATCCCAAAGCAACAGATTATACTTTCTTCTCGAGTGCACATGGAACATTCTCCAAGATAGATCATATACTGGGGCACAAAACAGCCCTTCATAAGTTTACAAGAATTGAAATTATACCATGCATACTTTCAGACCACAATGCTATGAAGCTTGAAATCAACCACAGGAAAAAGTCTGGAAAACCTCCAAAAGCATGGAGGTTAAAGAACACCTTACTAAAGAATGAGTGGGTCAACCAGGCAATTAGAGAAGAAATTAAAAAATATATGGAAACAAACGAAAATGAAAATACAACAACCCAAATGCTTTGGGACACAGCGAAGGCAGTACTGAGAGGAAAATACATTGCAATCCAGGCCTATCTCAAGAAACAAGAAAAATCCCAAATACAAAATCTAACAGCACACCTAAAGGAAATAGAAGCAGAACAGCAAAGGCAGCCTAAACCCAGCAGAAGAAGAGAAATAATAAAGATCAGAGCAGAAATAAACAATATAGAATCTAAAAAAAACGGTAGAGCATATCAACGAAACCAAGAGTTGGTTTTTTGAAAAAATAAACAAAATTGACAAACCTCTAGCCAGGCTTCTCAAAAAGAAAAGGGAGATGACCCAAATAGATAAAATCATGAATGAAAATGGAATTATTACAACCAGTCCCTCAGAGATACAAACAATTATCAAGGAATACTATGAAAAATTATATGCCAACAAATTGGACAACCTGGAAGAAATGGACAAATTCCTAAACACCCACACGCTTCCAAAATTCAATCAGGAGGAAATAGAAAGCTTGAACAGACCCATAACCAGCGAAGAAATTGAATCGGTTATCAAAAATCTCCCAACAAATAAGAGTCCAGGACCAGATGGCTTCCCAGGGGAGTTCTACCAGACGTTTAAAGCAGAGATAATACCTATCCTTCTCAAGCTATTCCAAGAAATAAAAGGGAAGGAAAACTTCCAGACTCATTCTATGAAGCCAGTATTACTTTGATTCCTAAACCAGACAGAGACCCAGTAAAAAAAGAGAACTAAAGGCCAATATCCCTGATGAATATGGATGCAAAAATTCTCAATATGATACTAGCAAATCGAATTCAACAGCATATAAAAAGAATTATTCACCATGATGAAGTGGGATACATTCCTGGCATGCAGGGCTGGTTCAACATTCGCAAATCAATCAATGTGATACATCACATTAATAAAAAAAAAAGATAAGAACCATATGATCCTGTCAATCGATGCAGAAAAGGCCTTTGACAAAATCCAGTACCCTTTCTTAATAAAAACCCTTGAGAAAGTCGGGATAGAAGGAACACACTTAAAGATCATAAAAGCCATTTATGAAAAGCCCACAGCTAACATCATCCTCAATGGGGAAAAACTGAGAGCTTTTTCCCTGAGATCAGGAACACGACAGGGATGCCCACTCTCACCACTGTTATTTTATATAGGTTGGAAGTTCTAGCATCAGCAATCAGACAACAAAAGGAAATCAAAGGCATCCAAATTGGGAAAGATGAAGTCAAGCTTTCGCTTTTTGCAGATGACATGATATTATACATGGAAAATCCGATAGACTCCACCAAAAGTCTGCTAGAACTGATACATGAATTCAGCAAAGTTGCAGGATACAAAATCAATGTACAGAAATCAGTTGCATTCTTATACACTAACAATGAAGCAACAGAAAGACAAATAAAGAAACTGATCCCATTCACAATTGCACCAAGAAGCATAAAATATCTAGGAATAAATCTAACCAAAGATGTAAAAGATCTGTATGCTGAAAACTATAGAAAGCTTATGAAGGTAATTGAAGAAGATATAAAGAAATGGAAAGACATTCCCTGCTCATGGATTGGAAGAATAAATATTGTCAAAATGTCAATACTACTCAAAGCTATCTACACATTCAATGCAATCCCAATCAAAATTGCACCAGCATTCTTCTCGAAACTAGAACAAGCCATCCTAAAATTCATATGGAACCACAAAAGGCCCCGAATAGCCAAAGTAATTTTGAAGAAGAAGACCAAAGCAGGAGGCATCACAATCCCAGACTTTAGCCTCTACTGCAAAGCTGTCATCATCAAGACAGCATGGTATTGGCACAAAAACAGACACATAGACCAATGGAATAGAATAGAAACCCCAGAACTAGACCCACAAACGTATGGCCAACTTATCTTTGACAAAGCAGGAAAGAACATCCAATGGAAAAAGACAGTCTCTTTCACAAATGGTGCTGGGAGAACTGGACAGCAACATGCAGAAGGTTGAACCTAGACCACTTTCTCACACCATTCACAAAAACAAACTCAAAATGGATAAAGGACCTGAATGTGAGACGGGAAACCATCAAAACCCTAAGAAAAGACCTCTCTGACCTCAGCCGTAGCAATCTCTTACTTGACACATCCCCAAAGGCAAGGGAGTTAAAAGCAAAAATGAACTATTGGGACCTCATGAAGATAAAAAACTTCTGTACAGCAAAGGAAACAATCAACAAAACTAAAAGGCAACCAACGGAATGGGAAAAGAAATTTGCAAATGACATATCGAACAAAGGGCTAGTATCCAAAATCTATAAAGAGCTCACCAAACTCCACACCCGAAAAACAAATAAACCAGTGAAGAAATGGGAAGAAAAGATGAATAGACACTTCTCTAAAGAAGACATCCGGATGGCCAACAGGCACATGAAAAGATGTTCAACGTCGCTCCTTATCAGGGAAATACAAATCAAAACCACATTCAGATATCACCTCACTCCAGTCAGAGTGGCCAAAATGAACAAATCAGGAGGCTATAGATGCTGGAGAGGATGTCGAGAAACGGGAACCCTCTTGCACTGTTGGTGGGAATG
Source organism: Panthera onca (assembly GCF_046562875.1). NCBI lineage: Eukaryota > Metazoa > Chordata > Mammalia > Carnivora > Felidae > Panthera > Panthera onca. The sequence continues at coordinate 57,416,809 of NC_138357.1, read as the reverse complement.
CAAATTGGTGCAGCCGCTCTGGAAAGCAGTGTGGAGGTTCCTCAGAAAATTAAAAATAGACCTACCCTATGACCCAGCAATAGCACTGCTAGGAATTTATCCAAGGGATACAGGAGTACTGATGCATAGGGGCACCTGTACCCCAATGTTTATAGCGGCACTCTCAACAATAGCCAAATTATGGAAAGAGCCTAAATGTCCATCAACTGATGAATGGATAAAGAAATTGTGGTTTATATACACAATGGAATACTACGTGGCAATGAGAAAAAATGAAATATGGCCTTTTGTAGCAACATGGATGGAACTGGAGAGCGTGATGCTAAGTGAAATAAGCCATACAGAGAAAGACAGATACCATATGGTTTCACTCTTATGTGGATCCTGAGAAACATAACAGAAACCCATGGGGGAGGGGAAGGAAAAAAAAAAAAAAAAAAAGAGGTTAGAGTGGGAGAGAGCCAAAGCATTAGAGACTGTTAAAAACTGAGAACAAACTGAGGGTTGATGGGGGGTGGGAGGGAGGGCAGGGTGGGAGGGAGGGCAGGGTGGGTGATGGGTATTGAGGAGGGCACCTTTTGGGATGAGCACTGGGTGTTGTATGGAAACCAATTTGACAGTAAATTTCATATATTAAAAAAAAAAAAATAAAATGATTTACTTAAGCACACACACAAAAAAAAAAAGAAAATTAAAAATAGACCTACCCTATGACCCAGCAATAGCACTGCTAGGAATTTGCCCAAGGGATACAGGAGTACTGATGCATAGGGGTACTTGTATCCCAATGTTTATAGCAGCACTCTCAACAATAGCCAAATTATGGAAAGAGCCTAAATGTCCATCAAGTAATGAATGGATAAAGAAATTGTGGTTTATATACACAATGGAATACTACGTGGCAATGAGAAAGAATGAAATGTGGCCTTTTGTAGCAACGTGGATGGAACTGGAGAGTGTGATGCTAAGTGAAATAAGCCATACAGAGAAAGACAGATACCATATTGTTTCAGTCTTATGTGGATCCTGAGAAACTTAACAGAAACCCATGGGGGAGGGGAAGGAAAAAAAAAAAAGAGGTTAGAGTGGGAGAGAGCCAAAGCATAAGAGACTGTTAAAAACTGAGAACCAACTGAGAGTTGATGGGGGGTGGGAGGGAGGGGAGGGTGGGTGTTGGGTATTGAAGAGGGCACCTTTTGGGATGAGCACTGTGTGTTGTATGGAAACCAATTTGACAATAAACTTCATATATTGAAAAAAAACAAGGTCATATTTCATTCTTTCTCATTGCCAAGTAGTATTCCATTGTGTATATAAACCACAACTTCTTTATCCTTTCATCAGTTGATGGACATTTGGGCTCTTTTCATAATTTGGCTATTGTTGAAAGTGCTGCTATAAACATTGGGGTACAAGTGCCCCTATGCATCAGGACTCCTGTATCCCTTGGGTAAGTCCCTAGCAGTGCTATTGTTGGGTCATAGGGTTTATTCTTCAGAGAAGCAAGGTTGCTTTTAAAAAAGTATTAGTATAGATTACTATGCTATTCTTTTATGATGGAATGAAGTCCTAAAACCCTGAAAAATCAGTTCTTTCACCCAATGCACTAAATGCCAAAATGAAAATATTCAAAAGTATTATACTTATCACTATTTTAATAACCTATGAGGATAGGGCAAGTCATGGTTTGTAAAAAAGAAGTTTTGCCATGAGTTATTCAAACAATTAAAAATAAATGTAAAAATGTCTTCTGTTACTGAAGGTAATATGAGTTTTTAACAATTTTAAGTAGTAAGACATACGTTCTTAAGTAGGAAAATGGTTTATCCAAAGAGCACTTTAAGTTTTTACAGAAAGGGAAAATATTAGAATTATAGGAATAAAAGATGTTCATAGGACTTTCATTAATAAAAACAACATAAAATATGGTATTGACAGTATTATAAATTTAATTAAGAAGTTTATTAGAGGTGCTGCTGATGAAACTGGCATGGTTTAGTTTGTAGTAACAGAACTTAAAACATAGACATAATTTACGTATTTCAGAAATGTTAAGATATGTCTAGAATACATGAGAGAATGACTATTCCCTATAATAAACTTTGGTCAAGTGTTGGGAAAAATATACTTCAGATTTTTACTCATATTCTAACACCAGAACAAATCTATATCCCTATTTTCAAAGTTTCTGTAGATAATAACATGTATTCTGTAGATAATAAGAGGTCCATGGTCTAAAGAAGAGTTTTGGATCCTGATTTTTAAAAATCTTATTAAAATTACTTACTCTAGATATTTTTAAATGTAAACTTTCCATCTGAAGAATTTCATAGACCTAAAAGGAAAATGTAGGGGGGAAGGAAATGCATGTGAATCAACTCATGAAACATAAACTTTAGAATTAGTGTCAGATTATTAATTTTTTCCTTCTTTTCTGGCCACCTAGGGTAAAACTACTTGAGCACAGCAACTTGAACTAACATGACTTAGCCTGAAAAGTTTCAGTTAATATAATAATGTGATAATCAAATAAGTGCATTTATCCATTCATTCCACAGTATTCAGAACAGATAGTGCTGTGCTACGTGCAGGGAATAAAGCTTGGAAATCTGGAAATCTAGCTGGGAAAACAGCACAGCAAACTTGTATGAGCATGATAGGCCTGGATTTATATCCCCAGCTCTGTCACTTGCTTTGTGACCTTTTGCTACTTATATTATCTTATTGAGCCTCAATTTTCTTATTTATAGAAAAGGATAATTTCTAAATTATTTTTTGTTGTGAGAAGATATAATGCATGCAAAGTGCCTATCCCTTAGTACTCAATCAACCAAGGGTGGCTTTTCTTATTATAACACAAAATCTACAAATTTCAATCCATTTTCTGTGTTTACAAATCTGGCAGGATTAATACAGACAAAAGTTTTGAGGGGGGCGCCTGGGTGGCGCAGTCGGTTAAGCGTCCGACTTCAGCCAGGTCACGATCTCGCGGTCCGCGAGTTCGAGCCCCGCGTCGGGCTCTGGCTGGGCTCTGGGCTGACGGCTCAGAGCCTGGAGCCTGCTTCCGATTCTGTGTCTCCTTCTCTCTCTGCCCCTCCCCCGTTCATGCTCTGTCTCTCTCTGTCCCAAAAATAAATAAAAAAAAAACAAAACGTTGGAAAAGTTTTGAGGAGGGAGAGATCACTGTGGCCTATAACACTTTGTGAATCCATGGATAAGAAAATGACATTGAGGTTTTGTTGAATGTTGAAGTGTATTCAATTGCTAATGAATGGGGAAGAGTTTCTAAATGGGGGTATGCCATACCCAAAGATGCAGAGAAAGAAAGGGAAACAAGTTTGATAAGTCAATTAAGGGAGTTTTTTCTAGGGCCTTGAGGCCCAAAGGTCTAAGATCATGGGTATTACATCTGAAAAGGATAGGCAGAATATTCCATCTCAAGGATGGATGTAGATTTTGTATTAGATTTAAACAGTTCCTCAGAAGAATTGATTGAGCAATTGACAATGATGCTTCTTTTTTGGCTTGCATTTTTTATTTTACACAGTTTTCTGAGATTCCCAACCCATTTATTTCTCAGGCCATCCATGTGAAAAGGACAATAATAGATATTATTTTTCTTCTTTTCTTCAGATGAGGAAACAAATTTTCTAAAAGTATTATCCTTATATAAATGTCCTTTATCCTAAAAGTAGTATATTAAATCATTTCACTGGGATTGGGATAGATGGTTCAATTAGAAAGTAGTTATGATAACCTCAAAGTAAACCAGATAAATTAGTGTGAGGATCATGGGACTTGAGAAATAAGAGTCAAATTGAAGTGGAATAGAAAGAATATCTTGGAGGAGCTCTTCTGGGATGTGCATTTTCTACCTATTTCTGTTAGGTCCTTCACACAAGACAGTCCTTGAACTACAATTAGTAACATACACCATATATGTTTTGTTTTCCTAACTATACTGCAAAGAAACTTGTTTTGATATCCTAGATCCAATATTGTGCCTATTGGTGATGCCCAATAAATAACTAAAATAAATAAATTAATCATTAAATAAATATGAATTGAGCAAAAGAAATGGTTGAACTAAGGCGGAAAGTGATATTAAATTAAATAGAAGTACATTAAGTCTTTACCCCAGGTCCTTCAACATCCTATTTTTATTCTTCCAGGTTTCCCCAAAGGAGTAGTTTAATTTTGAGATTAGCAAAGGAGAGAAATATTTGGCTAATTATCTGTTGAATAGAGAATACTGAACGTCACTCTTCCTTGCTGAGGGTTTGTCAAGTTACTCATACAAGGCTGAATAATTTTTAATTATTTTTACAGACCATTACATATTTTACCATCCCTTGGGTTTGCATAGATATAATGTATGATGCAGCTGATTAAAAGACTATTCATAATTAAGTAATCAGTGATGATTGAAGCACCTGGAGTAGTAACTGGGTAGAGTGGTACTTCATATGGATATGCTGAGAGTAATATAGCAAATATAGGAAAGGGAGTAAAACTGATATTTTTCATATAGTTGATCTAAAGTTTGTTTCAATTTGACAAATGCCATCTGTCCAAACAAAAAACCAAACAAACCCAACTGAAAACTTGCTCTGAAGTAAACAGGTAGTTCCCCAAAGGCATTCTTAGTACATGGTCATTATTGAAACTCTGACTGAAAATAAACAATGTTGACAAGAATATGTTGGGGAGTTATGATACATGAACAGTGTCAATGCTGTAGGCTGATAACCTATAACTTGACATTCTTGTTTATAAACTTTGACAGATACATCACTTTGTTATTGTCACTTTATTAACTTCTTTGATAGCAAAAGATAATCTTCTCACTGCATGGAACAGCAGTAGTTTACTGAATGAAATATTTGGGAAGGTGTCAATGAAGTTCAGTTTTTACTAAGGACAATCCTTATATTGGATTTGTATTAATTAGCTATTTTTCAATATGGGGTAAAATTGCATATCAACAGTAAACTGATTTGTCACATTAAATTATTTATGCCAAATAATCATGACAGCCTCCCTTTAAAAATAATGCTTTGCTAGAAAATGTGGGTTAGGTTTCCTAAATTAAACATTGTTGCCTTATAAATTAATGTTTTGGTCTTGTGAACTTTAACTGGAAAATAACTGTTGTCCCTATTTGGAAGTGACTACTTGCTTTTCTAGTAGTTTTCTACTCTGCGGATACAGTGGGAGTTACAAAAGCCTCCAGAAAAGCATGGGAAACTAAATAAGTTTCATAATATTGTGTCTGGGAATTAGAAAAATAATCTTCTAAAAACTATAGAAATCTTATGAAGGAAATTGAAGAAGATACAAAGAAATGGAAAAACATTCCATTCTCATGGATTAGAAGAATAAATATTGTTAAAATGTCAATACTACCCAGCGCTATCTACACATTCAATGCAATCCCAATCAAAATTGCACCAGCATTCTTCTCGAAGCTAGAAGAAGCAATCCTAAAATTCATATGGAACCACAAAAGGCCCCGTATAGCCAAAGTAATTTTGAAGAAGAAGACCAAAGCAAGAGGCATCACAATCCCAGACTTTAGCCTCTACTACAAAGCTGTCATCATCAAGGCAGCATGGTATTGGCACAAAAACAGACACATAGACTAATGGAATAGAATAGATACTCCAGAATTGGACTCACAAACATATGGCCAACTAATCTTTGACAAAGCAGGAAAGAATATCCAGTGGAAAAAAGACTGTCTCTTTAACAAATAGTGCTGGGAGAACTGGAAAGCAACATGCAGAAGAATGAAATTAGACCACTTTCTTACACCATTCACAAAAACAAAGTCAAAATGGATAAAGGACCTGAATGTGAGACAGGAAACCATCAAAACTCTAGAGGAGAAAGGAGGAAAAAATCCTCTGTGACCCCAGCCGCAGCAGTTTCTTACTTGGCACATCCCCAAAGGCAAGGGAATTAAAAGCAAAAATGAACTATTGGGACCTCATGAAGATAAAAAGCTTCTGTACAGCAAAGGAAACAATCAACAAAACTAAAAGGCAACCAATGGAATGAGAAAAGATATTTGCAAATGACATATCAGACAAAGGACTAGTATCCAAAATCTATAAAGAGCTCACCAAACTCCACACCCGAAAAACAAATAATCCAGTGAAGAAATGGGCAGAAAACATGAATAGACACTTCTCTAAAGAAGACATCCAGATGGCCAACAGGCAAATGAAAAGATGCTCAATGTCGCTCCTCATCAGGGAAATACAAATCAAAACCACACTGAGATGTCACCTCACACCAGTCAGAGTGGCCAAAATGAACAAATAAGGAGACTATAGATGCTAGAGAGGATGTGGAGAAATGAGAACCCTCTTGCACTGTTGGTGGGAATGCAAACTGGTATAGCCGCTCTGGAAAACAGTATGGAGGTTCCTCAAAAATTTAAAATAGACCTACCCTATGACCCAGCAGTAACACTGCTAGGAATTTACCCAAGGGATACAGGAATACTGATGCATAGGAGCAATTGTACCCCAATGTTTATAGCAGCACTCTCAACAATAGCTAAATTATGGAAAGAGCCTAAATGTCCATCAACTGACAAATGGATAAAGAAGTTGTGGTTTATATACACAATGGAATACTACGTGGCAATGAGAAAGAATGAAATATGGCCTTTTGTAGCAACGTGGATGGAACTGGAGAGTGTTCTGCTAAGTGAAATAAGTCATACAGAGAAGGACAGATTCCATGTTTTCACTCCTATGTGCATCCTGAGAAACTTAACAGAAGACCATGGGGGAGGGGAAGGAAAAAAAAGTTAGGTAGGGAGCCAAACCACAAGAGACTCTTAAAAAACAGAATAAACTGAGGGTTGATGTGGGGTGGGAGGTAGGGGACGGTGGGTGATGTGCATTGAGGAGGGCACCTGTTGGAAGGAGCACTGAGTATTGTATGGAAACCAATTTGACAATAAACTTCATATTTAAAAAAAGGGAATAAAAGAAAAAATAATCTTCTGATGACACTTTCCAACAGTTAGGTTTTTGTTTTTGTTTTTGTTTTTTGTTTTCTTTTCTTTCTTTTTTTTTTTTTTTTTTTTTGGTTTGATAGATTTCTTACTATTGACTTTGTATCAGTCATTTGCTATTAGATTAAATCCTGGTATCAATTTGAAATTTGTTGCCTCCAATCCAAAACCTAATGTGTTTAGAACTGGGATGCAGATCCTAATTAAGTTTATTTTTCTCACCTTTTCTTTTCCCAAAGAATGTCCTAATTTACCCTATTTTCCCTGACAACATCTTTGCTATCCTGACCTCCACAGTGTCCTTGTTGTGTCCTGTTTCTGAGAATCTTTAATTGATGGTGCAGTCCATCTTTCTACCACACTTGTTGGATCTGTACACTCATATTAATCTTACAGTTTATTGTCAAAGTTGTGCTTAGAACATGAGAATAGATTCATGAGTTATATAGCTTTGGTAAGTGTATCAATGGTTAGTCTATAAGAAAACAATATTCTCCTGATTTAGATGCATTGCCAATATGTACTTAGCACATGTGTCTTATTAAGTAGACTAGCGTAGATGGAAAATATGATGCAAAAGCAGATTAAGAATATCATAGTTGGGATTTTTATCTTTTTTTTTTCAACTTAGAACCCATTTATGGAGAACGTGGGTATAAATGCTTAGTCAAGTTTATATAGTTTCCTTATTGCTCTCTATGGTGTGCAGTGGAGAACAGAGCACTATCAGAAGCAAACCAGTTCATATTTGTTTTCATTTGCTATAATTCTAAATTATCTTTTCCTTTGATTTTTCCTGTGATAAGGAAAAAATGAATTATGATTTCCCTTTATATATTTATTCTATTTTAATAACATCATAATTTTAGACAATAGGCATCATGAATTTTTTATTTTAGTTCAGGAGATCATCTTGCTTTTGAGTTTGGTTTGGTGTAGGTTTTCCTTAACTTCCTCATACGCTGCCTCCTCTCCTCTACATTCTTGGTACTGGCATTCAACTTTCTGTGTCATATGAAAATATTTCTTAATAAGATTACCCTCAAATTTATAAAAAAAATAAAGTGTACTCATTATAAAACTTCATCTGGAGAAGATGTGTGGCTGCCATTGTACATTGGCTCTAGATAGATTTTCCAGCAAGAAGAATTTACAATATTTCCTCCACCAGAAAGAAATTATTAGAGGATGTTTCGGACAACTATTTACCTGATGCCCTGAGAAACTCTACCAAAATGCTTTGTGTATATAAGATGATATTACTGCCTCTATAAACTGTCAGGTTTCTGAGAAGGAAGAAAATAAGCTCATTAGTTTGATTCCTATTTTAAAAATTCTCAGTCTCTTTTTGCTTATATTCTTTGTTTGTAGTCAAACATGTTTGCTAGCCCTTATTGAGAAGCAGATGAACCAAAATAGGAGCCATTACTGGGAAATACAGAAAAATCCAGCAAAATTTGGGAGAGTGAAGGATATAGCTTTAAGGATTTAACAAGATTGTATGTACAGAAAACTCTTTTTGTACCTGAAAAGAAATTCGACAGAGGGATGAAGATTAATGTGTCTGTGAACTTATTTAAAGAAATGAGTGGTCAGTTTAAGTTTTTCAGATTGACTGGGTAGATTGACTAGGTAAGGTGGGAGGAGTATAACTCAGACAATTGACTTTAATAGTGAATGGATTCAAGTCACTTATCCTCTGATTTTAATATCTTCAATGCCTTATTTGGATTTATTATATACATATTTATGTATTCATTTATATATTTATTATATACCAAATATATATTTTTATGTTTATTGTTGCAATTTACATATGATATTTTTTAAAATAAAAAGAAAATACTATCTGGGGCACCTGGGTGGCTCAGTCTGTTTAAAAGTCCAACTCTTGATTTTGGCCCAGGTCATGATCCTAAGCCCCACATTGGACTCCGTGCTGAAAGTGTGAAGCCTGCTTGGGATTCTCTCTCTCTTCCTGTTTCTCTGTCCCTCCCCCTGCTCACTCCATGTCTCTCTCAAAATAAATAAACTTAAAAAAAGAAAGACTGTCTGAGGGGTGTGTATGTGTGTGCATTTATTGTAAATGAGTTAGTTAACAGAAACTTGAGTCCCTTCAGGTTGCATTTCTTTCTGGTTATAATAGTAGCAAAAATATGCAGAGATATCTGTTCATTAGGAAGGTGGGAATGAAGAACTCTAGATTTACTTAATTGTTTAAAAGGGAAGTGATGCCCTTGTGCAGTGTGGAATAGGAATGTCATGAAGGTGTAGTTTTTGGGAGTGGTCTCAGAAAATTATGTGAGATGGTAACATCACTAGGTACATAGTTCCTTTTGTAGGTAATCTCCCAATTCTTGGATTGAAGGGAGGCAGCCATAAAAGCATACAGTCATTACTTAGCTTCAGGAAGTAGCAGGGTCTAATACAAAGGGCCGCAGTCTTTTGCATTAGACAACTCTTGGTTAAAATCGATGCACTATTTCTTCTAGCTATTGTGACCTGGGACAGGTTTCCTTAACTTTCTGAGCTCAGTGTCCTCAGCTGCAAAATGAAAATAATACGTATCTTGAAGGGTACATGTGTGGAGATTAAGTGGGACCTCCCACGTATCAGTGCTCAATAAATGGCAGTCTGACCTGCAGTGAACATCCCTAGTTATACAGTTTTCCTATTGACTTCAGTTCCTGAAAGAGAACAAAAACACTTAAGGAATAAAGCAAAGTGGCTAGTCAATCAAATTTGTCTCAATGATAGGAAGGCATGCCAGTAAATGCACGGTACCAGTACCATATGCCAGTTAAATAAATGATTGCAGTTTCTGTGTCTATATTTTATTATTCTCTAAGTGTCTGAATAAGATATTTTTCTTTTGACCAGAAATAAATGTCACTAGTGACTTTATCGTCTTGTGATGCATAAATGTGGAGTCAGGTTGTTAATAAATTTTTGTGATAGACACAGACATGCACATTTTCTTCTTCTTATGCAATTGTAAATTAGCATCCTAAGAGAAGGTTTTCTTAAATATTTCAGGGAGTTTATGCCTTGCCTAATAAAATTACAAGTACTGAACATGTATTTGTGCCCAAGCATTTTCTTATTGTAATAGGACACAATTTCATAAACAAAAAACAGAACTTGTCACATTTTCCCTGTCATTTATTTTTATGCTATAATTGCATTACAGAAAATTTACCCTCTGTCTAATCTTCAATCATATTCACATGCATCTAAAGTGTATTGCTTAATGTCAGAAGTTAATACTAATATTCCTCATTTACATTTATATAAAATTGAAAGAACATAAGAAGCACATTTAAAGCGATCTGCTTCATTACAACATGAATTAATAAAGGGTTTAAGCCTATGAATTCTGTCTCTTAGATTTCAATACTTTTTATCATAATTTATTGTTGTTTTTCTTTAAATTTTAACGTTTATTTATTTTTGAGAGAGAGAAAGAGGGAGAGGGGGAGGGGCAAGGAGAGGGGGAGGGGCAAGGAGAGGGAGACACAGAATCCAAAGCAGGCTTCAGGCTCTGAGCTGTCAGCCCCGAGCCCTACGTGGGGTTTGAACTCATGAACCACAAAATCATGACCTGAGCCGAGGTCAGACACTTAACGGACTGAGCCACCCAGGCACCCCTATTGTTTTTTTTTTAATTGTTTATTTGAGAGAGAAAGAGAGAGAGAGGAGAGAGAGAGAGATGGGCAAAGTGAGAGGGAGCTCAACATGGAACCTGACATGAGGCTTCATCCCACAACCCTGGTATCATGACCTGAGCTGAAATCAAGAGTCAGATGCTCAACCGACTGAGCCACTCAGGTGCCCCCATATTTTATTGTTTTTAACCATAATATCTTGAACAGTTTTTTTTTAATGTTTATTTATTTTTGAGAGAGACAGAGCATGAACAGAGGAGGGGCAGAGAGAGACAGGGAGACACAGAATCTGAAGCAGGATCCAGGCTCTGAGCTGTCAGCACAGAGTCCAACATGGGGCTTGAACTCACAGACAATGAGATCATGACCTAAGCCAAAGTCAGACGCTTAACTGACTGAGCCACCCAGGTGCCTCTATCTTGAACAGTTTTAAAGAAGTTTAGTATATTGTATACTGCCCTTAAATTATTTTAAATGACTTTTTATATAATGAATAAAATCTAAGGAAAATATAAATATATATTATGTGGAAGTTTTTAGGAACTGACAGTGGAAGCTAATTTTTATCCACTTATATAAGCATAAAATGTATGTTTCTTTCCTAGATTTTGTCTTTTCTCATAATTTATCATGCTCCAAAGCACACAATACTTCATAATGTACACTTGCACCCAGACTTTAATACAACTAAATGGTACATTATGAATAAAAACTTTATGGCATCTTCTCATAAAGCTTGAAGATTAAGGAAATATTTCATGGTTATGAGTAGATGCTTCCATTCATGTATCCAGCAAGTATTTTCACGGTGCTTACAGCAATAGTTTACAATTGTATATTACTTCATAATTTAGTAAGTGGTTTAACACATCTTATTTCATGGATCTTTAAAGCAGGGCCAGGAATTGGGTGGTGCTAAGTAGAGGCCTTTTAGAGTGACAGATCAAAGATGCTAGGATTATTAATGGCTGAGAGAAGATTTATTTATTTTTATTTATTTTTAGAGTTTATCCATTTATTTTGAGACACAGTGTGTGCACACGAGTGGGGGTGGGGCAGAGGGAAGGAGAGAGAGAATCCCAAGCAGGCTCCATGCTGACAGCGTGGAACCTGATGCGGGACTTGAACCCATGAACTGCGAGATCATGACTTGAGCAGAAACCAAGAGCTTAACTGATCCACCCAGGTGCCCCCAGAGAGAAGATTTAAAACCTAGTATTTGAGTATTACTTTGAAGGGTGATTTATTTGAATTGGTGGAGATTATAAGGATATTCAAGGAGGAAGGAATTGCACAAGAGTGAAATGAAGAGAAAGCATAGGGTGTGTCTGAGAAATGAAGACCAATTCTGTTGCGTTAGAAATAGAAACAAAGGTTTTTAAGTGAAGACCTGGTAAAATAATTTCTTTGCCTTGCTAAGCTCTTTAAAGATAAGTCCAAATTCCCAACACATAAATTTGTTAATTGGAAATTAGGGTTAGCTGGTGGAAGTTTTTTCACAGAGCATTGATTTATATAATTTCTAAATTATTTTTTAAAAATCTTTTGTAGTATGAATGTATTGGTATCACCTTCCTTTGTCAAATCAACTTATATTATAAAAATAATCTTATATGCAGAATGTTACTTAGTTTTTAGCTGGAGGAGAAAAATTCTTAGACATGTGAAAGAATTGCTTATACTTTGTTTATTCCAGCTGGTTGTACTGAAAACAAGACCTGCCTAGTCACATAGGATAACATTTATAATACTTAAATTCTTACACTATTGACATTACACCTATGTAAATAGCTTCATAGTTTAGTGGAAAACACAAAATGAGAGAAAGGCCCCTGGGGAGGGTTTAGGCAATAGGCTAAATAGGCTTTATTCAGACTAAAGCTGAAAAACTTAAATTTATGCCAATAATGTGCATGTAGGAATTACAATGAAAATTAGAGGGAAAAAACTCACACTGGGTAAATATAGTTTATTGTTTATTTTTTAGTTTATAGTTTATTATTTAAGAATATGGCATCATTACAATTAAGAGACTTTTTGTTAAGTTAGTACAGAACAGAAAGTAACTGACATATATAGTATGCATGGCAGAATGAATTAAGTAAATATTCTATGGGGAAAAAAGTTATAGATCCAAGTTTCTATTTGATATTTTTCTTTCTTTCTTTTTTTTCCCCTGAATCAACTGACAGGATAGTTTTAAAAAAACTATTTTCCCTTGTTTTATTTTATATTATGATTCCATTATTTACCTTATTTGGCTATAGTTTTCCTTCCTCTTCCAGAGGAAGTTGATAGAATAGCATTGCCATATTTAGAAACTTTTGTGATACTTATGGGGAAAGGCTACCCTGTAATTGTCCCTCATACATTAAAATCACCCTTTTGAGTCATTATTTTAATGTTTTTAAAAATTATTATTTTGTTGTGCTTTAGCTTAGTCTGTTATCTTATCTACACCCCCTTTTTCTTCCAATTATGTGCCTTTCAAGAAACCTTACTGGTGGTAGGAGACAGTCTGTAATTGTTGGCCCACACAGGGATCAAAACTTTTGCTTTGGCCCACCCCAGGGTTCTAACTAACCAGTCTATATTCATGATGAGTCAAATGCTAAATTGCAAAAAACCTTTTTTCAAATAAGCAGCCAACTATTATTATACTTGAGTAGTTACTTATTATACTGCCCTACTGACCTCAAAGAATTCATGCAACCTTTAGAAATAACATCATACTGTTAAGAATGATCCGTAATAGAAAATAATCATAATTATTAGGTTCATCATCTTTATCATATCAAATACTGTTCAGTAGGCATATATTTGTCATCTTTCCATGCTAGCTAGAAGTTATGTAGATGATTTGAATACAATGAGCGCTTCCGGAAGGATTTTGAAATTGAAAATGAGTCTGATGTACATCACCTAAAGGATATGTGGCAAGATAAAAACATTGAAGAATTATGCAAATAGGTAAAATATTTACATTATGTACTTGATACGGCTAAGTGTATCTTAGGTATGAGGACCGCAGGTAAATTCTTTTTGGGAGTAGAAAAAGACACAATTGAGAGTTCATATGTTGACTGAATCTGGATATAGGAAAATGATCCCTCCTTCTTTGATCTTTCTAGGAAGTTTCAAGAAGGGAAAGAATATTTAGGAGCTATTAATAACAATAGCAATGAAAAGGTTTGGTGATCTTTGGAATCCTAGCTTTTCTTGTACCATTTGGGTGAAGCCCTTGCAGGAGAGGAAAGGGATTTGCCATATTTGACCTAAGTTTTTTTAGGGATGCAGGGTTAAAAGATCAGCTTTACTTACTCTAAAGAGTTCTTGCAGAGAACTGTGAAGCATACGATATTAAATGAAGTGATAAACTAGGGTTAGGTAAGGTTTAAGGCACAGTGTGACCCAGATAATGGGGTAAGATGACAGCATTCCTTACAGCAGCAAATAACTATGCTTAGTGGTGTTAAAGGGTAAAAGAACAAGTTGGGAATTACAAGAACTGGGATAAGCAGACGGTGGACTGGTGTAAGATCAAAAAATAAATTCATACAGAGGAATGCTTAGGAGACTGGTATATTGGAATAATTTTCTATTTTAAAATAGCAAATACTTTAGTCATGAAATTGAATGATGAATGTTGACCTATTATTTCCCCTTTCTTATATGGACTTGGTGTGTGCATAAAGTTAGATATGCAAAATCAGATTTATTACAGTATTAAAGTTGATGGCACTGCCATAGTTTCCATCTGTTGATGGTGGTGACATTACTTACATATGTGTATAGGTGGGGTGTGTGTGTATGCACATGCACGTAGCAGTCTTTTCCCCACTCCGTGTGCCCTATTTCTCTCTTTTTTTGGTAGCTATAGTTATTTCTTTAAAATCTGACATGCTTTTTCTCTCTACTTAAGAATAAGTCACATTCGTTCTGAGAATTGATTTGACCATGCTGTCTAGGGTGTTTCTCTACAAACTTTTTAATCAGCAGAAGGAATTTATTTAAAGCTATATTTACTAAAAAATTTTTTTTATAGAAATTTTTTAGATAACTTTGTAATGTAATGCATTCCAAACGCTGAACAACTTTACTGATTTATACAGTTATTTAATCCCGGCCATTTCTAGATACTTATTTGTAGAATTTTAAAGATTATGCTTTTATTTACCTGTATACCTCCAGATTTCTCTCTCAGAGAAGATAATTTCTTGTCATCATGATTAAAATGTTTTAATTCATTATGCTTACCAGAATGCTGGTGTGTAGAGCTAGCATTTTCAGTCTAACTATCATTTCTCAATCTAACTCCAAAAAGAAAAAGTACAGGATCTCCCCAAAGTATTTATGCATTCTGAATATTTTTATTTGCCTTTATTTACAAAAGAAGATAAAAACAAATTAAAACAAAGCAGAAATATTTAAATAATAAACAAGAAAAACATTGTCAAGTTTAGACTCTCCAGAAGAGCTGATGTATTTCTTTTTTTAATATAGATTTTATTTAGAAAGTGCCTATCAGCCAAATGCAGAAGCAGTAGTAAAATATTTAGACTACATCCCTTGTTGTCAGTTTTTTTTTGTTATTTCTTTTGCCTGATGATTCCACTTATATCATTCAAAATAATTCAATCCAGATGACAGCAGCTCTTTGTTACATTTAATAACTTGCAAGAGCAATGTACTCTTACCTTAATGAGTCTGTCCTTTATCTTCTTTTTTTAAATATGAAATTTATAGTGAAATTGGTTTCCATACAACACCCAGTGCTCATCCCAACAGGTGCCCTCCTAAATACCCATCACCTACCCACCCTTCCCTCCAACCCCCCCCATAAAAACTCAGTTTGCTCTTAGGTTTTAGGAGTCTCTTATGTTTTGACTCCCTCCATCTCTAACCTTTTCTTTTTCCTTCCCCTCCCCCATGGTCTTCTATTAAGTTTCTCAGGATGCACATAGGAGTGAAAATATATGGAATCTGTCCTTCTCTGTATGACTTATTTCACGTAGCAGAACACTCTCCAGTTCCATCCACGTTGCTACAAAAGGCCATATTTCATTCTTCTCATTGCCACGTAGTATTCCATTGTGTATATAAACCACAATTTCTTTATCCATTTGTCAGTTGATGGACATTTAGGCTCTTTCCATAATTTAGCTATTGTTGAGAGTGCTGCTATAAACATTGGGGTACAATTGCTCCTATGCATCAGTATTCCTGTATCCCTTGGGTAAATTCCTAGCAGTGCTACTGCTGGGTCATAGGGTAGGTCTATTTTAAATTTTTGAGGAACCTCCATACTGTTTTCCAGAGCGGCTGTACCAGTTTACATTCCCACCAACAGTGCAAGAGGGTTCCTGTTTCTCCACATCCTCTCTAGCATCTATAGTCTCCTTCTTTGTTCATTTTAGGCACTCTGACTGGCGTGAGGTGATATCTGAGTGTGGTTTTGATTTGTATTTCCCTGATGAGGAGCGACATTGAGCATCTTTTCATTTGCCTGTTGGCCATCTGGATGTCTTCTTTAGAGAAGTGTCTATTCATGTTTTCTGCCCATTTCTTCACTGGATTATTTGTTTTTCGGGTGTGGAGTTTGGTGAGCTCTTTATAGATTTTGGATACTAGTCCTTTGTCCGATATGTCATTTGCAAATATCTTTTCCCATTCCATTGGTTGCCGTTTAGTTTTGTTGATTGTTTCCTTTGCTGTACAGAAGTTTTTTATCTTCATGAGGTCCCAATAGTTCATTTTTGCTTTTAATTCCCTTGCCTTTGGAGATGCGTCGAGTAAGGAATTGTTGCAGCTGATGTCAGAGAGGTTTTTCCCTGCTTTCTCCTCTAGAGTTTTGATGGTTTCCTGTCTCACATTCAGGTCCTTTATCCATTTTGAGTTTATTTTTGTGAATGGTGTAAGAAAGTGGTCTAGTTTCAACCTTTTGCATGTTGCTGTCCAGTTCTCCCAGCACAATTTGTTAAAGAGACTGTCTTTTTTCCATTGGATGTTCTTTCCTGCTTTGTCAAAGATGAGTTGGCCATACGTTTGTGGGTCTAGTTCTGGGGTTTCTATTCTATTCCATTGGTCTATGTGTCTGTTTTTGTGCCAATACCATGCTGTCTTGATGATGACAGCTTTGCAGTAGAGGTTAAAGTCTGGGATTGTGATGCCTCCTGCTTGGGTCTTCTTCTTCAAAATTACTTTGGCTATTCGGGGTCTTTTGTAGTTCCATACAAATTTTAGAATTGCTTGTTCTAGCTTTGAGAAGAATGTTGGTGCCATTTTGATTGGGATTGCATTGAATGTGTACATAGCTTTGGGTAGTATTGATATTTTAACAATATTTACTCTTCCAAACCATGAGCAAGATATGTTTTTCCATTTCTTTATATCTTCTTCAATTTCCTTCATAAGCTTTCTATCGTTTTCAGCATACAGATCTTTTACACCTTTGGTCATGTTTATTCCTAGGTATTTTATGATTCTTGGTGCACTTGTGAATGGGATCAGTTTCTTTGTCTTTCTGTTGCTTCATTGTTAGTGTATAAGAATGCAACTGATTTCTGTACATTGATTTTGTATCCTGCAACGTTGGTGAATTCATGTATCAGTTGTAGCAGACTTCTGGTGGAGTCTATCAGATTTTCCATATATAATATCATGTCATCTACATAAAGTGAAAGCTTAACTTCATCTTTGCCAATTTTGATGCCTTTGATTTCCTTTTGTTGTCTGATTTCTGATGCTAGAACTTCCAACAGTATGTTAAACAACAGCGGTGAGAGTGGACATCCCTGTCGTGTTCCTGATCTCAGAGAGAAAGTTCTGTTTTTCCCCATTGAGGATGATATTGGCTGTGGGCTTTTCATAAATGGATTCGATGATGTTTAAGTATGTTCCTTCTATCCTGACTTTCGAGGGTTTTTGTTAAGAAAGAATGCTGAATTTTGTCAAATGCTTTTTCTGCATCGATTGACAGGATCATTTGGTTCTTATCTTTTCTTCTATTAATGTGATGTATCACATTGATTGATTTGCAAATGTTAACCCAGCCCAGCATCCCAGGAATGAATCCCACTTGATCATGGTGAATAATTCTTTTTATATGCTTTGAATTCGAGTTGCTAGTATCTTATTGAGAATTTTTGCATCCATATTCATCAGGGATATTGGCCTGTAGTTCTCTCTTTTTACTGGGTCTCTGTCTGGTTTAGGAATCAAAGTAATGCTGGCTTCATAGAATGAGTCTGGAAGTTTTCCTTCCCTTTCTATTTTTTGGAGTAGCTTGAGAAGGATAGGTATTATCTCTGCTTTAAACGTCTGGTAGAACTCCCCTGGGAAGCCATCTGGTCCTGGACTCTTATTTGTTGGGAGATTTTTGATAACTGGTTCAATTTCTTCGCTGGTTATGGGTCTGTTCAAGCTTTCTATTTCCTCCTGATTGAGTTTTGGAAGCGTGTGGGTGTTTAGGAATTTGTCGATTTCTTCCAGGTTGCCCGTTTGTTGGCATATAATATTTCCTAGTATTCCCTGATAATTGCTTGTATATCTAAAGGATTAGTTGTCATAATTCCAGTTTCATTCATGATTTTATCTCTTTGGGTCATCTCCCTTTTCTTTTTGAGAAGCCTGGCTAGAGGTTTATCAATTTTGTTTATTTTTTCAAAAAACAAACTCTTGGTTTCATTGATCTGCTCTACAGTGTTTATAGATTCTACATTGTTTATTTCTGCTCTGATCTTTGTTATTTCTCTTCTTCTTCTGGGTTTGGGGTGTCTTTGCCGTTCTGATTCTATTTCTTTTAGGTGTGCTTTTAGATTTTGTATTTACATTTTTCTTGTTTCTGGACATAGGCGTGGATTGCAATGTGTTTTCCTCTTAGGACTGCCTTCACTGCATCCCAAAGTGGTTGGATTGTTGTATTTTCACTTTCATTTGTTTCCATATATTTTTTAATTTCTTCTCTAATTGCCTGGTTGACCCATTCATTCTTTAGTAGGGTGTTTTTTAACATCCATGCTTTTGGAGGTTTTCCACACTTTTTCCTGTGGTTGATTTCAAGCTTCATCGCATTGTGGTTTGAAAGTATGCATGGTATGATCTCAATTCTTGTATACTTATGAAGGGCTGTTTTGTGGCCCAGTATGTGATCTATCTTGGAGAAGGTTCCATGTGCACTCGAGAAGGAAGTATGTTTTGTTGCTTTGGGATGCAGAGCTCTAAATATATCTGTCAAGTCCATCTGGTCCAGTGTATCATTCAGGGCCCTTGTTTCTTTATTGATCCTGTGTCTAGATGATCTATCCATTGTTGTAAGTGGAATATTAAAGTCCCCTGCAATTACCACATTCTTATCAATAAGGTTGCTTATGTTTGTGATTGTTTTATATATTTGGGGCTCCCGTATTCAGCGCATAGATATTTATAATTGTTAGCTCTTCCTGATGGATAGACCCTGTATTTATTATATAATGCCCTTCTTCATCTCTTGTTACAGCCTTTAATTTACAGTCTAGTTTTTCTGATATAAGTATGGCTACTCCAGCTTTCTTTTGACTTCCAGTAGCATGATAGATAGTTCTCCATCCTGTCACTTTCAATATGAAGGTGTCCTGAGCTCTAAAATGAGTCTCTTGTAGACAGCAAATGGATGGGTCTTGTTTTTTTATCCAGTCTGATACCCTATGTCTTTTGGTTGGAGCATTTAGTCCATTTACATTCAGTGTTATTATTGAAAGATACGGGTTTAGAGTCAGTGTGATGTCTGTAGTTTTCATGCTTGTAGTGATGGCTCTGGTACTTTGTCTCATAGGATCCCCCTTAGTATCTCTTGTAGGCCTGCTTTAGCGGTGATGAATTCCTTCAGTTTTTGTTTGTTTGGGAAGACCTTTATCTCCTTCTATTCTAAATCACAGACTTGCTGGATAAAGGATTCTTGGCTGCATATTTTTTTTGTTCATCACATTGAAGATCTCCTGCCATTCCTTTCTGGCCTGCCAAGTTTCAGTAGACAGATCTGTCATGAGTCTTATCGTTCTCCCTTTATATGTTAGAGCATGTTTATCCCTAACTGCTTTCAGAATTCTCTCTTTATCCTTGTGTTTTGCCAGTTTCGCTATGATATGTCATGCAGAAGTTTGATTCAAGTTCCGTCTGAAGGGAGTTCTCTGTGCCTCTTGGATTTCACTGCCTTTTTCCTTCCCCAGTTCAGGGAAGTTCTTATCTATGATTTCTTCAAGTACACCTTCAGCACATTTCCCTCTCTCTTCCTCCTCTGGTATCCCAATTATGCATATATTATTTTGTTTAATTATGGCACCTAGTTTCTAAGTCTCCCCTCATACTCCTGGATTTTTTTTATCTCTCTTTTTCTCAGCTTCTTCTTTTTCCACAATTTTATGTTCTAATTCACCTATTCTCTCCTTTGCCTCTCAATCTAAGCTCTGGTCACCTCCATTTTATTTTGCAGCTCATTTATAGCATTTTTAAGCTCCTCCTGACTGTTTCTTAGTCCCTTGATCTCTGTAGGAATAGATTCTCTGCTGTCCTCTATACTTTTTTCAAGCCCAGCGATTAATTTTATGACTATTATTTTAAATTCATTTTCTGCTATATTGTTTAAATCATTTTTGATTAGTTCGTTAGCTGTTGCTACTTTCTGGAGTTTCTTTCGAGGAGAATTCTTCTGTTTCGTTATTTTGGATAGCCCTGGAGTGGCGGGGAACTACAGAGCTCTTCCTCTGTGCTGTTTGGAGTAACTTGCATTGGTGGGCAGTGCCACAGTCAGACCTGATGTCTGCCTCCAGCCCACCACTGGGGCCACAGTCAGACTGGTGTGTACCTTATCTTCCTCTCTCCCAGGGGCAGGACTCACTGTGGAGTGGTGTGGCCTCTGTCTGGGCTACTTGCACACTGCCAGTCTTGCGGTACTGCTTCGATGGGATGTGGTGTATTAGCCGGGGGGGGATCTGCAAGGTGCACAGGGGCAGGAGGGGTAAGGTCAACTTTCTTTGCCTTCAGTGGTCCCCTTTGTGAGGGGCCTTGCCGCACCAGGAGGTAGGCAGACCCATCGGAGGTATGGATCCGCAGAAGCACAGCATTGTGTATTTGTACTGTGCAAGGAAGTTCTGTGATGGGAAGTGGTTCCCTTTGGGATTTTGGCTGGGCAATGGGCGAGGGAGATGGCACTGGCCAGTGCCTTTGTTCCCCGCCAAGCTGAGCTCTGTCCTCTGGGGCTCAACAACTCTCCCTCCCACTCTCTGAGCAGAGCTATTGACTTATAACATTCCAGATGTTAAGTCCTGCTGGCTGTCAGAACACACTCCATCTGGCCCCTCTGCTTTTGCAAGTTCAACTCGGGGGCTCTGCCTTGCCAGGTGGACTGGGTGCCCCTCAACTACCTCGGCTTCCTCCTACCAGTCCATGTAGTGCACACCACCTCTCCACCCTTCCTACCCTCTTCTGTGGGCCTCTCGTCTACACTTGGCTCCAGAGAGTCTGTTCTGCTAGTCTTCTGGTAGTTATCTGGGTAAATTAAGCAGGTGTGGGTGGAATCTAAGTGATCAGCAGGAAGTGGTAAACCCAGCGTCCTCCTACGCTGCCATCTTCCCGGGCACCTTTTTTTTCTTCATGTATCAATATTAAGGAAACTGGTGTGTAAACTTATTTTTGGTAATGTATCAAATTATTTGGAGATAATATTGATTGATATTTCTGCCCTTTTATATAAATAAAGGGTAGGTTGGAGACTTAAAACTCAAATATGTGGTTATAGGCTCTGTTAATCCAGGGCCAGATCTACTTGCTTTTCATTCTATTCTTAGTACTTGGCATGGCTCATTGCATATACAGGTTGTTGAATATATAAATAAAGGCCAGCTTAGATTATCTCTCAATTTGTCCTTTATAAAATCTTAGATTTTTTGGGCTTGGATAAATACAGAGAATACATTTATATACTTTTATGAAGAACACAAAAATTGGGATATTAACAAAGCTATATAAATAGTGTGAAAAATATCTCCATGGATTCACTTTAACTTGGCCCTATCATTTTTTCTTTTACCCACTGCATTTCCCCTCATACTTCCTATAAATTGTATCCACTAGTATTTAAGTAAGCAAAATATTATTTTGATTTGGGAAAAGAAAAACACTTGGGATACTGAATTAAACAATGCTTTCAAATGTAATCTAAAGGTGTTTTTGGAGGATGAAGTTCTAATATTTAATAATATAATTCAAAGAATAATGAGAAGGATTCTACATCTCTTCATTGTTTTTAATAAAATTACTGTTTTGAAGTGGGTTTCAAAATTTATGCTGTTTCTTTTCTGAAACGTAGAATGTTTAGAATTTCATTAAGATAAATCAGACATAGCAATAACACAACCTTTGGAGATGAAAATGAGAATTTCCTTTGTGTCAGTACTGCACAAAATGCAGAATATTTTCAAACAAGCTTTTATAAAATTCATCAGATTTCAATGAACTCTAGTGACAGATTCCTATCAATTTATGCAATATTGTGGCAAGGTTTGAGGAAGTATAGGCTAACTTATCTGGCGTTTCTAAACTTCTTTTTATAGTTTGTATTATATTTTCTGTAATACATTTTATAGTTTGTATTATAGTTTTATATTGTGTGGCTCTAAACCTGCAGTGTCCAATATGCTAGGTAGTAAAACCTGCAGTGTCCCATAGGCTAGGTAGTAACCAGCTTTTTGTAACTCTTGAGTACTTCAAGTGTGGTAGTCCAATTTGAGATGTCCTGTAAGTGAAGTACACATTATGTTTTGAAGACTTAATATGAAAAAAATAATACCAAATATGTTTGCAGTATTGATTATATGTTGGATTTATAATATTTTGTATATACTGGGTTAACTAAAATATTATTAAAATTAATGTCACTGATTTCTTTGTCTTTTTAAAAATGTGACTACTAGAAGATTTAAAATTACATGTATAATTCACATTGTATTTATTTTTATTTAACAGTGCTTTTCTAAACTGTTTTAATTCAATTTTATCTGAATCTGGCAATTACACTGTAGGTGGTAGTTAGGGACTGGCTTTATAGAAGAGAACTGAGCATAAAGGATCTAATCCACTAGTGCACTTCCTGGAGCCAACTGAAAATGCTTATTATTGTACCAGTCACATTTGATTGAAATATTATCTTGTCCTGAGAGGAGGCATAGGAGGACACTGGGCTCACCACATCCTGCTGATCACTTAGATTCCACCCACATCTGCCTAAATAACCCAGAAAACTGCCAGAAGACTAGCAAAACGGACTCTCCAGAGCCAAGCATAGACAAGAGGCCCACAGAAGAGGGTAGGAAGGGCAGAGAGGTGGTGAGCACTACAGGGACTGGCAGGAGGGAGCCAGGGCGGTGGAGGGGCAGCCCGCCTGGCAAGGCAGAGCCCCTGAGTCTGACTTGCAAAAGCAGAGGGGCCGAATGGAGTGAGTTCTGACAGACAGCAGGACTTAACATCTGGAATGTTATAAGTCAACAGCTCTGCTCAGAGAGCAGGAGGGCTAGAGGACAATGGGAGGGAGAGTTGTTGATCCCTGGAAGACAGAGCTCAGCTCAGCAGGGAACAAAGGCACTAGCCAGTGCCATCTCCCTGACCCATCCCCCAACCAAAATCCCAAAGGGAACCAGTTTGCTGCCTTGAAGTTGTCTACATTTTAACTATTGAGTTCATTAAGTATATATCCTCTGTTCTTTAGGGTTGAGAGTTAAAATAATCTAGCCATAGCCGTCATATATAGTAATTTTTTAATGGATTCATAGCTTCTCCAATGAAAGACCGGAAGCTGCAGAAGGCAAACTTACATTCCTCTCATGATGGTTTTTAAAAATGTTTATAGCCAGATTTAAGTCAATTTTGTGTGTCTTGAAAAATTGGGGTCATTTTTTAACCAAATTGGTTTTATTGAATTATCTAAGGATGAAGTAATGGCCTATGTAATGCTCAGAATAATTTTTAAAACCAATTGAGGAAAAGAGGTGAAAAAGAAAAATGAAACAAATGCTATTTCACTTAGAATATTGTGTTCAAATGGATTTAATGACCAGAAACTTTTTCATAATAGTCATGAATCACAAGAATAATGTGAGCTTTTGAAGATATGTATCCAACTGAGAAGTTTAAAGATCAGACAGAACATGTGAATGTGATGATTGTCATAGGTAGTGTAGTGAATGAAATGATAGAATTATTTAAATGCATGAGTCTGAATGCCATACACAGAGTGACTCAGCAACTCTGCTATAATATCATTACATTGCCACAGAATCATAACAAATATAATAAAAACAACATAATAGCAGTGTAATGAGAACAATACCAGCAGTCATATTTATAGTCTCTTAAAATTTAAAGTTCTTAGTGGTTACATTATTTCCTCAAGATTAGTTGTATAATTTGTACCATTAAGTACACGGTGGTTGTTTTGAATTTACACTAGTCATCTATTTGACTTATGCCTTTTTAAACAACTCATGAAGTTAAACTTGTAAATATACTGTTTATTATTCTCTTTTTGATAAATATTTTTTCCAGTTTCTCTTTTGAGAGAGAGAGAGAGAGAGAAAGAGAGAGAAAGAGAAAGAGAAAGAGAAAGAGAAAGAGAAAGAGAGAATTCCAATCAGGCTCCACAGTGTCAGTGCAGAGCCCAATGCGAGGCTTCATCCCACAACCCTGGGACCAAGTCTTGAGCCAAAATTAAGATTCAAACCCTCAACGGACTGAGTCATCCAGGTGCCCCTGTGATAAATCTTTTAAGGCGACATTGGGAAAACATGCAAAAGAATGAAACTGGATCATGTTCTTACACCATATACAAAAATGAATTAAAAATTGGTTAAATACCTAAATATGAGACATGAAACTCTAAAAATCGTAGAGAAGAACACAGGAAGTAACTTTTTTGAGATTGGCCATAGCAACTTCTTTCTAGATATATCTTCTGAGGCAAGAGAAACAAAATAAAAAATAAACCATCAGGACTTCATCAAAATAAAAAGGTTCTGCACAGCAACGGAAACAATTAACAAAACTAAAAGGCAACCTACAGAATTGGAGAGGATATTTGCAAATGACATATTTGATGAAGGGTTATATCCAAAATATATAAGGAACAAATAAAATTCAATACCCAAAAAAGGAATAATCCAATTAATAATGGGCAGAAGACATAAATAGACAATTTATCCAAAAGGACATACAGATGGCCAACAGACATATGAAAAGATGCTCAACATGGCTCACCATCAGGGAAATACAAATCAAAACTATAATGAGATATCACATCACACCTGTCAAAATGACTAAAATAAAAAACACATAAAACAAAAGGTGTTCACAAGGATGTGGAGAAAGAGGGACCCTCTTGCACTGTTGGTGAAAATGCAAACTGGAGCATTCAGTCTGGAAAACAGTATTAAGTTTCCCCCAAAAGTTAAAAACAGAACTACCATATGATTCAGCAATCACACTACTAGGTATTTACCCAAAAGATTAAAAATTACAAATTCAAAGGGATACATGCACCCTAGTATTTATAGCAGCATTATCTACAATTGCCAAACTGTGGAAACAGCCCAAATGTTCATCAACCAATGAATGGATAAATAAAAGGTATATATACACTGGAATATTACCATAAATAAGAATGAAGTCCTGCAAATTGCAACAACATAGATGGAACTAGAGAGTATAATGCTAAGCAAAAGATGTCAGCCAGAGCTAGACAAATACCATCTGATTTCACTCATATGTGGAATTTAGGAAATAAAATAAATGAGCAAAGGAGAAAAAAAGAGAGAAAGAGTAAGACCAAGAAACTGACTCTTAATTGTAGAGAATAAAATGATGGTTACCAGAGCAGAGTTGGGGAGGGGGATGGGTTATAGATGTTGGGGATTAAGGAGTGTATACGTGATGAGTACAGAGTTATGTATGGAAGTGTTAAATTACTATATTTTACACCTGAAACTAATATAACACTTCATGTTAACTAACTGGAATTAAAATAAAACTTTAAAATAAAGGCTTTGAATTAACAATGAATTTTCCATATTTAGTTTGAGTTTTTATGGTCTTGGTGAAAAAAAATCATTTGTTTTTTTCTGTATTATCAAATCCATAATAAACATTTCAAGGTCCAGAGAAAACTCATTTTTTAATGTTTATTTTTGAGAGAGACGGAGTGGGGAGGGGCAGAGAGAGAGGGAGACACATAATCCAAAGCATGCTCCAGGCTCTGAGCTGTCATCACAAAGCCTGATGCAGGGTTCAAACTCATGAACTGTGAGATCATGACCTGAGCTGAAATTACGACACTCAACCAACTGTGCCACCCAGGCGCCCCCATAGAAAACTCATTTTAACCAAAAAGAAAATTTTTTGTTTTATGTGGATTGACAAGCATGCTCAAGATACACTGTTGGCTGCCACTGAAACATGCTCCATCAGGGAAGTCTACAAAGTCCCCAAAGTAAGCTGAAATGTTAACATAGAATATCAGAATCTTGGGAAAGTTTGAGCAACAAGAAATGAACAGGTTTTCTTTTTTCATTTTGTTTGTAGGTGCAAAAAAGTATTCCGTGAGTATTTACATCTTCTTATGACATTTTGCACCGCTACGGTTTTGAACAAGTTAGACTAGAATATTAAATAAAAACCACCAAATGAGCTCAGGGTTCTGTTTCCACTGGTACTGAATGACAGTAATCCTCTCTGACAAAAGAGGGTTTCTTCCATTACTAAAAGCTGTTACATAGTTCCCTCTGTAGCCTCTATAGTATATAGTAATATACACTGAGAATGATAAAAAGGGCCAGAAATAGCAGACTGAGAAGAAATGTCATTCATGTGAAACTTGGAAGAACACTTAGGTGTTCCAGATGTCCCAGATAAATGTATATTATTTCCATCTTTACTGAGATATAATTGACATATCACAATGTGCAAGTTTAAGGTATACAATGTGATGATTTAATACACAAAAGTATTGGGAAATGTTTACAACAATAAAGTTTTAGTTAACATATCCTTCACCTCACATAATTATCATTTTATTTTTGTTATGGTGAGAGCATTAAAGCTTTATTCTCAGTATTTTCAACTGTATAATACAGTATTGTTAACAATAGTCACTATGAATCCTATTCATCTTATAACTGAAAGCTTGCACGTTTGACCAGCATTTCTCCATTTCTCCAATCCCTCAGCCCCTGGTAACCACCATTCTATTCTTTGTTTCAATGAATTTGCTGTTTTTAAATTCCACATATAAGTGAGATCATACAGTATTTGTCTTTCTCTGTCTGACTTATTTCACTGAGAACATTCCAGGCAAATATCTTGATTATAGACATGTAAGTTGTCATTGTGTGACTTACACATAACAGTGTACATTGGAGACTCAAAACCTCATTTATAGAATGGCAGATTTATAAATGGCTCAAAGATTTATCTATGAAGTTACTTTCACTAGAATTTTATTTTTAGATTAACAAAATGTTACACTTATATGGCTGGATGAGAGTTGTACCCAAATTAAAAGTTGTGCTTGCGTATTTTGAATTACATTATGAAAATGAAACTGTTAAGATTACAGGATACAATTATGTCATTGGAGAATTGTAGAACATCAATAAAATCATTCTTAGAAGAAGTATAGTGTTGTGGTCGAACACATGAACTTTGGAACCAGACTGAGGAGACTCTAACCCTAGATTCCTCATTTGCTAGTTATGTGATCCTGGACACGTTGCTTAAACTGGGTGTCTTTTAGTTTCTTAATCTGTAAAACAAGGATGATGATAATAATAGTATCTACCCCTAAGGCTAACTTAAGAATTAAATGAGTTATTATCTGTAATGGCCTTAGGACAATGCCTGATATACAGGAAGAGTATATGTGTCAGTGAAATACATACATAAAATTGGTGGAAGAAATACTTTCATCCCTAATCCATGAGATTATAGGTTGTTATTTTCTTTAGTGGTGTCTAGAAAAACATTGCCTGATTAGGCCCTCATAGGTAAATATGTAAAGCTCGCATATGGTATTGCGATTTCTGTGATAAATTTGCTGGGTGTTTCAGATTTATCCAGATTAGTTTTAGCTTTCCTTTTCTACTTTTTTTATATACCTTCTGTATACCAGCTAGTGTGCTAGGCACTTAGAACTTTCACTAGAGCATGGGTCAAGAAAATAAAAGGAGATGAAACTCCATTTTTCAAGTTATTGGTAGCTTTGATAGGTGATTTGGCTGGAAGAACCATTAAGCTGCAATTGTGGTAATAAATGCGTGGTTTAAGTTCATTTTTTTTTTTGGTCTTTTTTGAGAGGATTATGTAGATAGATTGTTAAACTGTTCTGTAAAATCAGGCTAAGAAATTAACCCTGCATTTAATTTTTCAATGGTGGCATATTATCACGTGTTTACTGTACTAAGAAAGAAGAACAGGGGTGCCTGGGTGGCTCAGTCGGTTAAGCATCCGACTTCAACTCAGGTTATGATCTCATGGTTTGTGGGTTTGAGGCCCGTGTTGGGCTCTTCCTCTCTCTCTGCCCCTCCCCCGCTTGCTCTCTCTCTCAAAAATAAATAAACTTAAAAAGTTGTGCTTTTTCAGAACTTAAGGTGTTTTTTTCAATTATGATATCCTGATTGGTTACTGTATAATATTTTTTCAATCTCTCCAAGAAAAAAAACTTATCTCGATGGTCCACTTATTCATCTTGACATACATACTTAACTCTGTGACTCAAGTAAAAGTATAGAAACATATTTTATTATGCAAAATCATTTTGTAGTCTGAAAATACTGAAGTACAGCTGCAGAAATTTCTAAACTATCTATATCATGTGTATCCATTTTGTCTTTGTCATGTGTATCCATAGAAGTCCCTTCCTCCCACCACTGTTTTTTCCTGAATTCTCTTCAAATGGAATTTGGTGGAAAAAGTATCATTTGTCAGAGCTAAATTAAAGGAATGCCAAGTGAGTAAATGAGTTGTGACTCATAATCTGATGATGGGTTTAAATTTTGAAAAGCATCTAAATTCTCAATTCTAGCCTCTGTTGTGGCAATTAATTTCCATAATTGTCAAGAATTTTCATCAACAAGGTTTTCAAATTATGATTAAATATAAGATTATTTCAGAAATAATGAGCAACTGAGGAGTGCCGGAAGATGGCGGCGTAGGAGGACGCTGGGCTCACAGCGCGTCCTGCCGATCACTTAGATTCCACCTACACCTGCCTAAAGAACCCAGAAAACCGCCAGAGGATTAGCAGAACGGAGTCTCCAGAGCCAAGCGCAGACGAGAGGCCCACAGAAGAGGGTAGGAAGGGCGGCGAGGCGGTGCGCGCTCCACGGACTGGCGGGAGGGAGCCGGGGCGGAGGGGCGGCTCGCCGGCCAAGCAGAGCCCCCGAGTCTGGCTGGCAAAAGCGGAGGGGCCGGACGGACTGTGTTCCCACAGCAAGCGCGACTTAGCGTCTGGGAGGTCATAAGTTAACAGCTCTGCGCGGAAAGTGGGAAGGCTGGAGGACAAAGGGAGGAAGAGCGGCTGAGCCCCCGGACAGCAGAGCTCAGCTTGGCGGGGAACAAAGGCGCCAGCGCCATCTCCCCCGCCCATCCCCCAGCCAAAATTCCCAAAGGGAACCAGTTCCTGCCAGGGAACTTGCTCGCTCCGCGCAAACACCCAACTCTGTGCTTCTGCGGAGCCAAACCTCCTGCAGCGGATCTGACTCCCTCCCGCTGCCACAGGGCTCCTCCTGAAGTGGATCACATAAGGAGAAGCGAGCTAAGCCTGCCCCTCCAGCCCCCGTGCACCTTGCCTACCCACCCCAGCTAATATGCCAGATCCCCAGCAACACAAGCCTGGCAGTGTGCAAGTAGCCCAGACGGGCCACGCCACCCCACAGTGAATCCCGCCCCTAGGAGAGGGGAAGAGAAGGCACACACCAGTCTGACTGTGGCCCCAGCAGTGGGCTGGGGGCAGACATCGGGTCGGACTGCGGCCCCGCCCACTAACTCCAGTTATACACCACAGCACAGGGGAAGTGCACTGCAGGTCCTCACCACGCCAGGGACTCTCCAAAATGACCAAACGGAAGAATTCCCCTCAGAAGAATCTCCAGGAAATAACAACAGCTAATGAACTGATCAAAAAGGATTTAAATAATATAACAGAAAGTGAATTTAGAATAATAGTCATAAAATTAATCGCTGGGCTTGAAAACAGTATAGAGGACAGCAGAGAATCTCTTGCCACAAAGATCGAGGGACTAAGGAACAGTCACGAGGAGTTGAAAAACGCTTTAAACGAAATGCAAAACAAAATGGAATCCACGATGGCTCGGCTTGAAGAGGCAGAGGAGAGAATAGGTGTACTAGAAGATAAAGTTATGGAGAAAGAGGAAGCTGAAAGAAAGAGAGATAAAAAAATCCAGGAGTATGAGGGGAAAATTAGAGAACTAAGTGATACACTAAAAAAAAATAATATACGCATAATTGGTATCCCAGAGGAGGAAGAGAGAGGGAAGGGTGCTGAAGGGGTACTTGAACAA
The DNA here is from genome assembly GCF_046562875.1 of Panthera onca. Lineage (NCBI taxonomy): Eukaryota > Metazoa > Chordata > Mammalia > Carnivora > Felidae > Panthera > Panthera onca. The sequence continues at coordinate 57,386,516 of NC_138357.1, read as the reverse complement.
ATTATAGCTGAGAACTTCCCTGAACTGGGGAAGGAAAAAGGCATTGAAATCCAAGAGGCACAGAGAACTCCCTTCAGACGTAACTTGAATCGATCTTCTGCACGACATATCATAGTGAAACTGGCAAAATACAAGGATAAAGAGAAAATTCTGAAAGCAGCAAGGGATAAACGTGCCCTCACATATAAAGGGAGACCTATAAGACTCGTGACTGATCTCTCCTTTGAAACTTGGCAGGCCAGAAAGGCTTGGCACGATATCTACAGTGTGCTAAACAGAAAAAATATGCAGCCAAGAATCCTTTATCCAGCAAGTCTGTCATTTAGAATAGAAGGAGAGATAAAGGTCTTCCCAAACAAACAAAAACTGAAGGAATTTGTCACCACGAAACCAGCCCTACAAGAGATCCTAAGGGGGATCCTGTGAGACAAAGTACCAGAGACATCACTACAAGCATAAAACATACAGACATCACAATGACTCTAAACCCATATCTTTCTATAATAACACTGAATGTAAATGGATTAAATGCGCCAACTAAAAGACATAGGGTATCAGAATGGATAAAAAAACAAGACCCATCTATTTGCTGTCTACAAGAGACTCATTTTAGATCTGAGGACACCTTTAGATTGAGAGTGAGGGGATGGAGAACTATTTATCATGCTCCTGGAAGCCAAAAGAAAGCTGGAGTAGCCATACTTATATCAGACAAACTAGACTTTAAATTAAAGGCTGTAACAAGAGATGAAGAAGGGCATTATATAATAATCACAGGGTCTATCCACCAGGAAGAGCTAACTATTATAAATGTCTATGCGCCAAATACCCGAGCCCCCAGATATATAAAACAATTACTCATAAACATAAGCAACCTTATTGATAAGAATGTGGTCATTGCAGGGGACTTTAACACCCCACTTACAGAAATGGATAGATCATCTAGACACACAGTCAATAAAGAAACAAGGGCCCTGAATGATACATTGGATCAGATGGACTTGACAGATATATTTAGAACTCTGCATCCCAAAGCAACAGAATATACTTTCTTCTCGAGTGCACATGGAACATTCTCCAAGATAGATCATATACTGGGTCACAAAACAGCCCTTCCTAAGTTTACAAGAATTGAAATTATACCATGCATACTTTCAGACCACAATGCTATGAAGCTTGAAATCAACCACAGGAAAAAGTCTGGAAAACCTCCAAAAGCATGGAGGTTAAAGAACACCCTACTAACGAATGAGTGGGTCAACCAGGCAATTAGAGAAGAAATTAAAACATATATGGAAACAAACGAAAATGAAAATACAACAATCCAAACGCTCTGGGATGCAGCGAAGGCAGTCCTGAGAGGAAAATACATTGCAATCCAGGCCTATCTCAAGAAACAAGAAAAATCCCAAATACAAAATCTAACAGCACACCTAAAGGAAATAGAAGCAGAACAGCAAAGGCAGCCTAAACCCAGCAGAAGAAGAGAAATAATAAAGATCAGAGCAGAAATAAACAATATAGAATCTAAAAAAACGGTAGAGCAGATCAACGAAACCAAGAGTTGGTTTTTTGAAAAAATAAACAAAATTGACAAACCTCTAGCCAGGCTTCTCAAAAAGAAAAGGGAGATGACCCAAATAGATAAAATCATGAATGAAAATGGAATGATTACAACCAATCCCTCAGAGATACAAACAATTATCAGGGAATACTATGAAAAATTATATGCCAGCAAATTGGACAACCTGGAAGAAATGGACAAATTTCTAAACACCCACACTCTTCCAAAACTCAATCAGGAGGAAATAGAAAGCTTGAACAGACCCATAACCAGCGAAGAAATTGAATCGGTTATCAAAAATCTCCCAACAAATAAGAGTCCAGGACCAGATGGCTTCCCAGGGGAGTTCTACCAGACATTTAAAGCAGAGATAATACCTATCCTTCTCAAGCTATTCCAAGAAATAGAAAGGGAAGGAAAACTTCCAGACTCATTCTATGAAGCCAGTATTACTTTGATTCCTAAACCAGACAGAGACCCAGTAAAAAAAGAGAACTACAGGCCAATATCCCTGATGAATATGGATGCAAAAATTCTTAATAAGATACTAGCAAATCGAATTCAACAGCATATAAAAAGAATTATTCACCATGATCAAGTGGGATTCATTCCTGGGATGCAGGGCTGGTTCAACATTCGCAAATCGATCAACGTGATACATCACATTAACAAAAAAAAAGAGAAGAACCATATGATCCTGTCAATCGATGCAGAAAAGGCCTTTGACAAAATCCAGCACCCTTTCTTAATAAAAACCCTTGAGAAAGTCGGGATAGAAGGAACATACTTAAAGATCATAAAGGCCATTTATGAAAAGCCCACAGCTAACATCATCCTCAACGGGGAAAAACTGAGAGCTTTTTCCCTGAGATCAGGAACACGACAGGGATGCCCACTGTCACCGCTGCTGTTTAATATAGTGCTGGAAGTTCTAGCATCAGCAATCAGACAACAAAAGGAAATCAAAGGCATCAAAATTGGCAAAGATGAAGTCAAGCTTTCGCTTTTTGCAGATGACATGATATTATACATGGAAAATCCGATAGACTCCACCAAAAGTCTGCTAGAACTGATCCATGAATTCAGCAAAGTTGCAGGATACAAAATCAACGTGCAGAAATCAGTTGCATTCTTATACACTAACAATGAAGCAACAGAAAGACAAATGAAGAAACTGATCCCATTCACAATTGCACCAAGAAGCATAAAATACCTAGGAATAAATCTAACCAAAGATGTAAAAGATCTGTATGCTGAAAACTATAGAAAGCTTATGCAGGTAATTGAAGAAGATATAAAGAAATGGAAAGACATTCCCTGCTCATGGATTGGAAGAATAAATATTGTCAAAATGTCAATACTACCCAAAGCTATCTACACATTCAATGCAATCCCAATCAAAATGGCACCAGCATTCTTCTCGAAACTAGAACAAGCCATCCTAAAATTCATATGGAACCACAAAAGGCCCCGAATAGCCAAAGTAATTTTGAAGAAGAAGACCAAAGCAGGAGGCATCACAATCCCAGACTTTAGCCTCTACTACAAAGCTGTCATCATCAAGACAGCATGGTATTGGCACAAAAACAGACGCATAGACCAATGGAATAGAATAGAAACCCCAGAACTAGACCCACAAACGTATGGCCAACTCATCTTTGACAAAGCAGGAAAGAACATCCAATGGAAAAAAGACAGTCTCTTTAACAAATGGTGCTGGGAGAACTGGACAGCAACATGCAGAAGGTTGAAACTAGACCACTTTCTCACACCATTCACAAAAATAAACTCAAAATGGATAAAGGACCTGAATGTGAGACAGGAAACCATCAAAACCTTAGAGGAGAAAGCAGGAAAAGACCTCTCTGACCTCAGCCGTAGCAATCTCTTACTTGGCACATCCCCAAAGGCAAGGGAATTAAAAGCAAAAGTGAATTACTGGGACCTTATGAAGATAAAAAGCTTCTGCACAGCAAAGGAAACAACCAACAAAACTAAAAGGCAACCAACGGAATGGGAAAAGATATTTGCAAATGACACATCGGACAAAGGGCTAGTATCCAAAATCTATAAAGAGCTCATCAAACTCCACACCCGAAAAACAAATAACCCAGTGAAGAAATGGGCAGAAAACATGAATAGACACTTCTCTAAAGAAGACATCCGGATGGCCAACAGGCACATGAAAAGATGTTCAACGTCGCTCCTTATCAGGGAAATACAAATCAAAACCACACTCAGATACCACCTCACGCCAGTCAGAGTGGCCAAAATGAAGAAATCAGGAGACTATAGATGCTGGAGAGGATGTGGAGAAACAGGAACCCTCTTGCACTGTTGGTGGGAATGCAAATTGGTGCAGCCGCTCTGGAAAGCAGTGTGGAGGTTCCTCAGAAAATTAAAAATAGACCTACCCTATGACCCAGCAATAGCACTGCTAGGAATTTATCCAAGGGATACAGGAGTACTGATGCATAGGGGCACCTGTACCCCAATGTTTATAGCGGCACTCTCAACAATAGCCAAATTATGGAAAGAGCCTAAATGTCCATCAACTGATGAATGGATAAAGAAATTGTGGTTTATATACACAATGGAATACTACGTGGCAATGAGAAAAAATGAAATATGGCCTTTTGTAGCAACATGGATGGAACTGGAGAGTGTGATGCTAAGTGAAATAAGCCATACAGAGAAAGACAGATACCATATGGTTTCACTCTTATGTGGATCCTGAGAAACATAACAGAAACCCATGGGGGAGGGGAAGGAAAAAAAAAAAAAAAAGAGGTTAGAGTGGGAGAGAGCCAAAGCATTAGAGACTGTTAAAAACTGAGAACAAACTGAGGGTTGATGGGGGGTGGGAGGGAGGGCAGGGTGGGAGGGAGGGCAGGGTGGGTGATGGGTATTGAGGAGGGCACGTTTTGGGATGAGCACTGGGTGTTGTATGGAAACCAATTTGACAGTAAATTTCATATATTAAAAAATAAAAAAAAAAAAAAAAAAAAAAAGAAATAATGAGCAACTTATACTGAAAATTTTTGTATTTCCCAGCTTGTATTAACTTGAACTTTTAAAATATTTTAAGTTTATTTATTTTGAGAGAGAGAGAGCACACGAACAGGGGAGGAGCAAAAAGAGAGGGATAGAGACAATCTGAAGCAGGCTCCATCTGTGCTATCAGCATAGAGCCTGATGTGGGGCTTGAACCCATGAACTGTGAGATCTTGACCAGAGCCATGATCAAGAGTTGGATGCTTAACCGATTGAGCCACCCAGGTGCCCCTAACTTGAACTTTTAAATTCTATGCCTATTAGCAGAAACTTAAATCATAACATACTAAAACTTAAATTTGACCTGAATCAGAGCAAATGTGACTAACAAAAATTTTGATCCATTCAATATTAAGTTCTCAAAAACATGTGAAGTGTGACTTCAAAGAAATTTCCCAACTGCTTTTTTATTGGGTTTGGATACATAAATAGGGGCTGTTTTGGATTAATTCTGAAAGGAAAATACAATTGCAGATTTATATTGTTTCTAAAGGCCTATGGACCCTGTAGCAGTGTATATAAATGGGTTTCCATTTAGTAAAATGTTAGTTTGCATACTCCATTTAGAGGAAACTGAGCCACCCAGGTGCCCCTGCATACTCATTCTTAAAGCAGCCTAGCCACCCTTTTTACAAGTAAAATAAAGGATTAGTGATCCAAAGAAATGAAATCTCTGTCTCCACTAAATTTGTGGCATTTGCATTATGAATATTTTATTCCATAATAATTTATGAGTATTGACTGATTTTAACTGAGTTTGATTTACTAGTAAATATATTCCAGAATACCTTAAATATATCTTCTGTAATTGCCCTGAGGGAGATCTATAGCTCATTAATCAATACTTAATTAATTTACAATGTATTATGAAATATGAGCTGTCCTTTGAGTTATAGATTTCCCACTGGACAATACCATAATTCTAAAATTTCTGTTGATGTACTATTAAAAATTATGTTCATAAGAAAATTTTTATCAACTATCTTTTGAATTAAGTGTATAGTGGAACCCTTCAATTAGTGTTCACCTTTTTCTCAAAATCAGTTGACTCTTGTTTTCATCTTGTTCAAGACTAAATTCCTGTGGCAAAGTGGAACTGAGGCCAGTTGCATTGTCCTCTTCCTGAGTTTTTTTTTTTAATATTTAATATAGAAAGCATAAGTATGAATACAACACAAGTAGTTTTCTCCTTTGGTTCATTCATGTGATGGAGTATATTAATTGATTATCAAAAGCTGAACCATACCTGGAATAAACCCCACTCGCTCTTGGTGTAAAATTCTTATTATACATCGTAAGTTTGATTTGCTAATATTTTGCTGAGGTATTATGAGAAGTTAGTCTGTAGTTTTCTGGTAATGTTTATACCACCTGTTTTTTATCCATTTATCAGTAGATGGACATTTGAACTCTCTCCATAGTTTGGCTATTGTTGATAATGCTGCTATAAACATCCAGGTGCATGTGCTCCTTCGAAACAGTATTTTTGTATCCTTTGGGTAAGTATGTAGTAGTGCAATTGCTGGATCACAGGGTAGTTCTATTTTTAAATTTTTGAGGAATCTCCACACTGTTTCCCAGAATGGATTTACCAGTTTGCATTCCTACCAACAGTGTAAGAGAGTTTCCCTTTCTCCACATCCTCGCCAATATCTGTTATTTTCTGTGTTCTTCATTTTAGCCATTCTGACAGGTGTGAAGTTGTATCTCATTGTGGTTTTGATTTGTATTTCCCTGATGATGAGTGACGTTGGGCATCTGTATGTTTTCTTTGAAAAAATGTCTATTCATGTCTTTTGCCCATTTCTTTTATTTTTTCCAAATTTTAATTTAAATTCCACTTAGTTAACATATAGTGTAATATTGTTTTCAGGAGTAGAATTTAGTGATTCATCACTTACATATAACATTCAGTCCTCCACAAAACAAGTGCTCTCCTTAATACCCATCACCTATTTAGCCTTTCTGTAGCCCACCTCTCCTCCATCAACCCTCAGTTTGTTCTCTATAGTTGAGAGTCTCTTATGGCTTGCTTCTATCTCTTTTTTCCCTCTTCCCTTATGTTTGCCTGATTTGTTTCTTAAATTCCACATATGAGTGAAATCATATGGTAGTTATCTTTGTCTGACTTATTTTGCTTAGCATAATACACCCTAGCTCCATCCACATTGTTACAAATAACAAGACTTCTTTCTTTTTGATGGCTGAGAAATATTCCATTGTGTATATATATATATATATATATATATATATATATATATATATACAGATGTAGTATATATATATATCTGTATATATATACAGATGTGGTATATATATATATATATACAGATGTGGTATATATATATATACATAGGCCACATCTTTACCCATTCATCAGTCAGGACATCTGGCCTTTTTCCATAACTTGGCTACTGTTGATAGTGGTGCACATGCCACTTTGAATCAGTATTTTTGTATTCTTTGGGTAAATACCTAGTAGTGCACTTGTCTGGTCATAGGGAAGTTATATTTTTAAATTTTGAGGACCCTCCATAATGTTTTTCAAAGTAGTTGCACCAGTTTTCCTTCCCACCAACAGTGTAAGAGGTTCCCCATTCTCCCCATCCTCCCCTTCCCCCCCAAAATCTGTTGTTTCCTGTGTTGTTAATTTTAGCCATTCTAACAGGTGTGAGGTGATATCTCATCCTTGTTTTGATATGTAATTCCCTGATGAGGAGCAATGTTGAGCATCTCTTTGTGTGTCTGTTGGCCATCTATGTCTTCTTGCGAAAAATATATATTCATGTCTTCTGCCCAATTCTTGATTATTTGTTTTTGGGTGTTCAGTTTGATAAGTTCTTTATAGATTTTGGATACTAACCCTTTATCAGATATGTAATTTACAAATATCTTCTACCATTCCATAGGTTACCTTTTAGTTTTGTTGATTGTTTTCTTCACTGTGTAGAAATTTTTTATATTCACGAAGCTCAATAATTTATCTTTGCATTTGCTTCTCTTACCTCAGGAGACATGTCTAGTAAGAAATTGTTCAGGCTGATGTCAAAGAGGTTGGTGCCTACATTTTCTTCCAGGATTCTGATGAATTCCTGTCTAATATCTATGTATTTCTTAAATTTTATATTAATTTTTGTGTATGGTTTAAGTGGTCCAGTTTCATTTTTTTTTGCATTTTGCTGTCCAGTTTTCCAAACACCATTTGTTGAAGAAACTATCTTTTTTCCATTGGATATTCTCTGCTTTGTCAAAGATTAGTTGACCATATAGTTGTGGGTCCATTTCTGGATTTTTTATTCTGTTCCATTGATCTAAATGTCTGTTTTTGTGCCAGTACCATACTGTCTTTATTGTTTTACTTTTTTTTTTTAACATTTATTTATTTTTGAGACAGAGAGAGACAGAGCATGAATGGGGGAGGGTCAGAGAGAGCGGGAGACACAGAATCAGAAGCAGGCTCCAGGCTCTGAGCCATCAGCCCAGAGCCCGACGTGGGGCTCGAACTCACGGACCGCGAGATCGTGACCTGAGCCGAAGTCGGCCTCTTAACTGACTGAGCCACCCAGGCGCCCTACTTTTTAATATAGCTGGAAGTTCAGAATTGTAATACCTGCATCTTTTCTTTTATTTTTCAGGATTGCTTTGACTATTTGGGGTATTTTTTTATTGATAAAACATTTTAGGATTGTTTGTTCTAGTTCTGTGAAAAATGCTGGTGGTATTTTCATAGGGATTGCATTAAATGTGTAGATTGCTTTGGGTAGCAAATTTTATCCATATTTTAATCAATATTTCATCAATATTTTTTCTTCAAATCCATGAGTATGGAACATTTTTTCATTTCTTTTTGTTACCTTCAATTTCTTTCATTAGTGTTCTATTGTTTTCAGAGAACAGATCTTTCACCTATTTGGTTAGAATTATTCCTAGTTATTGTATGGTTTTGGGGGTAGTTCTAAATGGGATGGATTCCTTGGTTTCTTTTTCTCCTGCTTCATTATTGGTGTATAGAAATGCAACAGATTTCTGTATGTTAATTTTGTATCCTCTGACTTGACTGAATTTGTGTTTCAGGTCTAGCAATTTTTTGGTGGAGTCTTTCAAGTTTTCTACATAGAGTATCATGTTGTCTGGGAATATTGAAAGTTTCACTTCTTCCTTGCCAATTGGGATGTCTTTTATTTCTTCTTGTTGTCTTATTGCTGAGGCTAAGACTTCCAGTACTATGTTAAATAACAATAGTGAGAGTGGTCATCCCTGTCTTGCTCCTAAACAAAGAGGAAAACCTTTAGTTTTTCCCCATTGAGGTTGATATTAGCTGTGGGCCTTTCTTATATGGCCTTTATGATGTTGAGGTATATTCCATTTATCCATACTTTTTTGGATATTGTATTTTGTTAAATGTGGTTTTTTTTTTTACATTTACATGATAAGAATCATGTGGTTCTTATCCTTTCTTTTATTAATGTGGTGTTTTATGTTGATTGATTTGTCAATATTGAACCACCCTTGGAGCCTAGGAATAAATCTCACTTGATCATGCTGAATGATTATTTTAATGTACTGTTGGATTTGATTTGCTAGTATCTCGCTAGGAATTTTGCATCCATGTTCATCAGGGATATTGGCCTGTAATGCTCCTTTTTAGTGGGTTTTGTCTATTTTTGGAATTAATGTAATGCTTTCCATGTAGAGTGGGTTTGGGGGTTTTCTGTCCATTTCTACTTTTTCAAATGGTTTGAGAAGAATGAGTATTAACACTTCTTTAAATGTTTGGTAGAATTCCCCTTCAAAGCCATCTGGCCCTTCACTTTTGTATTTTGGGAGATCTTTGACAACCAATTCAGTTTCTTTGCTGGTTACTGGTCTGTCAAATTTTCCATTTCTTCCTGTTTCATTTGTGGTAGTTTATATATTTCTAGGAATTTATCCATTTCTTCTAAATTGTGCGATTTGTTGGTATATAATTTTTATAATATTCTCTTATAATTTATTGTATTTTTCTGGTGTTGGTTATGATCTCTAACCACTCCTTCATGATTTTATTAATTTGGATCCTTCTTTTCTTTTTGATAAGAGTGGCTAGGGGTTTGTCAGTTTTATAGTTCTTTCAAAGAAGCAATTCCTGGTTTATTTGATCTGTTCTAGTGTTTTTTTGTTTGTTTTTATATCATTTATTTCTGCTCTGCTTTTTATTATTTTCCTTCTTCTGCTGACTTTTGTCTTGATTTACTGTTCTTTTTCTAGCCCCTTTAAGTTTAAGGTTAGGTTGTGTATTTGAGATTTTTTTTGCTTCTTGAGTTAGGCCTATATTGCTATATACATCCCTCTTATGACCGCTTTTTGTACATACCAAAGGTTTGGACTGTTTTGCTTTAATTTTTATTTGTTTCTATGTATTTTTTTATTTCTTCCTTAAATTCCTTGTTAACCCATTCATTCTTTAGAAGGATGTTCTTTAACTGCAATGTATTTGTTGTCTTTCCAATTATTTTTTTCTTGTGGTTTACCTCAATTTTTATAGTGTTTGTGGTTGGAAAATATGCATGCTCTGATCTTAATCTTTTTGTACTTGAGACCTGATTTGTGACCCAGTATGTGAGGCATTGTTGAGAATGTCCTATGTGTTCTTGAAAAGAATGTTTATTCTATTTTAGGATGAAATGTTCTGAATATTTCCGTTAGTAGGTCCAGTCCAGTGAGTCATTCAAAGTCATTGTTTCCTTGTTGATTTTCTCATTAGGTGATCTGTCCATTGATTCAAGTGAAGTGTTCAAGTCCCCTACTATTATTGTATTATTATCAAAGAGTTAATTTGTTTTTTAAAATGTTTTATTTATTTTTGAGAGTGAGAGAGAGACAGAGTGTGAGTGGGGAGGGGCAGACAGAGGGGAACACAGAAGCTGAAGCAGGCTCCAGGCTCTGAGCTGTCAGCACAGAGCCCGATGTGGGGCTTGAACCCATGAGCTGTGAGATCATGACCTGAGCTGAAGTCTGACACTTAACTGATGAGCCACCCAGGCACCATATACTTTGTTTGTTTTTAATTGTTTTATATATTTTGTTTCTTCCAAGTTGAGGGCATATGTATTTAAAATTGTTAGATCTTCTTGTTGGATAGACCCCTTTATTATGATGTCGTGCCCCTGTTCATCTCTTTTTAGTTTTTGGTTTAAAATCTAGCTTGTCTGATATAAGTACGGCTACTCTGGCTTTCTTTTGATATCCATTAGCATGGTAAATTGTTCTCCATCTCCTCACTGTTTATCTGCATGTGTCTTTCGGTCTAAAATAGGCCTCTTTTAGGCATCGTATAGATGGGTCTTGTATTTTTATCCATTCTGATACCTTATGTATTTTGATTGGAGCATAGTCCATTTACACTCAGAGTGATTATTGATAGATATGAATGTAGTGCCCTTTTTTACCTGTAAAGTCATTGTTTCTGGAGGTTTTCTCTGTTTCTTTCTAATCTTTGTTACTTTTTCTTTCTTTCTCACTGAAAGAGTCCTTTTAATATTTCTTTCCAGGTTTAGTGGTCACGAACTCTTTTTTTGTTTGTTTGTCCGAGAAACATGTTTTTTATTTTTTACTAAAATTTTTTTTAATGTGTATTTATTTTTGAGAGAGAGAGACAGAGACAGAGACAGAGAGAGGCAGAGAGAGAGGGAGACACAGAATCCGAAGCAGACACCAGGCTCTGAGCTGTCAGCGCAGAGCCCGATGCAGGTTTGAAATCATGAACCGTGATATCATGACCTGAGCTGAAGTCAGTCGCTTAAGTGACTGAGCCACCCAGGCAGCCCTGTCTGAGAAATTCTTGATCTCTCCTTCTGTTATCAATATCAGTCTTACTGTATAAGTATTCTTGGCTGCATATTTTTTTTCCCATTCTGCATATTGGATATATCATGCAATTCGTGGCCTGCCAAGTTTCTGTGAATAGGCCTGCTATTAAACTTATTTGTCTTCTCTTGTAAGTTAGGGATTTCTTTTCCCTTGCTGCTTTTAGAGTTCTTTTCTGTTTTGCAAATTTTACTACAATATGTCTTGGTGTTGTCCTCCTTTTGTTGATTTTGATGGGAGCTATCTGTGCCTCCTTCATTTGGATATCTGTTTCCTTCCCCAAATTATGGAAGTTTTTAACTATTATTTCCCCAAATAAATCTTTGGCTCCTTTTCCCCTCTCTTCTTCTGGGACTCCTATGATATGAATGTTATTACCTTTAATGGGTCACTGCGTTTCCTAAATATACATTTGTGATCTTATATTTTTCTTCCCCTCTTATTTCAGCTTCCTTATTTCCCCTAATTTTATCTTCTATATCAAGTATTAATTCCTCTGCTTACTCCATCCGTGTGGTCATTATAATCAGTCCATTTTGCATCTCGGTTATAACATTTTTTTTCAACCTGACTACTTTTTAAGTCTTTTAATTCTGTGGTAAGTGATTCCCTGGTGTCTTCTATGCTATTCTCAAACTTAGGTAGTATCCTTATGATTGTCGCTTTAAATTCTAGATCAGACATATTACTTATATCTATTTCAATTACATCTCTGGCTGTGACCTATTCTTGTTCTTTCTTTTCAGATGAATAACTCTATTTTTGAATTTTGTCTGGGTCTCTGTCTTCTTCTCTGTGTTAGGAATGCCTGTTATGGTTTATGTTCCTGAGAGTAATGGCTTTATTAAGAAGAAGTCATATACTATTCAAGGCCTGGAACTTCAGGAAGTGTTTCTGTTGTATGCTTCTGCACTCTGCTGCTGTGTTTTAGCTGCTCTTTCCCTCAGGTCAGTCCTTTGCAGAGTTTCTCTTTGCCTGAATTGGGGAGTATCTGGACTTTGTCCAGAGTGTGGTGAGTTTTAACTAGTTGTGCTCCGGTCTGCTTGTTAAAAGAAGCCATATCCTATTTCCACTAGAGTTGAAGATTTTCAGCACTCTATGGTCAGTAGACTTTGTTCATGTAGGTTTTTTTTTTCCTGGTCTTTTGGAGGAGGAGCCTCCTCCTCTGGTTCTCAGTCACACTTTCTCTAGTAAAGAAGCACCTGCAGAACACAGGTTGATCGGGCTTGGTGTAAGCAGCTGAGGCCTCCACTGTTGGTGCTGTTTTGTTCCCTGAAGTTGCTCTGTGCTAATGGGTGGAGGAGAAAAATGGAACCTGCCATTTCCCTCATCCCCAGAGAGTGGAGTTTGCGGCCCCTGTTGTCTGGGAAGCCCTAGCAGAAAAGGAAATAATCTCCCCTTGTGTATCCCAAGTCTCTGTCAAATATTTTTCTGGCTGTCAAAACAGCTAGATAAACATCAAATCATTCTGAACAAAGAAGAAATCCTTCACCCTGTCTGTTTCTGGGCTATCTGCCTGCCTGGCAGTGCAGGGAACCTGTATTTTATCTCAGGCAGACCAGCTGAGCTTCAACACTCCCCGCTTTAGGGACCTGGCCTTGCACAGACTCAAGCAGGTCCTCTGGTGGGAGGGTCTTGCTGGGTTGGGACTGATGCAGGTTTGTCCAAGAAGGACAGTTGCACTGGCACACAGAGCCAGAGAATTTAGAGCAAAGCACAGCAAAAAGCCAATGTCCAGGTTAGCTGCCCTCAGCAGGTGTCTCTGCCGCTATGCTAAGGAATGGGGCTGTGCAATGACACCCTCCATATCTTTTGTCCACTGTGGGGCAATGCCATCTCTTCCAGATGCACTTCAAGAAGAGGTAAATGTCTCTCCTTGTGTGTCCCAGGGGATCCTCCTATCATGCAGTCCACTCCAGAGTCTCTGCCCTCCTCCACAGGGGCACCACTGTGCCCACCAGACTCCACACTGATCATGGAATGGACTTCTAAAACTCTCGTTTTTGAGTTCCACTCGTTGTCAAAACTCATGATAATCAAACACTCTCATTTTTCTAGTCAATGGTTTTGGGGAAGGGTGTTTCTTATTTTATCTCCTGTGTACTGAGCTCTTTCTCTCTCCCTCTCTCCTCTCTACGACCAGGGCTCCCTCCCATCTGAAACACCCATAATCATTTTTCTCCCTCTAATCATATCTCTACACTTCTTACCTTCGACAGTGGAACCTCCCTCTGTTTCCAACCTCCCTCTGGTTGTGCAGTTCTGTCAGTCTTCAGATAAATTTCTTGGGTGTTCAGAATGATTTGGTACTTATCTAGCTGTGTTTGAGGGAGGAGGGCAAACATAGGGTCCTCCTACTACTCCACCATATCCTCCTTCAGCTTATTGTGTTTTTAAAGAATTGGTTCATTTCATAAAGGTTATCAATCTATGGGCTTAGAATTGTTTATAATATTTTATATCATCCTTTTAATATCCATGAAATCTGTAGTGATGTCCCTATTTCATTTCTGATATTAGTAACATTTGTGTCTTCTCTATTTTTTTTTTTTTTTTTACTTTCTATGGTTAGAGTCTTAGTGTTTTTATAAAATTTTTCAAAAAAATCAACTTTTGGTTGTGTTGATTTTTCTCTATTGATTTCCTGTTTTCAGTTTCATTGATTTCTATTTCTCTTATTATTTTTTGTTCTTACTTTAGATTAAATTTGCTCTTCTTTTTCTAGTCGTAAAGTGATTTTCAGATTTTTATTGAAAATGGTTTCAGATTTTTATTGTTTTAAAATATAGACATTCAGTGCTTGCTTCAACAGCACATAGAGTAAAATTGGAACAGAACAGAGAAGATTAGCAAGCATGGTCGCTGCACAAAGATAGTATGTAAAATATATGGATTCAGTGCTCTAAATTTCCCTTTTAGTACTGCATTCACTGGATCCCTCAACGTTTGATGAGTTGTATTTTCATTTGCATTTAGTTTGAAATATTTAAAAAATATTTAAAATTTTTCTTAGTTCTTTTTTGACACATGTATTTTTAAATCTTCAAGTATTTTGGGATTTTTCAGCTTTCTGTTTATTTCTCCTTTAAATCCATTATAATATGACAGCTGACATTATACAATTTCTCTTTTTCTAAATTTGTTGAGGTGTATGTTATGGCCCTGAATCTGGTCTCTTTTAGTGAATGTTACATGTGAGCTTGAGAAAAATGTGTATTCTGCTGTTGTTTGTTGAAGTAGTCTATACATATCAATTATATGCAGTTGATTGATGATGCTACTGAATTCAACTATGTCCTTACTGATTTCTGCCTGCTGGATCTTTTGAAGTCTATGACTATAATAGTGGATTCATTTATTTTTCCTTACAGTTCTATCAGCTTTTGCCTTACATATTTTGATGCTCTGTTGTTTGGAGCATATGCGTTAAGGATTGTTGTGTCTTCTTGGATAACTGACCCTTTTATCATTATGTAATGAGTCTCTTTAACCCTAATAATTTTCCTTGCTCTGAAGTCTGCTCTGTCTGAAGTTAATATAGCTAATCCAGCTTTCTTTTTATTAGTGTTAGCATGGTATATCATTCTCCATCCATTTATTTTTAACCTACATGTGTCTTTATATTTAAAATGGCTTGTTTGTAGACAACATATAGTTGGATCCACTCTGACAATATCTGTCATTTTATTGGTATATTTTAGGCCATTGACATTAAAAATAATAATTTATATAGCTAGATTAATATTTACCATATTCATTACTGTTTTCTTTTTTTGTCCTTATTATTTGTTTCTATTTTTGTCTTCTGCCTTTCTTCTACCTTCTCTGGTTTTAATTGAACATTTTATATCATTCCATTTTCTCTTCTTTCTTAGCATATTAATTATACTTTCTTTTTTTTTTACTTTTTTAGTGGTTGTCCTTGTGTATGCAATATACATTTTAAACACACCCAAGTCTACCTTCAAATAGCATTATACTACTTCCCAAGTAGAGCGATTACCTTATAATAGCAAAATATATCTAATTCCTCCCTCCTGTACCTTGTATCATTGCTATCATTCATTTCACTTATACATAAGCTATAATAATTGACTACATTATTATTATTTTGAACAAACTATCATCTGTTAGATAAATTAGGAATAAGAAATGTTAATATTTTTATTTTACCTTCACTTATTCCTTTTCTAATGTTAATGCTATCTCTATGTAGATGGAATTTTTGACATTTCTTTTTCCTTCTCTGTGAATAACTCATTTTGACATTTTTTCTTCAAGGCAGATCGGGTGGGACCAAATTCTCTCAATTTTTTTTCAGCTGAGAAAGTGTAGTTCCTCTTCAATTTTAACGGATAATTTTACAGAAAATAGAATTATACATTGGTGTTGTTTTTTTTTCTCTCAACACACTCTCTTCTTGCTTGCATAATTTCTGAGAAGTGAAATTTTGCTCTAAACTTTGCTTTACTATAGGGAAGGCATTTTTTAACCCAACTACTATGAAGATTTTTTTATTTACCTTTAAGTTTCTGCAGTTTGAATATGATATAGTTAGGTGTACTTAAATGTAGTTATAATACTGATGTCTTTTGCTTCCCTACACCTATGGAATAGAATCTGATGGTGAGGGCTTAAAAATTGTCTAAATAATTTAGTTAGAATGCAACCTTAAGCTGATGGCAAAATTATGGGAGAATGGGATGAATGAGTCATCTTAACAGCCTATGGTACTCAAAGATTTCTCACTCAGCAAGACAGATAGCAGTTCTGTGAGTAACAACAATGGTAGGGGCCAGAGTACTACATGGCCTGTTATCTAAGCCAAAGGGAGAGAAAGGATCATGAAGCCTGGACTTTTATAGGATTAACTGTATTTATGACTGGTTGAGAGGAGCTAGGCATTCAGAGGCATTCACATACAAGAATCTCATCAATCAATTTAACTTACATGGTTGTGTAAATTTAAATGTAACTTGTACCTAAATACAACCTATGAAATTCAAGGTTATTAATTTATTAATTAACAATTTCTACTGATAAAATTTGCTAGATTTTGTTCTAGGACAGAAATGCAATAAAGAACAAAACAAAATGACACTTTCATTATAATTGAGGAAGACAGATTATAAAAAAATAAACAAGTAAATTACAGGTCATATGAAATAAGTGCTATGAGAAAAATAAAGCAGAGAAAACAAAATGAAAATGACTTTGGGATGTTCTTTCAATTAGGATTGTAAAGAAAGGATTTTCTGATAAGGTGACATTTGAGCCTGAATAAAATGAGTGAGCATGCACCCTACATATTGGGCAGGAATGTTTTAGGCAGAGAGAGCAGAAGGTGCAAAGGTTCTGAAGCTAACATTTTAAGGCCTATTTTGGTGAGATAAGGATGAAACTTTTCTGTCCATTGGTATTTGATTGGGGGATGGCTGATCAAAGTGCATTGTCCTTGGGGATACTTACCAATACATTTATGAAATATGAAATACAACACAATTGTTGAGCTTGAATAAACACCTCTCTTCATTTAGTAGCTATATCTTAGTCAATTGTTCCAACAAATTACATGATAGGCAAATTTTACGTTTAAACCCTCTTTCTTATGCATCTCTTTTAACATCACAGAGTCTAAGTTTATAATTGAACCATCCAATCTCCTCCTCTTACTTTTAAAGATGTTTTCTAGTTTATGTTCTTTTTGCACCATATTTTACATAAATAAATTTTCACAAAAAAGTTAAACATTGGGAAAATCTCCAAGTCAAAAATGATTCTTTAATTTGGCATTCATGATACAAATTGTAGGTCTTTATATATGTATATATATAAATACACTTATGTGTTTAATATATTTTAATTTTAATTTCATTTATTTTATTTTATTTTATTTATTTTTAAATTTTATTTTTTTATTTTTTAAAATTTACATCCAAGTTAATTAGCATATAATGCAACAATAATTTCAAGAGTAGATTCCATAGTGCCCCTTAACCATTTAGCCCATCCCCCCCTCCCACAACCACTCCCGTAACCCTCAGTTTGTTCTTCATATTTATGAGTCTCTTCTGTTTTGTCCCCCTCCCTGTTTTTATATTATTTTGTTTCCCTTCCCTTGTGTTCATCTGTTTTGTCTCTTAAAGTCCTCATATGAGTGAAGTCATAAGATTTTTGTCTTTCTCTGAATGACTAATTTCACTTAACATAATACCCTCCACTTCCATCCACATAGTTGCAATGGCAACATTTCATCGTTTTTGATTGCCGAGTATTACTCAATTTTATATATATATATATATATATATATATATATATATATATATAATCACATCTTCTTTATCCATTCATCAGTTGATGGACATTGGGGCTCTTTCCATACTTTGGCTATTGTTGGTAGTGCTGCTATAAACACGGGGATGCATGTGTCCCTTCAAAACAGCACACCTGTATCCCGCAGATAAATGCCTAGTAGTGCAATTGCTGGGTTGTAGGGTAGTTCTATTTTTAGTTTTTTGAGGAACCTCCATACTGTTTTCCAGAGTGGCTGCACCAGTTTGCATTCCCACCAATGCAAAAGAGGTCCTCTTTCTCCCCATCCTTGCCAACATCTGTAGTTGCCTGAGTTGTTACTGTTAGCCATTCTGACAGGTGTAAGGTGGCATCTCAGTGTGGTTTTGTTTTATATTTCCCTGATGATGAGTGATGTTGAGTATTTTTTCACGTGTTCGTTGGCCATCTAGATGTCTTCTTTGGAGAAGTGTCTATTCGTGTCTTTTGCCCATGTCTTCACTGGATTATTTGGTTTTTAGGTGTTGAGTTTGATAAGTTCTTTATAGAATTGGGATACTAACCCTTTATCTGATCTGTCATTTGCAAATATCTTCTCCCATTCTGTCGGTTGCCTTTTAGTTTTGCTGATTGTTTCCTTCTCTGTTCAGAAGCTTTTTATTTTGATGAGGTCCTAGTAATTCATTTTTGCTTTTGTTTCCCTTGCCTCTGGAGATGTGTTGAGTAAGAAGTTGCTGTGCCCAAGATCAAAGAGGTTTTTGCCTGCTTTCTGCTCGAGGATTTTGATGGCTTCCTGTATTACACTGAGGTCTTTCATACATTTTGAGTTTATTTTTATGGATGGTGTAAGAAAGTGGTCGAGGTTCATTCTTCTGCATGTCGCTGTCCAGTTTTCCCAGCACCACTTCCTGAAGAGACTGTTTTTATTCCATTGGTTATTCTTCCCTGCTTTGTCCAAGATTAGTTGGCCATACGTTTGTGGGTCCATTTCTGGGTCCTCTATTCTGTTCCATTGATCTGAGTGTCTGTCCTCGTGCCAGTACCATACTGTCTTGATGATGACAGCTTTGTAGTATAGCTTGATATCCGGGATTGTGATTCCTCCTGCTTTGGTTTTCTTTTTCAAGATCGCGTTGGCTACTCAGGGTCTTTTCTGGTTCCATACAAATTTTAGGATTATTTGTTCTAGCTCTGTGAAGAATGCTGGGATTATTTTGATAGGGATTGCATTGAATCCCTAGCAATTGTATATTGCTTTTGGTAGTATCAACATTTTAACAATATTTGTTCTTCCTATCCAGCAGCATGGAATCTTTTTCCACTTTTTGTGTCTTCTTCAATTCCTTTCATAAGTTTTCTATACTTTTCATTGTATAGATTTTTCATCTCTTTGGTTAGATTTATTCCTAGGTATTTTATGGTTTTTTGTGCAACTATAAATGGGGTCAATTCCTTGATTTCTCTTTCTGTCGCTTCATTGTTGGTGTAAAGGAATGCAACCGATTTCTGTGCATTGATTTTAAATCCTGAAACTTTGCTGAATTCATGAATCAATTCTAGCAGTTTTTTGTTGGAATCTTTGGGGTTTTCCACATAGAATATCATGTCATCTGCAATGAGTGAAAGTTTGACCTCCTCCTGGCCGATTTGGATGCCTTTTATTTCTTTGTGTTGTATGATTGCAGAGGCTAAGACTTCCAATAGTATGTTAAATAACAGTGGCAAGAGTGGATATCCCTGTCTTGTTCCTGATCTGAGGCTGAAAGCTCTCAGTTTTTCCCCATTGAGGATGATATTAGTGTTGGGTTGTATGTATATGGATTTTATGATCTTGAGGTATGCTTCTTCTATCCCTATTTTCTTGAGGATTTTATTAAGAAAAGATGCTGTATTTTGTCAAATGCTTTCTCTGCATTTATTGAGAGGATCATATAGTTCTTGTCCTTTCTTTAATGATGTGATGAAACATGTTAATTGTTTTGCGGATATTGTACCAACTCTGCATCCCAGGTATAAATCCCACTTGCTTGTGGTGAATAATTTTTTTAATGTATTGTTGGATCTGGTTGGCTAATACCTTGTTGAGAATTTTTGCATCCATGTACATCATGGAAGTTGGTCTATAGTTCTCTTTTTTAGTGGGGTCTCTGTCTGGTTTTGGAATCAAGATAATGCTGGCTTCATAGAAAGAGTTTGGGTGTTTTCCTTCCATTTCTATTTTTTGGAACAGTCTCGAGGTAATAGGTGTTAATTATTCCTTAAATGTTTGTAGAATTCCCCCGGAAAGCCATCTGGCCCTAGACTCTTGTTTTTTGGCAGATTTTTGATTACTAATTCGATTTCCTTACTGGTTATGGGTCTGTTCCAATTTTCTATTTCTTCTTGTTTCAGTTTTGATTTAATTCTTGATTTTTCATTCCTGATTTTATTTATTTGGGTCCTTTCCTTTTCCTTCTTGATCAAACTGGCTAATGGTTTATCAATTTTGTTAATTTTTTCAAGGAACCAGCTTCTGGTTTCATTGATGTGTTCTACTGTTTTTGTTTGTTTGTTTTGATAGCATAAATTTCTGCTCTAATCTTTGTTATTTCCTGTCTTACGCTGGTTTGGGGTTTTATTTGCTGTTCTTTTCTAACTCCTTAAGGCGTAACATTAGGTTGGGTATCTAAGATCTTTCTTTCTT